>NC_138887.1:39241083-39942731 GCF_965194825.1 Balaenoptera physalus | reverse complement strand
TATGTTCATTTGTGTCAGTTTTTAGATAACGCCTATAAGTGATATCGTAGGATATAGGACTTTTGCTTTCCGACTTACCTCATGTTCTGTGATTATCTCCAAGATCATCTATGGTGCCTCAAAGAGCAGTGTTTCATTGTTTTCCATGGCTAGTATTCATTGTGTACATGGACCACTTCTTCTTTATCCTTTCATCTGTTGATGGACATTTTGGTTGCTTCACTGCCTTGTCTATTGTGAATCAGGCTGCAGTGCAGCTTTTGCAGCCCGGGTCTTCTTCATTCTGGTCTTCTCAGGTGAGAGGCCCATTGGTGCACCTGCTGGATTGAATTGTACCTCAATTTTTACTTTTAAACGCAGCTCCTTTCTGTTCTCATTATTAGCGTCTAACCCTTTTACATCTCACCAGCAGCTAGAGGGTACACAGTTCTCTAAAACCTCTTAGGCATTTATTGTTTGTCGTCTTTTTTCCAATGGTCAGTCGACTGGTGTGAGTTGAAAACTTTTTGTAGATTAGATTGCATGAGTCTAATACTTCCTGAGGCTGAGCTTTTATCCATTTTCCTTTCTTTAAAAAGAGAGTGAGTAAAACATACCTCTTCATACTATCTTCTTGCAAATTTTGCCTGTTTTGAAATTTTTATCCATTCCCTACCTCAGCACAATTTTGAGGGCAGGTGTCCTTTACAGCCCTGAGTCCTTGTGAATGGTAAGTGACCATTAGCTGTGGGTTAAAAGCTGCTCTGGCGGGAATTGGCCACAAGGCGGCAGCATTTCTCCTTTACCAAATCTGGTTACTAGGGCAACAGAGCCTTACTGGAAGTGGTGTTCTAGGTTGTAAATTAGAATGGAATGTGCGAGGAAAAAGCTCTTTAAGTTTATGTCTCATTACTTCTTGTTGGTATTTTTACCTTAATTTTTATTATTTATCACAGCAAACTTGAATACAATGTTTTGTTTGCTCTAGGTGTGCAAGATGTGGTTCTTTCACACATATACATATATCTATTCTTCTTTGGATCCTTTTCCCATGTAGGTTATGACACAATGTTGAGTAGTCTTCTCTTGGTATTGCATAGGTCTTTGGTGATTATATATTTCACATGTGTTTGTATCTCTCAGTTAACCTCAATATGGTAATGTATCCAATCCTCACACCTTTCCATTTGGTCAACCATAAGTTTTTTTAATGTATCTATGATAGTGTTTGTCTGTGGAAATATCTTTGTTTGTATCATTCTTTAGGTAACCCCTATATGTGATACGATAGCATATGTGTCTTTCGCTTTCTCACTTACTCCAAGTTGCGTGATTACTTCTAGACTCATCTATGGTGCTGCAAATGGCATTGTTTCATTTTTTCACTAGCTCATATTCCATCTGTACAGGTAGCAGTTCTTCTTTGTCCACCCATCTGTCTATGGGCTTTTTGGTTACTTCCATATCTTTGCTATTGTAATAGTATGCAATGCAGATTTGCGTGGCTGTGTCCTTCCAATTCTGTCTTCTTAGTTTATAGGTCCAGGAATAGGTCTGCTGGATCATATGGTAGCTCAGTGTTTACCTTTTAAAGGCACCTCTGTTCTGTTCTCCTTAGTGGCTCTTTCCAGGTTACGTCCCACTTAAAGTGGAGGGCATGTATTTCTTCCCAGCACCTTCAGGATTTATTCTTTGTAGTTTTTGCTGATGATTATTCTGAGTGGTGTGAGCTGATACCTCTTTGTGGTTGAATTTGCATGTGTCTCATAATGGTTGAATTTGAGCTTTAAGACATGTCCTTTTTATTTTTCCAGCTGTGATTAGAGCTTATTTCTTCAAAGTGTTTTCTTAAAGTATGTGTCACCATTTGAAATATTTTGGCCATTATCTCCCTCAAGACATTTTGAGGGCAGGTTTCATTTACAGCCCTGCAGTACTTGTTCACATGAAGTGACCATTAGCTCAGGCTTTAAACCTGCTTTTGCAGGTAACGGCCAGAGAGCGGCAGCCTTTCTACGTTTCCCATGCTGGTACTAGGGAAACAGACCTACCGGCCAGTGGTGTTCTTCGGTTATAAATGAGAGTGCAATGTGCCCGCATAAACCCACAAATGTTGATGTCTCCTTGCTTTTGTTTGTTTTTAAATTTAATTTATATTTATTATTAGAGTAATATTCCATTGTGTACGTGGACCACTTCTTCTTGGTGCATTCCTCGGTTGATGGACATTTTCATTGCTTCCAAGTGCTGGCTATGGTAAATCTTGCTTGCGTACAGGTTTGCCAGCCTGTGACTTTTTGATTCTCATTTTCTCAGGTGGTAGGCCAAGCAGTGGTTGTGATTGATTGACTGGTAGCTCAATGTTTCCCTTTTCAAAGCACCTACATTGTGTTTTCATTAGTGGCTCTTTACATGCCCCCCCTTAAAACCGAGGATACGCATTTCTCCACACTCCCTTCACCGATTATTTTTTGCAGCATTATTCCTAATGGCCATTCTGACTGCTGTGAGCTGATAGGTTTTTGTAATATGGGTATGCATGTCATTAAAATTTTTAAAATTCATCATATTCCTATACCTTTTTCTTTTCTCTTAAAAGAAAAAACCGTGAGTACAATATAGCTCTTGAAATTGTCTTCTTCGCAGGTTGCCCTCTTCTGAAGTTTTTGGTCGATTTTTGACCCCAGAAATTTTCTGGAAGGCAGGTGCCATTTACAGAAATGCAAGTTGGTGAAAATTTAGTCACCTTTTGCAGTGGGTTCAAAACTGCTGTTGTGGGAAACAGCCACAAGGAGGTAGCATTTCTCCATTCCCCAATCTGGGTACTAGGGCAGCAGAGCCTTTCTGGAAGTCATTGTCCTAGGTTGTAAATTAGAATGGAATTTGCCAGGAGAAATCCCCATAAGTTTATGTCTCATTACTTCTTCTTGGTTTTAAAATTTTTTTAATCTGGGTAAAGTTTAGAATATTGTTTGTCCTAGGTGTACACAATCTGGTTCATTTATACATTATGTATGTCTATTAATGTACACATCCTCTTCCCATGTAAAATATTACAGTGTTCTGTCGACCTCCCTTGCTATATGTTCAGTCTTTTTGATAAATGTATATACTATGTATTTGTATATGTATAGTAACACTAATCTTCATTTCTCGATTTCCCCCCTCCTTTCCTTTTCGATGAGCATACTTTGTTTTCTAAGCCTGTGAGTGTCTTTCTCTTTGGAAATATGTTCATCTGTGTCAGTTATTAGATAATGCCATAAGTGATAATATAGGATATAGGTCTTTTGCTTTCCGACCTACTTCATGTTTTGTGATTATCTCCAGGCTCATCTATGGTGCCTCAAAGAGCAGTGCTTCAATGTTTTCCATAGCTAATATTCCATTGTGTACATGGACCACTTCTTCTTGGTGCATTCCTCTGTTGATGGACATTTTCGTTGCTTCCAAGTGTTGCCTATGGTAAATATTGCTGGAGTGCAGGTTTGCCAGCCTGTGATTTTTGATTTTCATTTTCTCAGGTGGTAGACCCAGCAATGGGTATGATTGATTGACTGGTATGGTAGCTCAACGTTTACCTTTTCAAGGCACCTCAATTGTGCTTTCATTAGTGGCTCTTACCACGTCCCCCTTAGAATCGAGGGTACGCATTTACCCACAATCACGTCAGCATTTATTGTTTGCAGCATTTTTGTTGATGGCCATTCTGACTGGTGTGAGCTGATAGGTTTTTGTAATTTGGGTTTACATGTCTGTAAAAATTCCTACAATTCATCATTTCTCCACACCTTTTTCTTTTCTGTTAAAAGAAAAAAGCAAAAATGTGTGAGTATAATATACCTCTTCAAATTTTCTTTTTGGAAGGGTGCACTCTGGAATTTTTTGGTCGATTTTCGGCCTCAGGATTTTTTGGAGGGCAGGTGTCATTTACAGAACTGCAATTGGTGAATATTTAGTGACCTTTTGCAGTGGGTTTAAAGCTGCTGTTGTGGGAAACGGCCACAAGGATGCAGCATTTCTCCATTCCCAAATCTGGGTACTAGGGCAGCAGAACCATTCTGGAAGACGTTTGTATAGGTTGTAAATTTGAATGGAATGTGGCAGGAAAACCCCCCATAAGTTTATGTCTCATTACTCCTAGTTTGTTGTTTTAATTTTTTCAATTGGCGTAATGGTTAGAATGTTGCTTTTCCAAGGTGTACACACTCTGGTTCATCTACATATTCTATATACCTATTTATGTAGAGATCCTCTTCCCGTGTAAATTATTACAGAGTGTTCCGTAAACCTTCCTTGCTATTTGGTCAGTCTTTTTGATATATGTATATAATATGTATTTGTATACATATGGTAACGCTAATCTTCATTTATCCATTCCCCCCACCTTTCCTTTTAGATAAGCATAGTTTTTTTAATAAGTCTGTGATTGACTTTCTCTGTGGAAATATGTTCATTTGTGTCAGTTATTAGATAACGCCTATAAGTGATATCGTAGGATATAGGACTTTTGCTTTCCGACTTACCTCATGTTCTGTGATTATCTCCAAGATCATCTATGGTGCCTCAAAGAGCAGTGTTTCATTGTTTTCCATGGCTAGTATTCATTGTGTACATGGACCACTTCTTCTTTATCCTTTCATCTGTTGATGGACATTTTGGTTGCTTCACTGCCTTGTCTATTGTGAATCAGGCTGCAGTGCAGCTTTTGCAGCCCGGGTCTTCTTCATTCTGGTCTTCTCAGGTGAGAGGCCCATTGGTGCACCTGCTGGATTGAATGGTACCTCAATTTTTACTTTTAAACGCAGCTCCTTTCTGTTCTCATTATTAGCGTCTAACCCTTTTACATCTCACCAGCAGCTAGAGGGTACACAGTTCTCTAAAACCTCTTAGGCATTTATTGTTTGTAGTCTTTTTTCCAATGGTCAGTCGACTGGTGTGAGTTGAAAACTTTTTGTAGATTAGATTGCATGAGTCTAATACTTCCTGAGGCTGAGCTTTTATCCATTTTCCTTTCTTTAAAAAGAGAGTGAGTAAAACATACCTCTTCATACTATCTTCTTGCAAATTTTGCCTGTTTTGAAATTTTTATCCATTCCCTACCTCAGCACAATTTTGAGGGCAGGTGTCCTTTACAGCCCTGAGTCCTTGTGAATGGTAAGTGACCATTAGCTGTGGGTTAAAAGCTGCTCTGGCGGGAATTGGCCACAAGGCGGCAGCATTTCTCCTTTACCAAATCTGGTTACTAGGGCAACAGAGCCTTACTGGAAGTGGTGTTCTAGGTTGTAAATTAGAATGGAATGTGCGAGGAAAAAGCTCTTTAAGTTTATGTCTCATTACTTCTTGTTGGTATTTTTAACTTAATTTTTATTATTTATCACAGCAAACTTGAATACAATGTTTTGTTTGCTCTAGGTGTGCAAGATGTGGTTCTTTCACACATATACATATATCTATTCTTCTTCGGATCCTTTTCCCATGTAGGTTATGACACAATGTTGAGTAGTCTTCTCTTGGTATTGCATAGGTCTTTGGTGATTATATATTTCACTTGTGTTTGTATCTCTCTGTTAACCTCAATATGGTAATGTATCCAATCCTCACACCTTTCCATTTGGTCAACCATAAGTTTTTTTTAATGTATCTATGATAGTGTTTGTCTGTGGAAATATCTTTGTTTGTATCATTCTTTAGGTAACCCCTATATGTGATATGATAGTATATGTGTCTTTCGCTTTCTCACTTACTCCAAGTTGCGTGATTACTTCTAGACTCATCTATGGTGCTGCAAATGGCATTGTTTCATTTTTTCACTAGCTCATATTCCATCTGTACAGGTAGCAGTTCTTCTTTGTCCACCCATCTGCCGATGGGCTTTTTGGTTACTTCCATATCTTGGCTATTGTAATAGTATGCAATGCAGATTTGCGTGGCTGTGTCCTTCCAATTCTGTCTTCTTAGTTTATAGGTCCAGGAATAGGTCTGCTGGATCATATGGTAGCTCAGTGTTTACCTTTTAAAGGCACCTCTGTTCTGTTCTCCTTAGTGGCTCTTTCCAGGTTACGTCCCACTTAAAGTGGAGGGCATGTATTTCTTCCCAGAACCTTCAGGATTTATTCTTTGTAGTTTTTGCTGATGATTATTCTGAGTGGTGTGAGCTGATACCTCTTTGTGGTTGAATTTGCATGTGTCTCATAATGCGTTGAAATTGAGCTTTAAGACATGTCCTTTTTATTTTTCCAGCTGTGATTAGAGCTTATTTCTTCAAAGTGTTTTCTTAAAGTATGTGTCACCATTTGAAATATTTTGGCCATTATCTCCCTCAAGACATTTTGAGGGCAGGTTTCATTTACAGCCCTGCAGTACTTGTTCACATGAAGTGACCATTAGCTCAGGCTTTAAACCTGCTTTTGCAGGTAACGGCCAGAGAGCGGCAGCCTTTCTACGTTTCCCATGCTGGTACTAGGGAAACAGACCTACCGGCCAGTGGTGTTCTTTGGTTATAAATGAGAGTGCAATGTGCCCGGATAAACCCACAAATGTTGATGTCTCCTTGCTTTTGTTTGTTTTAAAATTTAATTTATATTTATTATTAGAGTAATATTCCATTGTGTACGTGGACCACTTCTTCTTGGTGCATTCCTCGGTTGATGGACATTTTCATTGCTTCCAAGTGCTGGCTATGGTAAATCTTGCTGGCGTACAGGTTTGCCAGCCTGTGACTTTTTGATTCTCATTTTCTCAGGTGATAGGCCAAGCAGTGGTTGTGATTGATTGACTGGTAGCTCAATGCTTCCCTTTTCAAAGCACCTACATTGTGTTTTCATTAGTGGCTCTTTACATGCCCCCCCTTACAACCGAGGGTACGCATTTCTCCACACTCCCTTCACCGTTTATTTTTTGCAGCATTATTCCTAATGGCCATTCTGACTGCTGTGAGCTGATAGGTTTTTGTAATATGGGTATGCATGTCATTAAAATTTTTAAAATTCACCATATTCCTATTCCTTTTTCTTTTCTCTTAAAAGAAAAAACCGTGAGTACAATAGAGCTCTTGAAATTGTCTTCTTAGGAAGGTTTCCCTCTTCTGAAGTTTTTGGTCGATTTTTGACCCCAGAAATTTTCTGGAAGGCAGGTGCCATTTACAGAAATGCAAGTTGGTGAAAATTTAGTCACCTTTTGCAGTGGGTTCAAAGCTGCTGTTGTGGGAAACGGCCACAAGGAGGTAGCATTTCTCCATTCCCCAATCTGGGTACTAGGGCAGCAGAGCCATTCTGGAAGTCATTGTCCTAGGTTGTAAATTAGAATGGAATTTGCCAGGAGAAATCCCCATAAGTTTATGTCTCATTATTTCTTCTTGGTTTTAAAATTTTT
The DNA here is from genome assembly GCF_965194825.1 of Balaenoptera physalus. Lineage (NCBI taxonomy): Eukaryota > Metazoa > Chordata > Mammalia > Artiodactyla > Balaenopteridae > Balaenoptera > Balaenoptera physalus. The sequence goes on along the minus strand of NC_138887.1, from coordinate 39,935,378 downwards.
TTAATCTGGGTATAGTTTAGAATATTGTTTGTCCTAGGTGTACACAATCTGGTTCATTTATACATTATGTATGTCTATTAATGTACAGATCCTCTTCCCATATAAAATATTACAGTGTTCCGTCGACCTCCCTTGCTATATGTTCGGTCTTTTTGATACATGTATATACTATGTATTTGTATATGTATAGTAACACTAATCTTCATTTCTCGATTTCCCCCCTCCTTTCCTTTTCGATGAGCATAGTTTGTTTTCTAAGCCTGTGAGTGTCTTTCTCTTTGGAAATATGTTCATCTGTGTCAGTTATTAGATAATGCCATAAGTGATAATATAGGTCTTTTGCTTTCCGACCTACTTCATGTTTTGTGATTATCTCCAGGCTCATCTATGGTGCCTCAAAGAGCAGTGCTTCAATGTTTTCCATAGCTAATATTCCAGTGTGTACATGGACCACTTCTTCTTGGTGCATTCCTCTGTTGATGGACATTTTCGTTGCTTCCAAGTGTTGCCTATGGTAAATATTGCTGGAGTGCAGGTTTGCCAGCCTGTGATTTTTGATTTTCATTTTCTCAGGTGGTAGACCCAGCAGTGGGTATGATTGATTGACTGGTATGGTAGCTCAACGTTTACCTTTTCAAGGCACCTCAATTGTGCTTTCATTAGTGGCTCTTACCACTTCCCCCTTAGAATCGAGGGTACGCATTTCTCCACAATCACGTCAGCATTTATTGTTTGCAGCATTTTTGTTGATGGCCATTCTGACTGGTGTGAGCTGATAGGTTTTTGTAATTTGGGTTTACATGTCTGTAAAAATTCCTACAATTCATCATTTCTCCACACCTTTTTCTTTTCTGTTAAAAGAAAAAAGAAAAAATGTGTGAGTATAATATACCTCTTCAATTTATCTTTTTGGAAGGTTGCACTCTAGAATTTTTTGGTCGATTTTCGGCCTCAGGATTTTTTGGAGGGCAGGTGTCATTTACAGAACTGCAATTGGTGAATATTTAGTGACCTTTTGCAGTGGGTTTAAAGCTGCTGTTGTGGGAAACGGCCACAAGGATGCAGCATTTCTCCATTCTCAAATCTGGGTACTAGGGCAGCAGAACCATTCTGGAAGTCGTTTGTATAGGTTGTAAATTTGAATGGAACGTGCCAGGAAAACCCCCCATAAGTTTATGTCTCATTACTCCTAGTTTGTTGTTTTAATTTTTTTCAATTAGCCTAATGGTTAGAATGTTGCTTGCCCAAGGTGTACACACTCTGGTTCATCTACATAGTCTATATACCTATTTATGTAGAGATCCTCTTCCCGTGTAAATTATTACAGAGTGTTCCGTAAACCTTCCTTGCTATTTGGTCAGTCTTTTTGATATATGTATATAATATGTATTTGTATACATATGGTAACGCTAATCTTCATTTATCCATTCCCCTCACCTTTCCTTTTAGATAAGCATAGTTTTTTTAATAAGTCTGTGATTGACTTTCTCTGTGGAAATATGTTCATTTGTGTCAGTTTTTAGATAACGCCTATAAGTGATATCGTAGGATATAGGACTTTTGCTTTCCGACTTACCTCATGTTCTGTGATTATCTCCAAGATCATCTATGGTGCCTCAAAGAGCAGTGTTTCATTGTTTTCCATGGCTAGTATTCATTGTGTACATGGACCACTTCTTCTTTATCCTTTCATCTGTTGATGGACATTTTGGTTGCTTCACTGCCTTGTCTATTGTGAATCAGGCTGCAGTGCAGCTTTTGCAGCCCGGGTCTTCTTCATTCTGGTCTTCTCAGGTGAGAGGCCCATTGGTGCACCTGCTGGATTGAATTGTACCTCAATTTTTACTTTTAAACGCAGCTCCTTTCTGTTCTCATTATTAGCGTCTAACCCTTTTACATCTCACCAGCAGCTAGAGGGTACACAGTTCTCTAAAACCTCTTAGGCATTTATTGTTTGTCGTCTTTTTTCCAATGGTCAGTCGACTGGTGTGAGTTGAAAACTTTTTGTAGATTAGATTGCATGAGTCTAATACTTCCTGAGGCTGAGCTTTTATCCATTTTCCTTTCTTTAAAAAGAGAGTGAGTAAAACATACCTCTTCATACTATCTTCTTGCAAATTTTGCCTGTTTTGAAATTTTTATCCATTCCCTACCTCAGCACAATTTTGAGGGCAGGTGTCCTTTACAGCCCTGAGTCCTTGTGAATGGTAAGTGACCATTAGCTGTGGGTTAAAAGCTGCTCTGGCGGGAATTGGCCACAAGGCGGCAGCATTTCTCCTTTACCAAATCTGGTTACTAGGGCAACAGAGCCTTACTGGAAGTGGTGTTCTAGGTTGTAAATTAGAATGGAATGTGCGAGGAAAAAGCTCTTTAAGTTTATGTCTCATTACTTCTTGTTGGTATTTTTACCTTAATTTTTATTATTTATCACAGCAAACTTGAATACAATGTTTTGTTTGCTCTAGGTGTGCAAGATGTGGTTCTTTCACACATATACATATATCTATTCTTCTTTGGATCCTTTTCCCATGTAGGTTATGACACAATGTTGAGTAGTCTTCTCTTGGTATTGCATAGGTCTTTGGTGATTATATATTTCACATGTGTTTGTATCTCTCAGTTAACCTCAATATGGTAATGTATCCAATCCTCACACCTTTCCATTTGGTCAACCATAAGTTTTTTTAATGTATCTATGATAGTGTTTGTCTGTGGAAATATCTTTGTTTGTATCATTCTTTAGGTAACCCCTATATGTGATACGATAGCATATGTGTCTTTCGCTTTCTCACTTACTCCAAGTTGCGTGATTACTTCTAGACTCATCTATGGTGCTGCAAATGGCATTGTTTCATTTTTTCACTAGCTCATATTCCATCTGTACAGGTAGCAGTTCTTCTTTGTCCACCCATCTGTCTATGGGCTTTTTGGTTACTTCCATATCTTTGCTATTGTAATAGTATGCAATGCAGATTTGCGTGGCTGTGTCCTTCCAATTCTGTCTTCTTAGTTTATAGGTCCAGGAATAGGTCTGCTGGATCATATGGTAGCTCAGTGTTTACCTTTTAAAGGCACCTCTGTTCTGTTCTCCTTAGTGGCTCTTTCCAGGTTACGTCCCACTTAAAGTGGAGGGCATGTATTTCTTCCCAGCACCTTCAGGATTTATTCTTTGTAGTTTTTGCTGATGATTATTCTGAGTGGTGTGAGCTGATACCTCTTTGTGGTTGAATTTGCATGTGTCTCATAATGGTTGAATTTGAGCTTTAAGACATGTCCTTTTTATTTTTCCAGCTGTGATTAGAGCTTATTTCTTCAAAGTGTTTTCTTAAAGTATGTGTCACCATTTGAAATATTTTGGCCATTATCTCCCTCAAGACATTTTGAGGGCAGGTTTCATTTACAGCCCTGCAGTACTTGTTCACATGAAGTGACCATTAGCTCAGGCTTTAAACCTGCTTTTGCAGGTAACGGCCAGAGAGCGGCAGCCTTTCTACGTTTCCCATGCTGGTACTAGGGAAACAGACCTACCGGCCAGTGGTGTTCTTCGGTTATAAATGAGAGTGCAATGTGCCCGCATAAACCCACAAATGTTGATGTCTCCTTGCTTTTGTTTGTTTTTAAATTTAATTTATATTTATTATTAGAGTAATATTCCATTGTGTACGTGGACCACTTCTTCTTGGTGCATTCCTCGGTTGATGGACATTTTCATTGCTTCCAAGTGCTGGCTATGGTAAATCTTGCTTGCGTACAGGTTTGCCAGCCTGTGACTTTTTGATTCTCATTTTCTCAGGTGGTAGGCCAAGCAGTGGTTGTGATTGATTGACTGGTAGCTCAATGTTTCCCTTTTCAAAGCACCTACATTGTGTTTTCATTAGTGGCTCTTTACATGCCCCCCCTTACAACCGAGGATACGCATTTCTCCACACTCCCTTCACCGATTATTTTTTGCAGCATTATTCCTAATGGCCATTCTGACTGCTGTGAGCTGATAGGTTTTTGTAATATGGGTATGCATGTCATTAAAATTTTTAAAATTCATCATATTCCTATACCTTTTTCTTTTCTCTTAAAAGAAAAAACCGTGAGTACAATATAGCTCTTGAAATTGTCTTCTTCGCAGGTTGCCCTCTTCTGAAGTTTTTGGTCGATTTTTGACCCCAGAAATTTTCTGGAAGGCAGGTGCCATTTACAGAAATGCAAGTTGGTGAAAATTTAGTCACCTTTTGCAGTGGGTTCAAAACTGCTGTTGTGGGAAACAGCCACAAGGAGGTAGCATTTCTCCATTCCCCAATCTGGGTACTAGGGCAGCAGAGCCTTTCTGGAAGTCATTGTCCTAGGTTGTAAATTAGAATGGAATTTGCCAGGAGAAATCCCCATAAGTTTATGTCTCATTACTTCTTCTTGGTTTTAAAATTTTTTTAATCTGGGTAAAGTTTAGAATATTGTTTGTCCTAGGTGTACACAATCTGGTTCATTTATACATTATGTATGTCTATTAATGTACACATCCTCTTCCCATGTAAAATATTACAGTGTTCTGTCGACCTCCCTTGCTATATGTTCAGTCTTTTTGATAAATGTATATACTATGTATTTGTATATGTATAGTAACACTAATCTTCATTTCTCGATTTCCCCCCTCCTTTCCTTTTCGATGAGCATACTTTGTTTTCTAAGCCTGTGAGTGTCTTTCTCTTTGGAAATATGTTCATCTGTGTCAGTTATTAGATAATGCCATAAGTGATAATATAGGATATAGGTCTTTTGCTTTCCGACCTACTTCATGTTTTGTGATTATCTCCAGGCTCATCTATGGTGCCTCAAAGAGCAGTGCTTCAATGTTTTCCATAGCTAATATTCCATTGTGTACATGGACCACTTCTTCTTGGTGCATTCCTCTGTTGATGGACATTTTCGTTGCTTCCAAGTGTTGCCTATGGTAAATATTGCTGGAGTGCAGGTTTGCCAGCCTGTGATTTTTGATTTTCATTTTCTCAGGTGGTAGACCCAGCAATGGGTATGATTGATTGACTGGTATGGTAGCTCAACGTTTACCTTTTCAAGGCACCTCAATTGTGCTTTCATTAGTGGCTCTTACCACGTCCCCCTTAGAATCGAGGGTACGCATTTACCCACAATCACGTCAGCATTTATTGTTTGCAGCATTTTTGTTGATGGCCATTCTGACTGGTGTGAGCTGATAGGTTTTTGTAATTTGGGTTTACATGTCTGTAAAAATTCCTACAATTCATCATTTCTCCACACCTTTTTCTTTTCTGTTAAAAGAAAAAAGCAAAAATGTGTGAGTATAATATACCTCTTCAAATTTTCTTTTTGGAAGGGTGCACTCTGGAATTTTTTGGTCGATTTTCGGCCTCAGGATTTTTTGGAGGGCAGGTGTCATTTACAGAACTGCAATTGGTGAATATTTAGTGACCTTTTGCAGTGGGTTTAAAGCTGCTGTTGTGGGAAACGGCCACAAGGATGCAGCATTTCTCCATTCCCAAATCTGGGTACTAGGGCAGCAGAACCATTCTGGAAGACGTTTGTATAGGTTGTAAATTTGAATGGAATGTGGCAGGAAAACCCCCCATAAGTTTATGTCTCATTACTCCTAGTTTGTTGTTTTAATTTTTTCAATTGGCGTAATGGTTAGAATGTTGCTTTTCCAAGGTGTACACACTCTGGTTCATCTACATATTCTATATACCTATTTATGTAGAGATCCTCTTCCCGTGTAAATTATTACAGAGTGTTCCGTAAACCTTCCTTGCTATTTGGTCAGTCTTTTTGATATATGTATATAATATGTATTTGTATACATATGGTAACGCTAATCTTCATTTATCCATTCCCCCCACCTTTCCTTTTAGATAAGCATAGTTTTTTTAATAAGTCTGTGATTGACTTTCTCTGTGGAAATATGTTCATTTGTGTCAGTTATTAGATAACGCCTATAAGTGATATCGTAGGATATAGGACTTTTGCTTTCCGACTTACCTCATGTTCTGTGATTATCTCCAAGATCATCTATGGTGCCTCAAAGAGCAGTGTTTCATTGTTTTCCATGGCTAGTATTCATTGTGTACATGGACCACTTCTTCTTTATCCTTTCATCTGTTGATGGACATTTTGGTTGCTTCACTGCCTTGTCTATTGTGAATCAGGCTGCAGTGCAGCTTTTGCAGCCCGGGTCTTCTTCATTCTGGTCTTCTCAGGTGAGAGGCCCATTGGTGCACCTGCTGGATTGAATGGTACCTCAATTTTTACTTTTAAACGCAGCTCCTTTCTGTTCTCATTATTAGCGTCTAACCCTTTTACATCTCACCAGCAGCTAGAGGGTACACAGTTCTCTAAAACCTCTTAGGCATTTATTGTTTGTAGTCTTTTTTCCAATGGTCAGTCGACTGGTGTGAGTTGAAAACTTTTTGTAGATTAGATTGCATGAGTCTAATACTTCCTGAGGCTGAGCTTTTATCCATTTTCCTTTCTTTAAAAAGAGAGTGAGTAAAACATACCTCTTCATACTATCTTCTTGCAAATTTTGCCTGTTTTGAAATTTTTATCCATTCCCTACCTCAGCACAATTTTGAGGGCAGGTGTCCTTTACAGCCCTGAGTCCTTGTGAATGGTAAGTGACCATTAGCTGTGGGTTAAAAGCTGCTCTGGCGGGAATTGGCCACAAGGCGGCAGCATTTCTCCTTTACCAAATCTGGTTACTAGGGCAACAGAGCCTTACTGGAAGTGGTGTTCTAGGTTGTAAATTAGAATGGAATGTGCGAGGAAAAAGCTCTTTAAGTTTATGTCTCATTACTTCTTGTTGGTATTTTTAACTTAATTTTTATTATTTATCACAGCAAACTTGAATACAATGTTTTGTTTGCTCTAGGTGTGCAAGATGTGGTTCTTTCACACATATACATATATCTATTCTTCTTCGGATCCTTTTCCCATGTAGGTTATGACACAATGTTGAGTAGTCTTCTCTTGGTATTGCATAGGTCTTTGGTGATTATATATTTCACTTGTGTTTGTATCTCTCTGTTAACCTCAATATGGTAATGTATCCAATCCTCACACCTTTCCATTTGGTCAACCATAAGTTTTTTTTAATGTATCTATGATAGTGTTTGTCTGTGGAAATATCTTTGTTTGTATCATTCTTTAGGTAACCCCTATATGTGATATGATAGTATATGTGTCTTTCGCTTTCTCACTTACTCCAAGTTGCGTGATTACTTCTAGACTCATCTATGGTGCTGCAAATGGCATTGTTTCATTTTTTCACTAGCTCATATTCCATCTGTACAGGTAGCAGTTCTTCTTTGTCCACCCATCTGCCGATGGGCTTTTTGGTTACTTCCATATCTTGGCTATTGTAATAGTATGCAATGCAGATTTGCGTGGCTGTGTCCTTCCAATTCTGTCTTCTTAGTTTATAGGTCCAGGAATAGGTCTGCTGGATCATATGGTAGCTCAGTGTTTACCTTTTAAAGGCACCTCTGTTCTGTTCTCCTTAGTGGCTCTTTCCAGGTTACGTCCCACTTAAAGTGGAGGGCATGTATTTCTTCCCAGCACCTTCAGGATTTATTCTTTGTAGTTTTTGCTGATGATTATTCTGAGTGGTGTGAGCTGATACCTCTTTGTGGTTGAATTTGCATGTGTCTCATAATGCGTTGAAATTGAGCTTTAAGACATGTCCTTTTTATTTTTCCAGCTGTGATTAGAGCTTATTTCTTCAAAGTGTTTTCTTAAAGTATGTGTCACCATTTGAAATATTTTGGCCATTATCTCCCTCAAGACATTTTGAGGGCAGGTTTCATTTACAGCCCTGCAGTACTTGTTCACATGAAGTGACCATTAGCTCAGGCTTTAAACCTGCTTTTGCAGGTAACGGCCAGAGAGCGGCAGCCTTTCTACGTTTCCCATGCTGGTACTAGGGAAACAGACCTACCGGCCAGTGGTGTTCTTTGGTTATAAATGAGAGTGCAATGTGCCCGGATAAACCCACAAATGTTGATGTCTCCTTGCTTTTGTTTGTTTTAAAATTTAATTTATATTTATTATTAGAGTAATATTCCATTGTGTACGTGGACCACTTCTTCTTGGTGCATTCCTCGGTTGATGGACATTTTCATTGCTTCCAAGTGCTGGCTATGGTAAATCTTGCTGGCGTACAGGTTTGCCAGCCTGTGACTTTTTGATTCTCATTTTCTCAGGTGATAGGCCAAGCAGTGGTTGTGATTGATTGACTGGTAGCTCAATGCTTCCCTTTTCAAAGCACCTACATTGTGTTTTCATTAGTGGCTCTTTACATGCCCCCCCTTACAACCGAGGGTACGCATTTCTCCACACTCCCTTCACCGTTTATTTTTTGCAGCATTATTCCTAATGGCCATTCTGACTGCTGTGAGCTGATAGGTTTTTGTAATATGGGTATGCATGTCATTAAAATTTTTAAAATTCACCATATTCCTATTCCTTTTTCTTTTCTCTTAAAAGAAAAAACCGTGAGTACAATAGAGCTCTTGAAATTGTCTTCTTAGGAAGGTTTCCCTCTTCTGAAGTTTTTGGTCGATTTTTGACCCCAGAAATTTTCTGGAAGGCAGGTGCCATTTACAGAAATGCAAGTTGGTGAAAATTTAGTCACCTTTTGCAGTGGGTTCAAAGCTGCTGTTGTGGGAAACGGCCACAAGGAGGTAGCATTTCTCCATTCCCCAATCTGGGTACTAGGGCAGCAGAGCCATTCTGGAAGTCATTGTCCTAGGTTGTAAATTAGAATGGAATTTGCCAGGAGAAATCCCCATAAGTTTATGTCTCATTATTTCTTCTTGGTTTTAAAATTTTTTTAATCTGGGTATAGTTTAGAATATTGTTTGTCCTAGGTGTACACAATCTGGTTCATTTATACATTATGTATGTCTATTAATGTACAGATCCTCTTCCCATATAAAATATTACAGTGTTCCGTCTACCTCCCTTGCTATATGTTCGGTCTTTTTGATACATGTATATACTATGTATTTGTATATGTATAGTAACACTAATCTTCATTTCTCGATTTCCCCCCTCCTTTCCTTTTCGATGAGCATAGTTTGTTTTCTAAGCCTGTGAGTGTCTTTCTCTTTGGAAATATGTTCATCTGTGTCAGTTATTAGATAATGCCATAAGTGATAATATAGGTCTTTTGCTTTCCGACCTACTTCATGTTTTGTGATTATCTCCAGGCTCATCTATGGTGCCTCAAAGAGCAGTGCTTCAATGTTTTCCATAGCTAATATTCCAGTGTGTACATGGACCACTTCTTCTTGGTGCATTCCTCTGTTGATGGACATTTTCGTTGCTTCCAAGTGTTGCCTATGGTAAATATTGCTGGAGTGCAGGTTTGCCAGCCTGTGATTTTTGATTTTCATTTTCTCAGGTGGTAGACCCAGCAGTGGGTATGATTGATTGACTGGTATGGTAGCTCAACGTTTACCTTTTCAAGGCACCTCAATTGTGCTTTCATTAGTGGCTCTTACCACTTCCCCCTTAGAATCGAGGGTACGCATTTCTCCACAATCACGTCAGCATTTATTGTTTGCAGCATTTTTGTTGATGGCCATTCTGACTGGTGTGAGCTGATAGGTTTTTGTAATTTGGGTTTACATGTCTGTAAAAATTCCTACAATTCATCATTTCTCCACACCTTTTTCTTTTCTGTTAAAAGAAAAAAGAAAAAATGTGTGAGTATAATATACCTCTTCAATTTTTCTGTTTGGAAGGTTGCACTCTAGAATTTTTTGGTCGATTTTCGGCCTCAGGATTTTTTGGAGGGCAGGTGTCATTTACAGAACTGCAATTGGTGAATATTTAGTGACCTTTTGCAGTGGGTTTAAAGCTGCTGTTGTGGGAAACGGCCACAAGGATGCAGCATTTCTCCATTCCCAAATCTGGGTACTAGGGCAGCAGAACCATTCTGGAAGTCGTTTGTATAGGTTGTAAATTTGAATGGAACGTGCCAGGAAAACCCCCCATAAGTTTATGTCTCATTACTCCTAGTTTGTTGTTTTAATTTTTTTCAATTAGCCTAATGGTTAGAATGTTGCTTGCCCAAGGTGTACACACTCTGGTTCATCTACATAGTCTATATACCTATTTATGTAGAGATCCTCTTCCCGTGTAAATTATTACAGAGTGTTCCGTAAACCTTCCTTGCTATTTGGTCAGTCTTTTTGATATATGTATATAATATGTATTTGTATACATATGGTAACGCTAATCTTCATTTATCCATTCCCCTCACCTTTCCTTTTAGATAAGCATAGTTTTTTTAATAAGTCTGTGATTGACTTTCTCTGTGGAAATATGTTCATTTGTGTCAGTTTTTAGATAACGCCTATAAGTGATATCGTAGGATATAGGACTTTTGCTTTCCGACTTACCTCATGTTCTGTGATTATCTCCAAGATCATCTATGGTGCCTCAAAGAGCAGTGTTTCATTGTTTTCCATGGCTAGTATTCATTGTGTACATGGACCACTTCTTCTTTATCCTTTCATCTGTTGATGGACATTTTGGTTGCTTCACTGCCTTGTCTATTGTGAATCAGGCTGCAGTGCAGCTTTTGCAGCCCGGGTCTTCTTCATTCTGGTCTTCTCAGGTGAGAGGCCCATTGGTGCACCTGCTGGATTGAATGGTACCTCAATTTTTACTTTTAAACGCAGCTCCTTTCTGTTCTCATTATTAGCGTCTAACCCTTTTACATCTCACCAGCAGCTAGAGGGTACACAGTTCTCTAAAACCTCTTAGGCATTTATTGTTTGTCGTCTTTTTTCCAATGGTCAGTCGACTGGTGTGAGTTGAAAACTTTTTGTAGATTAGATTGCATGAGTCTAATACTTCCTGAGGCTGAGCTTTTATCCATTTTCCTTTCTTTAAAAAGAGAGTGAGTAAAACATACCTCTTCATACTATCTTCTTGCAAATTTTGCCTGTTTTGAAATTTTTATCCATTCCCTACCTCAGCACAATTTTGAGGGCAGGTGTCCTTTACAGCCCTGAGTCCTTGTGAATGGTAAGTGACCATTAGCTGTGGGTTAAAAGCTGCTCTGGCGTGAATTGGCCACAAGGCGGCAGCATTTCTCCTTTACCAAATCTGGTTACTAGGGCAACAGAGCCTTACTGGAAGTGGTGTTCTAGGTTGTAAATTAGAATGGAATGTGCGAGGAAAAAGCTCTTTAAGTTTATGTCTCATTACTTCTTGTTGGTATTTTTACCTTAATTTTTATTATTTATCACAGCAAACTTGAATACAATGTTTTGTTTGCTCTAGGTGTGCAAGATGTGGTTCTTTCACACATATACATATATCTATTCTTCTTTGGATCCTTTTCCCATGTAGGTTATGACACAATGTTCAGTAGTCTTCTCTTGGTATTGCATAGGTCTTTGGTGATTATATATTTCACTTGTGTTTGTATCTCTCTGTTAACCTCAATATGGTAATGTATCCAATCCTCACACCTTTCCATTTGGTCAACCATAAGTTTTTTTTAATGTATCTATGATAGTGTTTGTCTGTGGAAATATCTTTGTTTGTATCATTCTTTAGGTAACCCCTATATGTGATATGATAGTATATGTGTCTTTCGCTTTCTCAATTACTCCAAGTTGCGTGATTACTTCTAGACTCATCTATGGTGCTGCAAATGGCATTGTTTCATTTTTTCACTAGCTCATATTCCATCTGTACAGGTAGCAGTTCTTCTTTGTCCACCCATCTGCCGATGGGCTTTTTGGTTACTTCCATATCTTGGCTATTGTAATAGTATGCAATGCAGATTTGCGTGGCTGTGTCCTTCCAATTCTGTCTTCTTAGTTTATAGGTCCAGGAATAGGTCTGCTGGATCATATGGTAGCTCAGTGTTTACCTTTTAAAGGCACCTCTGTTCTGTTCTCCTTAGTGGCTCTTTCCAGGTTACGTCCCACTTAAAGTGGAGGGCATGTATTTCTTCCCAGCACCTTCAGGATTTATTCTTTGTAGTTTTTGCTGATGATTATTCTGAGTGGTGTGAGCTGATACCTCTTTGTGGTTGAATTTGCCTGTGTCTCATAATGCGTTGAAATTGAGCTTTAAGACATGTCCTTTTTATTTTTCCAGCTGTGATTAGAGCTTATTTCTTCAAAGTGTTTTCTTAAAGTATGTGTCACCATTTGAAATATTTTGGCCATTATCTCCCTCAAGACATTTTGAGGGCAGGTTTCATTTACAGCCCTGCAGTACTTGTTCACATGAAGTGACCATTAGCTCAGGCTTTAAACCTGCTTTTGCAGGTAACGGCCAGAGAGCGGCAGCCTTTCTACGTTTCCCATGCTGGTACTAGGGAAACAGACCTACCGGCCAGTGGTGTTCTTCGGTTATAAATGAGAGTGCAATGTGCCCGGATAAACCCACAAATGTTGATGTCTCCTTGCTTTTGTTTGTTTTTAAATTTAATTTATATTTATTATTAGAGTAATATTCCATTGTGTACGTGGACCACTTCTTCTTGGTGCATTCCTCGGTTGATGGACATTTTCATTGCTTCCAAGTGCTGGCTATGGTAAATCTTGCTGGCGTACAGGTTTGCCAGCCTGTGACTTTTTGATTCTCATTTTCTCAGGTGATAGGCCAAGCAGTGGTTGTGATTGATTGACTGGTAGCTCAATGCTTCCCTTTTCAAAGCACCTACATTGTGTTTTCATTAGTGGCTCTTTACATGCCCCCCCTTACAACCGAGGGTACGCATTTCTCCACACTCCCTTCACCGTTTATTTTTTGCAGCATTATTCCTAATGGCCATTCTGACTGCTGTGAGCTGATAGGTTTTTGTAATATGGGTATGCATGTCATTAAAATTTTTAAAATTCACCATATTCCTATTCCTTTTTCTTTTCTCTTAAAAGAAAAAACCGTGAGTACAATAGAGCTCTTGAAATTGTCTTCTTAGGAAGGTTTCCCTCTTCTGAAGTTTTTGGTCGATTTTTGACCCCAGAAATTTTCTGGAAGGCAGGTGCCATTTACAGAAATGCAAGTTGGTGAAAATTTAGTCACCTTTTGCAGTGGGTTCAAAGCTGCTGTTGTGGGAAACGGCCACAAGGAGGTAGCATTTCTCCATTCCCCAATCTGGGTACTAGGGCAGCAGAGCCATTCTGGAAGTCATTGTCCTAGGTTGTAAATTAGAATGGAATTTGCCAGGAGAAATCCCCATAAGTTTATGTCTCATTATTTCTTCTTGGTTTTAAAATTTTTTTAATCTGGGTATAGTTTAGAATATTGTTTGTCCTAGGTGTACACAATCTGGTTCATTTATACATTATGTATGTCTATTAATGTACAGATCCTCTTCCCATATAAAATATTACAGTGTTCCGTCGACCTCCCTTGCTATATGTTCGGTCTTTTTGATACATGTATATACTATGTATTTGTATATGTATAGTAACACTAATCTTCATTTCTCGATTTCCCCCCTCCTTTCCTTTTTGATGAGCATAGTTTGTTTTCTAAGCCTGTGAGTGTCTTTCTCTTTGGAAATATGTTCATCTGTGTCAGTTATTAGATAATGCCATAAGTGATAATATAGGTCTTTTGCTTTCCGACCTACTTCATGTTTTGTGATTATCTCCAGGCTCATCTATGGTGCCTCAAAGAGCAGTCCTTCAATGTTTTCCATAGCTAATATTCCATTGTGTACATGGACCACTTCTTCTTGGTGCATTCCTCTGTTGATGGATATTTACGTTGCTTCCAAGTGTTGCCTATGGTAAATATTGCTGGAGTGCAGGTTTGCCAGCCTGTGATTTTTGATTTTCATTTTCTCAGGTGGTAGACCCAGCAGTGGGTATGATTGATTGACTGGTATGGTAGCTCAACGTTTACCTTTTCAAGGCACCTCAATTGTGCTTTCATTAGTGGCTCTTACCACTTCCCCCTTAGAATCGAGGGTACGCATTTCTCCACAATCACGTCAGCATTTATTGTTTGCAGCATTTTTGTTGATGGCCATTCTGACTGGTGTGAGCTGATAGGTTTTTGTAATTTGGGTTTACATGTCTGTAAAAATTCCTACAATTCATCATTTCTCCACACCTTTTTCTTTTCTGTTAAAAGAAAAAAGAAAAAATGTGTGAGTATAATATACCTCTTCAATTTTTCTTTTTGGAAGGTTGCACTCTAGAATTTTTTGGTCGATTTTCGGCCTCAGGATTTTTTGGAGGGCAGGTGTCATTTACAGAACTGCAATTGGTGAATATTTAGTGACCTTTTGCAGTGGGTTTAAAGCTGCTGTTGTGGGAAACGGCCACAAGGATGCAGCATTTCTCCATTCCCAAATCTGGGTACTAGGGCAGCAGAACCATTCTGGAAGACGTTTGTATAGGTTGTAAATTTGAATGGAATGTGGCAGGAAAACCCCCCATAAGTTTATGTCTCATTACTCCTAGTTTGTTGTTTTAATTTTTTCAATTGGCGTAATGGTTAGAATGTTGCTTTTCCAAGGTGTACACACTCTGGTTCATCTACATAGTCTATATACCTATTTATGTAGAGATCCTCTTCCCGTGTAAATTATTACAGAGTGTTCCGTAAACCTTCCTTGCTATTTGGTCAGTCTTTTTGATATATGTATATAATATGTATTTGTATACATATGGTAACGCTAATCTTCATTTATCCATTCCCCCCACCTTTCCTTTTAGATAAGCATAGTTTTTTTAATAAGTCTGTGATTGACTTTCTCTGTGGAAATATGTTCATTTGTGTCAGTTATTAGATAACGCCTATAAGTGATATCGTAGGATATAGGACTTTTGCTTTCCGACTTACCTCATGTTCTGTGATTATCTCCAAGATCATCTATGGTGCCTCAAAGAGCAGTGTTTCATTGTTTTCCATGTCTAGTATTCATTGTGTACATGGACCACTTCTTCTTTATCCTTTCATCTGTTGATGGACATTTTGGTTGCTTCACTGCCTTGTCTATTGTGAATCAGGCTGCAGTGCAGCTTTTGCAGCCCGGGTCTTCTTCATTCTGGTCTTCTCAGGTGAGAGGCCCATTGGTGCACCTGCTGGATTGAATGGTACCTCAATTTTTACTTTTAAACGCAGCTCCTTTCTGTTCTCATTATTAGCGTCTAACCCTTTTACATCTCACCAGCAGCTAGAGGGTACACAGTTCTCTAAAACCTCTTAGGCATTTATTGTTTGTCGTCTTTTTTCCAATGGTCAGTCGACTGGTGTGAGTTGAAAACTTTTTGTAGATTAGATTGCATGAGTCTAATACTTCCTGAGGCTGAGCTTTTATCCATTTTCCTTTCTTTAAAAAGAGAGTGAGTAAAACATACCTCTTCATACTATCTTCTTGCAAATTTTGCCTGTTTTGAAATTTTTATCCATTCCCTACCTCAGCACAATTTTGAGGGCAGGTGTCCTTTACAGCCCTGAGTCCTTGTGAATGGTAAGTGACCATTAGCTGTGGGTTAAAAGCTGCTCTGGCGGGAATTGGCCACAAGGCGGCAGCATTTCTCCTTTACCAAATCTGGTTACTAGGGCAACAGAGCCTTACTGGAAGTGGTGTTCTAGGTTGTAAATTAGAATGGAATGTGCGAGGAAAAAGCTCTTTAAGTTTATGTCTCATTACTTCTTGTTGGTATTTTTAACTTAATTTTTATTATTTATCACAGCAAACTTGAATACAATGTTTTGTTTGCTCTAGGTGTGCAAGATGTGGTTCTTTCACACATATACATATATCTATTCTTCTTCGGATCCTTTTCCCATGTAGGTTATGACACAATGTTCAGTAGTCTTCTCTTGGTATTGCATAGGTCTTTGGTGATTATATATTTCACTTGTGTTTGTATCTCTCTGTTAACCTCAATATGGTAATGTATCCAATCCTCACACCTTTCCATTTGGTCAACCATAAGTTTTTTTTAATGTATCTATGATAGTGTTTGTCTGTGGAAATATCTTTGTTTGTATCATTCTTTAGGTAACCCCTATATGTGATATGATAGTATATGTGTCTTTCGCTTTCTCACTTACTCCAAGTTGCGTGATTACTTCTAGACTCATCTATGGTGCTGCAAATGGCATTGTTTCATTTTTTCACTAGCTCATATTCCATCTGTACAGGTAGCAGTTCTTCTTTGTCCACCCATCTGTCGATGGGCTTTTTGGTTACTTCCATATCTTGGCTATTGTAACAGTATGCAATGCAGATTTGCGTGGCTGTGTCCTTCCAATTCTGTCTTCTTAGTTTATAGGTCCAGGAATAGGTCTGCTGGATCATATGGTAGCTCAGTGTTTACCTTTTAAAGGCACCTCTGTTCTGTTCTCCTTAGTGGCTCTTTCCAGGTTACGTCCCACTTAAAGTGGAGGGCATGTATTTCTTCCCAGCACCTTCAGGATTTATTCTTTGTACTTTTTGCTGATGATTATTCTGAGTGGTGTGAGCTGATACCTCTTTGTGGTTGAATTTGCATGTGTCTCATAATGGTTGAATTTGAGCTTTAAGACATGTCCTTTTTATTTTTCCAGCTGTGATTAGAGCTTATTTCTTCAAAGTGTTTTCTTAAAGTATGTGTCACCATTTGAAATATTTTGGCCATTATCTCCCTCAAGACATTTTGAGGGCAGGTTTCATTTACAGCCCTGCAGTAGTTGTTCACATGAAGTGACGATTAGCTCAGGCTTTAAACCTGCTTTTGCAGGTAACGGCCAGAGAGCGGCAGCCTTTCTATGTTTCCCATGCTGGTACTAGGGAAACAGACCTACCGGCCAGTGGTGTTCTTCGGTTATAAATGAGAGTGCAATGTGCCCGGATAAACCCACAAATGTTGATCTCTCCTTGCTTTTGTTTGTTTTTAAATTTAATTTATATTTATTATTACAGTAATATTCCATTGTGTACGTGGACCACTTCTTCTTGGTGCATTCCTCGGTTGATGGACATTTTCATTGCTTCCAAGTGCTGGCTATGGTAAATCTTGCTGGCGTACAGGTTTGCCAGCCTGTGACTTTTTGATTCTCATTTTCTCAGGTGGTAGGCCAAGCAGTGGTTGTGATTGATTGACTGGTAGCTCAATGTTTCCCTTTTCAAAGCACCTACATTGTGTTTTCATTAGTGGCTCTTTACATGCCCCCCCTTACAACCGAGGGTACGCATTTCTCCACACTCCCTTCACCGTTTATTTTTTGCAGCATTATTCCTAATGGCCATTCTGACTGCTGTGAGCTGATAGGTTTTTGTAACATGGGTATGCATGTCATTAAAATTTTTAAAATTCACCATATTCCTATACCTTTTTCTTTTCTCTTAAAAGAAAAAAACGTGAGTACAATATAGCTCTTGAAATTGTCTTCTTCGCAGGTTGCCCTCTTCTGAAGTTTTTGGTCGATTTTTGACCCCAGAAATTTTCTGGAAGGCAGGTGCCATTTACAGAAATGCAAGTTGGTGAAAATTTAGTCACCTTTTGCAGTGGGTTCAAAGCTGCTGTTGTGGGAAACGGCCACAAGGAGGTAGCATTTCTCCATTCCCCAATCTGGGTACTAGGGCAGCAGAGCCATTCTGGAAGTCATTGTCCTAGGTTGTAAATTAGAATGGAATTTGCCAGGAGAAATCCCCATAAGTTTATGTCTCATTACTTCTTCTTGGTTTTAAAATTTTTTTAATCTGGGTATAGTTTAGAATATTGTTTGTCCTAGGTGTACACAATCTGGTTCATTTATACATTATGTATGTCCATTAATGTACAGATCCTCTTCCCATATAAAATATTACAGTGTTCCGTCGACCTCCCTTGCTATATGTTCGGTCTTTTTGATACATGTATATACTATGTATTTGTATATGTATAGTAACACTAATCTTCATTTCTCGATTTCCCCCCTCCTTTCCTTTTCGATGAGCATAGTTTGTTTTCTAAGCCTGTGAGTGTCTTTCTCTTTGGAAATATGTTCATCTGTGTCAGTTATTAGATAATGCCATAAGTGATAATATAGATCTTTTGCTTTCCGACCTACTTCATGTTTTGTGATTATCTCCAGGCTCATCTATGGTGCCTCAAAGAGCAGTGCTTCAATGTTTTCCATAGCTAATATTCCATTGTGTACATGGACCACTTCTTCTTGGTGCATTCCTCTGTTGATGGACATTTTCGTTGCTTCCAAGTGTTGCCTATGGTAAATATTGCTGGAGTGCAGGTTTGCCAGCCTGTGATTTTTGATTTTCTTTTTCTCAGGTGGTAGACCCAGCAGTGGGTATGATTGATTGACTGGTATGGTAGCTCAACGTTTACCTTTTCAAGGCACCTCAATTGTGCTTTCATTAGTGGCTCTTACCACGTCCCCCTTAGAATCGAGGGTACGCATTTCTCCACAATCACGTCAGCATTTATTGTTTGCAGCATTTTTGTTGATGGCCATTCTGACTGGTGTGAGCTGATAGGTTTTTGTAATTTGGGTTTACATGTCTGTAAAAATTCCTACAATTCATCATTTCTCCACACCTTTTTCTTTTCTGTTAAAAGAAAAAAGCCAAAATGTGTGAGTATAATATACCTCTTCAAATTTTCTTTTTGGAAGGTTGCACTCTAGAATTTTTTGGTCGATTTTCGGCCTCAGGATTTTTTGGAGGGCAGGTGTCATTTACAGAACTGCAATTGGTGAATATTTAGTGACCTTTTGGAGTGGGTTTAAAGCTGCTGTTGTGGGAAACGGCCACAAAGATGCAGCATTTCTCCATTCCCAAATCTGGGTACTAGGGCAGCAGAACCATTCTGGAAGTCGTTTGTATAGGTTGTAAATTTGAATGGAACGTGACAGGAAAACCCCCCATAAGTTTATGTCTCATTACTCCTAGTTTGTTGTTTTAATTTTTTTCAATTAGCCTAATGGTTAGAATGTTGCTTGCCCAAGGTGTACACACTCTGGTTCATCTACATAGTCTATATACCTATTTATGTAGAGATCCTCTTCCCGTGTAAATTATTACAGAGTGTTCCGTAAACCTTCCTTGCTATTTGGTCAGTCTTTTTGATATATGTATATAATATGTATTTGTATACATATGGTAACGCTAATCTTCATTTATCCATTCCCCTCACCTTTCCTTTTAGATAAGCATAGTTTTTTTAATAAGTCTGTGATTGACTTTCTCTGTGGAAATATGTTCATTTGTGTCAGTTTTTAGATAACGCCTATAAGTGATATCGTAGGATATAGGACTTTTGCTTTCCGACTTACCTCATGTTCTGTGATTATCTCCAAGATCATCTATGGTGCCTCAAAGAGCAGTGTTTCATTGTTTTCCATGGCTAGTATTCATTGTGTACATGGACCACTTCTTCTTTATCCTTTCATCTGTTGATGGACATTTTGGTTGCTTCACTGCCTTGTCTATTGTGAATCAGGCTGCAGTGCAGCTTTTGCAGCCCGGGTCTTCTTCATTCTGGTCTTCTCAGGTGAGAGGCCCATTGGTGCACCTGCTGGATTGAATGGTACCTCAATTTTTACTTTTAAACGCAGCTCCTTTCTGTTCTCATTATTAGCGTCTAACCCTTTTACATCTCACCAGCAGCTAGAGGGTACACAGTTCTCTAAAACCTCTTAGGCATTTATTGTTTGTAGTCTTTTTTCCAATGGTCAGTCGACTGGTGTGAGTTGAAAACTTTTTGTAGATTAGATTGCATGAGTCTAATACTTCCTGAGGCTGAGCTTTTATCCATTTTCCTTTCTTTAAAAAGAGAGTGAGTAAAACATACCTCTTCATACTATCTTCTTGCAAATTTTGCCTGTTTTGAAATTTTTATCCATTCCCTACCTCAGCACAATTTTGAGGGCAGGTGTCCTTTACAGCCCTGAGTCCTTGTGAATGGTAAGTGACCATTAGCTGTGGGTTAAAAGCTGCTCTGGCGGGAATTGGCCACAAGGCGGCAGCATTTCTCCTTTACCAAATCTGGTTACTAGGGCAACAGAGCCTTACTGGAAGTGGTGTTCTAGGTTGTAAATTAGAATGGAATGTGCGAGGAAAAAGCTCTTTAAGTTTATGTCTCATTACTTCTTGTTGGTATTTTTAACTTAATTTTTATTATTTATCACAGCAAACTTGAATACAATGTTTTGTTTGCTCTAGGTGTGCAAGATGTGGTTCTTTCACACATATACATATATCTATTCTTCTTTGGATCCTTTTCCCATGTAGGTTATGACACAATGTTCAGTAGTCTTCTCTTGGTATTGCATAGGTCTTTGGTGATTATATATTTCACTTGTGTTTGTATCTCTCTGTTAACCTCAATATGGTAATGTATCCAATCCTCACACCTTTCCATTTGGTCAACCATAAGTTTTTTTTAATGTATCTATGATAGTGTTTGTCTGTGGAAATATCTTTGTTTGTATCATTCTTTAGGTAACCCCTATATGTGATATGATAGTATATGTGTCTTTCGCTTTCTCACTTACTCCAAGTTGCGTGATTACTTCTAGACTCATCTATGGTGCTGCAAATGGCATTGTTTCATTTTTTCACTAGCTCATATTCCATCTGTACAGGTAGCAGTTCTTCTTTGTCCACCCATCTGCCGATGGGCTTTTTGGTTACTTCCATATCTTGGCTATTGTAATAGTATGCAATGCAGATTTGCGTGGCTGTGTCCTTCCAATTCTGTCTTCTTAGTTTATAGGTCCAGGAATAGGTCTGCTGGATCATATGGTAGCTCAGTGTTTACCTTTTAAAGGCACCTCTGTTCTGTTCTCCTTAGTGGCTCTTTCCAGGTTACGTCCCACTTAAAGTGGAGGGCATGTATTTCTTCCCAGCACCTTCAGGATTTATTCTTTGTAGTTTTTGCTGATGATTATTCTGAGTGGTGTGAGCTGATACCTCTTTGTGGTTGAATTTGCATGTGTCTCATAATGCGTTGAAATTGAGCTTTAAGACATGTCCTTTTTATTTTTCCAGCTGTGATTAGAGCTTATTTCTTCAAAGTGTTTTCTTAAAGTATGTGTCACCATTTGAAATATTTTGGCCATTATCTCCCTCAAGACATTTTGAGGGCAGGTTTCATTTACAGCCCTGCAGTACTTGTTCACATGAAGTGACCATTAGCTCAGGCTTTAAACCTGCTTTTGCAGGTAACGGCCAGAGAGCGGCAGCCTTTCTACGTTTCCCATGCTGGTACTAGGGAAACAGACCTACCGGCCAGTGGTGTTCTTCGGTTATAAATGAGAGTGCAATGTGCCCGGATAAACCCACAAATGTTGATGTCTCCTTGCTTTTGTTTGTTTTTAAATTTAATTTATATTTATTATTAGAGTAATATTCCATTGTGTACGTGGACCACTTCTTCTTGGTGCATTCCTCGGTTGATGGACATTTTCATTGCTTCCAAGTGCTGGCTATGGTAAATCTTGCTGGCGTACAGGTTTGCCAGCCTGTGACTTTTTGATTCTCATTTTCTCAGGTGATAGGCCAAGCAGTGGTTGTGATTGATTGACTGGTAGCTCAATGCTTCCCTTTTCAAAGCACCTACATTGTGTTTTCATTAGTGGCTCTTTACATGCCCCCCCTTACAACCGAGGGTACGCATTTCTCCACACTCCCTTCACCGTTTATTTTTTGCAGCATTATTCCTAATGGCCATTCTGACTGCTGTGAGCTGATAGGTTTTTGTAATATGGGTATGCATGTCATTAAAATTTTTAAAATTCACCATATTCCTATTCCTTTTTCTTTTCTCTTAAAAGAAAAAACCGTGAGTACAATAGAGCTCTTGAAATTGTCTTCTTCGCAGGTTGCCCTCTTCTGAAGTTTTTGGTCGATTTTTGACCCCAGAAATTTTCTGGAAGGCAGGTGCCATTTACAGAAATGCAAGTTGGTGAAAATTTAGTCACCTTTTGCAGTGGGTTCAAAGCTGCTGTTGTGGGAAACGGCCACAAGGAGGTAGCATTTCTCCATTCCCCAATCTGGGTACTAGGGCAGCAGAGCCATTCTGGAAGTCATTGTCCTAGGTTGTAAATTAGAATGGAATTTGCCAGGAGAAATCCCCATAAGTTTATGTCTCATTACTTCTTCTTGGTTTTAAAATTTTTTTAATCTGGGTATAGTTTAGAATATTGTTTGTCCTAGGTGTACACAATCTGGTTCATTTATACATTATGTATGTCTATTAATGTACAGATCCTCTTCCCATATAAAATATTACAGTGTTCCGTCGACCTCCCTTGCTATATGTTCGGTCTTTTTGATACATGTATATACTATGTATTTGTATATGTATAGTAACACTAATCTTCATTTCTCGATTTCCCCCCTCCTTTCCTTTTCGATGAGCATAGTTTGTTTTCTAAGCCTGTGAGTGTCTTTCTCTTTGGAAATATGTTCATCTGTGTCAGTTATTAGATAATGCCATAAGTGATAATATAGATCTTTTGCTTTCCGACCTACTTCATGTTTTGTGATTATCTCCAGGCTCATCTATGGTGCCTCAAAGAGCAGTGCTTCAATGTTTTCCATAGCTAATATTCCATTGTGTACATGGACCACTTCTTCTTGGTGCATTCCTCTGTTGATGGACATTTTCGTTGCTTCCAAGTGTTGCCTATGGTAAATATTGCTGGAGTGCAGGTTTGCCAGCCTGTGATTTTTGATTTTCTTTTTCTCAGGTGGTAGACCCAGCAGTGGGTATGATTGATTGACTGGTATGGTAGCTCAACGTTTACCTTTTCAAGGCACCTCAATTGTGCTTTCATTAGTGGCTCTTACCACGTCCCCCTTAGAATCGAGGGTACGCATTTCTCCACAATCACGTCAGCATTTATTGTTTGCAGCATTTTTGTTGATGGCCATTCTGACTGGTGTGAGCTGATAGGTTTTTGTAATTTGGGTTTACATGTCTGTAAAAATTCCTACAATTCATCATTTCTCCACACCTTTTTCTTTTCTGTTAAAAGAAAAAAGCCAAAATGTGTGAGTATAATATAACTCTTCAAATTTTCTTTTTGGAAGGTTGCACTCTAGAATTTTTTGGTCGATTTTCGGCCTCAGGATTTTTTGGAGGGCAGGTGTCATTTACAGAACTGCAATTGGTGAATATTTAGTGACCTTTTGGAGTGGGTTTAAAGCTGCTGTTGTGGGAAACGGCCACAAAGATGCAGCATTTCTCCATTCCCAAATCTGGGTACTAGGGCAGCAGAACCATTCTGGAAGTCGTTTGTATAGGTTGTAAATTTGAATGGAACGTGACAGGAAAACCCCCCATAAGTTTATGTCTCATTACTCCTAGTTTGTTGTTTTAATTTTTTTCAATTAGCCTAATGGTTAGAATGTTGCTTGCCCAAGGTGTACACACTCTGGTTCATCTACATAGTCTATATACCTATTTATGTAGAGATCCTCTTCCCGTGTAAATTATTACAGAGTGTTCCGTAAACCTTCCTTGCTATTTGGTCAGTCTTTTTGATATATGTATATAATATGTATTTGTATACATATGGTAACGCTAATCTTCATTTATCCATTCCCCTCACCTTTCCTTTTAGATAAGCATAGTTTTTTTAATAAGTCTGTGATTGACTTTCTCTGTGGAAATATGTTCATTTGTGTCAGTTTTTAGATAACGCCTATAAGTGATATCGTAGGATATAGGACTTTTGCTTTCCGACTTACCTCATGTTCTGTGATTATCTCCAAGATCATCTATGGTGCCTCAAAGAGCAGTGTTTCATTGTTTTCCATGGCTAGTATTCATTGTGTACATGGACCACTTCTTCTTTATCCTTTCATCTGTTGATGGACATTTTGGTTGCTTCACTGCCTTGTCTATTGTGAATCAGGCTGCAGTGCAGCTTTTGCAGCCCGGGTCTTCTTCATTCTGGTCTTCTCAGGTGAGAGGCCCATTGGTGCACCTGCTGGATTGAATGGTACCTCAATTTTTACTTTTAAACGCAGCTCCTTTCTGTTCTCATTATTAGCGTCTAACCCTTTTACATCTCACCAGCAGCTAGAGGGTACACAGTTCTCTAAAACCTCTTAGGCATTTATTGTTTGTAGTCTTTTTTCCAATGGTCAGTCGACTGGTGTGAGTTGAAAACTTTTTGTAGATTAGATTGCATGAGTCTAATACTTCCTGAGGCTGAGCTTTTATCCATTTTCCTTTCTTTAAAAAGAGAGTGAGTAAAACATACCTCTTCATACTATCTTCTTGCAAATTTTGCCTGTTTTGAAATTTTTATCCATTCCCTACCTCAGCACAATTTTGAGGGCAGGTGTCCTTTACAGCCCTGAGTCCTTGTGAATGGTAAGTGACCATTAGCTGTGGGTTAAAAGCTGCTCTGGCGGGAATTGGCCACAAGGCGGCAGCATTTCTCCTTTACCAAATCTGGTTACTAGGGCAACAGAGCCTTACTGGAAGTGGTGTTCTAGGTTGTAAATTAGAATGGAATGTGCGAGGAAAAAGCTCTTTAAGTTTATGTCTCATTACTTCTTGTTGGTATTTTTAACTTAATTTTTATTATTTATCACAGCAAACTTGAATACAATGTTTTGTTTGCTCTAGGTGTGCAAGATGTGGTTCTTTCACACATATACATATATCTATTCTTCTTTGGATCCTTTTCCCATGTAGGTTATGACACAATGTTCAGTAGTCTTCTCTTGGTATTGCATAGGTCTTTGGTGATTATATATTTCACTTGTGTTTGTATCTCTCTGTTAACCTCAATATGGTAATGTATCCAATCCTCACACCTTTCCATTTGGTCAACCATAAGTTTTTTTTAATGTATCTATGATAGTGTTTGTCTGTGGAAATATCTTTGTTTGTATCATTCTTTAGGTAACCCCTATATGTGATATGATAGTATATGTGTCTTTCGCTTTCTCACTTACTCCAAGTTGCGTGATTACTTCTAGACTCATCTATGGTGCTGCAAATGGCATTGTTTCATTTTTTCACTAGCTCATATTCCATCTGTACAGGTAGCAGTTCTTCTTTGTCCACCCATCTGCCGATGGGCTTTTTGGTTACTTCCATATCTTGGCTATTGTAATAGTATGCAATGCAGATTTGCGTGGCTGTGTCCTTCCAATTCTGTCTTCTTAGTTTATAGGTCCAGGAATAGGTCTGCTGGATCATATGGTAGCTCAGTGTTTACCTTTTAAAGGCACCTCTGTTCTGTTCTCCTTAGTGGCTCTTTCCAGGTTACGTCCCACTTAAAGTGGAGGGCATGTATTTCTTCCCAGCACCTTCAGGATTTATTCTTTGTAGTTTTTGCTGATGATTATTCTGAGTGGTGTGAGCTGATACCTCTTTGTGGTTGAATTTGCATGTGTCTCATAATGCGTTGAAATTGAGCTTTAAGACATGTCCTTTTTATTTTTCCAGCTGTGATTAGAGCTTATTTCTTCAAAGTGTTTTCTTAAAGTATGTGTCACCATTTGAAATATTTTGGCCATTATCTCCCTCAAGACATTTTGAGGGCAGGTTTCATTTACAGCCCTGCAGTACTTGTTCACATGAAGTGACCATTAGCTCAGGCTTTAAACCTGCTTTTGCAGGTAACGGCCAGAGAGCGGCAGCCTTTCTACGTTTCCCATGCTGGTACTAGGGAAACAGACCTACCGGCCAGTGGTGTTCTTCGGTTATAAATGAGAGTGCAATGTGCCCGGATAAACCCACAAATGTTGATGTCTCCTTGCTTTTGTTTGTTTTTAAATTTAATTTATATTTATTATTAGAGTAATATTCCATTGTGTACGTGGACCACTTCTTCTTGGTGCATTCCTCGGTTGATGGACATTTTCATTGCTTCCAAGTGCTGGCTATGGTAAATCTTGCTGGCGTACAGGTTTGCCAGCCTGTGACTTTTTGATTCTCATTTTCTCAGGTGATAGGCCAAGCAGTGGTTGTGATTGATTGACTGGTAGCTCAATGCTTCCCTTTTCAAAGCACCTACATTGTGTTTTCATTAGTGGCTCTTTACATGCCCCCCCTTACAACCGAGGGTACGCATTTCTCCACACTCCCTTCACCGTTTATTTTTTGCAGCATTATTCCTAATGGCCATTCTGACTGCTGTGAGCTGATAGGTTTTTGTAATATGGGTATGCATGTCATTAAAATTTTTAAAATTCACCATATTCCTATTCCTTTTTCTTTTCTCTTAAAAGAAAAAACCGTGAGTACAATAGAGCTCTTGAAATTGTCTTCTTAGGAAGGTTGCCCTCTTCTGAAGTTTTTGGTCGATTTTTGACCCCAGAAATTTTCTGGAAGGCAGGTGCCATTTACAGAAATGCAAGTTGGTGAAAATTTAGTCACCTTTTGCAGTGGGTTCAAAGCTGCTGTTGTGGGAAACGGCCACAAGGAGGTAGCATTTCTCCATTCCCCAATCTGGGTACTAGGGCAGCAGAGCCATTCTGGAAGTCATTGTCCTAGGTTGTAAATTAGAATGGAATTTGCCAGGAGAAATCCCCATAAGTTTATGTCTCATTATTTCTTCTTGGTTTTAAAATTTTTTTAATCTGGGTATAGTTTAGAATATTGTTTGTCCTAGGTGTACACAATCTGGTTCATTTATACATTATGTATGTCTATTAATGTACAGATCCTCTTCCCATATAAAATATTACAGTGTTCCGTCGACCTCCCTTGCTATATGTTCGGTCTTTTTGATACATGTATATACTATGTATTTGTATATGTATAGTAACACTAATCTTCATTTCTCGATTTCCCCCCTCCTTTCCTTTTCGATGAGCATAGTTTGTTTTCTAAGCCTGTGAGTGTCTTTCTCTTTGGAAATATGTTCATCTGTGTCAGTTATTAGATAATGCCATAAGTGATAATATAGGTCTTTTGCTTTCCGACCTACTTCATGTTTTGTGATTATCTCCAGGCTCATCTATGGTGCCTCAAAGAGCAGTGCTTCAATGTTTTCCATAGCTAATATTCCATTGTGTACATGGACCACTTCTTCTTGGTGCATTCCTCTGTTGATGGACATTTTCGTTGCTTCCAAGTGTTGCCTATGGTAAATATTGCTGGAGTGCAGGTTTGCCAGCCTGTGATTTTTGATTTTCATTTTCTCAGGTGGTAGACCCAGCAGTGGGTATGATTGATTGACTGGTATGGTAGCTCAACGTTTACCTTTTCAAGGCACCTCAATTGTGCTTTCATTAGTGGCTCTTACCACTTCCCCCTTAGAATCGAGGGTACGCATTTCTCCACAATCACGTCAGCATTTATTGTTTGCAGCATTTTTGTTGATGGCCATTCTGACTGGTGTGAGCTGATAGGTTTTTGTAATTTGGGTTTACATGTCTGTAAAAATTCCTACAATTCATCATTTCTCCACACCTTTTTCTTTTCTGTTAAAAGAAAAAAGAAAAAATGTGTGAGTATAATATACCTCTTCAATTTTTCTTTTTGGAAGGTTGCACTCTAGAATTTTTTGGTCGATTTTCGGCCTCAGGATTTTTTGGAGGGCAGGTGTCATTTACAGAACTGCAATTGGTGAATATTTAGTGACCTTTTGCAGTGGGTTTAAAGCTGCTGTTGTGGGAAACGGCCACAAGGATGCAGCATTTCTCCATTCCCAAATCTGGGTACTAGGGCAGCAGAACCATTCTGGAAGTCGTTTGTATAGGTTGTAAATTTGAATGGAACGTGCCAGGAAAACCCCCCATAAGTTTATGTCTCATTACTCCTAGTTTGTTGTTTTAATTTTTTTCAATTAGCCTAATGGTTAGAATGTTGCTTGCCCAAGGTGTACACACTCTGGTTCATCTACATAGTCTATATACCTATTTATGTCGAGATCCTCTTCCCGTGTAAATTATTACAGAGTGTTCCGTAAACCTTCCTTGCTATTTGGTCAGTCTTTTTGATATATGTATATAATATGTATTTGTATACATATGGTAACGCTAATCTTCATTTATCCATTCCCCTCACCTTTCCTTTTAGATAAGCATAGTTTTTTTAATAAGTCTGTGATTGACTTTCTCTGTGGAAATATGTTCATTTGTGTCAGTTTTTAGATAACGCCTATAAGTGATATCGTAGGATATAGGACTTTTGCTTTCCGACTTACCTCATGTTCTGTGATTATCTCCAAGATCATCTATGGTGCCTCAAAGAGCAGTGTTTCATTGTTTTCCATGGCTAGTATTCATTGTGTACATGGACCACTTCTTCTTTATCCTTTCATCTGTTGATGGACATTTTGGTTTCTTCACTGCCTTGTCTATTGTGAATCAGGCTGCAGTGCAGCTTTTGCAGCCCGGGTCTTCTTCATTCTGGTCTTCTCAGGTGAGAGGCCCATTGGTGCACCTGCTGGATTGAATGGTACCTCAATTTTTACTTTTAAACGCAGCTCCTTTCTGTTCTCATTATTAGCGTCTAACCCTTTTACATCTCACCAGCAGCTAGAGGGTACACATTTCTCTAAAACCTCTTAGGCATTTATTGTTTGTAGTCTTTTTTCCAATGGTCAGTCGACTGGTGTGAGTTGAAAACTTTTTGTAGATTAGATTGCATGAGTCTAATACTTCCTGAGGCTGAGCTTTTATCCATTTTCCTTTCTTTAAAAAGAGAGTGAGTAAAACATACCTCTTCATACTATCTTCTTGCAAATTTTGCCTGTTTTGAAATTTTTATCCATTCCCTACCTCAGCACAATTTTGAGGGCAGGTGTCCTTTACAGCCCTGAGTCCTTGTGAATGGTAAGTGACCATTAGCTGTGGGTTAAAAGCTGCTCTGGCGGGAATTGGCCACAAGGCGGCAGCATTTCTCCTTTACCAAATCTGGTTACTAGGGCAACAGAGCCTTACTGGAAGTGGTGTTCTAGGTTGTAAATTAGAATGGAATGTGCGAGGAAAAAGCTCTTTAAGTTTATGTCTCATTACTTCTTGTTGGTATTTTTACCTTAATTTTTATTATTTATCACAGCAAACTTGAATACAATGTTTTGTTTGCTCTAGGTGTGCAAGATGTGGTTCTTTCACACATATACATATATCTATTCTTCTTTGGATCCTTTTCCCATGTAGGTTATGACACAATGTTCAGTAGTCTTCTCTTGGTATTGCATAGGTCTTTGGTGATTATATATTTCACTTGTGTTTGTATCTCTCTGTTAACCTCAATATGGTAATGTATCCAATCCTCACACCTTTCCATTTGGTCAACCATAAGTTTTTTTTAATGTATCTATGATAGTGTTTGTCTGTGGAAATATCTTTGTTTGTATCATTCTTTAGGTAACCCCTATATGTGATATGATAGTATATGTGTCTTTCGCTTTCTCACTTACTCCAAGTTGCGTGATTACTTCTAGACTCATCTATGGTGCTGCAAATGGCATTGTTTCATTTTTTCACTAGCTCATATTCCATCTGTACAGGTAGCAGTTCTTCTTTGTCCACCCATCTGCCGATGGGCTTTTTGGTTACTTCCATATCTTGGCTATTGTAATAGTATGCAATGCAGATTTGCGTGGCTGTGTCCTTCCAATTCTGTCTTCTTAGTTTATAGGTCCAGGAATAGGTCTGCTGGATCATATGGTAGCTCAGTGTTTACCTTTTAAAGGCACCTCTGTTCTGTTCTCCTTAGTGGCTCTTTCCAGGTTACGTCCCACTTAAAGTGGAGGGCATGTATTTCTTCCCAGCACCTTCAGGATTTATTCTTTGTAGTTTTTGCTGATGATTATTCTGAGTGGTGTGAGCTGATACCTCTTTGTGGTTGAATTTGCATGTGTCTCATAATGCGTTGAAATTGAGCTTTAAGACATGTCCTTTTTATTTTTCCAGCTGTGATTAGAGCTTATTTCTTCAAAGTGTTTTCTTAAAGTATGTGTCACCATTTGAAATATTTTGGCCATTATCTCCCTCAAGACATTTTGAGGGCAGGTTTCATTTACAGCCCTGCAGTACTTGTTCACATGAAGTGACCATTAGCTCAGGCTTTAAACCTGCTTTTGCAGGTAACGGCCAGAGAGCGGCAGCCTTTCTACGTTTCCCATGCTGGTACTAGGGAAACAGACCTACCGGCCAGTGGTGTTCTTCGGTTATAAATGAGAGTGCAATGTGCCCGGATAAACCCACAAATGTTGATGTCTCCTTGCTTTTGTTTGTTTTTAAATTTAATTTATATTTATTATTAGAGTAATATTCCATTGTGTACGTGGACCACTTCTTCTTGGTGCATTCCTCGGTTGATGGACATTTTCATTGCTTCCAAGTGCTGGCTATGGTAAATCTTGCTGGCGTACAGGTTTGCCAGCCTGTGACTTTTTGATTCTCATTTTCTCAGGTGATAGGCCAAGCAGTGGTTGTGATTGATTGACTGGTAGCTCAATGCTTCCCTTTTCAAAGCACCTACATTGTGTTTTCATTAGTGGCTCTTTACATGCCCCCCCTTACAACCGAGGGTACGCATTTCTCCACACTCCCTTCACCGTTTATTTTTTGCAGCATTATTCCTAATGGCCATTCTGACTGCTGTGAGCTGATAGGTTTTTGTA
Source organism: Balaenoptera physalus (assembly GCF_965194825.1). NCBI lineage: Eukaryota > Metazoa > Chordata > Mammalia > Artiodactyla > Balaenopteridae > Balaenoptera > Balaenoptera physalus. The sequence goes on along the minus strand of NC_138887.1, from coordinate 39,904,829 downwards.
ATATGGGTATGCATGTCATTAAAATTTTTAAAATTCACCATATTCCTATTCCTTTTTCTTTTCTCTTAAAAGAAAAAACCGTGAGTACAATAGAGCTCTTGAAATTGTCTTCTTCGCAGGTTGCCCTCTTCTGAAGTTTTTGGTCGATTTTTGACCCCAGAAATTTTCTGGAAGGCAGGTGCCATTTACAGAAATGCAAGTTGGTGAAAATTTAGTCACCTTTTGCAGTGGGTTCAAAGCTGCTGTTGTGGGAAACGGCCACAAGGAGGTAGCATTTCTCCATTCCCCAATCTGGGTACTAGGGCAGCAGAGCCATTCTGGAAGTCATTGTCCTAGGTTGTAAATTAGAATGGAATTTGCCAGGAGAAATCCCCATAAGTTTATGTCTCATTACTTCTTCTTGGTTTTAAAATTTTTTTAATCTGGGTATAGTTTAGAATATTGTTTGTCCTAGGTGTACACAATCTGGTTCATTTATACATTATGTATGTCTATTAATGTACAGATCCTCTTCCCATATAAAATATTACAGTGTTCCGTCGACCTCCCTTGCTATATGTTCGGTCTTTTTGATACATGTATATACTATGTATTTGTATATGTATAGTAACACTAATCTTCATTTCTCGATTTCCCCCCTCCTTTCCTTTTCGATGAGCATAGTTTGTTTTCTAAGCCTGTGAGTGTCTTTCTCTTTGGAAATATGTTCATCTGTGTCAGTTATTAGATAATGCCATAAGTGATAATATAGATCTTTTGCTTTCCGACCTACTTCATGTTTTGTGATTATCTCCAGGCTCATCTATGGTGCCTCAAAGAGCAGTGCTTCAATGTTTTCCATAGCTAATATTCCATTGTGTACATGGACCACTTCTTCTTGGTGCATTCCTCTGTTGATGGACATTTTCGTTGCTTCCAAGTGTTGCCTATGGTAAATATTGCTGGAGTGCAGGTTTGCCAGCCTGTGATTTTTGATTTTCTTTTTCTCAGGTGGTAGACCCAGCAGTGGGTATGATTGATTGACTGGTATGGTAGCTCAACGTTTACCTTTTCAAGGCACCTCAATTGTGCTTTCATTAGTGGCTCTTACCACGTCCCCCTTAGAATCGAGGGTACGCATTTCTCCACAATCACGTCAGCATTTATTGTTTGCAGCATTTTTGTTGATGGCCATTCTGACTGGTGTGAGCTGATAGGTTTTTGTAATTTGGGTTTACATGTCTGTAAAAATTCCTACAATTCATCATTTCTCCACACCTTTTTCTTTTCTGTTAAAAGAAAAAAGCCAAAATGTGTGAGTATAATATAACTCTTCAAATTTTCTTTTTGGAAGGTTGCACTCTAGAATTTTTTGGTCGATTTTCGGCCTCAGGATTTTTTGGAGGGCAGGTGTCATTTACAGAACTGCAATTGGTGAATATTTAGTGACCTTTTGGAGTGGGTTTAAAGCTGCTGTTGTGGGAAACGGCCACAAAGATGCAGCATTTCTCCATTCCCAAATCTGGGTACTAGGGCAGCAGAACCATTCTGGAAGTCGTTTGTATAGGTTGTAAATTTGAATGGAACGTGACAGGAAAACCCCCCATAAGTTTATGTCTCATTACTCCTAGTTTGTTGTTTTAATTTTTTTCAATTAGCCTAATGGTTAGAATGTTGCTTGCCCAAGGTGTACACACTCTGGTTCATCTACATAGTCTATATACCTATTTATGTAGAGATCCTCTTCCCGTGTAAATTATTACAGAGTGTTCCGTAAACCTTCCTTGCTATTTGGTCAGTCTTTTTGATATATGTATATAATATGTATTTGTATACATATGGTAACGCTAATCTTCATTTATCCATTCCCCTCACCTTTCCTTTTAGATAAGCATAGTTTTTTTAATAAGTCTGTGATTGACTTTCTCTGTGGAAATATGTTCATTTGTGTCAGTTTTTAGATAACGCCTATAAGTGATATCGTAGGATATAGGACTTTTGCTTTCCGACTTACCTCATGTTCTGTGATTATCTCCAAGATCATCTATGGTGCCTCAAAGAGCAGTGTTTCATTGTTTTCCATGGCTAGTATTCATTGTGTACATGGACCACTTCTTCTTTATCCTTTCATCTGTTGATGGACATTTTGGTTGCTTCACTGCCTTGTCTATTGTGAATCAGGCTGCAGTGCAGCTTTTGCAGCCCGGGTCTTCTTCATTCTGGTCTTCTCAGGTGAGAGGCCCATTGGTGCACCTGCTGGATTGAATGGTACCTCAATTTTTACTTTTAAACGCAGCTCCTTTCTGTTCTCATTATTAGCGTCTAACCCTTTTACATCTCACCAGCAGCTAGAGGGTACACAGTTCTCTAAAACCTCTTAGGCATTTATTGTTTGTAGTCTTTTTTCCAATGGTCAGTCGACTGGTGTGAGTTGAAAACTTTTTGTAGATTAGATTGCATGAGTCTAATACTTCCTGAGGCTGAGCTTTTATCCATTTTCCTTTCTTTAAAAAGAGAGTGAGTAAAACATACCTCTTCATACTATCTTCTTGCAAATTTTGCCTGTTTTGAAATTTTTATCCATTCCCTACCTCAGCACAATTTTGAGGGCAGGTGTCCTTTACAGCCCTGAGTCCTTGTGAATGGTAAGTGACCATTAGCTGTGGGTTAAAAGCTGCTCTGGCGGGAATTGGCCACAAGGCGGCAGCATTTCTCCTTTACCAAATCTGGTTACTAGGGCAACAGAGCCTTACTGGAAGTGGTGTTCTAGGTTGTAAATTAGAATGGAATGTGCGAGGAAAAAGCTCTTTAAGTTTATGTCTCATTACTTCTTGTTGGTATTTTTAACTTAATTTTTATTATTTATCACAGCAAACTTGAATACAATGTTTTGTTTGCTCTAGGTGTGCAAGATGTGGTTCTTTCACACATATACATATATCTATTCTTCTTTGGATCCTTTTCCCATGTAGGTTATGACACAATGTTCAGTAGTCTTCTCTTGGTATTGCATAGGTCTTTGGTGATTATATATTTCACTTGTGTTTGTATCTCTCTGTTAACCTCAATATGGTAATGTATCCAATCCTCACACCTTTCCATTTGGTCAACCATAAGTTTTTTTTAATGTATCTATGATAGTGTTTGTCTGTGGAAATATCTTTGTTTGTATCATTCTTTAGGTAACCCCTATATGTGATATGATAGTATATGTGTCTTTCGCTTTCTCACTTACTCCAAGTTGCGTGATTACTTCTAGACTCATCTATGGTGCTGCAAATGGCATTGTTTCATTTTTTCACTAGCTCATATTCCATCTGTACAGGTAGCAGTTCTTCTTTGTCCACCCATCTGCCGATGGGCTTTTTGGTTACTTCCATATCTTGGCTATTGTAATAGTATGCAATGCAGATTTGCGTGGCTGTGTCCTTCCAATTCTGTCTTCTTAGTTTATAGGTCCAGGAATAGGTCTGCTGGATCATATGGTAGCTCAGTGTTTACCTTTTAAAGGCACCTCTGTTCTGTTCTCCTTAGTGGCTCTTTCCAGGTTACGTCCCACTTAAAGTGGAGGGCATGTATTTCTTCCCAGCACCTTCAGGATTTATTCTTTGTAGTTTTTGCTGATGATTATTCTGAGTGGTGTGAGCTGATACCTCTTTGTGGTTGAATTTGCATGTGTCTCATAATGCGTTGAAATTGAGCTTTAAGACATGTCCTTTTTATTTTTCCAGCTGTGATTAGAGCTTATTTCTTCAAAGTGTTTTCTTAAAGTATGTGTCACCATTTGAAATATTTTGGCCATTATCTCCCTCAAGACATTTTGAGGGCAGGTTTCATTTACAGCCCTGCAGTACTTGTTCACATGAAGTGACCATTAGCTCAGGCTTTAAACCTGCTTTTGCAGGTAACGGCCAGAGAGCGGCAGCCTTTCTACGTTTCCCATGCTGGTACTAGGGAAACAGACCTACCGGCCAGTGGTGTTCTTCGGTTATAAATGAGAGTGCAATGTGCCCGGATAAACCCACAAATGTTGATGTCTCCTTGCTTTTGTTTGTTTTTAAATTTAATTTATATTTATTATTAGAGTAATATTCCATTGTGTACGTGGACCACTTCTTCTTGGTGCATTCCTCGGTTGATGGACATTTTCATTGCTTCCAAGTGCTGGCTATGGTAAATCTTGCTGGCGTACAGGTTTGCCAGCCTGTGACTTTTTGATTCTCATTTTCTCAGGTGATAGGCCAAGCAGTGGTTGTGATTGATTGACTGGTAGCTCAATGCTTCCCTTTTCAAAGCACCTACATTGTGTTTTCATTAGTGGCTCTTTACATGCCCCCCCTTACAACCGAGGGTACGCATTTCTCCACACTCCCTTCACCGTTTATTTTTTGCAGCATTATTCCTAATGGCCATTCTGACTGCTGTGAGCTGATAGGTTTTTGTAATATGGGTATGCATGTCATTAAAATTTTTAAAATTCACCATATTCCTATTCCTTTTTCTTTTCTCTTAAAAGAAAAAACCGTGAGTACAATAGAGCTCTTGAAATTGTCTTCTTAGGAAGGTTTCCCTCTTCTGAAGTTTTTGGTCGATTTTTGACCCCAGAAATTTTCTGGAAGGCAGGTGCCATTTACAGAAATGCAAGTTGGTGAAAATTTAGTCACCTTTTGCAGTGGGTTCAAAGCTGCTGTTGTGGGAAACGGCCACAAGGAGGTAGCATTTCTCCATTCCCCAATCTGGGTACTAGGGCAGCAGAGCCATTCTGGAAGTCATTGTCCTAGGTTGTAAATTAGAATGGAATTTGCCAGGAGAAATCCCCATAAGTTTATGTCTCATTATTTCTTCTTGGTTTTAAAATTTTTTTAATCTGGGTATAGTTTAGAATATTGTTTGTCCTAGGTGTACACAATCTGGTTCATTTATACATTATGTATGTCTATTAATGTACAGATCCTCTTCCCATATAAAATATTACAGTGTTCCGTCGACCTCCCTTGCTATATGTTCGGTCTTTTTGATACATGTATATACTATGTATTTGTATATGTATAGTAACACTAATCTTCATTTCTCGATTTCCCCCCTCCTTTCCTTTTCGATGAGCATAGTTTGTTTTCTAAGCCTGTGAGTGTCTTTCTCTTTGGAAATATGTTCATCTGTGTCAGTTATTAGATAATGCCATAAGTGATAATATAGGTCTTTTGCTTTCCGACCTACTTCATGTTTTGTGATTATCTCCAGGCTCATCTATGGTGCCTCAAAGAGCAGTGCTTCAATGTTTTCCATAGCTAATATTCCATTGTGTACATGGACCACTTCTTCTTGGTGCATTCCTCTGTTGATGGACATTTTCGTTGCTTCCAAGTGTTGCCTATGGTAAATATTGCTGGAGTGCAGGTTTGCCAGCCTGTGATTTTTGATTTTCATTTTCTCAGGTGGTAGACCCAGCAGTGGGTATGATTGATTGACTGGTATGGTAGCTCAACGTTTACCTTTTCAAGGCACCTCAATTGTGCTTTCATTAGTGGCTCTTACCACTTCCCCCTTAGAATCGAGGGTACGCATTTCTCCACAATCACGTCAGCATTTATTGTTTGCAGCATTTTTGTTGATGGCCATTCTGACTGGTGTGAGCTGATAGGTTTTTGTAATTTGGGTTTACATGTCTGTAAAAATTCCTACAATTCATCATTTCTCCACACCTTTTTCTTTTCTGTTAAAAGAAAAAAGAAAAAATGTGTGAGTATAATATACCTCTTCAATTTTTCTTTTTGGAAGGTTGCACTCTAGAATTTTTTGGTCGATTTTCGGCCTCAGGATTTTTTGGAGGGCAGGTGTCATTTACAGAACTGCAATTGGTGAATATTTAGTGACCTTTTGCAGTGGGTTTAAAGCTGCTGTTGTGGGAAACGGCCACAAGGATGCAGCATTTCTCCATTCCCAAATCTGGGTACTAGGGCAGCAGAACCATTCTGGAAGTCGTTTGTATAGGTTGTAAATTTGAATGGAACGTGCCAGGAAAACCCCCCATAAGTTTATGTCTCATTACTCCTAGTTTGTTGTTTTAATTTTTTTCAATTAGCCTAATGGTTAGAATGTTGCTTGCCCAAGGTGTACACACTCTGGTTCATCTACATAGTCTATATACCTATTTATGTCGAGATCCTCTTCCCGTGTAAATTATTACAGAGTGTTCCGTAAACCTTCCTTGCTATTTGGTCAGTCTTTTTGATATATGTATATAATATGTATTTGTATACATATGGTAACGCTAATCTTCATTTATCCATTCCCCTCACCTTTCCTTTTAGATAAGCATAGTTTTTTTAATAAGTCTGTGATTGACTTTCTCTGTGGAAATATGTTCATTTGTGTCAGTTTTTAGATAACGCCTATAAGTGATATCGTAGGATATAGGACTTTTGCTTTCCGACTTACCTCATGTTCTGTGATTATCTCCAAGATCATCTATGGTGCCTCAAAGAGCAGTGTTTCATTGTTTTCCATGGCTAGTATTCATTGTGTACATGGACCACTTCTTCTTTATCCTTTCATCTGTTGATGGACATTTTGGTTTCTTCACTGCCTTGTCTATTGTGAATCAGGCTGCAGTGCAGCTTTTGCAGCCCGGGTCTTCTTCATTCTGGTCTTCTCAGGTGAGAGGCCCATTGGTGCACCTGCTGGATTGAATGGTACCTCAATTTTTACTTTTAAACGCAGCTCCTTTCTGTTCTCATTATTAGCGTCTAACCCTTTTACATCTTACCAGCAGCTAGAGGGTACACAGTTCTCTAAAACCTCTTAGGCATTTATTGTTTGTCGTCTTTTTTCCAATGGTCAGTCGACTGGTGTGAGTTGAAAACTTTTTGTAGATTAGATTGCATGAGTCTAATACTTCCTGAGGCTGAGCTTTTATCCATTTTCCTTTCTTTAAAAAGAGAGTGAGTAAAACATACCTCTTCATACTATCTTCTTGCAAATTTTGCCTGTTTTGAAATTTTTATCCATTCCCTACCTCAGCACAATTTTGAGGGCAGGTGTCCTTTACAGCCCTGAGTCCTTGTGAATGGTAAGTGACCATTAGCTGTGGGTTAAAAGCTGCTCTGGCGGGAATTGGCCACAAGGCGGCAGCATTTCTCCTTTACCAAATCTGGTTACTAGGGCAACAGAGCCTTACTGGAAGTGGTGTTCTAGGTTGTAAATTAGAATGGAATGTGCGAGGAAAAAGCTCTTTAAGTTTATGTCTCATTACTTCTTGTTGGTATTTTTACCTTAATTTTTATTATTTATCACAGCAAACTTGAATACAATGTTTTGTTTGCTCTAGGTGTGCAAGATGTGGTTCTTTCACACATATACATATATCTATTCTTCTTTGGATCCTTTTCCCATGTAGGTTATGACACAATGTTCAGTAGTCTTCTCTTGGTATTGCATAGGTCTTTGGTGATTATATATTTCACTTGTGTTTGTATCTCTCTGTTAACCTCAATATGGTAATGTATCCAATCCTCACACCTTTCCATTTGGTCAACCATAAGTTTTTTTTAATGTATCTATGATAGTGTTTGTCTGTGGAAATATCTTTGTTTGTATCATTCTTTAGGTAACCCCTATATGTGATATGATAGTATATGTGTCTTTCGCTTTCTCAATTACTCCAAGTTGCGTGATTACTTCTAGACTCATCTATGGTGCTGCAAATGGCATTGTTTCATTTTTTCACTAGCTCATATTCCATCTGTACAGGTAGCAGTTCTTCTTTGTCCACCCATCTGCCGATGGGCTTTTTGGTTACTTCCATATCTTGGCTATTGTAATAGTATGCAATGCAGATTTGCGTGGCTGTGTCCTTCCAATTCTGTCTTCTTAGTTTATAGGTCCAGGAATAGGTCTGCTGGATCATATGGTAGCTCAGTGTTTACCTTTTAAAGGCACCTCTGTTCTGTTCTCCTTAGTGGCTCTTTCCAGGTTACGTCCCACTTAAAGTGGAGGGCATGTATTTCTTCCCAGCACCTTCAGGATTTATTCTTTGTAGTTTTTGCTGATGATTATTCTGAGTGGTGTGAGCTGATACCTCTTTGTGGTTGAATTTGCATGTGTCTCATAATGCGTTGAAATTGAGCTTTAAGACATGTCCTTTTTATTTTTCCAGCTGTGATTAGAGCTTATTTCTTCAAAGTGTTTTCTTAAAGTATGTGTCACCATTTGAAATATTTTGGCCATTATCTCCCTCAAGACATTTTGAGGGCAGGTTTCATTTACAGCCCTGCAGTACTTGTTCACATGAAGTGACCATTAGCTCAGGCTTTAAACCTGCTTTTGCAGGTAACGGCCAGAGAGCGGCAGCCTTTCTACGTTTCCCATGCTGGTACTAGGGAAACAGACCTACCGGCCAGTGGTGTTCTTCGGTTATAAATGAGAGTGCAATGTGCCCGGATAAACCCACAAATGTTGATGTCTCCTTGCTTTTGTTTGTTTTTGAATTTAATTTATATTTATTATTAGAGTAATATTCCATTGTGTACGTGGACCACTTCTTCTTGGTGCATTCCTCGGTTGATGGACATTTTCATTGCTTCCAAGTGCTGGCTATGGTAAATCTTGCTGGCGTACAGGTTTGCCAGCCTGTGACTTTTTGATTCTCATTTTCTCAGGTGATAGGCCAAGCAGTGGTTGTGATTGATTGACTGGTAGCTCAATGCTTCCCTTTTCAAAGCACCTACATTGTGTTTTCATTAGTGGCTCTTTACATGCCCCCCCTTACAACCGAGGGTACGCATTTCTCCACACTCCCTTCACCGTTTATTTTTTGCAGCATTATTCCTAATGGCCATTCTGACTGCTGTGAGCTGATAGGTTTTTGTAATATGGGTATGCATGTCATTAAAATTTTTAAAATTCACCATATTCCTATTCCTTTTTCTTTTCTCTTAAAAGAAAAAACCGTGAGTACAATAGAGCTCTTGAAATTGTCTTCTTAGGAAGGTTTCCCTCTTCTGAAGTTTTTGGTCGATTTTTGACCCCAGAAATTTTCTGGAAGGCAGGTGCCATTTACAGAAATGCAAGTTGGTGAAAATTTAGTCACCTTTTGCAGTGGGTTCAAAGCTGCTGTTGTGGGAAACGGCCACAAGGAGGTAGCATTTCTCCATTCCCCAATCTGGGTACTAGGGCAGCAGAGCCATTCTGGAAGTCATTGTCCTAGGTTGTAAATTAGAATGGAATTTGCCAGGAGAAATCCCCATAAGTTTATGTCTCATTATTTCTTCTTGGTTTTAAAATTTTTTTAATCTGGGTATAGTTTAGAATATTGTTTGTCCTAGGTGTACACAATCTGGTTCATTTATACATTATGTATGTCTATTAATGTACAGATCCTCTTCCCATATAAAATATTACAGTGTTCCGTCGACCTCCCTTGCTATATGTTCGGTCTTTTTGATACATGTATATACTATGTATTTGTATATGTATAGTAACACTAATCTTCATTTCTCGATTTCCCCCCTCCTTTCCTTTTCGATGAGCATAGTTTGTTTTCTAAGCCTGTGAGTGTCTTTCTCTTTGGAAATATGTTCATCTGTGTCAGTTATTAGATAATGCCATAAGTGATAATATAGGTCTTTTGCTTTCCGACCTACTTCATGTTTTGTGATTATCTCCAGGCTCATCTATGGTGCCTCAAAGAGCAGTGCTTCAATGTTTTCCATAGCTAATATTCCATTGTGTACATGGACCACTTCTTCTTGGTGCATTCCTCTGTTGATGGACATTTTCGTTGCTTCCAAGTGTTGCCTATGGTAAATATTGCTGGAGTGCAGGTTTGCCAGCCTGTGATTTTTGATTTTCATTTTCTCAGGTGGTAGACCCAGCAGTGGGTATGATTGATTGACTGGTATGGTAGCTCAACGTTTACCTTTTCAAGGCACCTCAATTGTGCTTTCATTAGTGGCTCTTACCACTTCCCCCTTAGAATCGAGGGTACGCATTTCTCCACAATCACGTCAGCATTTATTGTTTGCAGTATTTTTGTTGATGGCCATTCTGACTGGTGTGAGCTGATAGGTTTTTGTAATTTGGGTTTACATGTCTGTAAAAATTCCTACAATTCATCATTTCTCCACACCTTTTTCTTTTCTGTTAAAAGAAAAAAGAAAAAATGTGTGAGTATAATATACCTCTTCAATTTTTCTTTTTGGAAGGTTGCACTCTAGAATTTTTTGGTCGATTTTCGGCCTCAGGATTTTTTGGAGGGCAGGTGTCATTTACAGAACTGCAATTGGTGAATATTTAGTGACCTTTTGCAGTGGGTTTAAAGCTGCTGTTGTGGGAAACGGCCACAAGGATGCAGCATTTCTCCATTCCCAAATCTGGGTACTAGGGCAGCAGAACCATTCTGGAAGACGTTTGTATAGGTTGTAAATTTGAATGGAATGTGGCAGGAAAACCCCCCATAAGTTTATGTCTCATTACTCCTAGTTTGTTGTTTTAATTTTTTCAATTGGCGTAATGGTTAGAATGTTGCTTTTCCAAGGTGTACACACTCTGGTTCATCTACATATTCTATATACCTATTTATGTAGAGATCCTCTTCCCGTGTAAATTATTACAGAGTGTTCCGTAAACCTTCCTTGCTATTTGGTCAGTCTTTTTGATATATGTATATAATATGTATTTGTATACATATGGTAACGCTAATCTTCATTTATCCATTCCCCCCACCTTTCCTTTTAGATAAGCATAGTTTTTTTAATAAGTCTGTGATTGACTTTCTCTGTGGAAATATGTTCATTTGTGTCAGTTATTAGATAACGCCTATAAGTGATATCGTAGGATATAGGACTTTTGCTTTCCGACTTACCTCATGTTCTGTGATTATCTCCAAGATCATCTATGGTGCCTCAAAGAGCAGTGTTTCATTGTTTTCCATGTCTAGTATTCATTGTGTACATGGACCACTTCTTTATCCTTTCATCTGTTGATGGACATTTTGGTTGCTTCACTGCCTTGTCTATTGTGAATCAGGCTGCAGTGCAGCTTTTGCAGCCCGGGTCTTCTTCATTCTGGTCTTCTCAGGTGAGAGGCCCATTGGTGCACCTGCTGGATTGAATGGTACCTCAATTTTTACTTTTAAACGCAGCTCCTTTCTGTTCTCATTATTAGCGTCTAACCCTTTTACATCTCACCAGCAGCTAGAGGGTACACAGTTCTCTAAAACCTCTTAGGCATTTATTGTTTGTCGTCTTTTTTCCAATGGTCAGTCGACTGGTGTGAGTTGAAAACTTTTTGTAGATTAGATTGCATGAGTCTAATACTTCCTGAGGCTGAGCTTTTATCCATTTTCCTTTCTTTAAAAAGAGAGTGAGTAAAACATACCTCTTCATACTATCTTCTTGCAAATTTTGCCTGTTTTGAAATTTTTATCCATTCCCTACCTCAGCACAATTTTGAGGGCAGGTGTCCTTTACAGCCCTGAGTCCTTGTGAATGGTAAGTGACCATTAGCTGTGGGTTAAAAGCTGCTCTGGCGGGAATTGGCCACAAGGCGGCAGCATTTCTCCTTTACCAAATCTGGTTACTAGGGCAACAGAGCCTTACTGGAAGTGGTGTTCTAGGTTGTAAATTAGAATGGAATGTGCGAGGAAAAAGCTCTTTAAGTTTATGTCTCATTACTTCTTGTTGGTATTTTTAACTTAATTTTTATTATTTATCACAGCAAACTTGAATACAATGTTTTGTTTGCTCTAGGTGTGCAAGATGTGGTTCTTTCACACATATACATATATCTATTCTTCTTCGGATCCTTTTCCCATGTAGGTTATGACACAATGTTGAGTAGTCTTCTCTTGGTATTGCATAGGTCTTTGGTGATTATATATTTCACTTGTGTTTGTATCTCTCTGTTAACCTCAATATGGTAATGTATCCAATCCTCACACCTTTCCATTTGGTCAACCATAAGTTTTTTTTAATGTATCTATGATAGTGTTTGTCTGTGGAAATATCTTTGTTTGTATCATTCTTTAGGTAACCCCTATATGTGATATGATAGTATATGTGTCTTTCGCTTTCTCACTTACTCCAAGTTGCGTGATTACTTCTAGACTCATCTATGGTGCTGCAAATGGCATTGTTTCATTTTTTCACTAGCTCATATTCCATCTGTACAGGTAGCAGTTCTTCTTTGTCCACCCATCTGTCGATGGGCTTTTTGGTTACTTCCATATCTTGGCTATTGTAACAGTATGCAATGCAGATTTGCGTGGCTGTGTCCTTCCAATTCTGTCTTCTTAGTTTATAGGTCCAGGAATAGGTCTGCTGGATCATATGGTAGCTCAGTGTTTACCTTTTAAAGGCACCTCTGTTCTGTTCTCCTTAGTGGCTCTTTCCAGGTTACGTCCCACTTAAAGTGGAGGGCATGTATTTCTTCCCAGCACCTTCAGGATTTATTCTTTGTACTTTTTGCTGATGATTATTCTGAGTGGTGTGAGCTGATACCTCTTTGTGGTTGAATTTGCATGTGTCTCATAATGGTTGAATTTGAGCTTTAAGACATGTCCTTTTTATTTTTCCAGCTGTGATTAGAGCTTATTTCTTCAAAGTGTTTTCTTAAAGTATGTGTCACCATTTGAAATATTTTGGCCATTATCTCCCTCAAGACATTTTGAGGGCAGGTTTCATTTACAGCCCTGCAGTAGTTGTTCACATGAAGTGACGATTAGCTCAGGCTTTAAACCTGCTTTTGCAGGTAACGGCCAGAGAGCGGCAGCCTTTCTACGTTTCCCATGCTGGTACTAGGGAAACAGACCTACCGGCCAGTGGTGTTCTTCGGTTATAAATGAGAGTGCAATGTGCCCGGATAAACCCACAAATGTTGATGTCTCCTTGCTTTTGTTTGTTTTTAAATTTAATTTATATTTATTATTACAGTAATATTCCATTGTGTACGTGGACCACTTCTTCTTGGTGCATTCCTCGGTTGATGGACATTTTCATTGCTTCCAAGTGCTGGCTATGGTAAATCTTGCTGGCGTACAGGTTTGCCAGCCTGTGACTTTTTGATTCTCATTTTCTCAGGTGGTAGGCCAAGCAGTGGTTGTGATTGATTGACTGGTAGCTCAATGTTTCCCTTTTCAAAGCACCTACATTGTGTTTTCATTAGTGGCTCTTTACATGCCCCCCCTTACAACCGAGGGTACGCATTTCTCCACACTCCCTTCACCGTTTATTTTTTGCAGCATTATTCCTAATGGCCATTCTGACTGCTGTGAGCTGATAGGTTTTTGTAACATGGGTATGCATGTCATTAAAATTTTTAAAATTCACCATATTCCTATACCTTTTTCTTTTCTCTTAAAAGAAAAAAACGTGAGTACAATAGAGCTCTTGAAATTGTCTTCTTCGCAGGTTGCCCTCTTCTGAAGTTTTTGGTCGATTTTTGACCCCAGAAATTTTCTGGAAGGCAGGTGCCATTTACAGAAATGCAAGTTGGTGAAAATTTAGTCACCTTTTGCAGTGGGTTCAAAGCTGCTGTTGTGGGAAACGGCCACAAGGAGGTAGCATTTCTCCATTCCCCAATCTGGGTACTAGGGCAGCAGAGCCATTCTGGAAGTCATTGTCCTAGGTTGTAAATTAGAATGGAATTTGCCAGGAGAAATCCCCATAAGTTTATGTCTCATTACTTCTTCTTGGTTTTAAAATTTTTTTAATCTGGGTATAGTTTAGAATATTGTTTGTCCTAGGTGTACACAATCTGGTTCATTTATACATTATGTATGTCTATTAATGTACAGATCCTCTTCCCATATAAAATATTACAGTGTTCCGTCGACCTCCCTTGCTATATGTTCGGTCTTTTTGATACATGTATATACTATGTATTTGTATATGTATAGTAACACTAATCTTCATTTCTCGATTTCCCCCCTCCTTTCCTTTTCGATGAGCATAGTTTGTTTTCTAAGCCTGTGAGTGTCTTTCTCTTTGGAAATATGTTCATCTGTGTCAGTTATTAGATAATGCCATAAGTGATAATATAGGTCTTTTGCTTTCCGACCTACTTCATGTTTTGTGATTATCTCCAGGCTCATCTATGGTGCCTCAAAGAGCAGTGCTTCAATGTTTTCCATAGCTAATATTCCATTGTGTACATGGACCACTTCTTCTTGGTGCATTCCTCTGTTGATGGACATTTTCGTTGCTTCCAAGTGTTGCCTATGGTAAATATTGCTGGAGTGCAGGTTTGCCAGCCTGTGATTTTTGATTTTCATTTTCTCAGGTGGTAGACCCAGCAGTGGGTATGATTGATTGACTGGTATGGTAGCTCAACGTTTACCTTTTCAAGGCACCTCAATTGTGCTTTCATTAGTGGCTCTTACCACTTCCCCCTTAGAATCGAGGGTACGAATTTCTCCACAATCACGTCAGCATTTATTGTTTGCAGTATTTTTGTTGATGGCCATTCTGACTGGTGTGAGCTGATAGGTTTTTGTAATTTGGGTTTACATGTCTGTAAAAATTCCTACAATTCATCATTTCTCCACACCTTTTTCTTTTCTGTTAAAAGAAAAAAGAAAAAATGTGTGAGTATAATATACCTCTTCAATTTTTCTTTTTGGAAGGTTGCACTCTAGAATTTTTTGGTCGATTTTCGGCCTCAGGATTTTTTGGAGGGCAGGTGTCATTTACAGAACTGCAATTGGTGAATATTTAGTGACCTTTTGCAGTGGGTTTAAAGCTGCTGTTGTGGGAAACGGCCACAAGGATGCAGCATTTCTCCATTCCCAAATCTGGGTACTAGGGCAGCAGAACCATTCTGGAAGACGTTTGTATAGGTTGTAAATTTGAATGGAATGTGGCAGGAAAACCCCCCATAAGTTTATGTCTCATTACTCCTAGTTTGTTGTTTTAATTTTTTCAATTGGCGTAATGGTTAGAATGTTGCTTTTCCAAGGTGTACACACTCTGGTTCATCTACATATTCTATATACCTATTTATGTAGAGATCCTCTTCCCGTGTAAATTATTACAGAGTGTTCCGTAAACCTTCCTTGCTATTTGGTCAGTCTTTTTGATATATGTATATAATATGTATTTGTATACATATGGTAACGCTAATCTTCATTTATCCATTCCCCCCACCTTTCCTTTTAGATAAGCATAGTTTTTTTAATAAGTCTGTGATTGACTTTCTCTGTGGAAATATGTTCATTTGTGTCAGTTATTAGATAACGCCTATAAGTGATATCGTAGGATATAGGACTTTTGCTTTCCGACTTACCTCATGTTCTGTGATTATCTCCAAGATCATCTATGGTGCCTCAAAGAGCAGTGTTTCATTGTTTTCCATGTCTAGTATTCATTGTGTACATGGACCACTTCTTTATCCTTTCATCTGTTGATGGACATTTTGGTTGCTTCACTGCCTTGTCTATTGTGAATCAGGCTGCAGTGCAGCTTTTGCAGCCCGGGTCTTCTTCATTCTGGTCTTCTCAGGTGAGAGGCCCATTGGTGCACCTGCTGGATTGAATGGTACCTCAATTTTTACTTTTAAACGCAGCTCCTTTCTGTTCTCATTATTAGCGTCTAACCCTTTTACATCTCACCAGCAGCTAGAGGGTACACAGTTCTCTAAAACCTCTTAGGCATTTATTGTTTGTCGTCTTTTTTCCAATGGTCAGTCGACTGGTGTGAGTTGAAAACTTTTTGTAGATTAGATTGCATGAGTCTAATACTTCCTGAGGCTGAGCTTTTATCCATTTTCCTTTCTTTAAAAAGAGAGTGAGTAAAACATACCTCTTCATACTATCTTCTTGCAAATTTTGCCTGTTTTGAAATTTTTATCCATTCCCTACCTCAGCACAATTTTGAGGGCAGGTGTCCTTTACAGCCCTGAGTCCTTGTGAATGGTAAGTGACCATTAGCTGTGGGTTAAAAGCTGCTCTGGCGGGAATTGGCCACAAGGCGGCAGCATTTCTCCTTTACCAAATCTGGTTACTAGGGCAACAGAGCCTTACTGGAAGTGGTGTTCTAGGTTGTAAATTAGAATGGAATGTGCGAGGAAAAAGCTCTTTAAGTTTATGTCTCATTACTTCTTGTTGGTATTTTTAACTTAATTTTTATTATTTATCACAGCAAACTTGAATACAATGTTTTGTTTGCTCTAGGTGTGCAAGATGTGGTTCTTTCACACATATACATATATCTATTCTTCTTCGGATCCTTTTCCCATGTAGGTTATGACACAATGTTGAGTAGTCTTCTCTTGGTATTGCATAGGTCTTTGGTGATTATATATTTCACTTGTGTTTGTATCTCTCTGTTAACCTCAATATGGTAATGTATCCAATCCTCACACCTTTCCATTTGGTCAACCATAAGTTTTTTTTAATGTATCTATGATAGTGTTTGTCTGTGGAAATATCTTTGTTTGTATCATTCTTTAGGTAACCCCTATATGTGATATGATAGTATATGTGTCTTTCGCTTTCTCACTTACTCCAAGTTGCGTGATTACTTCTAGACTCATCTATGGTGCTGCAAATGGCATTGTTTCATTTTTTCACTAGCTCATATTCCATCTGTACAGGTAGCAGTTCTTCTTTGTCCACCCATCTGTCGATGGGCTTTTTGGTTACTTCCATATCTTGGCTATTGTAACAGTATGCAATGCAGATTTGCGTGGCTGTGTCCTTCCAATTCTGTCTTCTTAGTTTATAGGTCCAGGAATAGGTCTGCTGGATCATATGGTAGCTCAGTGTTTACCTTTTAAAGGCACCTCTGTTCTGTTCTCCTTAGTGGCTCTTTCCAGGTTACGTCCCACTTAAAGTGGAGGGCATGTATTTCTTCCCAGCACCTTCAGGATTTATTCTTTGTACTTTTTGCTGATGATTATTCTGAGTGGTGTGAGCTGATACCTCTTTGTGGTTGAATTTGCATGTGTCTCATAATGGTTGAATTTGAGCTTTAAGACATGTCCTTTTTATTTTTCCAGCTGTGATTAGAGCTTATTTCTTCAAAGTGTTTTCTTAAAGTATGTGTCACCATTTGAAATATTTTGGCCATTATCTCCCTCAAGACATTTTGAGGGCAGGTTTCATTTACAGCCCTGCAGTAGTTGTTCACATGAAGTGACGATTAGCTCAGGCTTTAAACCTGCTTTTGCAGGTAACGGCCAGAGAGCGGCAGCCTTTCTACGTTTCCCATGCTGGTACTAGGGAAACAGACCTACCGGCCAGTGGTGTTCTTCGGTTATAAATGAGAGTGCAATGTGCCCGGATAAACCCACAAATGTTGATGTCTCCTTGCTTTTGTTTGTTTTTAAATTTAATTTATATTTATTATTACAGTAATATTCCATTGTGTACGTGGACCACTTCTTCTTGGTGCATTCCTCGGTTGATGGACATTTTCATTGCTTCCAAGTGCTGGCTATGGTAAATCTTGCTGGCGTACAGGTTTGCCAGCCTGTGACTTTTTGATTCTCATTTTCTCAGGTGGTAGGCCAAGCAGTGGTTGTGATTGATTGACTGGTAGCTCAATGTTTCCCTTTTCAAAGCACCTACATTGTGTTTTCATTAGTGGCTCTTTACATGCCCCCCCTTACAACCGAGGGTACGCATTTCTCCACACTCCCTTCACCGTTTATTTTTTGCAGCATTATTCCTAATGGCCATTCTGACTGCTGTGAGCTGATAGGTTTTTGTAACATGGGTATGCATGTCATTAAAATTTTTAAAATTCACCATATTCCTATACCTTTTTCTTTTCTCTTAAAAGAAAAAAACGTGAGTACAATAGAGCTCTTGAAATTGTCTTCTTCGCAGGTTGCCCTCTTCTGAAGTTTTTGGTCGATTTTTGACCCCAGAAATTTTCTGGAAGGCAGGTGCCATTTACAGAAATGCAAGTTGGTGAAAATTTAGTCACCTTTTGCAGTGGGTTCAAAGCTGCTGTTGTGGGAAACGGCCACAAGGAGGTAGCATTTCTCCATTCCCCAATCTGGGTACTAGGGCAGCAGAGCCATTCTGGAAGTCATTGTCCTAGGTTGTAAATTAGAATGGAATTTGCCAGGAGAAATCCCCATAAGTTTATGTCTCATTACTTCTTCTTGGTTTTAAAATTTTTTTAATCTGGGTATAGTTTAGAATATTGTTTGTCCTAGGTGTACACAATCTGGTTCATTTATACATTATGTGTGTCTATTAATGTACAGATCCTCTTCCCATATAAAATATTACAGTGTTCCGTCGACCTCCCTTGCTATATGTTCGGTCTTTTTGATACATGTATATACTATGTATTTGTATATGTATAGTAACACTAATCTTCATTTCTCGATTTCCCCCCTCCTTTCCTTTTCGATGAGCATAGTTTGTTTTCTAAGCCTGTGAGTGTCTTTCTCTTTGGAAATATGTTCATCTGTGTCAGTTATTAGATAATGCCATAAGTGATAATATAGGATATAGGTCTTTTGCTTTCCGACCTACTTCATGTTTTGTGATTATCTCCAGGCTCATCTATGGTGCCTCAAAGAGCAGTGCTTCAGTGTTTTCCATAGCTAATATTCCATTGTGTACATGGACCACTACTTCTTGGTGCATTCCTCTGTTGATGGACATTTTCGTTGCTTCCAAGTGTTGCCTATGGTAAATATTGCTGGAGTGCAGGTTTGCCAGCCTGTGATTTTTGATTTTCATTTTCTCAGGTGGTAGACCCAGCAGTGGGTATGATTGATTGACTGGTATGGTAGCTCAACATCTACCTTTTCAAGGCACCTCAATTGTGCTTTCATTAGTGGCTCTTACCACGTCCCCCTTAGAATCGAGGGTACGCATTTCTCCACAATCACGTCAGCATTTATTGTTTGCAGCATTTTTGTTGATGGCCATTCTGACTGGTGTGAGCTGATAGGTTTTTGTAATTTGGGTTTACATGTCTGTAAAAATTCCTACAATTCATCATTTCTCCACACCTTTTTCTGTTCTGTTAAAAGAAAAAAGCAAAAATGTGTGAGTATAATATACCTCTTCAAATTTTCTTTTTGGAAGGGTGCACTCTGGAATTTTTTGGTCGATTTTCGGCCTCAGGATTTTTTGGAGGGCAGGTGTCATTTACAGAACTGCAATTGGTGAATATTTAGTGACCTTTTGGAGTGGGTTTAAAGCTGCTGTTGTGGGAAACGGCCACAAGGATGCAGCATTTCTCCATTCCGAAATCTGTGTACTAGGGCAGCAGAACCATTCTGGAAGTCGTTTGTATAGGTTGTAAATTTGAATGGAACGTGCCAGGAAAACCCCCCATAAGTTTATGTCTCATTACTCCTAGTTTGTTGTTTTAATTTTTTTCAATTAGCCTAATGGTTAGAATGTTGCTTGCCCAAGGGGTACACACTCTGGTTCATCTACATAGTCTATATACCTATTTATGTAGAGATCCTCTTCCCGTGTAAATTATTACAGAGTGTTCCGTAAACCTTCCTTGCTATTTGGTCAGTCTTTTTGATATATGTATATAATATGTATTTGTATACATATGGTAACGCTAATCTTCATTTATCCATTCCCCTCACCTTTCCTTTTAGATAAGCATAGTTTTTTTAATAAGTCTGTGATTGACTTTCTCTGTGGAAATATGTTCATTTGTGTCAGTTTTTAGATAACGCCTATAAGTGATATCGTAGGATATAGGACTTTTGCTTTCCGACTTACCTCATGTTCTGTGATTATCTCCAAGATCATCTATGGTGCCTCAAAGAGCAGTGTTTCATTGTTTTCCATGGCTAGTATTCATTGTGTACATGGACCACTTCTTCTTTATCCTTTCATCTGTTGATGGACATTTTGGTTGCTTCACTGCCTTGTCTATTGTGAATCAGGCTGCAGTGCAGCTTTTGCAGCCCGGGTTTTCTACATTCTGGTCTTCTCAGGTGAGAGGCCCATTGGTGCACCTGCTGGATTGAATGGTACCTCAATTTTTACTTTTAAACGCAGCTCCTTTCTGTTCTCATTATTAGCGTCTAACCCTTTTACATCTCACCAGCAGCTAGAGGGTACACAGTTCTCTAAAACCTCTTAGGCATTTATTGTTTGTCGTCTTTTTTCCAATGGTCAGTCGACTGGTGTGAGTTGAAAACTTTTTGTAGATTAGATTGCATGAGTCTAATACTTCCTGAGGCTGAGCTTTTATCCATTTTCCTTTCTTTAAAAAGAGAGTGAGTAAAACATACCTCTTCATACTATCTTCTTGCAAATTTTGCCTGTTTTGAAATTTTTATCCATTCCCTACCTCAGCACAATTTTGAGGGCAGGTGTCCTTTACAGCCCTGAGTCCTTGTGAATGGTAAGTGACCATTAGCTGTGGGTTAAAAGCTGCTCTGGCGGGAATTGGCCACAAGGCGGCAGCATTTCTCCTTTACCAAATCTGGTTACTAGGGCAACAGAGCCTTACTGGAAGTGGTGTTCTAGGTTGTAAATTAGAATGGAATGTGCGAGGAAAAAGCTCTTTAAGTTTATGTCTCATTACTTCTTGTTGGTATTTTTAACTTAATTTTTATTATTTATCACAGCAAACTTGAATACAATGTTTTGTTTGCTCTAGGTGTGCAAGATGTGGTTCTTTCACACATATACATATATCTATTCTTCTTTGGATCCTTTTCCCATGTAGGTTATGACACAATGTTCAGTAGTCTTCTCTTGGTATTGCATAGGTCTTTGGTGATTATATATTTCACTTGTGTTTGTATCTCTCTGTTAACCTCAATATGGTAATGTATCCAATCCTCACACCTTTCCATTTGGTCAACCATAAGTTTTTTTTAATGTATCTATGATAGTGTTTGTCTGTGGAAATATCTTTGTTTGTATCATTCTTTAGGTAACCCCTATATGTGATATGATAGTATATGTGTCTTTCGCTTTCTCACTTACTCCAAGTTGCGTGATTACTTCTAGACTCATCTATGGTGCTGCAAATGGCATTGTTTCATTTTTTCACTAGCTCATATTCCATCTGTACAGGTAGCAGTTCTTCTTTGTCCACCCATCTGCCGATGGGCTTTTTGGTTACTTCCATATCTTGGCTATTGTAATAGTATGCAATGCAGATTTGCGTGGCTGTGTCCTTCCAATTCTGTCTTCTTAGTTTATAGGTCCAGGAATAGGTCTGCTGGATCATATGGTAGCTCAGTGTTTACCTTTTAAAGGCACCTCTGTTCTGTTCTCCTTAGTGGCTCTTTCCAGGTTACGTCCCACTTAAAGTGGAGGGCATGTATTTCTTCCCAGCACCTTCAGGATTTATTCTTTGTAGTTTTTGCTGATGATTATTCTGAGTGGTGTGAGCTGATACCTCTTTGTGGTTGAATTTGCATGTGTCTCATAATGCGTTGAA
Source organism: Balaenoptera physalus (assembly GCF_965194825.1). NCBI lineage: Eukaryota > Metazoa > Chordata > Mammalia > Artiodactyla > Balaenopteridae > Balaenoptera > Balaenoptera physalus. The sequence continues at coordinate 39,883,464 of NC_138887.1, read as the reverse complement.
ATTGAGCTTTAAGACATGTCCTTTTTATTTTTCCAGCTGTGATTAGAGCTTATTTCTTCAAAGTGTTTTCTTAAAGTATGTGTCACCATTTGAAATATTTTGGCCATTATCTCCCTCAAGACATTTTGAGGGCAGGTTTCATTTACAGCCCTGCAGTAGTTGTTCACATGAAGTGACGATTAGCTCAGGCTTTAAACCTGCTTTTGCAGGTAACGGCCAGAGAGCGGCAGCCTTTCTACGTTTCCCATGCTGGTACTAGGGAAACAGACCTACCGGCCAGTGGTGTTCTTCGGTTATAAATGAGAGTGCAATGTGCCCGGATAAACCCACAAATGTTGATGTCTCCTTGCTTTTGTTTGTTTTTAAATTTAATTTATATTTATTATTACAGTAATATTCCATTGTGTACGTGGACCACTTCTTCTTGGTGCATTCCTCGGTTGATGGACATTTTCATTGCTTCCAAGTGCTGGCTATGGTAAATCTTGCTGGCGTACAGGTTTGCCAGCCTGTGACTTTTTGATTCTCATTTTCTCAGGTGGTAGGCCAAGCAGTGGTTGTGATTGATTGACTGGTAGCTCAATGTTTCCCTTTTCAAAGCACCTACATTGTGTTTTCATTAGTGGCTCTTTACATGCCCCCCCTTACAACCGAGGGTACGCATTTCTCCACACTCCCTTCACCGTTTATTTTTTGCAGCATTATTCCTAATGGCCATTCTGACTGCTGTGAGCTGATAGGTTTTTGTAACATGGGTATGCATGTCATTAAAATTTTTAAAATTCACCATATTCCTATACCTTTTTCTTTTCTCTTAAAAGAAAAAAACGTGAGTACAATAGAGCTCTTGAAATTGTCTTCTTCGCAGGTTGCCCTCTTCTGAAGTTTTTGGTCGATTTTTGACCCCAGAAATTTTCTGGAAGGCAGGTGCCATTTACAGAAATGCAAGTTGGTGAAAATTTAGTCACCTTTTGCAGTGGGTTCAAAGCTGCTGTTGTGGGAAACGGCCACAAGGAGGTAGCATTTCTCCATTCCCCAATCTGGGTACTAGGGCAGCAGAGCCATTCTGGAAGTCATTGTCCTAGGTTGTAAATTAGAATGGAATTTGCCAGGAGAAATCCCCATAAGTTTATGTCTCATTACTTCTTCTTGGTTTTAAAATTTTTTTAATCTGGGTATAGTTTAGAATATTGTTTGTCCTAGGTGTACACAATCTGGTTCATTTATACATTATGTATGTCTATTAATGTACAGATCCTCTTCCCATATAAAATATTACAGTGTTCCGTCGACCTCCCTTGCTATATGTTCGGTCTTTTTGATACATGTATATACTATGTATTTGTATATGTATAGTAACACTAATCTTCATTTCTCGATTTCCCCCCTCCTTTCCTTTTCGATGAGCATAGTTTGTTTTCTAAGCCTGTGAGTGTCTTTCTCTTTGGAAATATGTTCATCTGTGTCAGTTATTAGATAATGCCATAAGTGATAATATAGGATATAGGTCTTTTGCTTTCCGACCTACTTCATGTTTTGTGATTATCTCCAGGCTCATCTATGGTGCCTCAAAGAGCAGTGCTTCAGTGTTTTCCATAGCTAATATTCCATTGTGTACATGGACCACTACTTCTTGGTGCATTCCTCTGTTGATGGACATTTTCGTTGCTTCCAAGTGTTGCCTATGGTAAATATTGCTGGAGTGCAGGTTTGCCAGCCTGTGATTTTTGATTTTCATTTTCTCAGGTGGTAGACCCAGCAGTGGGTATGATTGATTGACTGGTATGGTAGCTCAACATCTACCTTTTCAAGGCACCTCAATTGTGCTTTCATTAGTGGCTCTTACCACGTCCCCCTTAGAATCGAGGGTACGCATTTCTCCACAATCACGTCAGCATTTATTGTTTGCAGCATTTTTGTTGATGGCCATTCTGACTGGTGTGAGCTGATAGGTTTTTGTAATTTGGGTTTACATGTCTGTAAAAATTCCTACAATTCATCATTTCTCCACACCTTTTTCTGTTCTGTTAAAAGAAAAAAGCAAAAATGTGTGAGTATAATATACCTCTTCAAATTTTCTTTTTGGAAGGGTGCACTCTGGAATTTTTTGGTCGATTTTCGGCCTCAGGATTTTTTGGAGGGCAGGTGTCATTTACAGAACTGCAATTGGTGAATATTTAGTGACCTTTTGGAGTGGGTTTAAAGCTGCTGTTGTGGGAAACGGCCACAAGGATGCAGCATTTCTCCATTCCGAAATCTGTGTACTAGGGCAGCAGAACCATTCTGGAAGTCGTTTGTATAGGTTGTAAATTTGAATGGAATGTGCCAGGAAAACCCCCCATAAGTTTATGTCTCATTACTCCTAGTTTGTTGTTTTAATTTTTTTCAATTAGCCTAATGGTTAGAATGTTGCTTGCCCAAGGGGTACACACTCTGGTTCATCTACATAGTCTATATACCTATTTATGTAGAGATCCTCTTCCCGTGTAAATTATTACAGAGTGTTCCGTAAACCTTCCTTGCTATTTGGTCAGTCTTTTTGATATATGTATATAATATGTATTTGTATACATATGGTAACGCTAATCTTCATTTATCCATTCCCCTCACCTTTCCTTTTAGATAAGCATAGTTTTTTTAATAAGTCTGTGATTGACTTTCTCTGTGGAAATATGTTCATTTGTGTCAGTTTTTAGATAACGCCTATAAGTGATATCGTAGGATATAGGACTTTTGCTTTCCGACTTACCTCATGTTCTGTGATTATCTCCAAGATCATCTATGGTGCCTCAAAGAGCAGTGTTTCATTGTTTTCCATGGCTAGTATTCATTGTGTACATGGACCACTTCTTCTTTATCCTTTCATCTGTTGATGGACATTTTGGTTGCTTCACTGCCTTGTCTATTGTGAATCAGGCTGCAGTGCAGCTTTTGCAGCCCGGGTTTTCTACATTCTGGTCTTCTCAGGTGAGAGGCCCATTGGTGCACCTGCTGGATTGAATGGTACCTCAATTTTTACTTTTAAACGCAGCTCCTTTCTGTTCTCATTATTAGCGTCTAACCCTTTTACATCTCACCAGCAGCTAGAGGGTACACAGTTCTCTAAAACCTCTTAGGCATTTATTGTTTGTCGTCTTTTTTCCAATGGTCAGTCGACTGGTGTGAGTTGAAAACTTTTTGTAGATTAGATTGCATGAGTCTAATACTTCCTGAGGCTGAGCTTTTATCCATTTTCCTTTCTTTAAAAAGAGAGTGAGTAAAACATACCTCTTCATACTATCTTCTTGCAAATTTTGCCTGTTTTGAAATTTTTATCCATTCCCTACCTCAGCACAATTTTGAGGGCAGGTGTCCTTTACAGCCCTGAGTCCTTGTGAATGGTTAAGTGACCATTAGCTGTGGGTTAAAAGCTGCTCTGGCGGGAATTGGCCACAAGGCGGCAGCATTTCTCCTTTACCAAATCTGGTTACTAGGGCAACAGAGCCTTACTGGAAGTGGTGTTCTAGGTTGTAAATTAGAATGGAATGTGCGAGGAAAAAGCTCTTTAAGTTTATGTCTCATTACTTCTTGTTGGTATTTTTAACTTAATTTTTATTATTTATCACAGCAAACTTGAATACAATGTTTTGTTTGCTCTAGGTGTGCAAGATGTGGTTCTTTCACACATATACATATATCTATTCTTCTTTGGATCCTTTTCCCATGTAGGTTATGACACAGTGTTCAGTAGTCTTCTCTTGGTATTGCATAGGTCTTTGGTGATTATATATTTCACTTGTGTTTGTATCTCTCTGTTAACCTCAATATGGTAATGTATCCAATCCTCACACCTTTCCATTTGGTCAACCATAAGTTTTTTTTAATGTATCTATGATAGTGTTTGTCTGTGGAAATATCTTTGTTTGTATCATTCTTTAGGTAACCCCTATATGTGATATGATAGTATATGTGTCTTTCGCTTTCTCACTTACTCCAAGTTGCGTGATTACTTCTAGACTCATCTATGGTGCTGCAAATGGCATTGTTTCATTTTTTCACTAGCTCATATTCCATCTGTACAGGTAGCAGTTCTTCTTTGTCCACCCATCTGCCGATGGGCTTTTTGGTTACTTCCATATCTTGGCTATTGTAATAGTATGCAATGCAGATTTGCGTGGCTGTGTCCTTCCAATTCTGTCTTCTTAGTTTATAGGTCCAGGAATAGGTCTGCTGGATCATATGGTAGCTCAGTGTTTACCTTTTAAAGGCACCTCTGTTCTGTTCTCCTTAGTGGCTCTTTCCAGGTTACGTCCCACTTAAAGTGGAGGGCATGTATTTCTTCCCAGCACCTTCAGGATTTATTCTTTGTAGTTTTTGCTGATGATTATTCTGAGTGGTGTGAGCTGATACCTCTTTGTGGTTGAATTTGCATGTGTCTCATAATGCGTTGAAATTGAGCTTTAAGACATGTCCTTTTTATTTTTCCAGCTGTGATTAGAGCTTATTTCTTCAAAGTGTTTTCTTAAAGTATGTGTCACCATTTGAAATATTTTGGCCATTATCTCCCTCAAGACATTTTGAGGGCAGGTTTCATTTACAGCCCTGCAGTACTTGTTCACATGAAGTGACCATTAGCTCAGGCTTTAAACCTGCTTTTGCAGGTAACGGCCAGAGAGCGGCAGCCTTTCTACGTTTCCCATGCTGGTACTAGGGAAACAGACCTACCGGCCAGTGGTGTTCTTCGGTTATAAATGAGAGTGCAATGTGCCCGGATAAACCCACAAATGTTGATGTCTCCTTGCTTTTGTTTGTTTTTAAATTTAATTTATATTTATTATTAGAGTAATATTCCATTGTGTACGTGGACCACTTCTTCTTGGTGCATTCCTCGGTTGATGGACATTTTCATTGCTTCCAAGTGCTGGCTATGGTAAATCTTGCTGGCGTACAGGTTTGCCAGCCTGTGACTTTTTGATTCTCATTTTCTCAGGTGATAGGCCAAGCAGTGGTTGTGATTGATTGACTGGTAGCTCAATGCTTCCCTTTTCAAAGCACCTACATTGTGTTTTCATTAGTGGCTCTTTACATGCCCCCCCTTACAACCGAGGGTACGCATTTCTCCACACTCCCTTCACCGTTTATTTTTTGCAGCATTATTCCTAATGGCCATTCTGACTGCTGTGAGCTGATAGGTTTTTGTAATATGGGTATGCATGTCATTAAAATTTTTAAAATTCACCATATTCCTATTCCTTTTTCTTTTCTCTTAAAAGAAAAAACCGTGAGTACAATAGAGCTCTTGAAATTGTCTTCTTAGGAAGGTTTCCCTCTTCTGAAGTTTTTGGTCGATTTTTGACCCCAGAAATTTTCTGGAAGGCAGGTGCCATTTACAGAAATGCAAGTTGGTGAAAATTTAGTCACCTTTTGCAGTGGGTTCAAAGCTGCTGTTGTGGGAAACGGCCACAAGGAGGTAGCATTTCTCCATTCCCCAATCTGGGTACTAGGGCAGCAGAGCCTTTCTGGAAGTCATTGTCCTAGGTTGTAAATGAGAATGGAATTTGCCAGGAGAAATCCCCATAAGTTTCTGTCTCATTACTTCTTCTTGGTTTTAAAATTTTTTTAACCTGGGTAAAGTTTAGAATATTGTTTGTCCTAGGTGTACACAATCTGGTTCATTTATACATTATGTATGTCTATTAATGTACAGATCCTCTTCCCATGTAAAATATTACAGTGTTCTGTCGACCTCCCTTGCTATATGTTCGGTCTTTTTGATACATGTATATACTATGTATTTGTATATGTATAGTAACACTAATCTTCATTTCTCGATTTCCCCCCTCCTTTCCTTTTCGATGAGCATAGTTTGTTTTCTAAGCCTGTGAGTGTCTTTCTCTTTGGAAATATGTTCATCTGTGTCAGTTATTAGATAATGCCATAAGTGATAATATAGGTCTTTTGCTTTCCGACCTACTTCATGTTTTGTGATTATCTCCAGGCTCATCTATGGTGCCTCAAAGAGCAGTGCTTCAATGTTTTCCATAGCTAATATTCCATTGTGTACATGGACCACTTCTTCTTGGTGCATTCCTCTGTTGATGGACATTTTCGTTGCTTCCAAGTGTTGCCTATGGTAAATATTGCTGGAGTGCAGGTTTGCCAGCCTGTGATTTTTGATTTTCATTTTCTCAGGTGGTAGACCCAGCAGTGGGTATGATTGATTGACTGGTATGGTAGCTCAACGTTTACCTTTTCAAGGCACCTCAGTTGTGCTTTCATTATTGGCTCTTACCACTTCCCCCTTAGAATCGAGGGTACGCATTTCTCCACAATCACGTCAGCATTTATTGTTTGCAGCATTTTTGTTGATGGCCATTCTGACTGGTGTGAGCTGATAGGTTTTTGTAATTTGGGTTTACATGTCTGTAAAAATTCCTACAATTCATCATTTCTCCACACCTTTTTCTTTTCTGTTAAAAGAAAAAAGAAAAAATGTGTGAGTATAATATACCTCTTCAATTTTTCTTTTTGGAAGGTTGCACTCTAGAATTTTTTGGTCGATTTTCGGCCTCAGGATTTTTTGGAGGGCAGGTGTCATTTACAGAACTGCAATTGGTGAATATTTAGTGACCTTTTGCAGTGGGTTTAAAGCTGCTGTTGTGGGAAACGGCCACAAGGATGCAGCATTTCTCCATTCCCAAATCTGGGTACTAGGGCAGCAGAACCATTCTGGAAGTCGTTTGTATAGGTTGTAAATTTGAATGGAACGTGCCAGGAAAACCCCCCATAAGTTTATGTCTCATTACTCCTAGTTTGTTGTTTTAATTTTTTTCAATTAGCCTAATGGTTAGAATGTTGCTTGCCCAAGGTGTACACACTCTGGTTCATCTACATAGTCTATATACCTATTTATGTAGAGATCCTCTTCCCGTGTAAATTATTACAGAGTGTTCCGTAAACCTTCCTTGCTATTTGGTCAGTCTTTTTGATATATGTATATAATATGTATTTGTATACATATGGTAACGCTAATCTTCATTTATCCATTCCCCTCACCTTTCCTTTTAGATAAGCATAGTTTTTTTAATAAGTCTGTGATTGACTTTCTCTGTGGAAATATGTTCATTTGTGTCAGTTTTTAGATAACGCCTATAAGTGATATCGTAGGATATAGGACTTTTGCTTTCCGACTTACCTCATGTTCTGTGATTATCTCCAAGATCATCTATGGTGCCTCAAAGAGCAGTGTTTCATTGTTTTCCATGGCTAGTATTCATTGTGTACATGGACCACTTCTTCTTTATCCTTTCATCTGTTGATGGACATTTTGGTTGCTTCACTGCCTTGTCTATTGTGAATCAGGCTGCAGTGCAGCTTTTGCAGCCCGGGTCTTCTTCATTCTGGTCTTCTCAGGTGAGAGGCCCATTGGTGCACCTGCTGGATTGAATGGTACCTCAATTTTTACTTTTAAACGCAGCTCCTTTCTGTTCTCATTATTAGCGTCTAACCCTTTTACATCTCACCAGCAGCTAGAGGGTACACAGTTCTCTAAAACCTCTTAGGCATTTATTGTTTGTCGTCTTTTTTCCAATGGTCAGTCGACTGGTGTGAGTTGAAAACTTTTTGTAGATTAGATTGCATGAGTCTAATACTTCCTGAGGCTGAGCTTTTATCCATTTTCCTTTCTTTAAAAAGAGAGTGAGTAAAACATACCTCTTCATACTATCTTCTTGCAAATTTTGCCTGTTTTGAAATTTTTATCCATTCCCTACCTCAGCACAATTTTGAGGGCAGGTGTCCTTTACAGCCCTGAGTCCTTGTGAATGGTAAGTGACCATTAGCTGTGGGTTAAAAGCTGCTCTGGCGGGAATTGGCCACAAGGCGGCAGCATTTCTCCTTTACCAAATCTGGTTACTAGGGCAACAGAGCCTTACTGGAAGTGGTGTTCTAGGTTGTAAATTAGAATGGAATGTGCGAGGAAAAAGCTCTTTAAGTTTATGTCTCATTACTTCTTGTTGGTATTTTTAACTTAATTTTTATTATTTATCACAGCAAACTTGAATACAATGTTTTGTTTGCTCTAGGTGTGCAAGATGTGGTTCTTTCACACATATACATATATCTATTCTTCTTTGGATCCTTTTCCCATGTAGGTTATGACACAATGTTCAGTAGTCTTCTCTTGGTATTGCATAGGTCTTTGGTGATTATATATTTCACTTGTGTTTGTATCTCTCTGTTAACCTCAATATGGTAATGTATCCAATCCTCACACCTTTCCATTTGGTCAACCATAAGTTTTTTTTAATGTATCTATGATAGTGTTTGTCTGTGGAAATATCTTTGTTTGTATCATTCTTTAGGTAACCCCTATATGTGATATGATAGTATATGTGTCTTTCGCTTTCTCACTTACTCCAAGTTGCGTGATTACTTCTAGACTCATCTATGGTGCTGCAAATGGCATTGTTTCATTTTTTCACTAGCTCATATTCCATCTGTACAGGTAGCAGTTCTTCTTTGTCCACCCATCTGCCGATGGGCTTTTTGGTTACTTCCATATCTTGGCTATTGTAATAGTATGCAATGCAGATGTGCGTGGCTGTGTCCTTCCAATTCTGTCTTCTTAGTTTATAGGTCCAGGAATAGGTCTGCTGGATCATATGGTAGCTCAGTGTTTACCTTTTAAAGGCACCTCTGTTCTGTTCTCCTTAGTGGCTCTTTCCAGGTTACGTCCCACTTAAAGTGGAGGGCATGTATTTCTTCCCAGCACCTTCAGGATTTATTCTTTGTACTTTTTGCTGATGATTATTCTGAGTGGTGTGAGCTGATACCTCTTTGTGGTTGAATTTGCATGTGTCTCATAATGCGTTGAAATTGAGCTTTAAGACATGTCCTTTTTATTTTTCCAGCTGTGATTAGAGCTTATTTCTTCAAAGTGTTTTCTTAAAGTATGTGTCACCATTTGAAATATTTTGGCCATTATCTCCCTCAAGACATTTTGAGGGCAGGTTTCATTTACAGCCCTGCAGTACTTGTTCACATGAAGTGACCATTAGCTCAGGCTTTAAACCTGCTTTTGCAGGTAACGGCCAGAGAGCGGCAGCCTTTCTACGTTTCCCATGCTGGTACTAGGGAAACAGACCTACCGGCCAGTGGTGTTCTTCGGTTATAAATGAGAGTGCAATGTGCCCGGATAAACCCACAAATGTTGATGTCTCCTTGCTTTTGTTTGTTTTTAAATTTAATTTATATTTATTATTAGAGTAATATTCCATTGCGTACGTGGACCACTTCTTCTTGGTGCATTCCTCGGTTGATGGACATTTTCATTGCTTCCAAGTGCTGGCTATGGTAAATCTTGCTGGCGTACAGGTTTGCCAGCCTGTGACTTTTTGATTCTCATTTTCTCAGGTGATAGGCCAAGCAGTGGTTGTGATTGATTGACTGGTAGCTCAATGCTTCCCTTTTCAAAGCACCTACATTGTGTTTTCATTAGTGGCTCTTTACATGCCCCCCCTTACAACCGAGGGTACGCATTTCTCCACACTCCCTTCACCGTTTATTTTTTGCAGCATTATTCCTAATGGCCATTCTGACTGCTGTGAGCTGATAGGTTTTTGTAATATGGGTATGCATGTCATTAAAATTTTTAAAATTCACCATATTCCTATTCCTTTTTCTTTTCTCTTAAAAGAAAAAACCGTGAGTACAATATAGCTCTTGAAATTGTCTTCTTACGAAGGTTGCCCTCTTTTGAAGTTTTTGGTCGATTTTTGACCCCAGAAATTTTCTGGAAGGCAGGTGCCATTTACAGAAATGCAAGTTGGTGAAAATTTAGTCACCTTTTGCAGTGGGTTCAAAGCTGCTGTTGTGGGAAACGGCCACAAGGAGGTAGCATTTCTCCATTCCCCAATCTGGGTACTAGGGCAGCAGAGCCATTCTGGAAGTCATTGTCCTAGGTTGTAAATTAGAATGGAATTTGCCAGGAGAAATCCCCATAAGTTTATGTCTCATTATTTCTTCTTGGTTTTAAAATTTTTTTAATCTGGGTATAGTTTAGAATATTGTTTGTCCTAGGTGTACACAATCTGGTTCATTTATACATTATGTATGTCTATTAATGTACAGATCCTCTTCCCATATAAAATATTACAGTGTTCCGTCGACCTCCCTTGCTATATGTTCGGTCTTTTTGATACATGTATATACTATGTATTTGTATATGTATAGTAACACTAATCTTCATTTCTCGATTTCCCCCCTCCTTTCCTTTTCGATGAGCATAGTTTGTTTTCTAAGCCTGTGAGTGTCTTTCTCTTTGGAAATATGTTCATCTGTGTCAGTTATTAGATAATGCCATAAGTGATAATATAGGTCTTTTGCTTTCCGACCTACTTCATGTTTTGTGATTATCTCCAGGCTCATCTATGGTGCCTCAAAGAGCAGTGCTTCAATGTTTTCCATAGCTAATATTCCATTGTGTACATGGACCACTTCTTCTTGGTGCATTCCTCTGTTGATGGACATTTTCGTTGCTTCCAAGTGTTGCCTATGGTAAATATTGCTGGAGTGCAGGTTTGCCAGCCTGTGATTTTTGATTTTCATTTTCTCAGGTGGTAGACCCAGCAGTGGGTATGATTGATTGACTGGTATGGTAGCTCAACGTTTACCTTTTCAAGGCACCTCAATTGTGCTTTCATTAGTGGCTCTTACCACTTCCCCCTTAGAATCGAGGGTACGCATTTCTCCACAATCACGTCAGCATTTATTGTTTGCAGCATTTTTGTTGATGGCCATTCTGACTGGTGTGAGCTGATAGGTTTTTGTAATTTGGGTTTACATGTCTGTAAAAATTCCTACAATTCATCATTTCTCCACACCTTTTTCTTTTCTGTTAAAAGAAAAAAGAAAAAATGTGTGAGTATAATATACCTCTTCAATTTTTCTTTTTGGAAGGTTGCACTCTAGAATTTTTTGGTCGATTTTCGGCCTCAGGATTTTTTGGAGGGCAGGTGTCATTTACAGAACTGCAATTGGTGAATATTTAGTGACCTTTTGCAGTGGGTTTAAAGCTGCTGTTGTGGGAAACGGCCACAAGGATGCAGCATTTCTCCATTCCCAAATCTGGGTACTAGGGCAGCAGAACCATTCTGGAAGTCGTTTGTATAGGTTGTAAATTTGAATGGAACGTGGCAGGAAAACCCCCCATAAGTTTATGTCTCATTACTCCTAGTTTGTTGTTTTAATTTTTTTCAATTAGCCTAATGGTTAGAATGTTGCTTGCCCAAGGTGTACACACTCTGGTTCATCTACATAGTCTATATACCTATTTATGTAGAGATCCTCTTCCCGTGTAAATTATTACAGAGTGTTCCGTAAACCTTCCTTGCTATTTGGTCAGTCTTTTTGATATATGTATATAATATGTATTTGTATACATATGGTAACGCTAATCTTCATTTATCCATTCCCCTCACCTTTCCTTTTAGATAAGCATAGTTTTTTTAATAAGTCTGTGATTGACTTTCTCTGTGGAAATATGTTCATTTGTGTCAGTTTTTAGATAACGCCTATAAGTGATATCGTAGGATATAGGACTTTTGCTTTCCGACTTACCTCATGTTCTGTGATTATCTCCAAGATCATCTATGGTGCCTCAAAGAGCAGTGTTTCATTGTTTTCCATGGCTAGTATTCATTGTGTACATGGACCACTTCTTCTTTATCCTTTCATCTGTTGATGGACATTTTGGTTGCTTCACTGCCTTGTCTATTGTGAATCAGGCTGCAGTGCAGCTTTTGCAGCCCGGGTCTTCTTCATTCTGGTCTTCTCAGGTGAGAGGCCCATTGGTGCACCTGCTGGATTGAATGGTACCTCAATTTTTACTTTTAAACGCAGCTCCTTTCTGTTCTCATTATTAGCGTCTAACCCTTTTACATCTCACCAGCAGCTAGAGGGTACACAGTTCTCTAAAACCTCTTAGGCATTTATTGTTTGTCGTCTTTTTTCCAATGGTCAGTCGACTGGTGTGAGTTGAAAACTTTTTGTAGATTAGATTGCATGAGTCTAATACTTCCTGAGGCTGAGCTTTTATCCATTTTCCTTTCTTTAAAAAGAGAGTGAGTAAAACATACCTCTTCATACTATCTTCTTGCAAATTTTGCCTGTTTTGAAATTTTTATCCATTCCCTACCTCAGCACAATTTTGAGGGCAGGTGTCCTTTACAGCCCTGAGTCCTTGTGAATGGTAAGTGACCATTAGCTGTGGGTTAAAAGCTGCTCTGGCGGGAATTGGCCACAAGGCGGCAGCATTTCTCCTTTACCAAATCTGGTTACTAGGGCAACAGAGCCTTACTGGAAGTGGTGTTCTAGGTTGTAAATTAGAATGGAATGTGCGAGGAAAAAGCTCTTTAAGTTTATGTCTCATTACTTCTTGTTGGTATTTTTAACTTAATTTTTATTATTTATCACAGCAAACTTGAATACAATGTTTTGTTTGCTCTAGGTGTGCAAGATGTGGTTCTTTCACACATATACATATATCTATTCTTCTTCGGATCCTTTTCCCATGTAGGTTATGACACAATGTTGAGTAGTCTTCTCTTGGTATTGCATAGGTCTTTGGTGATTATATATTTCACTTGTGTTTGTATCTCTCTGTTAACCTCAATATGGTAATGTATCCAATCCTCACACCTTTCCATTTGGTCAACCATAAGTTTTTTTTAATGTATCTATGATAGTGTTTGTCTGTGGAAATATCTTTGTTTGTATCATTCTTTAGGTAACCCCTATATGTGATATGATAGTATATGTGTCTTTCGCTTTCTCACTTACTCCAAGTTGCGTGATTACTTCTAGACTCATCTATGGTGCTGCAAATGGCATTGTTTCATTTTTTCACTAGCTCATATTCCATCTGTACAGGTAGCAGTTCTTCTTTTTCCACCCATCTGCCGATGGGCTTTTTGGTTACTTCCATATCTTGGCTATTGTAATAGTATGCAATGCAGATTTGCGTGGCTGTGTCCTTCCAATTCTGTCTTCTTAGTTTATAGGTCCAGGAATAGGTCTGCTGGGCATATGGTAGCTCAGTGTTTACCTTTTAAAGGCACCTCTGTTCTGTTCTCCTTAGTGGCTCTTTCCAGGTTACGTCCCACTTAAAGTGGAGGGCATGTATTTCTTCCCAGCACCTTCAGGATTTATTCTTTGTAGTTTTTGCTGATGATTATTCTGAGTGGTGTGAGCTGATACCTCTTTGTGGTTGAATTTGCATGTGTCTCATAATGGTTGAATTTGAGCTTTAAGACATGTCCTTTTTATTTTTCCAGCTGTGATTAGAGCTTATTTCTTCAAAGTGTTTTCTTAAAGTATGTGTCACCATTTGAAATATTTTGGCCATTATCTCCCTCAAGACATTTTGAGGGCAGGTTTCATTTACAGCCCTGCAGTACTTGTTCACATGAAGTGACCATTAGCTCAGGCTTTAAACCTGCTTTTGCAGGTAACGGCCAGAGAGCGGCAGCCTTTCTACGTTTCCCATGCTGGTACTAGGGAAACAGACCTACCGGCCAGTGGTGTTCTTCGGTTATAAATGAGAGTGCAATGTGCCCGGATAAACCCACAAATGTTGATGTCTCCTTGCTTTTGTTTGTTTTTAAATTTAATTTATATTTATTATTACAGTAATATTCCATTGTGTACGTGGACCACTTCTTCTTGGTGCATTCCTCGGTTGATGGACATTTTCATTGCTTCCAAGTGCTGGCTATGGTAAATCTTGCTGGCGTACAGGTTTGCCAGCCTGTGACTTTTTGATTCTCATTTTCTCAGGTGGTAGGCCAAGCAGTGGTTGTGATTGATTGACTGGTAGCTCAATGTTTCCCTTTTCAAAGCACCTACATTGTGTTTTCATTAGTGGCTCTTTACATGCCCCCCCTTACAACCGAGGGTACGCATTTCTCCACACTCCCTTCACCGTTTATTTTTTGCAGCATTATTCCTAATGGCCATTCTGACTGCTGTGAGCTGATAGGTTTTTGTAATATGGGTATGCATGTCATTAAAATTTTTAAAATTCACCATATTCCTATTCCTTTTTCTTTTCTCTTAAAAGAAAAAACCGTGAGTACAATATAGCTCTTGAAATTGTCTTCTTAGGAAGGTTTCCCTCTTCTGAAGTTTTTGGTCGATTTTTGACCCCAGAAATTTTCTGGAAGGCAGGTGCCATTTACAGAAATGCAAGTTGGTGAAAATTTAGTCACCTTTTGCAGTGGGTTCAAAGCTGCTGTTGTGGGAAACGACCACAAGGAGGTAGCATTTCTCCATTCCCCAATCTGGGTACTAGGGCAGCAGAGCCTTTCTGGAAGTCATTGTCCTAGGTTGTAAATTAGAATGGAATTTGCCAGGAGAAATCCCCATAAGTTTATGTCTCATTACTTCTTCTTGGTTTTAAAATTTTTTTAATCTGGGTAAAGTTTAGAATATTGTTTGTCCGAGGTGTACACAATCTGGTTCATTTACACATTATGTATGTCTATTAATGTACAGATCCTCTTCCCATGTAAAATATTACAGTGTTCTGTCGACCTCCCTTGCTATATGTTCGGTCTTTTTGATACATGTATATACTATGTATTTGTATATGTATAGTAACACTAATCTTCATTTCTCGATTTCCCCGCTCCTTTCCTTTTCGATGAGCATAGTTTGTTTTCTAAGCCTGTGAGTGTCTTTCTCTTTGGAAATATGTTCATCTGTGTCAGTTATTAGATAATGCCATAAGTGATAATATAGGTCTTTTGCTTTCCGACCTACTTCATGTTTTGTGATTATCTCCAGGCTCATCTATGGTGCCTCAAAGAGCAGTGCTTCAATGTTTTCCATAGCTAATATTCCATTGTGTACATGGACCACTTCTTCTTGGTGCATTCCTCTGTTGATGGACATTTTCGTTGCTTCCAAGTGTTGCCTATGGTAAATATTGCTGGAGTGCAGGTTTGCCAGCCTGTGATTTTTGATTTTCATTTTCTCAGGTGGTAGACCCAGCAGTGGGTATGATTGATTGACTGGTATGGTAGCTCAACGTTTACCTTTTCAAGGCACCTCAATTGTGCTTTCATTAGTGGCTCTTACCACTTCCCCCTTAGAATCGAGGGTACGCATTTCTCCACAATCACGTCAGCATTTATTGTTTGCAGCATTTTTGTTGATGGCCATTCTGACTGGTGTGAGCTGATAGGTTTTTGTAATTTGGGTTTACATGTCTGTAAAAATTCCTACAATTCATCATTTCTCCACACCTTTTTCTTTTCTGTTAAAAGAAAAAAGAAAAAATGTGTGAGTATAATATACCTCTTCAATTTTTCTTTTTGGAAGGTTGCACTCTAGAATTTTTTGGTCGATTTTCGGCCTCAGGATTTTTTGGAGGGCAGGTGTCATTTACAGAACTGCAATTGGTGAATATTTAGTGACCTTTTGGAGTGGGTTTAAAGTTGCTGTTGTGGGAAACGGCCACAAGGATGCAGCATTTCTCCATTCCCAAATCTGGGTACTAGGGCAGCAGAACCATTCTGGAAGTCGTTTGTATAGGTTGTAAATTTGAATGGAACGTGCCAGGAAAACCCCCCATAAGTTTATGTCTCATTACTCCTAGTTTGTTGTTTTAATTTTTTTCAATTAGCCTAATGGTTAGAATGATGCTTGCCCAAGGTGTACACACTCTGGTTCATCTACATAGTCTATATACCTATTTATGTCGAGATCCTCTTCCCGTGTAAATTATTACAGAGTGTTCCGTAAACCTTCCTTGCTATTTGGTCAGTCTTTTTGATATATGTATATAATATGTATTTGTATACATATGGTAACGCTAATCTTCATTTATCCATTCCCCTCACCTTTCCTTTTAGATAAGCATAGTTTTTTTAATAAGTCTGTGATTGACTTTCTCTGTGGAAATATGTTCATTTGTGTCAGTTTTTAGATAACGCCTATAAGTGATATCGTAGGATATAGGACTTTTGCTTTCCGACTTACCTCATGTTCTGTGATTATCTCCAAGATCATCTATGGTGCCTCAAAGAGCAGTGTTTCATTGTTTTCCATGGCTAGTATTCATTGTGTACATGGACCACTTCTTCTTTATCCTTTCATCTGTTGATGGACATTTTGGTTGCTTCACTGCCTTGTCTATTGTGAATCAGGCTGCAGTGCAGCTTTTGCAGCCCGGGTCTTCTTCATTCTGGTCTTCTCAGGTGAGAGGCCCATTGGTGCACCTGCTGGATTGAATGGTACCTCAATTTTTACTTTTAAACGCAGCTCCTTTCTGTTCTCATTATTAGCGTCTAACCCTTTTACATCTCACCAGCAGCTAGAGGGTACACAGTTCTCTAAAACCTCTTAGGCATTTATTGTTTGTAGTCTTTTTTCCAATGGTCAGTCGACTGGTGTGAGTTGAAAACTTTTTGTAGATTAGATTGCATGAGTCTAATACTTCCTGAGGCTGAGCTTTTATCCATTTTCCTTTCTTTAAAAAGAGAGTGAGTAAAACATACCTCTTCATACTATCTTCTTGCAAATTTTGCCTGTTTTGAAATTTTTATCCATTCCCTACCTCAGCACAATTTTGAGGGCAGGTGTCCTTTACAGCCCTGAGTCCTTGTGAATGGTAAGTGACCATTAGCTGTGGGTTAAAAGCTGCTCTGGCGGGAATTGGCCACAAGGCGGCAGCATTTCTCCTTTACCAAATCTGGTTACTAGGGCAACAGAGCCTTACTGGAAGTGGTGTTCTAGGTTGTAAATTAGAATGGAATGTGCGAGGAAAAAGCTCTTTAAGTTTATGTCTCATTACTTCTTGTTGGTATTTTTAACTTAATTTTTATTATTTATCACAGCAAACTTGAATACAATGTTTTGTTTGCTCTAGGTGTGCAAGATGTGGTTCTTTCACACATATACATATATCTATTCTTCTTCGGATCCTTTTCCCATGTAGGTTATGACACAATGTTGAGTAGTCTTCTCTTGGTATTGCATAGGTCTTTGGTGATTATATATTTCACTTGTGTTTGTATCTCTCTGTTAACCTCAATATGGTAATGTATCCAATCCTCACACCTTTCCATTTGGTCAACCATAAGTTTTTTTTAATGTATCTATGATAGTGTTTGTCTGTGGAAATATCTTTGTTTGTATCATTCTTTAGGTAACCCCTATATGTGATATGATAGTATATGTGTCTTTCGCTTTCTCACTTACTCCAAGTTGCGTGATTACTTCTAGACTCATCTATGGTGCTGCAAATGGCATTGTTTCATTTTTTCACTAGCTCATATTCCATCTGTACAGGTAGCAGTTCTTCTTTGTCCACCCATCTGCCGATGGGCTTTTTGGTTACTTCCATATCTTGGCTATTGTAATAGTATGCAATGCAGATTTGCGTGGCTGTGTCCTTCCAATTCTGTCTTCTTAGTTTATAGGTCCAGGAATAGGTCTGCTGGATCATATGGTAGCTCAGTGTTTACCTTTTAAAGGCACCTCTGTTCTGTTCTCCTTAGTGGCTCTTTCCAGGTTACGTCCCACTTAAAGTGGAGGGCATGTATTTCTTCCCAGCACCTTCAGGATTTATTCTTTGTAGTTTTTGCTGATGATTATTCTGAGTGGTGTGAGCTGATACCTCTTTGTGGTTGAATTTGCATGTGTCTCATAATGCGTTGAAATTGAGCTTTAAGACATGTCCTTTTTATTTTTCCAGCTGTGATTAGAGCTTATTTCTTCAAAGTGTTTTCTTAAAGTATGTGTCACCATTTGAAATATTTTGGCCATTATCTCCCTCAAGACATTTTGAGGGCAGGTTTCATTTACAGCCCTGCAGTACTTGTTCACATGAAGTGACCATTAGCTCAGGCTTTAAACCTGCTTTTGCAGGTAACGGCCAGAGAGCGGCAGCCTTTCTACGTTTCCCATGCTGGTACTAGGGAAACAGACCTACCGGCCAGTGGTGTTCTTCGGTTATAAATGAGAGTGCAATGTGCCCGGATAAACCCACAAATGTTGATGTCTCCTTGCTTTTGTTTGTTTTTAAATTTAATTTATATTTATTATTAGAGTAATATTCCATTGTGTACGTGGACCACTTCTTCTTGGTGCATTCCTCGGTTGATGGACATTTTCATTGCTTCCAAGTGCTGGCTATGGTAAATCTTGCTGGCGTACAGGTTTGCCAGCCTGTGACTTTTTGATTCTCATTTTCTCAGGTGATAGGCCAAGCAGTGGTTGTGATTGATTGACTGGTAGCTCAATGTTTCCCTTTTCAAAGCACCTACATTGTGTTTTCATTAGTGGCTCTTTACATGCCCCCCCTTACAACCGAGGGTACGCATTTCTCCACACTCCCTTCACCGTTTATTTTTTGCAGCATTATTCCTAATGGCCATTCTGACTGCTGTGAGCTGATAGGTTTTTGTAATATGGGTATGCATGTCATTAAAATTTTTAAAATTCACCATATACCTATTCCTTTTTCTTTTCTCTTAAAAGAAAAAACCGTGAGTACAATATAGCTCTTGAAATTGTCTTCTTAGGAAGGTTGCCCTCTTCTGAAGTTTTTGGTCGATTTTTGACCCCAGAAATTTTCTGGAAGGCAGGTGCCATTTACAGAAATGCAAGTTGGTGAAAATTTAGTCACCTTTTGCAGTGGGTTCAAAGCTGCTGTTGTGGGAAACGGCCACAAGGAGGTAGCATTTCTCCATTCCCCAATCTGGGTACTAGGGCAGCAGAGCCTTTCTGGAAGTCATTGTCCTAGGTTGTAAATTAGAATGGAATTTGCCAGGAGAAATCCCCATAAGTTTATGTCTCATTACTTCTTCTTGGTTTTAAAATTTTTTTAATCTGGGTAAAGTTTAGAATATTGTTTGTCCTAGGTGTACACAATCTGGTTCATTTACACATTATGTATGTCTATTAATGTACAGATCCTCTTCCCATGTAAAATATTACAGTGTTCTGTCGACCTCCCTTGCTATATGTTCGGTCTTTTTGATACATGTATATACTATGTATTTGTATATGTATAGTAACACTAATCTTCATTTCTCGATTTCCCCGCTCCTTTCCTTTTCGATGAGCATAGTTTGTTTTCTAAGCCTGTGAGTGTCTTTCTCTTTGGAAATATGTTCATCTGTGTCAGTTATTAGATAATGCCATAAGTGATAATATAGGTCTTTTGCTTTCCGACCTACTTCATGTTTTGTGATTATCTCCAGGCTCATCTATGGTGCCTCAAAGAGCAGTGCTTCAATGTTTTCCATAGCTAATATTCCATTGTGTACATGGACCACTTCTTCTTGGTGCATTCCTCTGTTGATGGACATTTTCGTTGCTTCCAAGTGTTGCCTATGGTAAATATTGCTGGAGTGCAGGTTTGCCAGCCTGTGATTTTTGATTTTCATTTTCTCAGGTGGTAGACCCAGCAGTGGGTATGATTGATTGACTGGTATGGTAGCTCAACGTTTACCTTTTCAAGGCACCTCAATTGTGCTTTCATTAGTGGCTCTTACCACGTCCCCCTTAGAATCGAGGGTACGCATTTCTCCACAATCATGTCAGCATTTATTGTTTGCAGCATTTTTGTTGATGGCCATTCTGACTGGTGTGAGCTGATAGGTTTTTGTAATTTGGGTTT
Organism: Balaenoptera physalus; assembly: GCF_965194825.1. NCBI lineage: Eukaryota > Metazoa > Chordata > Mammalia > Artiodactyla > Balaenopteridae > Balaenoptera > Balaenoptera physalus. Next base: position 39,863,798 of record NC_138887.1, on the reverse strand, counting down.
ACATGTCTGTAAAAATTCCTACAATTCATCATTTCTCCACACCTTTTTCTGTTCTGTTAAAAGAAAAAAGAAAAAATGTGTGAGTATAATATACCTCTTCAATTTTTCTTTTTGGAAGGTTGCACTCTAGAATTTTTTGGTCGATTTTCGGCCTCAGGATTTTTTGGAGGGCAGGTGTCATTTACAGAACTGCAATTGGTGAATATTTAGTGACCTTTTGGAGTGGGTTTAAAGTTGCTGTTGTGGGAAACGGCCACAAGGATGCAGCATTTCTCCATTCCCAAATCTGGGTACTAGGGCAGCAGAACCATTCTGGAAGTCGTTTGTATAGGTTGTAAATTTGAATGGAACGTGCCAGGAAAACCCCCCATAAGTTTATGTCTCATTACTCCTAGTTTGTTGTTTTAATTTTTTTCAATTAGCCTAATGGTTAGAATGTTGCTTGCCCAAGGTGTACACACTCTGGTTCATCTACATAGTCTATATACCTATTTATGTAGAGATCCTCTTCCCGTGTAAATTATTACAGAGTGTTCCGTAAACCTTCCTTGCTATTTGGTCAGTCTTTTTGATATATGTATATAATATGTATTTGTATACATATGGTAACGCTAATCTTCATTTATCCATTCCCCTCACCTTTCCTTTTAGATAAGCATAGTTTTTTTAATAAGTCTGTGATTGACTTTCTCTGTGGAAATATGTTCATTTGTGTCAGTTTTTAGATAACGCCTATAAGTGATATCGTAGGATATAGGACTTTTGCTTTCCGACTTACCTCATGTTCTGTGATTATCTCCAAGATCATCTATGGTGCCTCAAAGAGCAGTGTTTCATTGTTTTCCATGGCTAGTATTCATTGTGTACATGGACCACTTCTTCTTTATCCTTTCATCTGTTGATGGACATTTTGGTTGCTTCACTGCCTTGTCTATTGTGAATCAGGCTGCAGTGCAGCTTTTGCAGCCCGGGTCTTCTTCATTCTGGTCTTCTCAGGTGAGAGGCCCATTGGTGCACCTGCTGGATTGAATGGTACCTCAATTTTTACTTTTAAACGCAGCTCCTTTCTGTTCTCATTATTAGCGTCTAACCCTTTTACATCTCACCAGCAGCTAGAGGGTACACAGTTCTCTAAAACCTCTTAGGCATTTATTGTTTGTCGTCTTTTTTCCAATGGTCAGTCGACTGGTGTGAGTTGAAAACTTTTTGTAGATTAGATTGCATGAGTCTAATACTTCCTGAGGCTGAGCTTTTATCCATTTTCCTTTCTTTAAAAAGAGAGTGAGTAAAACATACCTCTTCATACTATCTTCTTGCAAATTCTGCCTGTTTTGAAATTTTTATCCATTCCCTACCTCAGCACAATTTTGAGGGCAGGTGTCCTTTACAGCCCTGAGTCCTTGTGAATGGTAAGTGACCATTAGCTGTGGGTTAAAAGCTGCTCTGGCGGGAATTGGCCACAAGGCGGCAGCATTTCTCCTTTACCAAATCTGGTTACTAGGGCAACAGAGCCTTACTGGAAGTGGTGTTCTAGGTTGTAAATTAGAATGGAATGTGCGAGGAAAAAGCTCTTTAAGTTTATGTCTCATTACTTCTTGTTGGTATTTTTAACTTAATTTTTATTATTTATCACAGCAAACTTGAATACAATGTTTTGTTTGCTCTAGGTGTGCAAGATGTGGTTCTTTCACACATATACATATATCTATTCTTCTTTGGATCCTTTTCCCATGTAGGTTATGACACAATGTTCAGTAGTCTTCTCTTGGTATTGCATAGGTCTTTGGTGATTATATATTTCACTTGTGTTTGTATCTCTCTGTTAACCTCAATATGGTAATGTATCCAATCCTCACACCTTTCCATTTGGTCAACCATAAGTTTTTTTTAATGTATCTATGATAGTGTTTGTCTGTGGAAATATCTTTGTTTGTATCATTCTTTAGGTAACCCCTATATGTGATATGATAGTATATGTGTCTTTCGCTTTCTCACTTACTCCAAGTTGCGTGATTACTTCTAGACTCATCTATGGTGCTGCAAATGGCATTGTTTCATTTTTTCACTAGCTCATATTCCATCTGTACAGGTAGCAGTTCTTCTTTGTCCACCCATCTGCCGATGGGCTTTTTGGTTACTTCCATATCTTGGCTATTGTAATAGTATGCAATGCAGATTTGCGTGGCTGTGTCCTTCCAATTCTGTCTTCTTAGTTTATAGGTCCAGGAATAGGTCTGCTGGATCATATGGTAGCTCAGTGTTTACCTTTTAAAGGCACCTCTGTTCTGTTCTCCTTAGTGGCTCTTTCCAGGTTACGTCCCACTTAAAGTGGAGGGCATGTATTTCTTCCCAGCACCTTCAGGATTTATTCTTTGTAGTTTTTGCTGATGATTATTCTGAGTGGTGTGAGCTGATACCTCTTTGTGGTTGAATTTGCATGTGTCTCATAATGCGTTGAAATTGAGCTTTAAGACATGTCCTTTTTATTTTTCCAGCTGTGATTAGAGCTTATTTCTTCAAAGTGTTTTCTTAAAGTATGTGTCACCATTTGAAATATTTTGGCCATTATCTCCCTCAAGACATTTTGAGGGCAGGTTTCATTTACAGCCCTGCAGTACTTGTTCACATGAAGTGACCATTAGCTCAGGCTTTAAACCTGCTTTTGCAGGTAACGGCCAGAGAGCGGCAGCCTTTCTACGTTTCCCATGCTGGTACTAGGGAAACAGACCTACCGGCCAGTGGTGTTCTTCGGTTATAAATGAGAGTGCAATGTGCCCGGATAAACCCACAAATGTTGATGTCTCCTTGCTTTTGTTTGTTTTTAAATTTAATTTATATTTATTATTAGAGTAATATTCCATTGTGTACGTGGACCACTTCTTCTTGGTGCATTCCTCGGTTGATGGACATTTTCATTGCTTCCAAGTGCTGGCTATGGTAAATCTTGCTGGCGTACAGGTTTGCCAGCCTGTGACTTTTTGATTCTCATTTTCTCAGGTGATAGGCCAAGCAGTGGTTGTGATTGATTGACTGGTAGCTCAATGTTTCCCTTTTCAAAGCACCTACATTGTGTTTTCATTAGTGGCTCTTTACATGCCCCCCCTTAAAACCGAGGGTACGCATTTCTCCACACTCCCTTCACCGTTTATTTTTTGCAGCATTATTCCTAATGGACATTCTGACTGCTGTGAGCTGATAGGTTTTTGTAATATGGGTATGCATGTCATTAAAATTTTTAAAATTCACCATATTCCTATTCCTTTTTCTTTTCTCTTAAAAGAAAAAACCGTGAGTACAATATAGCTCTTGAAATTGTCTTCTTAGGAAGGTTGCCCTCTTCTGAAGTTTTTGATCGATTTTTGACCCCAGAAATTTTCTGGAAGGCAGGTGCCATTTACAGAAATGCAAGTTGGTGAAAATTTAGTCACCTTTTGCAGTGGGTTCAAAGCTGCTGTTGTGGGAAACGGCCACAAGGAGGTAGCATTTCTCCATTCCCCAATCTGGGTACTAGGGCAGCAGAGCCTTTCTGGAAGTCATTGTCCTAGGTTGTAAATTAGAATGGAATTTGCCAGGAGAAATCCCCATAAGTTTATGTCTCATTACTTCTTCTTGGTTTTAAAATTTTTTTAATCTGGTTAAAGTTTAGAATATTGTTTGTCCTAGGTGTACACAATCTGGTTCATTTACACATTATGTATGTCTATTAATGTACAGATCCTCTTCCCATGTAAAATATTACAGTGTTCTGTCGACCTCCCTTGCTATATGTTCGGTCTTTTTGATACATGTATATACTATGTATTTGTATATGTATAGTAACACTAATCTTCATTTCTCGATTTCCCCGCTCCTTTCCTTTTCGATGAGCATAGTTTGTTTTCTAAGCCTGTGAGTGTCTTTCTCTTTGGAAATATGTTCATCTGTGTCAGTTATTAGATAATGCCATAAGTGATAATATAGGTCTTTTGCTTTCCGACCTACTTCATGTTTTGTGATTATCTCCAGGCTCATCTATGGTGCCTCAAAGAGCAGTGCTTCAATGTTTTCCATAGCTAATATTCCATTGTGTACACGGACCACTTCTTCTTGGTGCATTCCTCTGTTGATGGACATTTTCGTTGCTTCCAAGTGTTGCCTATGGTAAATATTGCTGGAGTGCAGGTTTGCCAGCCTGTGATTTTTGATTTTCATTTTCTCAGGTGGTAGACCCAGCAGTGGGTATGATTGATTGACTGGTATGGTAGCTCAACGTTTACCTTTTCAAGGCACCTCAATTGTGCTTTCATTAGTGGCTCTTACCACTTCCCCCTTAGAATCGAGGGTACGCATTTCTCCACAATCACGTCAGCATTTATTGTTTGCAGCATTTTTGTTGATGGCCATTCTGACTGGTGTGAGCTGATAGGTTTTTGTAATTTGGGTTTACATGTCTGTAAAAATTCCTACAATTCATCATTTCTCCACACCTTTTTCTTTTCTGTTAAAAGAAAAAAGCCAAAATGTGTGAGTATAATATACCTCTTCAATTTTTCTTTTTGGAAGGTTGCACGCTAGAATTTTTTGGTCGATTTTCGGCCTCAGGATTTTTTGGAGGGCAGGTGTCATTTACAGAACTGCAATTGGTGAATATTTAGTGACCTTTTGGAGTGGGTTTAAAGCTGCTGTTGTGGGAAACGGCCACAAGGATGCAGCATTTCTCCATTCCCAAATCTGGGTACTAGGGCAGCAGAACCATTCTGGAAGTCGTTTGTATAGGTTGTAAATTTGAATGGAACGTGCCAGGAAAACCCCCCATAAGTTTATATCTCATTACTCCTAGTTTGTTGTTTTAATTTTTTTCAATTAGCCTAATGGTTAGAATGTTGCTTGCCCAAGGTGTACACACTCTGGTTCATCTACATAGTCTATATACCTATTTATGTAGAGATCCTCTTCCCGTGTAAATTATTACAGAGTGTTCCGTAAACCTTCCTTGCTATTTGGTCAGTCTTTTTGATATATGTATATAATATGTATTTGTATACATATGGTAACGCTAATCTTCATTTATCCATTCCCCTCACCTTTCCTTTTAGATAAGCATAGTTTTTTTAATAAGTCTGTGATTGACTTTCTCTGTGGAAATATGTTCATTTGTGTCAGTTTTTAGATAACGCCTATAAGTGATATCGTAGGATATAGGACTTTTGCTTTCCGACTTACCTCATGTTCTGTGATTATCTCCAAGATCATCTATGGTGCCTCAAAGAGCAGTGTTTCATTGTTTTCCATGGCTAGTATTCATTGTGTACATGGACCACTTCTTCTTTATCCTTTCATCTGTTGATGGACATTTTGGTTGCTTCACTGCCTTGTCTATTGTGAATCAGGCTGCAGTGCAGCTTTTGCAGCCCGGGTCTTCTTCATTCTGGTCTTCTCAGGTGAGAGGCCCATTGGTGCACCTGCTGGATTGAATGGTACCTCAATTTTTACTTTTAAACGCAGCTCCTTTCTGTTCTCATTATTAGCGTCTAACCCTTTTACATCTCACCAGCAGCTAGAGGGTACACAGTTCTCTAAAACCTCTTAGGCATTTATTGTTTGTCGTCTTTTTTCCAATGGTCAGTCGACTGGTGTGAGTTGAAAACTTTTTGTAGATTAGATTGCATGAGTCTAATACTTCCTGAGGCTGAGCTTTTATCCATTTTCCTTTCTTTAAAAAGAGAGTGAGTAAAACATACCTCTTCATACTATCTTCTTGCAAATTCTGCCTGTTTTGAAATTTTTATCCATTCCCTACCTCAGCACAATTTTGAGGGCAGGTGTCCTTTACAGCCCTGAGTCCTTGTGAATGGTAAGTGACCATTAGCTGTGGGTTAAAAGCTGCTCTGGCGGGAATTGGCCACAAGGCGGCAGCATTTCTCCTTTACCAAATCTGGTTACTAGGGCAACAGAGCCTTACTGGAAGTGGTGTTCTAGGTTGTAAATTAGAATGGAATGTGCGAGGAAAAAGCTCTTTAAGTTTATGTCTCATTACTTCTTGTTGGTATTTTTAACTTAATTTTTATTATTTATCACAGCAAACTTGAATACAATGTTTTGTTTGCTCTAGGTGTGCAAGATGTGGTTCTTTCACACATATACATATATCTATTCTTCTTTGGATCCTTTTCCCATGTAGGTTATGACACAATGTTCAGTAGTCTTCTCTTGGTATTGCATAGGTCTTTGGTGATTATATATTTCACTTGTGTTTGTATCTCTCTGTTAACCTCAATATGGTAATGTATCCAATCCTCACACCTTTCCATTTGGTCAACCATAAGTTTTTTTTAATGTATCTATGATAGTGTTTGTCTGTGGAAATATCTTTGTTTGTATCATTCTTTAGGTAACCCCTATATGTGATATGATAGTATATGTGTCTTTCGCTTTCTCACTTACTCCAAGTTGCGTGATTACTTCTAGACTCATCTATGGTGCTGCAAATGGCATTGTTTCATTTTTTCACTAGCTCATATTCCATCTGTACAGGTAGCAGTTCTTCTTTGTCCACCCATCTGCCGATGGGCTTTTTGGTTACTTCCATATCTTGGCTATTGTAATAGTATGCAATGCAGATTTGCGTGGCTGTGTCCTTCCAATTCTGTCTTCTTAGTTTATAGGTCCAGGAATAGGTCTGCTGGATCATATGGTAGCTCAGTGTTTACCTTTTAAAGGCACCTCTGTTCTGTTCTCCTTAGTGGCTCTTTCCAGGTTACGTCCCACTTAAAGTGGAGGGCATGTATTTCTTCCCAGCACCTTCAGGATTTATTCTTTGTAGTTTTTGCTGATGATTATTCTGAGTGGTGTGAGCTGATACCTCTTTGTGGTTGAATTTGCATGTGTCTCATAATGCGTTGAAATTGAGCTTTAAGACATGTCCTTTTTATTTTTCCAGCTGTGATTAGAGCTTATTTCTTCAAAGTGTTTTCTTAAAGTATGTGTCACCATTTGAAATATTTTGGCCATTATCTCCCTCAAGACATTTTGAGGGCAGGTTTCATTTACAGCCCTGCAGTACTTGTTCACATGAAGTGACCATTAGCTCAGGCTTTAAACCTGCTTTTGCAGGTAACGGCCAGAGAGCGGCAGCCTTTCTACGTTTCCCATGCTGGTACTAGGGAAACAGACCTACCGGCCAGTGGTGTTCTTCGGTTATAAATGAGAGTGCAATGTGCCCGGATAAACCCACAAATGTTGATGTCTCCTTGCTTTTGTTTGTTTTTAAATTTAATTTATATTTATTATTAGAGTAATATTCCATTGTGTACGTGGACCACTTCTTCTTGGTGCATTCCTCGGTTGATGGACATTTTCATTGCTTCCAAGTGCTGGCTATGGTAAATCTTGCTGGCGTACAGGTTTGCCAGCCTGTGACTTTTTGATTCTCATTTTCTCAGGTGATAGGCCAAGCAGTGGTTGTGATTGATTGACTGGTAGCTCAATGTTTCCCTTTTCAAAGCACCTACATTGTGTTTTCATTAGTGGCTCTTTACATGCCCCCCCTTAAAACCGAGGGTACGCATTTCTCCACACTCCCTTCACCGTTTATTTTTTGCAGCATTATTCCTAATGGACATTCTGACTGCTGTGAGCTGATAGGTTTTTGTAATATGGGTATGCATGTCATTAAAATTTTTAAAATTCACCATATTCCTATTCCTTTTTCTTTTCTCTTAAAAGAAAAAACCGTGAGTACAATATAGCTCTTGAAATTGTCTTCTTAGGAAGGTTGCCCTCTTCTGAAGTTTTTGATCGATTTTTGACCCCAGAAATTTTCTGGAAGGCAGGTGCCATTTACAGAAATGCAAGTTGGTGAAAATTTAGTCACCTTTTGCAGTGGGTTCAAAGCTGCTGTTGTGGGAAACGGCCACAAGGAGGTAGCATTTCTCCATTCCCCAATCTGGGTACTAGGGCAGCAGAGCCTTTCTGGAAGTCATTGTCCTAGGTTGTAAATTAGAATGGAATTTGCCAGGAGAAATCCCCATAAGTTTATGTCTCATTACTTCTTCTTGGTTTTAAAATTTTTTTAATCTGGTTAAAGTTTAGAATATTGTTTGTCCTAGGTGTACACAATCTGGTTCATTTACACATTATGTATGTCTATTAATGTACAGATCCTCTTCCCATGTAAAATATTACAGTGTTCTGTCGACCTCCCTTGCTATATGTTCGGTCTTTTTGATACATGTATATACTATGTATTTGTATATGTATAGTAACACTAATCTTCATTTCTCGATTTCCCCGCTCCTTTCCTTTTCGATGAGCATAGTTTGTTTTCTAAGCCTGTGAGTGTCTTTCTCTTTGGAAATATGTTCATCTGTGTCAGTTATTAGATAATGCCATAAGTGATAATATAGGTCTTTTGCTTTCCGACCTACTTCATGTTTTGTGATTATCTCCAGGCTCATCTATGGTGCCTCAAAGAGCAGTGCTTCAATGTTTTCCATAGCTAATATTCCATTGTGTACACGGACCACTTCTTCTTGGTGCATTCCTCTGTTGATGGACATTTTCGTTGCTTCCAAGTGTTGCCTATGGTAAATATTGCTGGAGTGCAGGTTTGCCAGCCTGTGATTTTTGATTTTCATTTTCTCAGGTGGTAGACCCAGCAGTGGGTATGATTGATTGACTGGTATGGTAGCTCAACGTTTACCTTTTCAAGGCACCTCAATTGTGCTTTCATTAGTGGCTCTTACCACTTCCCCCTTAGAATCGAGGGTACGCATTTCTCCACAATCACGTCAGCATTTATTGTTTGCAGCATTTTTGTTGATGGCCATTCTGACTGGTGTGAGCTGATAGGTTTTTGTAATTTGGGTTTACATGTCTGTAAAAATTCCTACAATTCATCATTTCTCCACACCTTTTTCTTTTCTGTTAAAAGAAAAAAGCCAAAATGTGTGAGTATAATATACCTCTTCAATTTTTCTTTTTGGAAGGTTGCACGCTAGAATTTTTTGGTCGATTTTCGGCCTCAGGATTTTTTGGAGGGCAGGTGTCATTTACAGAACTGCAATTGGTGAATATTTAGTGACCTTTTGGAGTGGGTTTAAAGCTGCTGTTGTGGGAAACGGCCACAAGGATGCAGCATTTCTCCATTCCCAAATCTGGGTACTAGGGCAGCAGAACCATTCTGGAAGTCGTTTGTATAGGTTGTAAATTTGAATGGAACGTGCCAGGAAAACCCCCCATAAGTTTATATCTCATTACTCCTAGTTTGTTGTTTTAATTTTTTTCAATTAGCCTAATGGTTAGAATGTTGCTTGCCCAAGGTGTACACACTCTGGTTCATCTACATAGTCTATATACCTATTTATGTAGAGATCCTCTTCCCGTGTAAATTATTACAGAGTGTTCCGTAAACCTTCCTTGCTATTTGGTCAGTCTTTTTGATATATGTATATAATATGTATTTGTATACATATGGTAACGCTAATCTTCATTTATCCATTCCCCTCACCTTTCCTTTTAGATAAGCATAGTTTTTTTAATAAGTCTGTGATTGACTTTCTCTGTGGAAATATGTTCATTTGTGTCAGTTTTTAGATAACGCCTATAAGTGATATCGTAGGATATAGGACTTTTGCTTTCCGACTTACCTCATGTTCTGTGATTATCTCCAAGATCATCTATGGTGCCTCAAAGAGCAGTGTTTCATTGTTTTCCATGGCTAGTATTCATTGTGTACATGGACCACTTCTTCTTTATCCTTTCATCTGTTGATGGACATTTTGGTTGCTTCACTGCCTTGTCTATTGTGAATCAGGCTGCAGTGCAGCTTTTGCAGCCCGGGTCTTCTTCATTCTGGTCTTCTCAGGTGAGAGGCCCATTGGTGCACCTGCTGGATTGAATGGTACCTCAATTTTTACTTTTAAACGCAGCTCCTTTCTGTTCTCATTATTAGCGTCTAACCCTTTTACATCTCACCAGCAGCTAGAGGGTACACATTTCTCTAAAACCTCTTAGGCATTTATTGTTTGTCGTCTTTTTTCCAATGGTCAGTCGACTGGTGTGAGTTGAAAACTTTTTGTAGATTAGATTGCATGAGTCTAATACTTCCTGAGGCTGAGCTTTTATCCATTTTCCTTTCTTTAAAAAGAGAGTGAGTAAAACATACCTCTTCATACTATCTTCTTGCAAATTTTGCCTGTTTTGAAATTTTTATCCATTCCCTACCTCAGCACAATTTTGAGGGCAGGTGTCCTTTACAGCCCTGAGTCCTTGTGAATGGTAAGTGACCATTAGCTGTGGGTTAAAAGCTGCTCTGGCGGGAATTGGCCACAAGGCGGCAGCATTTCTCCTTTACCAAATCTGGTTACTAGGGCAACAGAGCCTTACTGGAAGTGGTGTTCTAGGTTGTAAATTAGAATGGAATGTGCGAGGAAAAAGCTCTTTAAGTTTATGTCTCATTACTTCTTGTTGGTATTTTTAACTTAATTTTTATTATTTATCACAGCAAACTTGAATACAATGTTTTGTTTGCTCTAGGTGTGCAAGATGTGGTTCTTTCACACATATACATATATCTATTCTTCTTTGGATCCTTTTCCCATGTAGGTTATGACACAATGTTCAGTAGTCTTCTCTTGGTATTGCATAGGTCTTTGGTGATTATATATTTCACTTGTGTTTGTATCTCTCTGTTAACCTCAATATGGTAATGTATCCAATCCTCACACCTTTCCATTTGGTCAACCATAAGTTTTTTTTAATGTATCTATGATAGTGTTTGTCTGTGGAAATATCTTTGTTTGTATCATTCTTTAGGTAACCCCTATATGTGATATGATAGTATATGTGTCTTTCGCTTTCTCACTTACTCCAAGTTGCGTGATTACTTCTAGACTCATCTATGGTGCTGCAAATGGCATTGTTTCATTTTTTCACTAGCTCATATTCCATCTGTACAGGTAGCAGTTCTTCTTTGTCCACCCATCTGTCGATGGGCTTTTTGGTTACTTCCATATCTTGGCTATTGTAATAGTATGCAATGCAGATTTGCGTGGCTGTGTCCTTCCAATTCTGTCTTCTTAGTTTATAGGTCCAGGAATAGGTCTGCTGGATCATATGGTAGCTCAGTGTTTACCTTTTAAAGGCACCTCTGTTCTGTTCTCCTTAGTGGCTCTTTCCAGGTTACGTCCCACTTAAAGTGGAGGGCATGTATTTCTTCCCAGCACCTTCAGGATTTATTCTTTGTAGTTTTTGCTGATGATTATTCTGAGTGGTGTGAGCTGATACCTCTTTGTGGTTGAATTTGCATGTGTCTCATAATGCGTTGAAATTGAGCTTTAAGACATGTCCTTTTTATTTTTCCAGCTGTGATTAGAGCTTATTTCTTCAAAGTGTTTTCTTAAAGTATGTGTCACCATTTGAAATATTTTGGCCATTATCTCCCTCAAGACATTTTGAGGGCAGGTTTCATTTACAGCCCTGCAGTACTTGTTCACATGAAGTGACCATTAGCTCAGGCTTTAAACCTGCTTTTGCAGGTAACGGCCAGAGAGCGGCAGCCTTTCTACGTTTCCCATGCTGGTACTAGGGAAACAGACCTACCGGCCAGTGGTGTTCTTCGGTTATAAATGAGAGTGCAATGTGCCCGGATAAACCCACAAATGTTGATGTCTCCTTGCTTTTGTTTGTTTTTAAATTTAATTTATATTTATTATTACAGTAATATTCCATTGTGTACGTGGACCACTTCTTCTTGGTGCATTCCTCGGTTGATGGACATTTTCATTGCTTCCAAGTGCTGGCTATGGTAAATCTTGCTGGCGTACAGGTTTGCCAGCCTGTGACTTTTTGATTCTCATTTTCTCAGGTGGTAGGCCAAGCAGTGGTTGTGATTGATTGACTGGTAGCTCAATGTTTCCCTTTTCAAAGCACCTACATTGTGTTTTCATTAGTGGCTCTTTACATGCCCCCCCTTACAACCGAGGGTACGCATTTCTCCACACTCCCTTCACCGTTTATTTTTTGCAGCATTATTCCTAATGGCCATTCTGACTGCTGTGAGCTGATAGGTTTTTGTAACATGGGTATGCATGTCATTAAAATTTTTAAAATTCACCATATTCCTATTCCTTTTTCTTTTCTCTTAAAAGAAAAAACCGTGAGTACAATATAGCTCTTGAAATTGTCTTCTTAGGAAGGTTGCCCTCTTCTGAAGTTTTTGGTCGATTTTTGACCCCAGAAATTTTCTGGAAGGCAGGTGCCATTTACAGAAATGCAAGTTGGTGAAAATTTAGTCACCTTTTGCAGTGGGTTCAAAGCTGCTGTTGTGGGAAACGGCCACAAGGAGGTAGCATTTCTCCATTCCCCAATCTGGGTACTAGGGCAGCAGAGCCTTTCTGGAAGTCATTGTCCTAGGTTGTAAATTAGAATGGAATTTGCCAGGAGAAATCCCCATAAGTTTATGTCTCATTACTTCTTCTTGGTTTTAAAATTTTTTTAATCTGGGTAAAGTTTAGAATATTGTTTGTCCTAGGTGTACACAATCTGGTTCATTTACACATTATGTATGTCTATTAATGTACAGATCCTCTTCCCATGTAAAATATTACAGTGTTCTGTCGACCTCCCTTGCTATATGTTCGGTCTTTTTGATACATGTATATACTATGTATTTGTATATGTATAGTAACACTAATCTTCATTTCTCGATTTCCCCGCTCCTTTCCTTTTCGATGAGCATAGTTTGTTTTCTAAGCCTGTGAGTGTCTTTCTCTTTGGAAATATGTTCGTCTGTGTCAGTTATTAGATAATGCCATAAGTGATAATATAGGTCTTTTGCTTTCCGACCTACTTCATGTTTTGTGATTATCTCCAGGCTCATCTATGGTGCCTCAAAGAGCAGTGCTTCAATGTTTTCCATAGCTAATATTCCATTGTGTACATGGACCACTTCTTCTTGGTGCATTCCTCTGTTGATGGACATTTTCGTTGCTTCCAAGTGTTGCCTATGGTAAATATTGCTGGAGTGCAGGTTTGCCAGCCTGTGATTTTTGATTTTCATTTTCTCAGGTGGTAGACCCAGCAGTGGGTATGATTGATTGACTGGTATGGTAGCTCAACGTTTACCTTTTCAAGGCACCTCAATTGTGCTTTCATTAGTGGCTCTTACCACTTCCCCCTTAGAATCGAGGGTACGCATTTCTCCACAATCACGTCAGCATTTATTGTTTGCAGCATTTTTGTTGATGGCCATTCTGACTGGTGTGAGCTGATAGGTTTTTGTAATTTGGGTTTACATGTCTGTAAAAATTCCTACAATTCATCATTTCTCCACACCTTTTTCTTTTCTGTTAAAAGAAAAAAGCCAAAATGTGTGAGTATAATATACCTCTTCAATTTTTCTTTTTGGAAGGTTGCACTCTAGAATTTTTTGGTCGATTTTCGGCCTCAGGATTTTTTGGAGGGCAGGTGTCATTTACAGAACTGCAATTGGTGAATATTTAGTGACCTTTTGGAGTGGGTTTAAAGCTGCTGTTGTGGGAAACGGCCACAAGGATGCAGCATTTCTCCATTCCCAAATCTGGGTACTAGGGCAGCAGAACCATTCTGGAAGTCGTTTGTATAGGTTGTAAATTTGAATGGAACGTGCCAGGAAAACCCCCCATAAGTTTATGTCTCATTACTCCTAGTTTGTTGTTTTAATTTTTTTCAATTAGCCTAATGGTTAGAATGTTGCTTGCCCAAGGTGTACACACTCTGGTTCATCTACATAGTCTATATACCTATTTATGTAGAGATCCTCTTCCCGTGTAAATTATTACAGAGTGTTCCGTAAACCTTCCTTGCTATTTGGTCAGTCTTTTTGATATATGTATATAATATGTATTTGTATACATATGGTAACGCTAATCTTCATTTATCCATTCCCCTCACCTTTCCTTTTAGATAAGCATAGTTTTTTTAATAAGTCTGTGATTGACTTTCTCTGTGGAAATATGTTCATTTGTGTCAGTTTTTAGATAACGCCTATAAGTGATATCGTAGGATATAGGACTTTTGCTTTCCGACTTACCTCATGTTCTGTGATTATCTCCAAGATCATCTATGGTGCCTCAAAGAGCAGTGTTTCATTGTTTTCCATGGCTAGTATTCATTGTGTACATGGACCACTTCTTCTTTATCCTTTCATCTGTTGATGGACATTTTGGTTGCTTCACTGCCTTGTCTATTGTGAATCAGGCTGCAGTGCAGCTTTTGCAGCCCGGGTCTTCTTCATTCTGGTCTTCTCAGATGAGAGGCCCATTGGTGCACCTGCTGGATTGAATGGTACCTCAATTTTTACTTTTAAACGCAGCTCCTTTCTGTTCTCATTATTAGCGTCTAACCCTTTTACATCTCACCAGCAGCTAGAGGGTACACATTTCTCTAAAACCTCTTAGGCATTTATTGTTTGTAGTCTTTTTTCCAATGGTCAGTCGACTGGTGTGAGTTGAAAACTTTTTGTAGATTAGATTGCATGAGTCTAATACTTCCTGAGGCTGAGCTTTTATCCATTTTCCTTTCTTTAAAAAGAGAGTGAGTAAAACATACCTCTTCATACTATCTTCTTGCAAATTTTGCCTGTTTTGAAATTTTTATCCATTCCCTACCTCAGCACAATTTTGAGGGCAGGTGTCCTTTACAGCCCTGAGTCCTTGTGAATGGTAAGTGACCATTAGCTGTGGGATAAAAGCTGCTCTGGCGGGAATTGGCCACAAGGCGGCAGCATTTCTCCTTTACCAAATCTGGTTACTAGGGCAACAGAGCCTTACTGGAAGTGGTGTTCTAGGTTGTAAATTAGAATGGAATGTGCGAGGAAATAGCTCTTTAAGTTTATGTCTCATTACTTCTTGTTGGTATTTTTAACTTAATTTTTATTATTTATCACAGCAAACTTGAATACAATGTTTTGTTTGCTCTAGGTGTGCAAGATGTGGTTCTTTCACACATATACATATATCTATTCTTCTTCGGATCCTTTTCCCATGTAGGTTATGACACAATGTTGAGTAGTCTTCTCTTGGTATTGCATAGGTCTTTGGTGATTATATATTTCACTTGTGTTTGTATCTCTCTGTTAACCTCAATATGGTAATGTATCCAATCCTCACACCTTTCCATTTGGTCAACCATAAGTTTTTTTTAATGTATCTATGATAGTGTTTGTCTGTGGAAATATCTTTGTTTGTATCATTCTTTAGGTAACCCCTATATGTGATATGATAGTATATGTGTCTTTCCCTTTCTCACTTACTCCAAGTTGCGTGATTACTTCTAGACTCATCTATGGTGCTGCAAATGGCATTGTTTCATTTTTTCACTAGCTCATATTCCATCTGTACAGGTAGCAGTTCTTCTTTGTCCACCCATCTGCCGATGGGCTTTTTGGTTACTTCCATATCTTGGCTATTGTAATAGTATGCAATGCAGATTTGCGTGGCTGTGTCCTTCCAATTCTGTCTTCTTAGTTTATAGGTCCAGGAATAGGTCTGCTGGATCATATGGTAGCTCAGTGTTTACCTTTTAAAGGCACCTCTGTTCTGTTCTCCTTAGTGGCTCTTTCCAGGTTACGTCCCACTTAAAGTGGAGGGCATGTATTTCTTCCCAGCACTTTCAGGATTTATTCTTTGTAGTTTTTGCTGATGATTATTCTGAGTGGTGTGAGCTGATACCTCTTTGTGGTTGAATTTGCATGTGTCTCATAATGCGTTGAAATTGAGCTTTAAGACATGTCCTTTTTATTTTTCCAGCTGTGATTAGAGCTTATTTCTTCAAAGTGTTTTCTTAAAGTATGTGTCACCATTTGAAATATTTTGGCCATTATCTCCCTCAAGACATTTTGAGGGCAGGTTTCATTTACAGCCCTGCAGTACTTGTTCACATGAAGTGACCATTAGCTCAGGCTTTAAACCTGCTTTTGCAGGTAACGGCCAGAGAGCGGCAGCCTTTCTACGTTTCCCATGCTGGTACTAGGGAAACAGACCTACCGGCCAGTGGTGTTCTTCGGTTATAAATGAGAGTGCAATGTGCCCGGATAAACCCACAAATGTTGATGTCTCCTTGCTTTTGTTTGTTTTTAAATTTAATTTATATTTATTATTAGAGTAATATTCCATTGTGTACGTGGACCACTTCTTCTTGGTGCATTCCTCGGTTGATGGACATTTTCATTGCTTCCAAGTGCTGGCTATGGTAAATCTTGCTGGCGTACAGGTTTGCCAGCCTGTGACTTTTTGATTCTCATTTTCTCAGGTGGTAGGCCAAGCAGTGGTTGTGATTGATTGACTGGTAGCTCAATGTTTCCCTTTTCAAAGCACCTACATTGTGTTTTCATTAGTGGCTCTTTACATGCCCCCCCTTACAACCGAGGGTACGCATTTCTCCACACTCCCTTCACCGTTTATTTTTTGCAGCATTATTCCTAATGGCCATTCTGACTGCTGTGAGCTGATAGGTTTTTGTAATATGGGTATGCATGTCATTAAAATTTTTAAAATTCACCATATTCCTATTCCTTTTTCTTTTCTCTTAAAAGAAAAAACCGTGAGTACAATATAGCTCTTGAAATTGTCTTCTTAGGAAGGTTGCCCTCTTCTGAAGTTTTTGGTCGATTTTTGACCCCAGAAATTTTCTGGAAGGCAGGTGCCATTTACAGAAATGCAAGTTGGTGAAAATTTAGTCACCTTTTGCAGTGGGTTCAAAGCTGCTGTTGTGGGAAACGGCCACAAGGAGGTAGCATTTCTCCATTCCCCAATCTGGGTACTAGGGCAGCAGAGCCTTTCTGGAAGTCATTGTCCTAGGTTGTAAATTAGAATGGAATTTGCCAGGAGAAATCCCCATAAGTTTATGTCTCATTACTTCTTCTTGGTTTTAAAATTTTTTTAATCTGGGTAAAGTTTAGAATATTGTTTGTCCTAGGTGTACACAATCTGGTTCATTTACACATTATGTATGTCTATTAATGTACAGATCCTCTTCCCATGTAAAATATTACAGTGTTCTGTCGACCTCCCTTGCTATATGTTCGGTCTTTTTGATACATGTATATACTATGTATTTGTATATGTATAGTAACACTAATCTTCATTTCTCGATTTCCCCGCTCCTTTCCTTTTCGATGAGCATAGTTTGTTTTCTAAGCCTGTGAGTGTCTTTCTCTTTGGAAATATGTTCATCTGTGTCAGTTATTAGATAATGCCATAAGTGATAATATAGGTCTTTTGCTTTCCGACCTACTTCATGTTTTGTGATTATCTCCAGGCTCATCTATGGTGCCTCAAAGAGCAGTGCTTCAATGTTTTCCATAGCTAATATTCCATTGTGTACATGGACCACTTCTTCTTGGTGCATTCCTCTGTTGATGGACATTTTTGTTGCTTCCAAGTGTTGCCTATGGTAAATATTGCTGGAGTGCAGGTTTGCCAGCCTGTGATTTTTGATTTTCATTTTCTCAGGTGGTAGACCCAGCAGTGGGTATGATTGATTGACTGGTATGGTAGCTCAACGTTTACCTTTTCAAGGCACCTCAATTGTGCTTTCTTTAGTGGCTCTTACCACTTCCCCCTTAGAATCGAGGGTACGCATTTCTCCACAATCACGTCAGCATTTATTGTTTGCAGCATTTTTGTTGATGGCCATTCTGACTGGTGTGAGCTGATAGGTTTTTGTAATTTGGGTTTACATGTCTGTAAAAATTCCTACAATTCATCATTTCTCCACACCTTTTTCTTTTCTGTTAAAAGAAAAAAGCCAAAATGTGTGAGTATAATATACCTCTTCAATTTTTCTTTTTGGAAGGTTGCACTCTAGAATTTTTTGGTCGATTTTCGGCCTCAGGATTTTTTGGAGGGCAGGTGTCATTTACAGAACTGCAATTGGTGAATATTTAGTGACCTTTTGGAGTGGGTTTAAAGCTGCTGTTGTGGGAAACGGCCACAAGGATGCAGCATTTCTCCATTCCCAAATCTGGGTACTAGGGCAGCAGAACCATTCTGGAAGTCGTTTGTATAGGTTGTAAATTTGAATGGAACGTGCCAGGAAAACCCCCCATAAGTTTATGTCTCATTACTCCTAGTTTGTTGTTTTAATTTTTTTCAATTAGCCTAATGGTTAGAATGTTGCTTGCCCAAGGTGTACACACTCTGGTTCATCTACATAGTCTATATACCTATTTATGTAGAGATCCTCTTCCCGTGTAAATTATTACAGAGTGTTCCGTAAACCTTCCTTGCTATTTGGTCAGTCTTTTTGATATATGTATATAATATGTATTTGTATACATATGGTAACGCTAATCTTCATTTATCCATTCCCCTCACCTTTCCTTTTAGATAAGCATAGTTTTTATAATAAGTCTGTGATTGACTTTCTCTGTGGAAATATGTTCATTTGTGTCAGTTTTTAGATAACGCCTATAAGTGATATCGTAGGATATAGGACTTTTGCTTTCCGACTTACCTCATGTTCTGTGATTATCTCCAAGATCATCTATGGTGCCTCAAAGAGCAGTGTTTCATTGTTTTCCATGGCTAGTATTCATTGTGTACATGGACCACTTCTTCTTTATCCTTTCATCTGTTGATGGACATTTTGGTTGCTTCACTGCCTTGTCTATTGTGAATCAGGCTGCAGTGCAGCTTTTGCAGCCCGGGTCTTCTTCATTCTGGTCTTCTCAGGTGAGAGGCCCATTGGTGCACCTGCTGGATTGAATGGTACCTCAATTTTTACTTTTAAACGCAGCTCCTTTCTGTTCTCATTATTAGCGTCTAACCCTTTTACATCTCACCAGCAGCTAGAGGGTACACATTTCTCTAAAACCTCTTAGGCATTTATTGTTTGTAGTCTTTTTCCAATGGTCAGTCGACTGGTGTGAGTTGAAAACTTTTTGTAGATTAGATTGCATGAGTCTAATACTTCCTGAGGCTGAGCTTTTATCCATTTTCCTTTCTTTAAAAAGAGAGTGAGTAAAACATACCTCTTCATACTATCTTCTTGCAAATTTTGCCTGTTTTGAAATTTTTATCCATTCCCTACCTCAGCACAATTTTGAGGGCAGGTGTCCTTTACAGCCCTGAGTCCTTGTGAATGGTAAGTGACCATTAGCTGTGGGTTAAAAGCTGCTCTGGCGGGAATTGGCCACAAGGCGGCAGCATTTCTCCTTTACCAAATCTGGTTACTAGGGCAACAGAGCCTTACTGGAAGTGGTGTTCTAGGTTGTAAATTAGAATGGAATGTGCGAGGAAAAAGCTCTTTAAGTTTATGTCTCATTACTTCTTGTTGGTATTTTTAACTTAATTTTTATTATTTATCACAGCAAACTTGAATACAATGTTTTGTTTGCTCTAGGTGTGCAAGATGTGGTTCTTTCACACATATACATATATCTATTCTTCTTTGGATCCTTTTCCCATGTAGGTTATGACACAATGTTCAGTAGTCTTCTCTTGGTATTGCATAGGTCTTTGGTGATTATATATTTCACTTGTGTTTGTATCTCTCTGTTAACCTCAATATGGTAATGTATCCAATCCTCACACCTTTCCATTTGGTCAACCATAAGTTTTTTTTAATGTATCTATGATAGTGTTTGTCTGTGGAAATATCTTTGTTTGTATCATTCTTTAGGTAACCCCTATATGTGATATGATAGTATATGTGTCTTTCGCTTTCTCACTTACTCCAAGTTGCGTGATTACTTCTAGACTCATCTATGGTGCTGCAAATGGCATTGTTTCATTTTTTCACTAGCTCATATTCCATCTGTACAGGTAGCAGTTCTTCTTTGTCCACCCATCTGCCGATGGGCTTTTTGGTTACTTCCATATCTTGGCTATTGTAATAGTATGCAATGCAGATTTGCGTGGCTGTGTCCTTCCAATTCTGTCTTCTTAGTTTATAGGTCCAGGAATAGGTCTGCTGGATCATATGGTAGCTCAGTGTTTACCTTTTAAAGGCACCTCTGTTCTGTTCTCCTTAGTGGCTCTTTCCAGGTTACGTCCCACTTAAAGTGGAGGGCATGTATTTCTTCCCAGCACCTTCAGGATTTATTCTTTGTAGTTTTTGCTGATGATTATTCTGAGTGGTGTGAGCTGATACCTCTTTGTGGTTGAATTTGCATGTGTCTCATAATGCGTTGAAATTGAGCTTTAAGACATGTCCTTTTTATTTTTCCAGCTGTGATTAGAGCTTATTTCTTCAAAGTGTTTTCTTAAAGTATGTGTCACCATTTGAAATATTTTGGCCATTATCTCCCTCAAGACATTTTGAGGGCAGGTTTCATTTACAGCCCTGCAGTACTTGTTCACATGAAGTGACCATTAGCTCAGGCTTTAAACCTGCTTTTGCAGGTAACGGCCAGAGAGTGGCAGCCTTTCTACGTTTCCCATGCTGGTACTAGGGAAACAGACCTACCGGCCAGTGGTGTTCTTCGGTTATAAATGAGAGTGCAATGTGCCCGGATAAACCCACAAATGTTGATGTCTCCTTGCTTTTGTTTGTTTTTAAATTTAATTTATATTTATTATTAGAGTAATATTCCATTGTGTACGTGGACCACTTCTTCTTGGTGCATTCCTCGGTTGATGGACATTTTCATTGCTTCCAAGTGCTGGCTATGGTAAATCTTGCTGGCGTACAGGTTTGCCAGCCTGTGACTTTTTGATTCTCATTTTCTCAGGTGGTAGGCCAAGCAGTGGTTGTGATTGATTGACTGGTAGCTCAATGTTTCCCTTTTCAAAGCACCTACATTGTGTTTTCATTAGTGGCTCTTTACATGCCCCCCCTTACAACCGAGGGTACGCATTTCTCCACACTCCCTTCACCGTTTATTTTTTGCAGCATTATTCCTAATGGCCATTCTGACTGCTGTGAGCTGATAGGTTTTTGTAATATGGGTATGCATGTCATTAAAATTTTTAAAATTCACCATATTCCTATTCCTTTTTCTTTTCTCTTAAAAGAAAAAACCGTGAGTACAATATAGCTCTTGAAATTGTCTTCTTAGGAAGGTTGCCCTCTTCTGAAGTTTTTGGTCGATTTTTGACCCCAGAAATTTTCTGGAAGGCAGGTGCCATTTACAGAAATGCAAGTTGGTGAAAATTTAGTCACCTTTTGCAGTGGGTTCAAAGCTGCTGTTGTGGGAAACGGCCACAAGGAGGTAGCATTTCTCCATTCCCCAATCTGGGTACTAGGGCAGCAGAGCCTTTCTGGAAGTCATTGTCCTAGGTTGTAAATTAGAATGGAATTTGCCAGGAGAAATCCCCATAAGTTTATGTCTCATTATTTCTTCTTGGTTTTAAAATTTTTTTAATCTGGGTATAGTTTAGAATATTGTTTGTCCTAGGTGTACACAATCTGGTTCATTTACACATTATGTATGTCTATTAATGTACAGATCCTCTTCCCATGTAAAATATTACAGTGTTCTGTCGACCTCCCTTGCTATATGTTCGGTCTTTTTGATACATGTATATACTATGTATTTGTATATGTATAGTAACACTAATCTTCATTTCTCGATTTCCCCCCTCCTTTCCTTTTCGATGAGCATAGTTTGTTTTCTAAGCCTGTGAGTGTCTTTCTCTTTGGAAATATGTTCATCTGTGTCAGTTATTAGATAATGCCATAAGTGATAATATAGGTCTTTTGCTTTCCGACCTACTTCATGTTTTGTGATTATCTCCAGGCTCATCTATGGTGCCTCAAAGAGCAGTGCTTCAATGTTTTCCATAGCTAATATTCCATTGTGTACATGGACCACTTCTTCTTGGTGCATTCCTCTGTTGATGGACATTTTCGTTGCTTCCAAGTGTTGCCTATGGTAAATATTGCTGGAGTGCAGGTTTGCCAGCCTGTGATTTTTGATTTTCATTTTCTCAGGTGGTAGACCCATCAGTGGGTATGATTGATTGACTGGTATGGTAGCTCAACGTTTACCTTTTCAAGGCACCTAAATTGTGCTTTCATTAGTGGCTCTTACCACTTCCCCCTTAGAATCGAGGGTACGCATTTCTCCACAATCACGTCAGCATTTATTGTTTGCAGCATTTTTGTTGATGGCCATTCTGACTGGTGTGAGCTGATAGGTTTTTGTAATTTGGGTTTACATGTCTGTAAAAATTCCTACAATTCATCATTTCTCCACACCTTTTTCTTTTCTGTTAAAAGAAAAAAGAAAAAATGTGTGAGTATAATATACCTCTTCAATTTTTCTTTTTGGAAGGTTGCACTCTCGAATTTTTTGGTCGATTTTCGGCCTCAGGATTTTTTGGAGGGCAGGTGTCATTTACAGAACTGCAATTGGTGAATATTTAGTGACCTTTTGCAGTGGGTTTAAAGCTGCTGTTGTGGGAAACGGCCACAAGGATGCAGCATTTCTCCATTCCCAAATCTGGGTACTAGGGCAGCAGAACCATTCTGGAAGACGTTTGTATAGGTTGTAAATTTGAATGGAATGTGGCAGGAAAACCCCCCATAAGTTTATGTCTCATTACTCCTAGTTTGTTGTTTTAATTTTTTCAATTGGCGTAATGGTTAGAATGTTGCTTTTCCAAGGTGTACACACTCTGGTTCATCTACATATTCTATATACCTATTTATGTAGAGATCCTCTTCCCGTGTAAATTATTACAGAGTGTTCCGTAAACCTTCCTTGCTATTTGGTCAGTCTTTTTGATATATGTATATAATATGTATTTGTATACATATGGTAACGCTAATCTTCATTTATCCATTCCCCCCACCTTTCCTTTTAGATAAGCATAGTTTTTTTAATAAGTCTGTGATTGACTTTCTCTGTGGAAATATGTTCATTTGTGTCAGTTATTAGATAACGCCTATAAGTGATATCGTAGGATATAGGACTTTTGCTTTCCGACTTACCTCATGTTCTGTGATTATCTCCAAGATCATCTATGGTGCCTCAAAGAGCAGTGTTTCATTGTTTTCCATGTCTAGTATTCATTGTGTACATGGACCACTTCTTCTTTATCCTTTCATCTGTTGATGGACATTTTGGTTGCTTCACTGCCTTGTCTATTGTGAATCAGGCTGCAGTGCAGCTTTTGCAGCCCGGGTCTTCTTCATTCTGGTCTTCTCAGGTGAGAGGCCCATTGGTGCACCTGCTGGATTGAATGGTACCTCAATTTTTACTTTTAAACGCAGCTCCTTTCTGTTCTCATTATTAGCGTCTAACCCTTTTACATCTCACCAGCAGCTAGAGGGTACACAGTTCTCTAAAACCTCTTAGGCATTTATTGTTTGTCGTCTTTTTTCCAATGGTCAGTCGACTGGTGTGAGTTGAAAACTTTTTGTAGATTAGATTGCATGAGTCTAATACTTCCTGAGGCTGAGCTTTTATCCATTTTCCTTTCTTTAAAAAGAGAGTGAGTAAAACATACCTCTTCATACTATCTTCTTGCAAATTTTGCCTGTTTTGAAATTTTTATCCATTCCCTACCTCAGCACAATTTTGAGGGCAGGTGTCCTTTACAGCCCTGAGTCCTTGTGAATGGTAAGTGACCATTAGCTGTGGGTTAAAAGCTGCTCTGGCGGGAATTGGCCACAAGGCGGCAGCATTTCTCCTTTACCAAATCTGGTTACTAGGGCAACAGAGCCTTACTGGAAGTGGTGTTCTAGGTTGTAAATTAGAATGGAATGTGCGAGGAAAAAGCTCTTTAAGTTTATGTCTCATTACTTCTTGTTGGTATTTTTAACTTAATTTTTATTATTTATCACAGCAAACTTGAATACAATGTTTTGTTTGCTCTAGGTGTGCAAGATGTGGTTCTTTCACACATATACATATATCTATTCTTCTTCGGATCCTTTTCCCATGTAGGTTATGACACAATGTTCAGTAGTCTTCTCTTGGTATTGCATAGGTCTTTGGTGATTATATATTTCACTTGTGTTTGTATCTCTCTGTTAACCTCAATATGGTAATGTATCCAATCCTCACACCTTTCCATTTGGTCAACCATAAGTTTTTTTAATGTATCTATGATAGTGTTTGTCTGTGGAAATATCTTTGTTTGTATCATTCTTTAGGTAACCCCTATATGTGATATGATAGTATATGTGTCTTTCGCTTTCTCACTTACTCCAAGTTGCGTGATTACTTCTAGACTCATCTATGGTGCTGCAAATGGCATTGTTTCATTTTTTCACTAGCTCATATTCCATCTGTACAGGTAGCAGTTCTTCTTTGTCCACCCATCTGTCGATGGGCTTTTTGGTTACTTCCATATCTTGGCTATTGTAACAGTATGCAATGGAGATTTGCGTGGCTGTGTCCTTCCAATTCTGTCTTCTTAGTTTATAGGTCCAGGAATAGGTCTGCTGGATCATATGGTAGCTCAGTGTTTACCTTTTAAAGGCACCTCTGTTCTGTTCTCCTTAGTGGCTCTTTCCAGGTTACGTCCCACTTAAAGTGGAGGGCATGTATTTCTTCCCAGCACCTTCAGGATTTATTCTTTGTACTTTTTGCTGATGATTATTCTGAGTGGTGTGATCTGATACCTCTTTGTGGTTGAATTTGCATGTGTCTCATAATGGTTGAATTTGAGCTTTAAGACATGTCCTTTTTATTTTTCCAGCTGTGATTAGAGCTTATTTCTTCAAAGTGTTTTCTTAAAGTATGTGTCACCATTTGAAATATTTTGGCCATTATCTCCCTCAAGACATTTTGAGGGCAGGTTTCATTTACAGCCCTGCAGTAGTTGTTCACATGAAGTGACGATTAGCTCAGGCTTTAAACCTGCTTTTGCAGGTAACGGCCAGAGAGCGGCAGCCTTTCTACGTTTCCCATGCTGGTACTAGGGAAACAGACCTACCGGCCAGTGGTGTTCTTCGGTTATAAATGAGAGTGCAATGTGCCCGGATAAACCCACAAATGTTGATGTCTCCTTGCTTTTGTTTGTTTTTAAATTTAATTTATATTTATTATTACAGTAATATTCCATTGTGTACGTGGACCACTTCTTCTTGGTGCATTCCTCGGTTGATGGACATTTTCATTGCTTCCAAGTGCTGGCTATGGTAAATCTTGCTGGCGTACAGGTTTGCCAGCCTGTGACTTTTTGATTCTCATTTTCTCAGGTGGTAGGCCAAGCAGTGGTTGTGATTGATTGACTGGTAGCTCAATGTTTCCCTTTTCAAAGCACCTACATTGTGTTTTCATTAGTGGCTCTTTACATGCCCCCCCTTACAACCGAGGGTACGCATTTCTCCACACTCCCTTCACCGTTTATTTTTTGCAGCATTATTCCTAATGGCCATTCTGACTGCTGTGAGCTGATAGGTTTTTGTAACATGGGTATGCATGTCATTAAAATTTTTAAAATTCACCATATTCCTATACCTTTTTCTTTTCTCTTAAAAGAAAAAAACGTGAGTACAATATAGCTCTTGAAATTGTCTTCTTCGCAGGTTGCCCTCTTCTGAAGTTTTTGGTCGATTTTTGACCCCAGAAATTTTCTGGAAGGCAGGTGCCATTTACAGAAATGCAAGTTGGTGAAAATTTAGTCACCTTTTGCAGTGGGTTCAAAGCTGCTGTTGTGGGAAACGGCCACAAGGAGGTAGCATTTCTCCATTCCCCAATCTGGGTACTAGGGCAGCAGAGCCTTTCTGGAAGTCATTGTCCTAGGTTGTAAATTAGAATGGAATTTGCCAGGAGAAATCCCCATAAGTTTATGTCTCATTACTTCTTCTTGGTTTTAAAATTTTTTTAATCTGGGTATAGTTTAGAATATTGTTTGTCCTAGGTGTACACAATCTGGTTCATTTATACATTATGTATGTCTATTAATGTACAGATCCTCTTCCCATATAAAATATTACAGTGTTCCGTCGACCTCCCTTGCTATATGTTCGGTCTTTTTGATACATGTATATACTATGTATTTGTATATGTATAGTAACACTAATCTTCATTTCTCGATTTCCCCCCTCCTTTCCTTTTCGATGAGCATAGTTTGTTTTCTAAGCCTGTGAGTGTCTTTCTCTTTGGAAATATGTTCATCTGTGTCAGTTATTAGATAATGCCATAAGTGATAATATAGGATATAGGTCTTTTGCTTTCCGACCTACTTCATGTTTTGTGATTATCTCCAGGCTCATCTATGGTGCCTCAAAGAGCAGTGCTTCAGTGTTTTCCATAGCTAATATTCCATTGTGTACATGGACCACTACTTCTTGGTGCATTCCTCTGTTGATGGACATTTTCGTTGCTTCCAAGTGTTGCCTATGGTAAATATTGCTGGAGTGCAGGTTTGCCAGCCTGTGATTTTTGATTTTCATTTTCTCAGGTGGTAGACCCAGCAGTGGGTATGATTGATTGACTGGTATGGTAGCTCAACATCTACCTTTTCAAGGCACCTCAATTGTGCTTTCATTAGTGGCTCTTACCACGTCCCCCTTAGAATCGAGGGTACGCATTTCTCCACAATCACGTCAGCATTTATTGTTTGCAGCATTTTTGTTGATGGCCATTCTGACTGGTGTGAGCTGATAGGTTTTTGTAATTTGGGTTTACATGTCTGTAAAAATTCCTACAATTCATCATTTCTCCACACCTTTTTCTATTCTGTTAAAAGAAAAAAGCAAAAATGTGTGAGTATAATATACCTCTTCAAATTTTCTTTTTGGAAGGGTGCACTCTGGAATTTTTTGGTCGATTTTCGGCCTCAGGATTTTTTGGAGGGCAGGTGTCATTTACAGAACTGCAATTGGTGAATATTTAGTGACCTTTTGGAGTGGGTTTAAAGCTGCTGTTGTGGGAAACGGCCACAAGGATGCAGCATTTCTCCATTCCGAAATCTGTGTACTAGGGCAGCAGAACCATTCTGGAAGTCGTTTGTATAGGTTGTAAATTTGAATGGAACGTGCCAGGAAAACCCCCCATAAGTTTATGTCTCATTACTCCTAGTTTGTTGTTTTAATTTTTTTCAATTAGCCTAATGGTTAGAATGTTGCTTGCCCAAGGGGTACACACTCTGGTTCATCTACATAGTCTATATACCTATTTATGTAGAGATCCTCTTCCCGTGTAAATTATTACAGAGTGTTCCGTAAACCTTCCTTGCTATTTGGTCAGTCTTTTTGATATATGTATATAATATGTATTTGTATACATATGGTAACGCTAATCTTCATTTATCCATTCCCCTCACCTTTCCTTTTAGATAAGCATAGTTTTTTTAATAAGTCTGTGATTGACTTTCTCTGTGGAAATATGTTCATTTGTGTCAGTTTTTAGATAACGCCTATAAGTGATATCGTAGGATATAGGACTTTTGCTTTCCGACTTACCTCATGTTCTGTGATTATCTCCAAGATCATCTATGGTGCCTCAAAGAGCAGTGTTTCATTGTTTTCCATGGCTAGTATTCATTGTGTACATGGACCACTTCTTCTTTATCCTTTCATCTGTTGATGGACATTTTGGTTGCTTCACTGCCTTGTCTATTGTGAATCAGGCTGCAGTGCAGCATTTGCAGCCCGGGTTTTCTACATTCTGGTCTTCTCAGGTGAGAGGCCCATTGGTGCACCTGCTGGATTGAATGGTACCTCAATTTTTACTTTTAAACGCAGCTCCTTTCTGTTCTCATTATTAGCGTCTAACCCTTTTACATCTCACCAGCAGCTAGAGGGTACACAGTTCTCTAAAACCTCTTAGGCATTTATTGTTTGTCGTCTTTTTTCCAATGGTCAGTCGACTGGTGTGAGTTGAAAACTTTTTGTAGATTAGATTGCATGAGTCTAATACTTCCTGAGGCTGAGCTTTTATCCATTTTCCTTTCTTTAAAAAGAGAGTGAGTAAAACATACCTCTTCATACTATCTTCTTGCAAATTTTGCCTGTTTTGAAATTTTTATCCATTCCCTACCTCAGCACAATTTTGAGGGCAGGTGTCCTTTACAGCCCTGAGTCCTTGTGAATGGTAAGTGACCATTAGCTGTGGGTTAAAAGCTGCTCTGGCGGGAATTGGCCACAAGGCGGCAGCATTTCTCCTTTACCAAATCTGGTTACTAGGGCAACAGAGCCTTACTGGAAGTGGTGTTCTAGGTTGTAAATTAGAATGGAATGTGCGAGGAAAAAGCTCTTTAAGTTTATGTCTCATTACTTCTTGTTGGTATTTTTAACTTAATTTTTATTATTTATCACAGCAAACTTGAATACAATGTTTTGTTTGCTCTAGGTGTGCAAGATGTGGTTCTTTCACACATATACATATATCTATTCTTCTTCGGATCCTTTTCCCATGTAGGTTATGACACAATGTTCAGTAGTCTTCTCTTGGTATTGCATAGGTCTTTGGTGATTATATATTTCACTTGTGTTTGTATCTCTCTGTTAACCTCAATATGGTAATGTATCCAATCCTCACACCTTTCCATTTGGTCAACCATAAGTTTTTTTTAATGTATCTATGATAGTGTTTGTCTGTGGAAATATCTTTGTTTGTATCATTCTTTAGGTAACCCCTATATGTGATATGATAGTATATGTGTCTTTCGCTTTCTCACTTACTCCAAGTTGCGTGATTACTTCTAGACTCATCTATGGTGCTGCAAATGGCATTGTTTCATTTTTTCACTAGCTCATATTCCATCTGTACAGGTAGCAGTTCTTCTTTGTCCACCCATCTGCCGATGGGCTTTTTGGTTACTTCCATATCTTGGCTATTGTAATAGTATGCAATGCAGATGTGCGTGGCTGTGTCCTTCCAATTCTGTCTTCTTAGTTTATAGGTCCAGGAATAGGTCTGCTGGATCATATGGTAGCTCAGTGTTTACCTTTTAAAGGCACCTCTGTTCTGTTCTCCTTAGTGGCTCTTTCCAGGTTACGTCCCACTTAAAGTGGAGGGCATGTATTTCTTCCCAGCACCTTCAGGATTTATTCTTTGTACTTTTTGCTGATGATTATTCTGAGTGGTGTGAGCTGATACCTCTTTGTGGTTGAATTTGCATGTGTCTCATAATGCGTTGAAATTGAGCTTTAAGACATGTCCTTTTTATTTTTCCAGCTGTGATTAGAGCTTATTTCTTCAAAGTGTTTTCTTAAAGTATGTGTCACCATTTGAAATATTTTGGCCATTATCTCCCTCAAGACATTTTGAGGGCAGGTTTCATTTACAGCCCTGCAGTACTTGTTCACATGAAGTGACCATTAGCTCAGGCTTTAAACCTGCTTTTGCAGGTAACGGCCAGAGAGCGGCAGCCTTTCTACGTTTCCCATGCTGGTACTAGGGAAACAGACCTACCGGCCAGTGGTGTTCTTCGGTTATAAATGAGAGTGCAATGTGCCCGGATAAACCCACAAATGTTGATGTCTCCTTGCTTTTGTTTGTTTTTAAATTTAATTTATATTTATTATTAGAGTAATATTCCATTGCGTACGTGGACCACTTCTTCTTGGTGCATTCCTCGGTTGATGGACATTTTCATTGCTTCCAAGTGCTGGCTATGGTAAATCTTGCTGGCGTACAGGTTTGCCAGCCTGTGACTTTTTGATTCTCATTTTCTCAGGTGATAGGCCAAGCAGTGGTTGTGATTGATTGACTGGTAGCTCAATGCTTCCCTTTTCAAAGCACCTACATTGTGTTTTCATTAGTGGCTCTTTACATGCCCCCCCTTACAACCGAGGGTACGCATTTCTCCACACTCCCTTCACCGTTTATTTTTTGCAGCATTATTCCTAATGGCCATTCTGACTGCTGTGAGCTGATAGGTTTTTGTAATATGGGTATGCATGTCATTAAAATTTTTAAAATTCACTATATTCCTATTCCTTTTTCTTTTCTCTTAAAAGAAAAAACCGTGAGTACAATATAGCTCTTGAAATTGTCTTCTTACGAAGGTTGCCCTCTTTTGAAGTTTTTGGTCGATTTTTGACCCCAGAAATTTTCTGGAAGGCAGGTGCCATTTACAGAAATGCAAGTTGGTGAAAATTTAGTCACCTTTTGCAGTGGGTTCAAAGCTGCTGTTGTGGGAAACGGCCACAAGGAGGTAGCATTTCTCCATTCCCCAATCTGGGTACTAGGGCAGCAGAGCCATTCTGGAAGTCATTGTCCTAGGTTGTAAATTAGAATGGAATTTGCCAGGAGAAATCCCCATAAGTTTATGTCTCATTATTTCTTCTTGGTTTTAAAATTTTTTTAATCTGGGTATAGTTTAGAATATTGTTTGTCCTAGGTGTACACAATCTGGTTCATTTATACATTATGTATGTCTATTAATGTACAGATCCTCTTCCCATATAAAATATTACAGTGTTCCGTCGACCTCCCTTGCTATATGTTCGGTCTTTTTGATACATGTATATACTATGTATTTGTATATGTATAGTAACACTAATCTTCATTTCTCGATTTCCCCCCTCCTTTCCTTTTCGATGAGCATAGTTTGTTTTCTAAGCCTGTGAGTGTCTTTCTCTTTGGAAATATGTTCATCTGTGTCAGTTATTAGATAATGCCATAAGTGATAATATAGGTCTTTTGCTTTCCGACCTACTTCATGTTTTGTGATTATCTCCAGGCTCATCTATGGTGCCTCAAAGAGCAGTGCTTCAATGTTTTCCATAGCTAATATTCCATTGTGTACATGGACCACTTCTTCTTGGTGCATTCCTCTGTTGATGGACATTTTCGTTGCTTCCAAGTGTTGCCTATGGTAAATATTGCTGGAGTGCAGGTTTGCCAGCCTGTGATTTTTGATTTTCATTTTCTCAGGTGGTAGACCCAGCAGTGGGTATGATTGATTGACTGGTATGGTAGCTCAACGTTTACCTTTTCAAGGCACCTCAATTGTGCTTTCATTAGTGGCTCTTACCACTTCCCCCTTAGAATCGAGGGTACGCATTTCTCCACAATCACGTCAGCATTTATTGTTTGCAGCATTTTTGTTGATGGCCATTCTGACTGGTGTGAGCTGATAGGTTTTTGTAATTTGGGTTTACATGTCTGTAAAAATTCCTACAATTCATCATTTCTCCACACCTTTTTCTTTTCTGTTAAAAGAAAAAAGAAAAAATGTGTGAGTATAATATACCTCTTCAATTTTTCTTTTTGGAAGGTTGCACTCTAGAATTTTTTGGTCGATTTTCGGCGTCAGGATTTTTTGGAGGGCAGGTGTCATTTACAGAACTGCAATTGGTGAATATTTAGTGACCTTTTGCAGTGGGTTTAAAGCTGCTGTTGTGGGAAACGGCCACAAGGATGCAGCATTTCTCCATTCCCAAATCTGGGTACTAGGGCAGCAGAACCATTCTGGAAGTCGTTTGTATAGGTTGTAAATTTGAATGGAACGTGCCAGGAAAACCCCCCATAAGTTTATGTCTCATTACTCCTAGTTTGTTGTTTTAATTTTTTTCAATTAGCCTAATGGTTAGAATGTTGCTTGCCCAAGGTGTACACACTCTGGTTCATCTACATAGTCTATATACCTATTTATGTAGAGATCCTCTTCCCGTGTAAATTATTACAGAGTGTTCCGTAAACCTTCCTTGCTATTTGGTCAGTCTTTTTGATATATGTATATAATATGTATTTGTATACATATGGTAACGCTAATCTTCATTTATCCATTCCCCTCACCTTTCCTTTTAGATAAGCATAGTTTTTTTAATAAGTCTGTGATTGACTTTCTCTGTGGAAATATGTTCATTTGTGTCAGTTTTTAGATAACGCCTATAAGTGATATCGTAGGATATAGGACTTTTGCTTTCCGACTTACCTCATGTTCTGTGATTATCTCCAAGATCATCTATGGTGCCTCAAAGAGCAGTGTTTCATTGTTTTCCATGGCTAGTATTCATTGTGTACATGGACCACTTCTTCTTTATCCTTTCATCTGTTGATGGACATTTTGGTTGCTTCACTGCCTTGTCTATTGTGAATCAGGCTGCAGTGCAGCTTTTGCAGCCCGGGTCTTCTTCATTCTGGTCTTCTCAGGTGAGAGGCCCATTGGTGCACCTGCTGGATTGAATGGTACCTCAATTTTTACTTTTAAACGCAGCTCCTTTCTGTTCTCATTATTAGCGTCTAACCCTTTTACATCTCACCAGCAGCTAGAGGGTACACAGTTCTCTAAAACCTCTTAGGCATTTATTGTTTGTAGTCTTTTTTCCAATGGTCAGTCGACTGGTGTGAGTTGAAAACTTTTTGTAGATTAGATTGCATGAGTCTAATACTTCCTGAGGCTGAGCTTTTATCCATTTTCCTTTCTTTAAAAAGAGAGTGAGTAAAACATACCTCTTCATACTATCTTCTTGCAAATTTTGCCTGTTTTGAAATTTTTATCCATTCCCTACCTCAGCACAATTTTGAGGGCAGGTGTCCTTTACAGCCCTGAGTCCTTGTGAATGGTAAGTGACCATTAGCTGTGGGTTAAAAGCTGCTCTGGCGGGAATTGGCCACAAGGCGGCAGCATTTCTCCTTTACCAAATCTGGTTACTAGGGCAACAGAGCCTTACTGGAAGTGGTGTTCTAGGTTGTAAATTAGAATGGAATGTGCGAGGAAAAAGCTCTTTAAGTTTATGTCTCATTACTTCTTGTTGGTATTTTTAACTTAATTTTTATTATTTATCACAGCAAACTTGAATACAATGTTTTGTTTGCTCTAGGTGTGCAAGATGTGGTTCTTTCACACATATACATATATCTATTCTTCTTCGGATCCTTTTCCCATGTAGGTTATGACACAATGTTCAGTAGTCTTCTCTTGGTATTGCATAGGTCTTTGGTGATTATATATTTCACTTGTGTTTGTATCTCTCTGTTAACCTCAATATGGTAATGTATCCAATCCTCACACCTTTCCATTTGGTCAACCATAAGTTTTTTTTAATGTATCTATGATAGTGTTTGTCTGTGGAAATATCTTTGTTTGTATCATTCTTTAGGTAACCCCTATATGTGATATGATAGTATATGTGTCTTTCGCTTTCTCACTTACTCCAAGTTGCGTGATTACTTCTAGACTCATCTATGGTGCTGCAAATGGCATTGTTTCATTTTTTCACTAGCTCATATTCCATCTGTACAGGTAGCAGTTCTTCTTTGTCCACCCATCTGCCGATGGGCTTTTTGGTTACTTCCATATCTTGGCTATTGTAATAGTATGCAATGCAGATGTGCGTGGCTGTGTCCTTCCAATTCTGTCTTCTTAGTTTATAGGTCCAGGAATAGGTCTGCTGGATCATATGGTAGCTCAGTGTTTACCTTTTAAAGGCACCTCTGTTCTGTTCTCCTTAGTGGCTCTTTCCAGGTTACGTCCCACTTAAAGTGGAGGGCATGTATTTCTTCCCAGCACCTTCAGGATTTATTCTTTGTACTTTTTGCTGATGATTATTCTGAGTGGTGTGAGCTGATACCTCTTTGTGGTTGAATTTGCATGTGTCTCATAATGCGTTGAAATTGAGCTTTAAGACATGTCCTTTTTATTTTTCCAGCTGTGATTAGAGCTTATTTCTTCAAAGTGTTTTCTTAAAGTATGTGTCACCATTTGAAATATTTTGGCCATTATCTCCCTCAAGACATTTTGAGGGCAGGTTTCATTTACAGCCCTGCAGTACTTGTTCACATGAAGTGACCATTAGCTCAGGCTTTAAACCTGCTTTTGCAGGTAACGGCCAGAGAGCGGCAGCCTTTCTACGTTTCCCATGCTGGTACTAGGGAAACAGACCTACCGGCCAGTGGTGTTCTTCGGTTATAAATGAGAGTGCAATGTGCCCGGATAAACCCACAAATGTTGATGTCTCCTTGCTTTTGTTTGTTTTTAAATTTAATTTATATTTATTATTAGAGTAATATTCCATTGCGTACGTGGACCACTTCTTCTTGGTGCATTCCTCGGTTGATGGACATTTTCATTGCTTCCAAGTGCTGGCTATGGTAAATCTTGCTGGCGTACAGGTTTGCCAGCCTGTGACTTTTTGATTCTCATTTTCTCAGGTGATAGGCCAAGCAGTGGTTGTGATTGATTGACTGGTAGCTCAATGCTTCCCTTTTCAAAGCACCTACATTGTGTTTTCATTAGTGGCTCTTTACATGCCCCCCCTTACAACCGAGGGTACGCATTTCTCCACACTCCCTTCACCGTTTATTTTTTGCAGCATTATTCCTAATGGCCATTCTGACTGCTGTGAGCTGATAGGTTTTTGTAATATGGGTATGCATGTCATTAAAATTTTTAAAATTCACTATATTCCTATTCCTTTTTCTTTTCTCTTAAAAGAAAAAACCGTGAGTACAATATAGCTCTTGAAATTGTCTTCTTACGAAGGTTGCCCTCTTTTGAAGTTTTTGGTCGATTTTTGACCCCAGAAATTTTCTGGAAGGCAGGTGCCATTTACAGAAATGCAAGTTGGTGAAAATTTAGTCACCTTTTGCAGTGGGTTCAAAGCTGCTGTTGTGGGAAACGGCCACAAGGAGGTAGCATTTCTCCATTCCCCAATCTGGGTACTAGGGCAGCAGAGCCATTCTGGAAGTCATTGTCCTAGGTTGTAAATTAGAATGGAATTTGCCAGGAGAAATCCCCATAAGTTTATGTCTCATTATTTCTTCTTGGTTTTAAAATTTTTTTAATCTGGGTATAGTTTAGAATATTGTTTGTCCTAGGTGTACACAATCTGGTTCATTTATACATTATGTATGTCTATTAATGTACAGATCCTCTTCCCATATAAAATATTACAGTGTTCCGTCGACCTCCCTTGCTATATGTTCGGTCTTTTTGATACATGTATATACTATGTATTTGTATATGTATAGTAACACTAATCTTCATTTCTCGATTTCCCCCCTCCTTTCCTTTTCGATGAGCATAGTTTGTTTTCTAAGCCTGTGAGTGTCTTTCTCTTTGGAAATATGTTCATCTGTGTCAGTTATTAGATAATGCCATAAGTGATAATATAGGTCTTTTGCTTTCCGACCTACTTCATGTTTTGTGATTATCTCCAGGCTCATCTATGGTGCCTCAAAGAGCAGTGCTTCAATGTTTTCCATAGCTAATATTCCATTGTGTACATGGACCACTTCTTCTTGGTGCATTCCTCTGTTGATGGACATTTTCGTTGCTTCCAAGTGTTGCCTATGGTAAATATTGCTGGAGTGCAGGTTTGCCAGCCTGTGATTTTTGATTTTCATTTTCTCAGGTGGTAGACCCAGCAGTGGGTATGATTGATTGACTGGTATGGTAGCTCAACGTTTACCTTTTCAAGGCACCTCAATTGTGCTTTCATTAGTGGCTCTTACCACTTCCCCCTTAGAATCGAGGGTACGCATTTCTCCACAATCACGTCAGCATTTATTGTTTGCAGCATTTTTGTTGATGGCCATTCTGACTGGTGTGAGCTGATAGGTTTTTGTAATTTGGGTTTACATGTCTGTAAAAATTCCTACAATTCATCATTTCTCCACACCTTTTTCTTTTCTGTTAAAAGAAAAAAGAAAAAATGTGTGAGTATAATATACCTCTTCAATTTTTCTTTTTGGAAGGTTGCACTCTAGAATTTTTTGGTCGATTTTCGGCGTCAGGATTTTTTGGAGGGCAGGTGTCATTTACAGAACTGCAATTGGTGAATATTTAGTGACCTTTTGCAGTGGGTTTAAAGCTGCTGTTGTGGGAAACGGCCACAAGGATGCAGCATTTCTCCATTCCCAAATCTGGGTACTAGGGCAGCAGAACCATTCTGGAAGTCGTTTGTATAGGTTGTAAATTTGAATGGAACGTGCCAGGAAAACCCCCCATAAGTTTATGTCTCATTACTCCTAGTTTGTTGTTTTAATTTTTTTCAATTAGCCTAATGGTTAGAATGTTGCTTGCCCAAGGTGTACACACTCTGGTTCATCTACATAGTCTATATACCTATTTATGTAGAGATCCTCTTCCCGTGTAAATTATTACAGAGTGTTCCGTAAACCTTCCTTGCTATTTGGTCAGTCTTTTTGATATATGTATATAATATGTATTTGTATACATATGGTAACGCTAATCTTCATTTATCCATTCCCCTCACCTTTCCTTTTAGATAAGCATAGTTTTTTTAATAAGTCTGTGATTGACTTTCTCTGTGGAAATATGTTCATTTGTGTCAGTTTTTAGATAACGCCTATAAGTGATATCGTAGGATATAGGACTTTTGCTTTCCGACTTACCTCATGTTCTGTGATTATCTCCAAGATCATCTATGGTGCCTCAAAGAGCAGTGTTTCATTGTTTTCCATGGCTAGTATTCATTGTGTACATGGACCACTTCTTCTTTATCCTTTCATCTGTTGATGGACATTTTGGTTGCTTCACTGCCTTGTCTATTGTGAATCAGGCTGCAGTGCAGCTTTTGCAGCCCGGGTCTTCTTCATTCTGGTCTTCTCAGGTGAGAGGCCCATTGGTGCACCTGCTGGATTGAATGGTACCTCAATTTTTACTTTTAAACGCAGCTCCTTTCTGTTCTCATTATTAGCGTCTAACCCTTTTACATCTCACCAGCAGCTAGAGGGTACACAGTTCTCTAAAACCTCTTAGGCATTTATTGTTTGTAGTCTTTTTTCCAATGGTCAGTCGACTGGTGTGAGTTGAAAACTTTTTGTAGATTAGATTGCATGAGTCTAATACTTCCTGAGGCTGAGCTTTTATCCATTTTCCTTTCTTTAAAAAGAGAGTGAGTAAAACATACCTCTTCATACTATCTTCTTGCAAATTTTGCCTGTTTTGAAATTTTTATCCATTCCCTACCTCAGCACAATTTTGAGGGCAGGTGTCCTTTACAGCCCTGAGTCCTTGTGAATGGTAAGTGACCATTAGCTGTGGGTTAAAAGCTGCTCTGGCGGGAATTGGCCACAAGGCGGCAGCATTTCTCCTTTACCAAATCTGGTTACTAGGGCAACAGAGCCTTACTGGAAGTGGTGTTCTAGGTTGTAAATTAGAATGGAATGTGCGAGGAAAAAGCTCTTTAAGTTTATGTCTCATTACTTCTTGTTGGTATTTTTAACTTAATTTTTATTATTTATCACAGCAAACTTGAATACAATGTTTTGTTTGCTCTAGGTGTGCAAGATGTGGTTCTTTCACACATATACATATATCTATTCTTCTTCGGATCCTTTTCCCATGTAGGTTATGACACAATGTTGAGTAGTCTTCTCTTGGTATTGCATAGGTCTTTGGTGATTATATATTTCACTTGTGTTTGTATCTCTCTGTTAACCTCAATATGGTAATGTATCCAATCCTCACACCTTTCCATTTGGTCAACCATAAGTTTTTTTTAATGTATCTATGATAGTGTTTGTCTGTGGAAATATCTTTGTTTGTATCATTCTTTAGGTAACCCCTATATGTGATATGATAGTATATGTGTCTTTCGCTTTCTCACTTACTCCAAGTTGCGTGATTACTTCTAGACTCATCTATGGTGCTGCAAATGGCATTGTTTCATTTTTTCACTAGCTCATATTCCATCTGTACAGGTAGCAGTTCTTCTTTTTCCACCCATCTGCCGATGGGCTTTTTGGTTACTTCCATATCTTGGCTATTGTAATAGTATGCAATGCAGATTTGCGTGGCTGTGTCCTTCCAATTCTGTCTTCTTAGTTTATAGGTCCAGGAATAGGTCTGCTGGGCATATGGTAGCTCAGTGTTTACCTTTTAAAGGCACCTCTGTTCTGTTCTCCTTAGTGGCTCTTTCCAGGTTACGTCCCACTTAAAGTGGAGGGCATGTATTTCTTCCCAGCACCTTCAGGATTTATTCTTTGTAGTTTTTGCTGATGATTATTCTGAGTGGTGTGAGCTGATACCTCTTTGTGGTTGAATTTGCATGTGTCTCATAATGGTTGAATTTGAGCTTTAAGACATGTCCTTTTTATTTTTCCAGCTGTGATTAGAGCTTATTTCTTCAAAGTGTTTTCTTAAAGTATGTGTCACCATTTGAAATATTTTGGCCATTATCTCCCTCAAGACATTTTGAGGGCAGGTTTCATTTACAGCCCTGCAGTACTTGTTCACATGAAGTGACCATTAGCTCAGGCTTTAAACCTGCTTTTGCAGGTAACGGCCAGAGAGCGGCAGCCTTTCTACGTTTCCCATGCTGGTACTAGGGAAACAGACCTACCGGCCAGTGGTGTTCTTCGGTTATAAATGAGAGTGCAATGTGCCCGGATAAACCCACAAATGTTGATGTCTCCTTGCTTTTGTTTGTTTTTAAATTTAATTTATATTTATTATTACAGTAATATTCCATTGTGTACGTGGACCACTTCTTCTTGGTGCATTCCTCGGTTGATGGACATTTTCATTGCTTCCAAGTGCTGGCTATGGTAAATCTTGCTGGCGTACAGGTTTGCCAGCCTGTGACTTTTTGATTCTCATTTTCTCAGGTGGTAGGCCAAGCAGTGGTTGTGATTGATTGACTGGTAGCTCAATGTTTCCCTTTTCAAAGCACCTACATTGTGTTTTCATTAGTGGCTCTTTACATGCCCCCCCTTACAACCGAGGGTACGCATTTCTCCACACTCCCTTCACCGTTTATTTTTTGCAGCATTATTCCTAATGGCCATTCTGACTGCTGTGAGCTGATAGGTTTTTGTAATATGGGTATGCATGTCATTAAAATTTTTAAAATTCACCATATTCCTATTCCTTTTTCTTTTCTCTTAAAAGAAAAAACCGTGAGTACAATATAGCTCTTGAAATTGTCTTCTTAGGAAGGTTTCCCTCTTCTGAAGTTTTTGGTCGATTTTTGACCCCAGAAATTTTCTGGAAGGCAGGTGCCATTTACAGAAATGCAAGTTGGTGAAAATTTAGTCACCTTTTGCAGTGGGTTCAAAGCTGCTGTTGTGGGAAACGACCACAAGGAGGTAGCATTTCTCCATTCCCCAATCTGGGTACTAGGGCAGCAGAGCCTTTCTGGAAGTCATTGTCTTAGGTTGTAAATTAGAATGGAATTTGCCAGGAGAAATCCCCATAAGTTTATGTCTCATTACTTCTTCTTGGTTTTAAAATTTTTTTAATCTGGGTAAAGTTTAGAATATTGTTTGTCCGAGGTGTACACAATCTGGTTCATTTACACATTATGTATGTCTATTAATGTACAGATCCTCTTCCCATGTAAAATATTACAGTGTTCTGTCGACCTCCCTTGCTATATGTTCGGACTTTTTGATACATGTATATACTATGTATTTGTATATGTATAGTAACACTAATCTTCATTTCTCGATTTCCCCGCTCCTTTCCTTTTCGATGAGCATAGTTTGTTTTCTAAGCCTGTGAGTGTCTTTCTCTTTGGAAATATGTTCATCTGTGTCAGTTATTAGATAATGCCATAAGTGATAATATAGGTCTTTTGCTTTCCGACCTACTTCATGTTTTGTGATTATCTCCAGGCTCATCTATGGTGCCTCAAAGAGCAGTGCTTCAATGTTTTCCATAGCTAATATTCCATTGTGTACATGGACCACTTCTTCTTGGTGCATTCCTCTGTTGATGGACATTTTCGTTGCTTCCAAGTGTTGCCTATGGTAAATATTGCTGGAGTGCAGGTTTGCCAGCCTGTGATTTTTGATTTTCATTTTCTCAGGTGGTAGACCCAGCAGTGGGTATGATTGATTGACTGGTATGGTAGCTCAACGTTTACCTTTTCAAGGCACCTCAATTGTGCTTTCATTAGTGGCTCTTACCACTTCCCCCTTAGAATCGAGGGTACGCATTTCTCCACAATCACGTCAGCATTTATTGTTTGCAGCATTTTTGTTGATGGCCATTCTGACTGGTGTGAGCTGATAGGTTTTTGTAATTTGGGTTTACATGTCTGTAAAAATTCCTACAATTCATCATTTCTCCACACCTTTTTCTTTTCTGTTAAAAGAAAAAAGAAAAAATGTGTGAGTATAATATACCTCTTCAATTTTTCTTTTTGGAAGGTTGCACTCTAGAATTTTTTGGTCGATTTTCGGCCTCAGGATTTTTTGGAGGGCAGGTGTCATTTACAGAACTGCAATTGGTGAATATTTAGTGACCTTTTGGAGTGGGTTTAAAGTTGCTGTTGTGGGAAACGGCCACAAGGATGCAGCATTTCTCCATTCCCAAATCTGGGTACTAGGGCAGCAGAACCATTCTGGAAGTCGTTTGTATAGGTTGTAAATTTGAATGGAACGTGCCAGGAAAACCCCCCATAAGTTTATGTCTCATTACTCCTAGTTTGTTGTTTTAATTTTTTTCAATTAGCCTAATGGTTAGAATGTTGCTTGCCCAAGGTGTACACACTCTGGTTCATCTACATAGTCTATATACCTATTTATGTCGAGATCCTCTTCCCGTGTAAATTATTACAGAGTGTTCCGTAAACCTTCCTTGCTATTTGGTCAGTCTTTTTGATATATGTATATAATATGTATTTGTATACATATGGTAACGCTAATCTTCATTTATCCATTCCCCTCACCTTTCCTTTTAGATAAGCATAGTTTTTTTAATAAGTCTGTGATTGATTTTCTCTGTGGAAATATGTTCATTTGTGTCAGTTTTTAGATAACGCCTATAAGTGATATCGTAGGATATAGGACTTTTGCTTTCCGACTTACCTCATGTTCTGTGATTATCTCCAAGATCATCTATGGTGCCTCAAAGAGCAGTGTTTCATTGTTTTCCATGGCTAGTATTCATTGTGTACATGGACCACTTCTTCTTTATCCTTTCATCTGTTGATGGACATTTTGGTTGCTTCACTGCCTTGTCTATTGTGAATCAGGCTGCAGTGCAGCTTTTGCAGCCCGGGTCTTCTTCATTCTGGTCTTCTCAGGTGAGAGGCCCATTGGTGCACCTGCTGGATTGAATGGTACCTCAATTTTTACTTTTAAACGCAGCTCCTTTCTGTTCTCATTATTAGCGTCTAACCCTTTTACATCTCACCAGCAGCTAGAGGGTACACAGTTCTCTAAAACCTCTTAGGCATTTATTGTTTGTAGTCTTTTTTCCAATGGTCAGTCGACTGGTGTGAGTTGAAAACTTTTTGTAGATTAGATTGCATGAGTCTAATACTTCCTGAGGCTGAGCTTTTATCCATTTTCCTTTCTTTAAAAAGAGAGTGAGTAAAACATACCTCTTCATACTATCTTCTTGCAAATTTTGCCTGTTTTGAAATTTTTATCCATTCCCTACCTCAGCACAATTTTGAGGGCAGGTGTCCTTTACAGCCCTGAGTCCTTGTGAATGGTAAGTGACCATTAGCTGTGGGTTAAAAGCTGCTCTGGCGGGAATTGGCCACAAGGCGGCAGCATTTCTCCTTTACCAAATCTGGTTACTAGGGCAACAGAGCCTTACTGGAAGTGGTGTTCTAGGTTGTAAATTAGAATGGAATGTGCGAGGAAAAAGCTCTTTAAGTTTATGTCTCATTACTTCTTGTTGGTATTTTTAACTTAATTTTTATTATTTATCACAGCAAACTTGAATACAATGTTTTGTTTGCTCTAGGTGTGCAAGATGTGGTTCTTTCACACATATACATATATCTATTCTTCTTCGGATCCTTTTCCCATGTAGGTTATGACACAATGTTGAGTAGTCTTCTCTTGGTATTGCATAGGTCTTTGGTGATTATATATTTCACTTGTGTTTGTATCTCTCTGTTAACCTCAATATGGTAATGTATCCAATCCTCACACCTTTCCATTTGGTCAACCATAAGTTTTTTTTAATGTATCTATGATAGTGTTTGTCTGTGGAAATATCTTTGTTTGTATCATTCTTTAGGTAACCCCTATATGTGATATGATAGTATATGTGTCTTTCGCTTTCTCACTTACTCCAAGTTGCGTGATTACTTCTAGACTCATCTATGGTGCTGCAAATGGCATTGTTTCATTTTTTCACTAGCTCATATTCCATCTGTACAGGTAGCAGTTCTTCTTTGTCCACCCATCTGCCGATGGGCTTTTTGGTTACTTCCATATCTTGGCTATTGTAATAGTATGCAATGCAGATTTGCGTGGCTGTGTCCTTCCAATTCTGTCTTCTTAGTTTATAGGTCCAGGAATAGGTCTGCTGGATCATATGGTAGCTCAGTGTTTACCTTTTAAAGGCACCTCTGTTCTGTTCTCCTTAGTGGCTCTTTCCAGGTTACGTCCCACTTAAAGTGGAGGGCATGTATTTCTTCCCAGCACCTTCAGGATTTATTCTTTGTAGTTTTTGCTGATGATTATTCTGAGTGGTGTGAGCTGATACCTCTTTGTGGTTGAATTTGCATGTGTCTCATAATGCGTTGAAATTGAGCTTTAAGACATGTCCTTTTTATTTTTCCAGCTGTGATTAGAGCTTATTTCTTCAAAGTGTTTTCTTAAAGTATGTGTCACCATTTGAAATATTTTGGCCATTATCTCCCTCAAGACATTTTGAGGGCAGGTTTCATTTACAGCCCTGCAGTACTTGTTCACATGAAGTGACCATTAGCTCAGGCTTTAAACCTGCTTTTGCAGGTAACGGCCAGAGAGCGGCAGCCTTTCTACGTTTCCCATGCTGGTACTAGGGAAACAGACCTACCGGCCAGTGGTGTTCTTCGGTTATAAATGAGAGTGCAATGTGCCCGGATAAACCCACAAATGTTGATGTCTCCTTGCTTTTGTTTGTTTTTAAATTTAATTTATATTTATTATTAGAGTAATATTCCATTGTGTACGTGGACCACTTCTTCTTGGTGCATTCCTCGGTTGATGGACATTTTCATTGCTTCCAAGTGCTGGCTATGGTAAATCTTGCTGGCGTACAGGTTTGCCAGCCTGTGACTTTTTGATTCTCATTTTCTCAGGTGATAGGCCAAGCAGTGGTTGTGATTGATTGACTGGTAGCTCAATGTTTCCCTTTTCAAAGCACCTACATTGTGTTTTCATTAGTGGCTCTTTACATGCCCCCCCTTACAACCGAGGGTACGCATTTCTCCACACTCCCTTCACCGTTTATTTTTTGCAGCATTATTCCTAATGGCCATTCTGACTGCTGTGAGCTGATAGGTTTTTGTAATATGGGTATGCATGTCATTAAAATTTTTAAAATTCACCATATTCCTATTCCTTTTTCTTTTCTCTTAAAAGAAAAAACCGTGAGTACAATATAGCTCTTGAAATTGTCTTCTTAGGAAGGTTGCCCTCTTCTGAAGTTTTTGGTCGATTTTTGACCCCAGAAATTTTCTGGAAGGCAGGTGCCATTTACAGAAATGCAAGTTGGTGAAAATTTAGTCACCTTTTGCAGTGGGTTCAAAGCTGCTGTTGTGGGAAACGGCCACAAGGAGGTAGCATTTCTCCATTCCCCAATCTGGGTACTAGGGCAGCAGAGCCTTTCTGGAAGTCATTGTCCTAGGTTGTAAATTAGAATGGAATTTGCCAGGAGAAATCCCCATAAGTTTATGTCTCATTACTTCTTCTTGGTTTTAAAATTTTTTTAATCTGGGTAAAGTTTAGAATATTGTTTGTCCTAGGTGTACACAATCTGGTTCATTTACACATTATGTATGTCTATTAATGTACAGATCCTCTTCCCATGTAAAATATTACAGTGTTCTGTCGACCTCCCTTGCTATATGTTCGGTCTTTTTGATACATGTATATACTATGTATTTGTATATGTATAGTAACACTAATCTTCATTTCTCGATTTCCCCGCTCCTTTCCTTTTCGATGAGCATAGTTTGTTTTCTAAGCCTGTGAGTGTCTTTCTCTTTGGAAATATGTTCATCTGTGTCAGTTATTAGATAATGCCATAAGTGATAATATAGGTCTTTTGCTTTCCGACCTACTTCATGTTTTGTGATTATCTCCAGGCTCATCTATGGTGCCTCAAAGAGCAGTGCTTCAATGTTTTCCATAGCTAATATTCCATTGTGTACATGGACCACTTCTTCTTGGTGCATTCCTCTGTTGATGGACATTTTCGTTGCTTCCAAGTGTTGCCTATGGTAAATATTGCTGGAGTGCAGGTTTGCCAGCCTGTGATTTTTGATTTTCATTTTCTCAGGTGGTAGACCCAGCAGTGGGTATGATTGATTGACTGGTATGGTAGCTCAACGTTTACCTTTTCAAGGCACCTCAATTGTGCTTTCATTAGTGGCTCTTACCACGTCCCCCTTAGAATCGAGGGTACGCATTTCTCCACAATCACGTCAGCATTTATTGTTTGCAGCATTTTTGTTGATGGCCATTCTGACTGGTGTGAGCTGATAGGTTTTTGTAATTTGGGTTTACATGTCTGTAAAAATTCCTACAATTCATCATTTCTCCACACCTTTTTCTGTTCTGTTAAAAGAAAAAAGAAAAAATGTGTGAGTATAATATACCTCTTCAATTTTTCTTTTTGGAAGGTTGCACTCTAGAATTTTTTGGTCGATTTTCGGCCTCAGGATTTTTTGGAGGGCAGGTGTCATTTACAGAACTGCAATTGGTGAATATTTAGTGACCTTTTGGAGTGGGTTTAAAGTTGCTGTTGTGGGAAACGGCCACAAGGATGCAGCATTTCTCCATTCCCAAATCTGGGTACTAGGGCAGCAGAACCATTCTGGAAGTCGTTTGTATAGGTTGTAAATTTGAATGGAACGTGCCAGGAAAACCCCCCATAAGTTTATGTCTCATTACTCCTAGTTTGTTGTTTTAATTTTTTTCAATTAGCCTAATGGTTAGAATGTTGCTTGCCCAAGGTGT
The DNA here is from genome assembly GCF_965194825.1 of Balaenoptera physalus. Lineage (NCBI taxonomy): Eukaryota > Metazoa > Chordata > Mammalia > Artiodactyla > Balaenopteridae > Balaenoptera > Balaenoptera physalus. The sequence continues at coordinate 39,819,103 of NC_138887.1, read as the reverse complement.
ACACACTCTGGTTCATCTACATAGTCTATATACCTATTTATGTAGAGATCCTCTTCCCGTGTAAATTATTACAGAGTGTTCCGTAAACCTTCCTTGCTATTTGGTCAGTCTTTTTGATATATGTATATAATATGTATTTGTATACATATGGTAACGCTAATCTTCATTTATCCATTCCCCTCACCTTTCCTTTTAGATAAGCATAGTTTTTTTAATAAGTCTGTGATTGACTTTCTCTGTGGAAATATGTTCATTTGTGTCAGTTTTTAGATAACGCCTATAAGTGATATCGTAGGATATAGGACTTTTGCTTTCCGACTTACCTCATGTTCTGTGATTATCTCCAAGATCATCTATGGTGCCTCAAAGAGCAGTGTTTCATTGTTTTCCATGGCTAGTATTCATTGTGTACATGGACCACTTCTTCTTTATCCTTTCATCTGTTGATGGACATTTTGGTTGCTTCACTGCCTTGTCTATTGTGAATCAGGCTGCAGTGCAGCTTTTGCAGCCCGGGTCTTCTTCATTCTGGTCTTCTCAGGTGAGAGGCCCATTGGTGCACCTGCTGGATTGAATGGTACCTCAATTTTTACTTTTAAACGCAGCTCCTTTCTGTTCTCATTATTAGCGTCTAACCCTTTTACATCTCACCAGCAGCTAGAGGGTACACAGTTCTCTAAAACCTCTTAGGCATTTATTGTTTGTCGTCTTTTTTCCAATGGTCAGTCGACTGGTGTGAGTTGAAAACTTTTTGTAGATTAGATTGCATGAGTCTAATACTTCCTGAGGCTGAGCTTTTATCCATTTTCCTTTCTTTAAAAAGAGAGTGAGTAAAACATACCTCTTCATACTATCTTCTTGCAAATTTTGCCTGTTTTGAAATTTTTATCCATTCCCTACCTCAGCACAATTTTGAGGGCAGGTGTCCTTTACAGCCCTGAGTCCTTGTGAATGGTAAGTGACCATTAGCTGTGGGTTAAAAGCTGCTCTGGCGGGAATTGGCCACAAGGCGGCAGCATTTCTCCTTTACCAAATCTGGTTACTAGGGCAACAGAGCCTTACTGGAAGTGGTGTTCTAGGTTGTAAATTAGAATGGAATGTGCGAGGAAAAAGCTCTTTAAGTTTATGTCTCATTACTTCTTGTTGGTATTTTTAACTTAATTTTTATTATTTATCACAGCAAACTTGAATACAATGTTTTGTTTGCTCTAGGTGTGCAAGATGTGGTTCTTTCACACATATACATATATCTATTCTTCTTCGGATCCTTTTCCCATGTAGGTTATGACACAATGTTCAGTAGTCTTCTCTTGGTATTGCATAGGTCTTTGGTGATTATATATTTCACTTGTGTTTGTATCTCTCTGTTAACCTCAATATGGTAATGTATCCAATCCTCACACCTTTCCATTTGGTCAACCATAAGTTTTTTTTAATGTATCTATGATAGTGTTTGTCTGTGGAAATATCTTTGTTTGTATCATTCTTTAGGTAACCCCTATATGTGATATGATAGTATATGTGTCTTTCGCTTTCTCACTTACTCCAAGTTGCGTGATTACTTCTAGACTCATCTATGGTGCTGCAAATGGCATTGTTTCATTTTTTCACTAGCTCATATTCCATCTGTACAGGTAGCAGTTCTTCTTTGTCCACCCATCTGCCGATGGGCTTTTTGGTTACTTCCATATCTTGGCTATTGTAATAGTATGCAATGCAGATTTGCGTGGCTGTGTCCTTCCAATTCTGTCTTCTTAGTTTATAGGTCCAGGAATAGGTCTGCTGGATCATATGGTAGCTCAGTGTTTACCTTTTAAAGGCACCTCTGTTCTGTTCTCCTTAGTGGCTCTTTCCAGGTTACGTCCCACTTAAAGTGGAGGGCATGTATTTCTTCCCAGCACCTTCAGGATTTATTCTTTGTAGTTTTTGCTGATGATTATTCTGAGTGGTGTGAGCTGATACCTCTTTGTGGTTGAATTTGCATGTGTCTCATAATGCGTTGAAATTGAGCTTTAAGACATGTCCTTTTTATTTTTCCAGCTGTGATTAGAGCTTATTTCTTCAAAGTGTTTTCTTAAAGTATGTGTCACCATTTGAAATATTTTGGCCATTATCTCCCTCAAGACATTTTGAGGGCAGGTTTCATTTACAGCCCTGCAGTACTTGTTCACATGAAGTGACCATTAGCTCAGGCTTTAAACCTGCTTTTGCAGGTAACGGCCAGAGAGCGGCAGCCTTTCTACGTTTCCCATGCTGGTACTAGGGAAACAGACCTACCGGCCAGTGGTGTTCTTCGGTTATAAATGAGAGTGCAATGTGCCCGGATAAACCCACAAATGTTGATGTCTCCTTGCTTTTGTTTGTTTTTAAATTTAATTTATATTTATTATTACAGTAATATTCCATTGTGTACGTGGACCACTTCTTCTTGGTGCATTCCTCGGTTGATGGACATTTTCATTGCTTCCAAGTGCTGGCTATGGTAAATCTTGCTGGCGTACAGGTTTGCCAGCCTGTGACTTTTTGATTCTCATTTTCTCAGGTGATAGGCCAAGCAGTGGTTGTGATTGATTGACTGGTAGCTCAATGTTTCCCTTTTCAAAGCACCTACATTGTGTTTTCATTAGTGGCTCTTTACATGCCCCCCCTTAAAACCGAGGGTACGCATTTCTCCACACTCCCTTCACCGTTTATTTTTTGCAGCATTATTCCTAATGGCCATTCTGACTGCTGTGAGCTGATAGGTTTTTGTAATATGGGTATGCATGTCATTAAAATTTTTAAAATTCACCATATTCCTATTCCTTTTTCTTTTCTCTTAAAAGAAAAAACCGTGAGTACAATATAGCTCTTGAAATTGTCTTCTTAGGAAGGTTGCCCTCTTCTGAAGTTTTTGGTCGATTTTTGACCCCAGAAATTTTCTGGAAGGCAGGTGCCATTTACAGAAATGCAAGTTGGTGAAAATTTAGTCACCTTTTGCAGTGGGTTCAAAGCTGCTGTTGTGGGAAACGGCCACAAGGAGGTAGCATTTCTCCATTCCCCAATCTGGGTACTAGGGCAGCAGAGCCTTTCTGGAAGTCATTGTCCTAGGTTGTAAATTAGAATGGAATTTGCCAGGAGAAATCCCCATAAGTTTATGTCTCATTACTTCTTCTTGGTTTTAAAATTTTTTTAATCTGGTTAAAGTTTAGAATATTGTTTGTCCTAGGTGTACACAATCTGGTTCATTTACACATTATGTATGTCTATTAATGTACAGATCCTCTTCCCATGTAAAATATTACAGTGTTCTGTCGACCTCCCTTGCTATATGTTCGGTCTTTTTGATACATGTATATACTATGTATTTGTATATGTATAGTAACACTAATCTTCATTTCTCGATTTCCCCGCTCCTTTCCTTTTCGATGAGCATAGTTTGTTTTCTAAGCCTGTGAGTGTCTTTCTCTTTGGAAATATGTTCATCTGTGTCAGTTATTAGATAATGCCATAAGTGATAATATAGGTCTTTTGCTTTCCGACCTACTTCATGTTTTGTGATTATCTCCAGGCTCATCTATGGTGCCTCAAAGAGCAGTGCTTCAATGTTTTCCATAGCTAATATTCCATTGTGTACATGGACCACTTCTTCTTGGTGCATTCCTCTGTTGATGGACATTTTCGTTGCTTCCAAGTGTTGCCTATGGTAAATATTGCTGGAGTGCAGGTTTGCCAGCCTGTGATTTTTGATTTTCATTTTCTCAGGTGGTAGACCCAGCAGTGGGTATGATTGATTGACTGGTATGGTAGCTCAACGTTTACCTTTTCAAGGCACCTCAATTGTGCTTTCATTAGTGGCTCTTACCACGTCCCCCTTAGAATCGAGGGTACGCATTTCTCCACAATCACGTCAGCATTTATTGTTTGCAGCATTTTTGTTGATGGCCATTCTGACTGGTGTGAGCTGATAGGTTTTTGTAATTTGGGTTTACATGTCTGTAAAAATTCCTACAATTCATCATTTCTCCACACCTTTTTCTGTTCTGTTAAAAGAAAAAAGAAAAAATGTGTGAGTATAATATACCTCTTCAATTTTTCTTTTTGGAAGGTTGCACTCTAGAATTTTTTGGTCGATTTTCGGCCTCAGGATTTTTTGGAGGGCAGGTGTCATTTACAGAACTGCAATTGGTGAATATTTAGTGACCTTTTGGAGTGGGTTTAAAGTTGCTGTTGTGGGAAACGGCCACAAGGATGCAGCATTTCTCCATTCCCAAATCTGGGTACTAGGGCAGCAGAACCATTCTGGAAGTCGTTTGTATAGGTTGTAAATTTGAATGGAACGTGCCAGGAAAACCCCCCATAAGTTTATGTCTCATTACTCCTAGTTTGTTGTTTTAATTTTTTTCAATTAGCCTAATGGTTAGAATGTTGCTTGCCCAAGGTGTACACACTCTGGTTCATCTACATAGTCTATATACCTATTTATGTAGAGATCCTCTTCCCGTGTAAATTATTACAGAGTGTTCCGTAAACCTTCCTTGCTATTTGGTCAGTCTTTTTGATATATGTATATAATATGTATTTGTATACATATGGTAACGCTAATCTTCATTTATCCATTCCCCTCACCTTTCCTTTTAGATAAGCATAGTTTTTTTAATAAGTCTGTGATTGACTTTCTCTGTGGAAATATGTTCATTTGTGTCAGTTTTTAGATAACGCCTATAAGTGATATCGTAGGATATAGGACTTTTGCTTTCCGACTTACCTCATGTTCTGTGATTATCTCCAAGATCATCTATGGTGCCTCAAAGAGCAGTGTTTCATTGTTTTCCATGGCTAGTATTCATTGTGTACATGGACCACTTCTTCTTTATCCTTTCATCTGTTGATGGACATTTTGGTTGCTTCACTGCCTTGTCTATTGTGAATCAGGCTGCAGTGCAGCTTTTGCAGCCCGGGTCTTCTTCATTCTGGTCTTCTCAGGTGAGAGGCCCATTGGTGCACCTGCTGGATTGAATGGTACCTCAATTTTTACTTTTAAACGCAGCTCCTTTCTGTTCTCATTATTAGCGTCTAACCCTTTTACATCTCACCAGCAGCTAGAGGGTACACATTTCTCTAAAACCTCTTAGGCATTTATTGTTTGTAGTCTTTTTTCCAATGGTCAGTCGACTGGTGTGAGTTGAAAACTTTTTGTAGATTAGATTGCATGAGTCTAATACTTCCTGAGGCTGAGCTTTTATCCATTTTCCTTTCTTTAAAAAGAGAGTGAGTAAAACATACCTCTTCATACTATCTTCTTGCAAATTTTGCCTGTTTTGAAATTTTTATCCATTCCCTACCTCAGCACAATTTTGAGGGCAGGTGTCCTTTACAGCCCTGAGTCCTTGTGAATGGTAAGTGACCATTAGCTGTGGGTTAAAAGCTGCTCTGGCGGGAATTGGCCACAAGGCGGCAGCATTTCTCCTTTACCAAATCTGGTTACTAGGGCAACAGAGCCTTACTGGAAGTGGTGTTCTAGGTTGTAAATTAGAATGGAATGTGCGAGGAAAAAGCTCTTTAAGTTTATGTCTCATTACTTCTTGTTGGTATTTTTAACTTAATTTTTATTATTTATCACAGCAAACTTGAATACAATGTTTTGTTTGCTCTAGGTGTGCAAGATGTGGTTCTTTCACACATATACATATATCTATTCTTCTTTGGATCCTTTTCCCATATAGGTTATGAAACAATGTTCAGTAGTCTTCTCTTGGTATTGCATAGGTCTTTGGTGATTATATATTTCACTTGTGTTTGTATCTCTCTGTTAACCTCAATATGGTAATGTATCCAATCCTCACACCTTTCCATTTGGTCAACCATAAGTTTTTTTTAATGTATCTATGATAGTGTTTGTCTGTGGAAATATCTTTGTTTGTATCATTCTTTAGGTAACCCCTATATGTGATATGATAGTATATGTGTCTTTCGCTTTCTCACTTACTCCAAGTTGCGTGATTACTTCTAGACTCATCTATGGTGCTGCAAATGGCATTGTTTCATTTTTTCACTAGCTCATATTCCATCTGTACAGGTAGCAGTTCTTCTTTGTCCACCCATCTGCCGATGGGCTTTTTGGTTACTTCCATATCTTGGCTATTGTAATAGTATGCAATGCAGATTTGCGTGGCTGTGTCCTTCCAATTCTGTCTTCTTAGTTTATAGGTCCAGGAATAGGTCTGCTGGATCATATGGTAGCTCAGTGTTTACCTTTTAAAGGCACCTCTGTTCTGTTCTCCTTAGTGGCTCTTTCCAGGTTACGTCCCACTTAAAGTGGAGGGCATGTATTTCTTCCCAGCACCTTCAGGATTTATTCTTTGTAGTTTTTGCTGATGATTATTCTGAGTGGTGTGAGCTGATACCTCTTTGTGGTTGAATTTGCATGTGTCTCATAATGCGTTGAAATTGAGCTTTAAGACATGTCCTTTTTATTTTTCCAGCTGTGATTAGAGCTTATTTCTTCAAAGTGTTTTCTTAAAGTATGTGTCACCATTTGAAATATTTTGGCCATTATCTCCCTCAAGACATTTTGAGGGCAGGTTTCATTTACAGCCCTGCAGTACTTGTTCACATGAAGTGACCATTAGCTCAGGCTTTAAACCTGCTTTTGCAGGTAACGGCCAGAGAGCGGCAGCCTTTCTACGTTTCCCATGCTGGTACTAGGGAAACAGACCTACCGGCCAGTGGTGTTCTTCGGTTATAAATGAGAGTGCAATGTGCCCGGATAAACCCACAAATGTTGATGTCTCCTTGCTTTTGTTTGTTTTTAAATTTAATTTATATTTATTATTACAGTAATATTCCATTGTGTACGTGGACCACTTCTTCTTGGTGCATTCCTCGGTTGATGGACATTTTCATTGCTTCCAAGTGCTGGCTATGGTAAATCTTGCTGGCGTACAGGTTTGCCAGCCTGTGACTTTTTGATTCTCATTTTCTCAGGTGATAGGCCAAGCAGTGGTTGTGATTGATTGACTGGTAGCTCAATGTTTCCCATTTCAAAGCACCTACATTGTGTTTTCATTAGTGGCTCTTTACATGCCCCCCCTTAAAACCGAGGGTACGCATTTCTCCACACTCCCTTCACCGTTTATTTTTTGCAGCATTATTCCTAATGGCCATTCTGACTGCTGTGAGCTGATAGGTTTTTGTAATATGGGTATGCATGTCATTAAAATTTTTAAAATTCACCATATTCCTATTCCTTTTTCTTTTCTCTTAAAAGAAAAAACCGTGAGTACAATATAGCTCTTGAAATTGTCTTCTTAGGAAGGTTGCCCTCTTCTGAAGTTTTTGGTCGATTTTTGACCCCAGAAATTTTCTGGAAGGCAGGTGCCATTTACAGAAATGCAAGTTGGTGAAAATTTAGTCACCTTTTGCAGTGGGTTCAAAGCTGCTGTTGTGGGAAACGGCCACAAGGAGGTAGCATTTCTCCATTCCCCAATCTGGGTACTAGGGCAGCAGAGCCTTTCTGGAAGTCATTGTCCTAGGTTGTAAATTAGAATGGAATTTGCCAGGAGAAATCCCCATAAGTTTATGTCTCATTACTTCTTCTTGGTTTTAAAATTTTTTTAATCTGGTTAAAGTTTAGAATATTGTTTGTCCTAGGTGTACACAATCTGGTTCATTTACACATTATGTATGTCTATTAATGTACAGATCCTCTTCCCATGTAAAATATTACAGTGTTCTGTCGACCTCCCTTGCTATATGTTCGGTCTTTTTGATACATGTATATACTATGTATTTGTATATGTATAGTAACACTAATCTTCATTTCTCGATTTCCCCGCTCCTTTCCTTTTCGATGAGCATAGTTTGTTTTCTAAGCCTGTGAGTGTCTTTCTCTTTGGAAATATGTTCATCTGTGTCAGTTATTAGATAATGCCATAAGTGATAATATAGGTCTTTTGCTTTCCGACCTACTTCATGTTTTGTGATTATCTCCAGGCTCATCTATGGTGCCTCAAAGAGCAGTGCTTCAATGTTTTCCATAGCTAATATTCCATTGTGTACACGGACCACTTCTTCTTGGTGCATTCCTCTGTTGATGGACATTTTCGTTGCTTCCAAGTGTTGCCTATGGTAAATATTGCTGGAGTGCAGGTTTGCCAGCCTGTGATTTTTGATTTTCATTTTCTCAGGTGGTAGACCCAGCAGTGGGTATGATTGATTGACTGGTATGGTAGCTCAACGTTTACCTTTTCAAGGCACCTCAATTGTGCTTTCATTAGTGGCTCTTACCACTTCCCCCTTAGAATCGAGGGTACGCATTTCTCCACAATCACGTCAGCATTTATTGTTTGCAGCATTTTTGTTGATGGCCATTCTGACTGGTGTGAGCTGATAGGTTTTTGTAATTTGGGTTTACATGTCTGTAAAAATTCCTACAATTCATCATTTCTCCACACCTTTTTCTTTTCTGTTAAAAGAAAAAAGCCAAAATGTGTGAGTATAATATACCTCTTCAATTTTTCTTTTTGGAAGGTTGCACTCTAGAATTTTTTGGTCGATTTTCGGCCTCAGGATTTTTTGGAGGGCAGGTGTCATTTACAGAACTGCAATTGGTGAATATTTAGTGACCTTTTGGAGTGGGTTTAAAGCTGCTGTTGTGGGAAACGGCCACAAGGATGCAGCATTTCTCCATTCCCAAATCTGGGTACTAGGGCAGCAGAACCATTCTGGAAGTCGTTTGTATAGGTTGTAAATTTGAATGGAACGTGCCAGGAAAACCCCCCATAAGTTTATATCTCATTACTCCTAGTTTGTTGTTTTAATTTTTTTCAATTAGCCTAATGGTTAGAATGTTGCTTGCCCAAGGTGTACACACTCTGGTTCATCTACATAGTCTATATACCTATTTATGTAGAGATCCTCTTCCCGTGTAAATTATTACAGAGTGTTCCGTAAACCTTCCTTGCTATTTGGTCAGTCTTTTTGATATATGTATATAATATGTATTTGTATACATATGGTAACGCTAATCTTCATTTATCCATTCCCCTCACCTTTCCTTTTAGATAAGCATAGTTTTTTTAATAAGTCTGTGATTGACTTTCTCTGTGGAAATATGTTCATTTGTGTCAGTTTTTAGATAACGCCTATAAGTGATATCGTAGGATATAGGACTTTTGCTTTCCGACTTACCTCATGTTCTGTGATTATCTCCAAGATCATCTATGGTGCCTCAAAGAGCAGTGTTTCATTGTTTTCCATGGCTAGTATTCATTGTGTACATGGACCACTTCTTCTTTATCCTTTCATCTGTTGATGGACATTTTGGTTGCTTCACTGCCTTGTCTATTGTGAATCAGGCTGCAGTGCAGCTTTTGCAGCCCGGGTCTTCTTCATTCTGGTCTTCTCAGGTGAGAGGCCCATTGGTGCACCTGCTGGATTGAATGGTACCTCAATTTTTACTTTTAAACGCAGCTCCTTTCTGTTCTCATTATTAGCGTCTAACCCTTTTACATCTCACCAGCAGCTAGAGGGTACACATTTCTCTAAAACCTCTTAGGCATTTATTGTTTGTAGTCTTTTTTCCAATGGTCAGTCGACTGGTGTGAGTTGAAAACTTTTTGTAGATTAGATTGCATGAGTCTAATACTTCCTGAGGCTGAGCTTTTATCCATTTTCCTTTCTTTAAAAAGAGAGTGAGTAAAACATACCTCTTCATACTATCTTCTTGCAAATTTTGCCTGTTTTGAAATTTTTATCCATTCCCTACCTCAGCACAATTTTGAGGGCAGGTGTCCTTTACAGCCCTGAGTCCTTGTGAATGGTAAGTGACCATTAGCTGTGGGTTAAAAGCTGCTCTGGCGGGAATTGGCCACAAGGCGGCAGCATTTCTCCTTTACCAAATCTGGTTACTAGGGCAACAGAGCCTTACTGGAAGTGGTGTTCTAGGTTGTAAATTAGAATGGAATGTGCGAGGAAAAAGCTCTTTAAGTTTATGTCTCATTACTTCTTGTTGGTATTTTTAACTTAATTTTTATTATTTATCACAGCAAACTTGAATACAATGTTTTGTTTGCTCTAGGTGTGCAAGATGTGGTTCTTTCACACATATACATATATCTATTCTTCTTTGGATCCTTTTCCCATGTAGGTTATGACACAATGTTCAGTAGTCTTCTCTTGGTATTGCATAGGTCTTTGGTGATTATATATTTCACTTGTGTTTGTATCTCTCTGTTAACCTCAATATGGTAATGTATCCAATCCTCACACCTTTCCATTTGGTCAACCATAAGTTTTTTTTAATGTATCTATGATAGTGTTTGTCTGTGGAAATATCTTTGTTTGTATCATTCTTTAGGTAACCCCTATATGTGATATGATAGTATATGTGTCTTTCGCTTTCTCACTTACTCCAAGTTGCGTGATTACTTCTAGACTCATCTATGGTGCTGCAAATGGCATTGTTTCATTTTTTCACTAGCTCATATTCCATCTGTACAGGTAGCAGTTCTTCTTTTTCCACCCATCTGTCGATGGGCTTTTTGGTTACTTTCATATCTTGGCTATTGTAATAGTATGCAATGCAGATTTGCGTGGCTGTGTCCTTCCAATTCTGTCTTCTTAGTTTATAGGTCCAGGAATAGGTCTGCTGGATCATATGGTAGCTCAGTGTTTACCTTTTAAAGGCACCTCTGTTCTGTTCTCCTTAGTGGCTCTTTCCAGGTTACGTCCCACTTAAAGTGGAGGGCATGTATTTCTTCCCAGCACCTTCAGGATTTATTCTTTGTAGTTTTTGCTGATGATTATTCTGAGTGGTGTGAGCTGATACCTCTTTGTGGTTGAATTTGCATGTGTCTCATAATGCGTTGAAATTGAGCTTTAAGACATGTCCTTTTTATTTTTCCAGCTGTGATTAGAGCTTATTTCTTCAAAGTGTTTTCTTAAAGTATGTGTCACCATTTGAAATATTTTGGCCATTATCTCCCTCAAGACATTTTGAGGGCAGGTTTCATTTACAGCCCTGCAGTACTTGTTCACATGAAGTGACCATTAGCTCAGGCTTTAAACCTGCTTTTGCAGGTAACGGCCAGAGAGCGGCAGCCTTTCTACGTTTCCCATGCTGGTACTAGGGAAACAGACCTACCGGCCAGTGGTGTTCTTCGGTTATAAATGAGAGTGCAATGTGCCCGGATAAACCCACAAATGTTGATGTCTCCTTGCTTTTGTTTGTTTTTAAATTTAATTTATATTTATTATTACAGTAATATTCCATTGTGTACGTGGACCACTTCTTCTTGGTGCATTCCTCGGTTGATGGACATTTTCATTGCTTCCAAGTGCTGGCTATGGTAAATCTTGCTGGCGTACAGGTTTGCCAGCCTGTGACTTTTTGATTCTCATTTTCTCAGGTGGTAGGCCAAGCAGTGGTTGTGATTGATTGACTGGTAGCTCAATGTTTCCCTTTTCAAAGCACCTACATTGTGTTTTCATTAGTGGCTCTTTACATGCCCCCCCTTACAACCGAGGGTACGCATTTCTCCACACTCCCTTCACCGTTTATTTTTTGCAGCATTATTCCTAATGGCCATTCTGACTGCTGTGAGCTGATAGGTTTTTGTAACATGGGTATGCATGTCATTAAAATTTTTAAAATTCACCATATTCCTATTCCTTTTTCTTTTCTCTTAAAAGAAAAAACCGTGAGTACAATATAGCTCTTGAAATTGTCTTCTTAGGAAGGTTGCCCTCTTCTGAAGTTTTTGGTCGATTTTTGACCCCAGAAATTTTCTGGAAGGCAGGTGCCATTTACAGAAATGCAAGTTGGTGAAAATTTAGTCACCTTTTGCAGTGGGTTCAAAGCTGCTGTTGTGGGAAACGACCACAAGGAGGTAGCATTTCTCCATTCCCCAATCTGGGTACTAGGGCAGCAGAGCCTTTCTGGAAGTCATTGTCCTAGGTTGTAAATTAGAATGGAATTTGCCAGGAGAAATCCCCATAAGTTTATGTCTCATTACTTCTTCTTGGTTTTAAAATTTTTTTAATCTGGGTAAAGTTTAGAATATTGTTTGTCCGAGGTGTACACAATCTGGTTCATTTACACATTATGTATGTCTATTAATGTACAGATCCTCTTCCCATGTAAAATATTACAGTGTTCTGTCGACCTCCCTTGCTATATGTTCGGTCTTTTTGATACATGTATATACTATGTATTTGTATATGTATAGTAACACTAATCTTCATTTCTCGATTTCCCCGCTCCTTTCCTTTTCGATGAGCATAGTTTGTTTTCTAAGCCTGTGAGTGTCTTTCTCTTTGGAAATATGTTCGTCTGTGTCAGTTATTAGATAATGCCATAAGTGATAATATAGGTCTTTTGCTTTCCGACCTACTTCATGTTTTGTGATTATCTCCAGGCTCATCTATGGTGCCTCAAAGAGCAGTGCTTCAATGTTTTCCATAGCTAATATTCCATTGTGTACATGGACCACTTCTTCTTGGTGCATTCCTCTGTTGATGGACATTTTCGTTGCTTCCAAGTGTTGCCTATGGTAAATATTGCTGGAGTGCAGGTTTGCCAGCCTGTGATTTTTGATTTTCATTTTCTCAGGTGGTAGACCCAGCAGTGGGTATGATTGATTGACTGGTATGGTAGCTCAACGTTTACCTTTTCAAGGCACCTCAATTGTGCTTTCATTAGTGGCTCTTACCACTTCCCCCTTAGAATCGAGGGTACGCATTTCTCCACAATCACGTCAGCATTTATTGTTTGCAGCATTTTTGTTGATGGCCATTCTGACTGGTGTGAGCTGATAGGTTTTTGTAATTTGGGTTTACATGTCTGTAAAAATTCCTACAATTCATCATTTCTCCACACCTTTTTCTTTTCTGTTAAAAGAAAAAAGCCAAAATGTGTGAGTATAATATACCTCTTCAATTTTTCTTTTTGGAAGGTTGCACTCTAGAATTTTTTGGTCGATTTTCGGCCTCAGGATTTTTTGGAGGGCAGGTGTCATTTACAGAACTGCAATTGGTGAATATTTAGTGACCTTTTGGAGTGGGTTTAAAGCTGCTGTTGTGGGAAACGGCCACAAGGATGCAGCATTTCTCCATTCCCAAATCTGGGTACTAGGGCAGCAGAACCATTCTGGAAGTCGTTTGTATAGGTTGTAAATTTGAATGGAACGTGCCAGGAAAACCCCCCATAAGTTTATGTCTCATTACTCCTAGTTTGTTGTTTTAATTTTTTTCAATTAGCCTAATGGTTAGAATGTTGCTTGCCCAAGGTGTACACACTCTGGTTCATCTACATAGTCTATATACCTATTTATGTAGAGATCCTCTTCCCGTGTAAATTATTACAGAGTGTTCCGTAAACCTTCCTTGCTATTTGGTCAGTCTTTTTGATATATGTATATAATATGTATTTGTATACATATGGTAACGCTAATCTTCATTTATCCATTCCCCTCACCTTTCCTTTTAGATAAGCATAGTTTTTTTAATAAGTCTGTGATTGACTTTCTCTGTGGAAATATGTTCATTTGTGTCAGTTTTTAGATAACGCCTATAAGTGATATCGTAGGATATAGGACTTTTGCTTTCCGACTTACCTCATGTTCTGTGATTATCTCCAAGATCATCTATGGTGCCTCAAAGAGCAGTGTTTCATTGTTTTCCATGGCTAGTATTCATTGTGTACATGGACCACTTCTTCTTTATCCTTTCATCTGTTGATGGACATTTTGGTTGCTTCACTGCCTTGTCTATTGTGAATCAGGCTGCAGTGCAGCTTTTGCAGCCCGGGTCTTCTTCATTCTGGTCTTCTCAGATGAGAGGCCCATTGGTGCACCTGCTGGATTGAATGGTACCTCAATTTTTACTTTTAAACGCAGCTCCTTTCTGTTCTCATTATTAGCGTCTAACCCTTTTACATCTCACCAGCAGCTAGAGGGTACACAGTTCTCTAAAACCTCTTAGGCATTTATTGTTTGTAGTCTTTTTTCCAATGGTCAGTCGACTGGTGTGAGTTGAAAACTTTTTGTAGATTAGATTGCATGAGTCTAATACTTCCTGAGGCTGAGCTTTTATCCATTTTCCTTTCTTTAAAAAGAGAGTGAGTAAAACATACCTCTTCATACTATCTTCTTGCAAATTTTGCCTGTTTTGAAATTTTTATCCATTCCCTACCTCAGCACAATTTTGAGGGCAGGTGTCCTTTACAGCCCTGAGTCCTTGTGAATGGTAAGTGACCATTAGCTGTGGGATAAAAGCTGCTCTGGCGGGAATTGGCCACAAGGCGGCAGCATTTCTCCTTTACCAAATCTGGTTACTAGGGCAACAGAGCCTTACTGGAAGTGGTGTTCTAGGTTGTAAATTAGAATGGAATGTGCGAGGAAATAGCTCTTTAAGTTTATGTCTCATTACTTCTTGTTGGTATTTTTAACTTAATTTTTATTATTTATCACAGCAAACTTGAATACAATGTTTTGTTTGCTCTAGGTGTGCAAGATGTGGTTCTTTCACACATATACATATATCTATTCTTCTTCGGATCCTTTTCCCATGTAGGTTATGACACAATGTTGAGTAGTCTTCTCTTGGTATTGCATAGGTCTTTGGTGATTATATATTTCACTTGTGTTTGTATCTCTCTGTTAACCTCAATATGGTAATGTATCCAATCCTCACACCTTTCCATTTGGTCAACCATAAGTTTTTTTTAATGTATCTATGATAGTGTTTGTCTGTGGAAATATCTTTGTTTGTATCATTCTTTAGGTAACCCCTATATGTGATATGATAGTATATGTGTCTTTCCCTTTCTCACTTACTCCAAGTTGCGTGATTACTTCTAGACTCATCTATGGTGCTGCAAATGGCATTGTTTCATTTTTTCACTAGCTCATATTCCATCTGTACAGGTAGCAGTTCTTCTTTGTCCACCCATCTGCCGATGGGCTTTTTGGTTACTTCCATATCTTGGCTATTGTAATAGTATGCAATGCAGATTTGCGTGGCTGTGTCCTTCCAATTCTGTCTTCTTAGTTTATAGGTCCAGGAATAGGTCTGCTGGATCATATGGTAGCTCAGTGTTTACCTTTTAAAGGCACCTCTGTTCTGTTCTCCTTAGTGGCTCTTTCCAGGTTACGTCCCACTTAAAGTGGAGGGCATGTATTTCTTCCCAGCACCTTCAGGATTTATTCTTTGTAGTTTTTGCTGATGATTATTCTGAGTGGTGTGAGCTGATACCTCTTTGTGGTTGAATTTGCATGTGTCTCATAATGCGTTGAAATTGAGCTTTAAGACATGTCCTTTTTATTTTTCCAGCTGTGATTAGAGCTTATTTCTTCAAAGTGTTTTCTTAAAGTATGTGTCACCATTTGAAATATTTTGGCCATTATCTCCCTCAAGACATTTTGAGGGCAGGTTTCATTTACAGCCCTGCAGTACTTGTTCACATGAAGTGACCATTAGCTCAGGCTTTAAACCTGCTTTTGCAGGTAACGGCCAGAGAGCGGCAGCCTTTCTACGTTTCCCATGCTGGTACTAGGGAAACAGACCTACCGGCCAGTGGTGTTCTTCGGTTATAAATGAGAGTGCAATGTGCCCGGATAAACCCACAAATGTTGATGTCTCCTTGCTTTTGTTTGTTTTTAAATTTAATTTATATTTATTATTAGAGTAATATTCCATTGTGTACGTGGACCACTTCTTCTTGGTGCATTCCTCGGTTGATGGACATTTTCATTGCTTCCAAGTGCTGGCTATGGTAAATCTTGCTGGCGTACAGGTTTGCCAGCCTGTGACTTTTTGATTCTCATTTTCTCAGGTGGTAGGCCAAGCAGTGGTTGTGATTGATTGACTGGTAGCTCAATGTTTCCCTTTTCAAAGCACCTACATTGTGTTTTCATTAGTGGCTCTTTACATGCCCCCCCTTACAACCGAGGGTACGCATTTCTCCACACTCCCTTCACTGTTTATTTTTTGCAGCATTATTCCTAATGGCCATTCTGACTGCTGTGAGCTGATAGGTTTTTGTAATATGGGTATGCATGTCATTAAAATTTTTAAAATTCACCATATTCCTATTCCTTTTTCTTTTCTCTTAAAAGAAAAAACCGTGAGTACAATATAGCTCTTGAAATTGTCTTCTTAGGAAGGTTGCCCTCTTCTGAAGTTTTTGGTCGATTTTTGACCCCAGAAATTTTCTGGAAGGCAGGTGCCATTTACAGAAATGCAAGTTGGTGAAAATTTAGTCACCTTTTGCAGTGGGTTCAAAGCTGCTGTTGTGGGAAACGGCCACAAGGAGGTAGCATTTCTCCATTCCCCAATCTGGGTACTAGGGCAGCAGAGCCTTTCTGGAAGTCATTGTCCTAGGTTGTAAATTAGAATGGAATTTGCCAGGAGAAATCCCCATAAGTTTATGTCTCATTACTTCTTCTTGGTTTTAAAATTTTTTTAATCTGGGTAAAGTTTAGAATATTGTTTGTCCTAGGTGTACACAATCTGGTTCATTTACACATTATGTATGTCTATTAATGTACAGATCCTCTTCCCATGTAAAATATTACAGTGTTCTGTCGACCTCCCTTGCTATATGTTCGGTCTTTTTGATACATGTATATACTATGTATTTGTATATGTATAGTAACACTAATCTTCATTTCTCGATTTCCCCGCTCCTTTCCTTTTCGATGAGCATAGTTTGTTTTCTAAGCCTGTGAGTGTCTTTCTCTTTGGAAATATGTTCATCTGTGTCAGTTATTAGATAATGCCATAAGTGATAATATAGGTCTTTTGCTTTCCGACCTACTTCATGTTTTGTGATTATCTCCAGGCTCATCTATGGTGCCTCAAAGAGCAGTGCTTCAATGTTTTCCATAGCTAATATTCCATTGTGTACATGGACCACTTCTTCTTGGTGCATTCCTCTGTTGATGGACATTTTCGTTGCTTCCAAGTGTTGCCTATGGTAAATATTGCTGGAGTGCAGGTTTGCCAGCCTGTGATTTTTGATTTTCATTTTCTCAGGTGGTAGACCCAGCAGTGGGTATGATTGATTGACTGGTATGGTAGCTCAACGTTTACCTTTTCAAGGCACCTCAATTGTGCTTTCATTAGTGGCTCTTACCACTTCCCCCTTAGAATCGAGGGTACGCATTTCTCCACAATCACGTCAGCATTTATTGTTTGCAGCATTTTTGTTGATGGCCATTCTGACTGGTGTGAGCTGATAGGTTTTTGTAATTTGGGTTTACATGTCTGTAAAAATTCCTACAATTCATCATTTCTCCACACCTTTTTCTTTTCTGTTAAAAGAAAAAAGCCAAAATGTGTGAGTATAATATACCTCTTCAATTTTTCTTTTTGGAAGGTTGCACTCTAGAATTTTTTGGTCGATTTTCGGCCTCAGGATTTTTTGGAGGGCAGGTGTCATTTACAGAACTGCAATTGGTGAATATTTAGTGACCTTTTGGAGTGGGTTTAAAGCTGCTGTTGTGGGAAACGGCCACAAGGATGCAGCATTTCTCCATTCCCAAATCTGGGTACTAGGGCAGCAGAACCATTCTGGAAGTCGTTTGTATAGGTTGTAAATTTGAATGGAACGTGCCAGGAAAACCCCCCATAAGTTTATGTCTCATTACTCCTAGTTTGTTGTTTTAATTTTTTTCAATTAGCCTAATGGTTAGAATGTTGCTTGCCCAAGGTGTACACACTCTGGTTCATCTACATAGTCTATATACCTATTTATGTAGAGATCCTCTTCCCGTGTAAATTATTACAGAGTGTTCCGTAAACCTTCCTTGCTATTTGGTCAGTCTTTTTGATATATGTATATAATATGTATTTGTATACATATGGTAACGCTAATCTTCATTTATCCATTCCCCTCACCTTTCCTTTTAGATAAGCATAGTTTTTTTAATAAGTCTGTGATTGACTTTCTCTGTGGAAATATGTTCATTTGTGTCAGTTTTTAGATAACGCCTATAAGTGATATCGTAGGATATAGGACTTTTGCTTTCCGACTTACCTCATGTTCTGTGATTATCTCCAAGATCATCTATGGTGCCTCAAAGAGCAGTGTTTCATTGTTTTCCATGGCTAGTATTCATTGTGTACATGGACCACTTCTTCTTTATCCTTTCATCTGTTGATGGACATTTTGGTTGCTTCACTGCCTTGTCTATTGTGAATCAGGCTGAAGTGCAGCTTTTGCAGCCCGGGTCTTCTTCATTCTGGTCTTCTCAGATGAGAGGCCCATTGGTGCACCTGCTGGATTGAATGGTACCTCAATTTTTACTTTTAAACGCAGCTCCTTTCTGTTCTCATTATTAGCGTCTAACCCTTTTACATCTCACCAGCAGCTAGAGGGTACACATTTCTCTAAAACCTCTTAGGCATTTATTGTTTGTAGTCTTTTTTCCAATGGTCAGTCGACTGGTGTGAGTTGAAAACTTTTTGTAGATTAGATTGCATGAGTCTAATACTTCCTGAGGCTGAGCTTTTATCCATTTTCCTTTCTTTAAAAAGAGAGTGAGTAAAACATACCTCTTCATACTATCTTCTTGCAAATTTTGCCTGTTTTGAAATTTTTATCCATTCCCTACCTCAGCACAATTTTGAGGGCAGGTGTCCTTTACAGCCCTGAGTCCTTGTGAATGGTAAGTGACCATTAGCTGTGGGTTAAAAGCTGCTCTGGCGGGAATTGGCCACAAGGCGGCAGCATTTCTCCTTTACCAAATCTGGTTACTAGGGCAACAGAGCCTTACTGGAAGTGGTGTTCTAGGTTGTAAATTAGAATGGAATGTGCGAGGAAAAAGCTCTTTAAGTTTATGTCTCATTACTTCTTGTTGGTATTTTTAACTTAATTTTTATTATTTATCACAGCAAACTTGAATACAATGTTTTGTTTGCTCTAGGTGTGCAAGAAGTGGTTCTTTCACACATATACATATATCTATTCTTCTTTGGATCCTTTTCCCATGTAGGTTATGACACAATGTTCAGTAGTCTTCTCTTGGTATTGCATAGGTCTTTGGTGATTATATATTTCACTTGTGTTTGTATCTCTCTGTTAACCTCAATATGGTAATGTATCCAATCCTCACACCTTTCCATTTGGTCAACCATAAGTTTTTTTTAATGTATCTATGATAGTGTTTGTCTGTGGAAATATCTTTGTTTGTATCATTCTTTAGGTAACCCCTATATGTGATATGATAGTATATGTGTCTTTCGCTTTCTCACTTACTCCAAGTTGCGTGATTACTTCTAGACTCATCTATGGTGCTGCAAATGGCATTGTTTCATTTTTTCACTAGCTCATATTCCATCTGTACAGGTAGCAGTTCTTCTTTGTCCACCCATCTGCCGATGGGCTTTTTGGTTACTTCCATATCTTGGCTATTGTAATAGTATGCAATGCAGATTTGCGTGGCTGTGTCCTTCCAATTCTGTCTTCTTAGTTTATAGGTCCAGGAATAGGTCTGCTGGATCATATGGTAGCTCAGTGTTTACCTTTTAAAGGCACCTCTGTTCTGTTCTCCTTAGTGGCTCTTTCCAGGTTACGTCCCACTTAAAGTGGAGGGCATGTATTTCTTCCCAGCACCTTCAGGATTTATTCTTTGTAGTTTTTGCTGATGATTATTCTGAGTGGTGTGAGCTGATACCTCTTTGTGGTTGAATTTGCATGTGTCTCATAATGCGTTGAAATTGAGCTTTAAGACATGTCCTTTTTATTTTTCCAGCTGTGATTAGAGCTTATTTCTTCAAAGTGTTTTCTTAAAGTATGTGTCACCATTTGAAATATTTTGGCCATTATCTCCCTCAAGACATTTTGAGGGCAGGTTTCATTTACAGCCCTGCAGTACTTGTTCACATGAAGTGACCATTAGCTCAGGCTTTAAACCTGCTTTTGCAGGTAACGGCCAGAGAGCGGCAGCCTTTCTACGTTTCCCATGCTGGTACTAGGGAAACAGACCTACCGGCCAGTGGTGTTCTTCGGTTATAAATGAGAGTGCAATGTGCCCGGATAAACCCACAAATGTTGATGTCTCCTTGCTTTTGTTTGTTTTTAAATTTAATTTATATTTATTATTACAGTAATATTCCATTGTGTACGTGGACCACTTCTTCTTGGTGCATTCCTCGGTTGATGGACATTTTCATTGCTTCCAAGTGCTGGCTATGGTAAATCTTGCTGGCGTACAGGTTTGCCAGCCTGTGACTTTTTGATTCTCATTTTCTCAGGTGGTAGGCCAAGCAGTGGTTGTGATTGATTGACTGGTAGCTCAATGTTTCCCTTTTCAAAGCACCTACATTGTGTTTTCATTAGTGGCTCTTTACATGCCCCCCCTTACAACCAAGGGTACGCATTTCTCCACACTCCCTTCACCGTTTATTTTTTGCAGCATTATTCCTAATGGCCATTCTGACTGCTGTGAGCTGATAGGTTTTTGTAACATGGGTATGCATGTCATTAAAATTTTTAAAATTCACCATATTCCTATTCCTTTTTCTTTTCTCTTAAAAGAAAAAACCGTGAGTACAATATAGCTCTTGAAATTGTCTTCTTAGGAAGGTTGCCCTCTTCTGAAGTTTTTGGTCGATTTTTGACCCCAGAAATTTTCTGGAAGGCAGGTGCCATTTACAGAAATGCAAGTTGGTGAAAATTTAGTCACCTTTTGCAGTGGGTTCAAAGCTGCTGTTGTGGGAAACGGCCACAAGGAGGTAGCATTTCTCCATTCCCCAATCTGGGTACTAGGGCAGCAGAGCCTTTCTGGAAGTCATTGTCCTAGGTTGTAAATTAGAATGGAATTTGCCAGGAGAAATCCCCATAAGTTTATGTCTCATTACTTCTTCTTGGTTTTAAAATTTTTTTAATCTGGGTAAAGTTTAGAATATTGTTTGTCCTAGGTGTACACAATCTGGTTCATTTACACATTATGTATGTCTATTAATGTACAGATCCTCTTCCCATGTAAAATATTACAGTGTTCTGTCGACCTCCCTTGCTATATGTTCGGTCTTTTTGATACATGTATATACTATGTATTTGTATATGTATAGTAACACTAATCTTCATTTCTCGATTTCCCCGCTCCTTTCCTTTTCGATGAGCATAGTTTGTTTTCTAAGCCTGTGAGTGTCTTTCTCTTTGGAAATATGTTCGTCTGTGTCAGTTATTAGATAATGCCATAAGTGATAATATAGGTCTTTTGCTTTCCGACCTACTTCATGTTTTGTGATTATCTCCAGGCTCATCTATGGTGCCTCAAAGAGCAGTGCTTCAATGTTTTCCATAGCTAATATTCCATTGTGTACATGGACCACTTCTTCTTGGTGCATTCCTCTGTTGATGGACATTTTCGTTGCTTCCAAGTGTTGCCTATGGTAAATATTGCTGGAGTGCAGGTTTGCCAGCCTGTGATTTTTGATTTTCATTTTCTCAGGTGGTAGACCCAGCAGTGGGTATGATTGATTGACTGGTATGGTAGCTCAACGTTTACCTTTTCAAGGCACCTCAATTGTGCTTTCATTAGTGGCTCTTACCACTTCCCCCTTAGAATCGAGGGTACGCATTTCTCCACAATCACGTCAGCATTTATTGTTTGCAGCATTTTTGTTGATGGCCATTCTGACTGGTGTGAGCTGATAGGTTTTTGTAATTTGGGTTTACATGTCTGTAAAAATTCCTACAATTCATCATTTCTCCACACCTTTTTCTTTTCTGTTAAAAGAAAAAAGCCAAAATGTGTGAGTATAATATACCTCTTCAATTTTTCTTTTTGGAAGGTTGCACTCTAGAATTTTTTGGTCGATTTTCGGCCTCAGGATTTTTTGGAGGGCAGGTGTCATTTACAGAACTGCAATTGGTGAATATTTAGTGACCTTTTGGAGTGGGTTTAAAGCTGCTGTTGTGGGAAACGGCCACAAGGATGCAGCATTTCTCCATTCCCAAATCTGGGTACTAGGGCAGCAGAACCATTCTGGAAGTCGTTTGTATAGGTTGTAAATTTGAATGGAACGTGCCAGGAAAACCCCCCATAAGTTTATGTCTCATTACTCCTAGTTTGTTGTTTTAATTTTTTTCAATTAGCCTAATGGTTAGAATGTTGCTTGCCCAAGGTGTACACACTCTGGTTCATCTACATAGTCTATATACCTATTTATGTAGAGATCCTCTTCCCGTGTAAATTATTACAGAGTGTTCCGTAAACCTTCCTTGCTATTTGGTCAGTCTTTTTGATATATGTATATAATATGTATTTGTATACATATGGTAACGCTAATCTTCATTTATCCATTCCCCTCACCTTTCCTTTTAGATAAGCATAGTTTTTTTAATAAGTCTGTGATTGACTTTCTCTGTGGAAATATGTTCATTTGTGTCAGTTTTTAGATAACGCCTATAAGTGATATCGTAGGATATAGGACTTTTGCTTTCCGACTTACCTCATGTTCTGTGATTATCTCCAAGATCATCTATGGTGCCTCAAAGAGCAGTGTTTCATTGTTTTCCATGGCTAGTATTCATTGTGTACATGGACCACTTCTTCTTTATCCTTTCATCTGTTGATGGACATTTTGGTTGCTTCACTGCCTTGTCTATTGTGAATCAGGCTGCAGTGCAGCTTTTGCAGCCCGGGTCTTCTTCATTCTGGTCTTCTCAGGTGAGAGGCCCATTGGTGCACCTGCTGGATTGAATGGTACCTCAATTTTTACTTTTAAACGCAGCTCCTTTCTGTTCTCATTATTAGCGTCTAACCCTTTTACATCTCACCAGCAGCTAGAGGGTACACATTTCTCTAAAACCTCTTAGGCATTTATTGTTTGTAGTCTTTTTTCCAATGGTCAGTCGACTGGTGTGAGTTGAAAACTTTTTGTAGATTAGATTGCATGAGTCTAATACTTCCTGAGGCTGAGCTTTTATCCATTTTCCTTTCTTTAAAAAGAGAGTGAGTAAAACATACCTCTTCATACTATCTTCTTGCAAATTTTGCCTGTTTTGAAATTTTTATCCATTCCCTACCTCAGCACAATTTTGAGGGCAGGTGTCCTTTACAGCCCTGAGTCCTTGTGAATGGTAAGTGACCATTAGCTGTGGGTTAAAAGCTGCTCTGGCGGGAATTGGCCACAAGGCGGCAGCATTTCTCCTTTACCAAATCTGGTTACTAGGGCAACAGAGCCTTACTGGAAGTGGTGTTCTAGGTTGTAAATTAGAATGGAATGTGCGAGGAAAAAGCTCTTTAAGTTTATGTCTCATTACTTCTTGTTGGTATTTTTAACTTAATTTTTATTATTTATCACAGCAAACTTGAATACAATGTTTTGTTTGCTCTAGGTGTGCAAGAAGTGGTTCTTTCACACATATACATATATCTATTCTTCTTTGGATCCTTTTCCCATGTAGGTTATGACACAATGTTCAGTAGTCTTCTCTTGGTATTGCATAGGTCTTTGGTGATTATATATTTCACTTGTGTTTGTATCTCTCTGTTAACCTCAATATGGTAATGTATCCAATCCTCACACCTTTCCATTTGGTCAACCATAAGTTTTTTTTAATGTATCTATGATAGTGTTTGTCTGTGGAAATATCTTTGTTTGTATCATTCTTTAGGTAACCCCTATATGTGATATGATAGTATATGTGTCTTTCGCTTTCTCACTTACTCCAAGTTGCGTGATTACTTCTAGACTCATCTATGGTGCTGCAAATGGCATTGTTTCATTTTTTCACTAGCTCATATTCCATCTGTACAGGTAGCAGTTCTTCTTTGTCCACCCATCTGCCGATGGGCTTTTTGGTTACTTCCATATCTTGGCTATTGTAATAGTATGCAATGCAGATTTGCGTGGCTGTGTCCTTCCAATTCTGTCTTCTTAGTTTATAGGTCCAGGAATAGGTCTGCTGGATCATATGGTAGCTCAGTGTTTACCTTTTAAAGGCACCTCTGTTCTGTTCTCCTTAGTGGCTCTTTCCAGGTTACGTCCCACTTAAAGTGGAGGGCATGTATTTCTTCCCAGCACCTTCAGGATTTATTCTTTGTAGTTTTTGCTGATGATTATTCTGAGTGGTGTGAGCTGATACCTCTTTGTGGTTGAATTTGCATGTGTCTCATAATGCGTTGAAATTGAGCTTTAAGACATGTCCTTTTTATTTTTCCAGCTGTGATTAGAGCTTATTTCTTCAAAGTGTTTTCTTAAAGTATGTGTCACCATTTGAAATATTTTGGCCATTATCTCCCTCAAGACATTTTGAGGGCAGGTTTCATTTACAGCCCTGCAGTACTTGTTCACATGAAGTGACCATTAGCTCAGGCTTTAAACCTGCTTTTGCAGGTAACGGCCAGAGAGCGGCAGCCTTTCTACGTTTCCCATGCTGGTACTAGGGAAACAGACCTACCGGCCAGTGGTGTTCTTCGGTTATAAATGAGAGTGCAATGTGCCCGGATAAACCCACAAATGTTGATGTCTCCTTGCTTTTGTTTGTTTTTAAATTTAATTTATATTTATTATTACAGTAATATTCCATTGTGTACGTGGACCACTTCTTCTTGGTGCATTCCTCGGTTGATGGACATTTTCATTGCTTCCAAGTGCTGGCTATGGTAAATCTTGCTGGCGTACAGGTTTGCCAGCCTGTGACTTTTTGATTCTCATTTTCTCAGGTGGTAGGCCAAGCAGTGGTTGTGATTGATTG
Source organism: Balaenoptera physalus (assembly GCF_965194825.1). Taxonomy (NCBI): domain Eukaryota; kingdom Metazoa; phylum Chordata; class Mammalia; order Artiodactyla; family Balaenopteridae; genus Balaenoptera; species Balaenoptera physalus. The sequence goes on along the minus strand of NC_138887.1, from coordinate 39,794,409 downwards.
ACTGGTAGCTCAATGTTTCCCTTTTCAAAGCACCTACATTGTGTTTTCATTAGTGGCTCTTTACATGCCCCCCCTTACAACCAAGGGTACGCATTTCTCCACACTCCCTTCACCGTTTATTTTTTGCAGCATTATTCCTAATGGCCATTCTGACTGCTGTGAGCTGATAGGTTTTTGTAACATGGGTATGCATGTCATTAAAATTTTTAAAATTCACCATATTCCTATTCCTTTTTCTTTTCTCTTAAAAGAAAAAACCGTGAGTACAATATAGCTCTTGAAATTGTCTTCTTAGGAAGGTTGCCCTCTTCTGAAGTTTTTGGTCGATTTTTGACCCCAGAAATTTTCTGGAAGGCAGGTGCCATTTACAGAAATGCAAGTTGGTGAAAATTTAGTCACCTTTTGCAGTGGGTTCAAAGCTGCTGTTGTGGGAAACGGCCACAAGGAGGTAGCATTTCTCCATTCCCCAATCTGGGTACTAGGGCAGCAGAGCCTTTCTGGAAGTCATTGTCCTAGGTTGTAAATTAGAATGGAATTTGCCAGGAGAAATCCCCATAAGTTTATGTCTCATTACTTCTTCTTGGTTTTAAAATTTTTTTAATCTGGGTAAAGTTTAGAATATTGTTTGTCCTAGGTGTACACAATCTGGTTCATTTACACATTATGTATGTCTATTAATGTACAGATCCTCTTCCCATGTAAAATATTACAGTGTTCTGTCGACCTCCCTTGCTATATGTTCGGTCTTTTTGATACATGTATATACTATGTATTTGTATATGTATAGTAACACTAATCTTCATTTCTCGATTTCCCCGCTCCTTTCCTTTTCGATGAGCATAGTTTGTTTTCTAAGCCTGTGAGTGTCTTTCTCTTTGGAAATATGTTCGTCTGTGTCAGTTATTAGATAATGCCATAAGTGATAATATAGGTCTTTTGCTTTCCGACCTACTTCATGTTTTGTGATTATCTCCAGGCTCATCTATGGTGCCTCAAAGAGCAGTGCTTCAATGTTTTCCATAGCTAATATTCCATTGTGTACATGGACCACTTCTTCTTGGTGCATTCCTCTGTTGATGGACATTTTCGTTGCTTCCAAGTGTTGCCTATGGTAAATATTGCTGGAGTGCAGGTTTGCCAGCCTGTGATTTTTGATTTTCATTTTCTCAGGTGGTAGACCCAGCAGTGGGTATGATTGATTGACTGGTATGGTAGCTCAACGTTTACCTTTTCAAGGCACCTCAATTGTGCTTTCATTAGTGGCTCTTACCACTTCCCCCTTAGAATCGAGGGTACGCATTTCTCCACAATCACGTCAGCATTTATTGTTTGCAGCATTTTTGTTGATGGCCATTCTGACTGGTGTGAGCTGATAGGTTTTTGTAATTTGGGTTTACATGTCTGTAAAAATTCCTACAATTCATCATTTCTCCACACCTTTTTCTTTTCTGTTAAAAGAAAAAAGCCAAAATGTGTGAGTATAATATACCTCTTCAATTTTTCTTTTTGGAAGGTTGCACTCTAGAATTTTTTGGTCGATTTTCGGCCTCAGGATTTTTTGGAGGGCAGGTGTCATTTACAGAACTGCAATTGGTGAATATTTAGTGACCTTTTGGAGTGGGTTTAAAGCTGCTGTTGTGGGAAACGGCCACAAGGATGCAGCATTTCTCCATTCCCAAATCTGGGTACTAGGGCAGCAGAACCATTCTGGAAGTCGTTTGTATAGGTTGTAAATTTGAATGGAACGTGCCAGGAAAACCCCCCATAAGTTTATGTCTCATTACTCCTAGTTTGTTGTTTTAATTTTTTTCAATTAGCCTAATGGTTAGAATGTTGCTTGCCCAAGGTGTACACACTCTGGTTCATCTACATAGTCTATATACCTATTTATGTAGAGATCCTCTTCCCGTGTAAATTATTACAGAGTGTTCCGTAAACCTTCCTTGCTATTTGGTCAGTCTTTTTGATATATGTATATAATATGTATTTGTATACATATGGTAACGCTAATCTTCATTTATCCATTCCCCTCACCTTTCCTTTTAGATAAGCATAGTTTTTTTAATAAGTCTGTGATTGACTTTCTCTGTGGAAATATGTTCATTTGTGTCAGTTTTTAGATAACGCCTATAAGTGATATCGTAGGATATAGGACTTTTGCTTTCCGACTTACCTCATGTTCTGTGATTATCTCCAAGATCATCTATGGTGCCTCAAAGAGCAGTGTTTCATTGTTTTCCATGGCTAGTATTCATTGTGTACATGGACCACTTCTTCTTTATCCTTTCATCTGTTGATGGACATTTTGGTTGCTTCACTGCCTTGTCTATTGTGAATCAGGCTGCAGTGCAGCTTTTGCAGCCCGGGTCTTCTTCATTCTGGTCTTCTCAGGTGAGAGGCCCATTGGTGCACCTGCTGGATTGAATGGTACCTCAATTTTTACTTTTAAACGCAGCTCCTTTCTGTTCTCATTATTAGCGTCTAACCCTTTTACATCTCACCAGCAGCTAGAGGGTACACATTTCTCTAAAACCTCTTAGGCATTTATTGTTTGTAGTCTTTTTCCAATGGTCAGTCGACTGGTGTGAGTTGAAAACTTTTTGTAGATTAGATTGCATGAGTCTAATACTTCCTGAGGCTGAGCTTTTATCCATTTTCCTTTCTTTAAAAAGAGAGTGAGTAAAACATACCTCTTCATACTATCTTCTTGCAAATTTTGCCTGTTTTGAAATTTTTATCCATTCCCTACCTCAGCACAATTTTGAGGGCAGGTGTCCTTTACAGCCCTGAGTCCTTGTGAATGGTAAGTGACCATTAGCTGTGGGTTAAAAGCTGCTCTGGCGGGAATTGGCCACAAGGCGGCAGCATTTCTCCTTTACCAAATCTGGTTACTAGGGCAACAGAGCCTTACTGGAAGTGGTGTTCTAGGTTGTAAATTAGAATGGAATGTGCGAGGAAAAAGCTCTTAAATTTATGTCTCATTACTTCTTGTTGGTATTTTTAACTTAATTTTTATTATTTATCACAGCAAACTTGAATACAATGTTTTGTTTGCTCTAGGTGTGCAAGATGTGGTTCTTTCACACATATACATATATCTATTCTTCTTTGGATCCTTTTCCCATGTAGGTTATGACACAATGTTCAGTAGTCTTCTCTTGGTATTGCATAGGTCTTTGGTGATTATATATTTCACTTGTGTTTGTATCTCTCTGTTAACCTCAATATGGTAATGTATCCAATCCTCACACCTTTCCATTTGGTCAACCATAAGTTTTTTTAATGTATCTATGATAGTGTTTGTCTGTGGAAATATCTTTGTTTGTATCATTCTTTAGGTAACCCCTATATGTGATATGATAGTATATGTGTCTTTCGCTTTCTCACTTACTCCAAGTTGCGTGATTACTTCTAGACTCATCTATGGTGCTGCAAATGGCATTGTTTCATTTTTTCACTAGCTCATATTCCATCTGTACAGGTAGCAGTTCTTCTTTGTCCACCCATCTGCCGATGGGCTTTTGGGTTACTTCCATATCTTGGCTATTGTAATAGTATGCAATGCAGATTTGCGTGGCTGTGTCCTTCCAATTCTGTCTTCTTAGTTTATAGGTCCAGGAATAGGTCTGCTGGATCATATGGTAGCTCAGTGTTTACCTTTTAAAGGCACCTCTGTTCTGTTCTCCTTAGTGGCTCTTTCCAGGTTACGTCCCACTTAAAGTGGAGGGCATGTATTTCTTCCCAGCACCTTCAGGATTTATTCTTTGTAGTTTTTGCTGATGATTATTCTGAGTGGTGTGAGCTGATACCTCTTTGTGGTTGAATTTGCATGTGTCTCATAATGCGTTGAAATTGAGCTTTAAGACATGTCCTTTTTATTTTTCCAGCTGTGATTAGAGCTTATTTCTTCAAAGTGTTTTCTTAAAGTATGTGTCACCATTTGAAATATTTTGGCCATTATCTCCCTCAAGACATTTTGAGGGCAGGTTTCATTTACAGCCCTGCAGTACTTGTTCACATGAAGTGACCATTAGCTCAGGCTTTAAACCTGCTTTTGCAGGTAACGGCCAGAGAGCGGCAGCCTTTCTACGTTTCCCATGCTGGTACTAGGGAAACAGACCTACCGGCCAGTGGTGTTCTTCGGTTATAAATGAGAGTGCAATGTGCCCGGATAAACCCACAAATGTTGATGTCTCCTTGCTTTTGTTTGTTTTTAAATTTAATTTATATTTATTATTACAGTAATATTCCAATGTGTACGTGGACCACTTCTTCTTGGTGCATTCCTCGGTTGATGGACATTTTCATTGCTTCCAAGTGCTGGCTATGGTAAATCTTGCTGGCGTACAGGTTTGCCAGCCTGTGACTTTTTGATTCTCATTTTCTCAGGTGGTAGGCCAAGCAGTGGTTGTGATTGATTGACTGGTAGCTCAATGTTTCCCTTTTCAAAGCACCTACATTGTGTTTTCATTAGTGGCTCTTTACATGCCCCCCCTTACAACCGAGGGTACGCATTTTTCCACACTCCCTTCACCGTTTATTTTTTGCAGCATTATTCCTAATGGCCATTCTGACTGCTGTGAGCTGATAGGTTTTTGTAACATGGGTATGCATGTCATTAAAATTTTTAAAATTCACCATATTCCTATTCCTTTTTCTTTTCTCTTAAAAGAAAAAACCGTGAGTACAATATAGCTCTTGAAATTGTCTTCTTAGGAAGGTTGCCCTCTTCTGAAGTTTTTGGTCGATTTTTGACCCCAGAAATTTTCTGGAAGGCAGGTGCCATTTACAGAAATGCAAGTTGGTGAAAATTTAGTCACCTTTTGCAGTGGGTTCAAAGCTGCTGTTGTGGGAAACGGCCACAAGGAGGTAGCATTTCTCTATTCCCCAATCTGGGTACTATGGCAGCAGAGCCTTTCTGGAAGTCATTGTCCTAGGTTGTAAATTAGAATGGAATTTGCCAGGAGAAATCCCCATAAGTTTATGTCTCATTACTTCTTCTTGGTTTTAAAATTTTTTTAATCTGGGTAAAGTTTAGAATATTGTTTGTCCTAGGTGTACACAATCTGGTTCATTTACACATTATGTATGTCTATTAATGTACAGATCCTCTTCCCATGTAAAATATTCCAGTGTTCTGTCGACCTCCCTTGCTATATGTTCGGTCTTTTTGATACATGTATATACTATGTATTTGTATATGTATAGTAACACTAATCTTCATTTCTCGATTTCCCCGCTCCTTTCCTTTTCGATGAGCATAGTTTGTTTTCTAAGCCTGTGAGTGTCTTTCTCTTTGGAAATATGTTCATCTGCGTCAGTTATTAGATAATGCCATAAGTGATAATATAGGTCTTTTGCTTTCCGACCTACTTCATGTTTTGTGATTATCTCCAGGCTCATCTATGGTGCCTCAAAGAGCAGTGCTTCAATGTTTTCCATAGCTAATATTCCATTGTGTACATGGACCACTTCTTCTTGGTGCATTCCTCTGTTGATGGACATTTTCGTTGCTTCCAAGTGTTGCCTATGGTAAATATTGCTGGAGTGCAGGTTTGCCAGCCTGTGATTTTTGATTTTCATTTTCTCAGGTGGTAGACCCAGCAGTGGGTATGATTGATTGACTGGTATGGTAGCTCAACGTTTACCTTTTCAAGGCACCTCAATTGTGCTTTCATTAGTGGCTCTTACCACGTCCCCCTTAGAATCGAGGGTACGCATTTCTCCACAATCACGTCAGCATTTATTGTTTGCAGCATTTTTGTTGATGGCCATTCTGACTGGTGTGAGCTGATAGGTTTTTGTAATTTGGGTTTACATGTCTGTAAAAATTCCTACAATTCATCATTTCTCCACACCTTTTTCTTTTCTGTTAAAAGAAAAAAGCCAAAATGTGTGAGTATAATATACCTCTTCAATTTTTCTTTTTGGAAGGTTGCACTCTAGAATTTTTTGGTCGATTTTCGGCCTCAGGATTTTTTGGAGGGCAGGTGTCATTTACAGAACTGCAATTGGTGAATATTTAGTGACCTTTTGGAGTGGGTTTAAAGCTGCTGTTGTGGGAAACGGCCACAAGGATGCAGCATTTCTCCATTCCCAAATCTGGGTACTAGGGCAGCAGAACCATTCTGGAAGTCGTTTGTATAGGTTGTAAATTTGAATGGAACGTGCCAGGAAAACCCCCCATAAGTTTATGTCTCATTACTCCTAGTTTGTTGTTTTAATTTTTTTCAATTAGCCTAATGGTTAGAATGTTGCTTGCCCAAGGTGTACACACTCTGGTTCATCTACATAGTCTATATACCTATTTATGTAGAGATCCTCTTCCCGTGTAAATTATTACAGAGTGTTCCGTAAACCTTCCTTGCTATTTGGTCAGTCTTTTTGATATATGTATATAATATGTATTTGTATACATATGGTAACGCTAATCTTCATTTATCCATTCCCCTCACCTTTCCTTTTAGATAAGCATAGTTTTTTTAATAAGTCTGTGATTGACTTTCTCTGTGGAAATATGTTCATTTGTGTCAGTTTTTAGATAACGCCTATAAGTGATATCGTAGGATATAGGACTTTTGCTTTCCGACTTACCTCATGTTCTGTGATTATCTCCAAGATCATCTATGGTGCCTCAAAGAGCAGTGTTTCATTGTTTTCCATGGCTAGTATTCATTGTGTACATGGACCACTTCTTCTTTATCCTTTCATCTGTTGATGGACATTTTGGTTGCTTCACTGCCTTGTCTATTGTGAATCAGGCTGCAGTGCAGCTTTTGCAGCCCGGGTCTTCTTCATTCTGGTCTTCTCAGGTGAGAGGCCCATTGGTGCACCTGCTGGATTGAATGGTACCTCAATTTTTACTTTTAAACGCAGCTCCTTTCTGTTCTCATTATTAGCGTCTAACCCTTTTACATCTCACCAGCAGCTAGAGGGTACACATTTCTCTAAAACCTCTTAGGCATTTATTGTTTGTAGTCTTTTTTCCAATGGTCAGTCGACTGGTGTGAGTTGAAAACTTTTTGTAGATTAGATTGCATGAGTCTAATACTTCCTGAGGCTGAGCTTTTATCCATTTTCCTTTCTTTAAAAAGAGAGTGAGTAAAACATACCTCTTCATACTATCTTCTTGCAAATTTTGCCTGTTTTGAAATTTTTATCCATTCCCTACCTCAGCACAATTTTGAGGGCAGGTGTCCTTTACAGCCCTGAGTCCTTGTGAATGGTAAGTGACCATTAGCTGTGGGTTAAAAGCTGCTCTGGCGGGAATTGGCCACAAGGCGGCAGCATTTCTCCTTTACCAAATCTGGTTACTAGGGCAACAGAGCCTTACTGGAAGTGGTGTTCTAGGTTGTAAATTAGAATGGAATGTGCGAGGAAAAAGCTCTTTAAGTTTATGTCTCATTACTTCTTGTTGGTATTTTTAACTTAATTTTTATTATTTATCACAGCAAACTTGAATACAATGTTTTGTTTGCTCTAGGTGTGCAAGATGTGGTTCTTTCACACATATACATATATCTATTCTTCTTTGGATCCTTTTCCCATGTAGGTTATGACACAATGTTCAGTAGTCTTCTCTTGGTATTGCATAGGTCTTTGGTGATTATATATTTCACTTGTGTTTGTATCTCTCTGTTAACCTCAATATGGTAATGTATCCAATCCTCACACCTTTCCATTTGGTCAACCATAAGTTTTTTTTAATGTATCTATGATAGTGTTTGTCTGTGGAAATATCTTTGTTTGTATCATTCTTTAGGTAACCCCTATATGTGATATTATAGTATATGTGTCTTTCGCTTTCTCACTTACTCCAAGTTGCGTGATTACTTCTAGACTCATCTATGGTGCTGCAAATGGCATTGTTTCATTTTTTCACTAGCTCATATTCCATCTGTACAGGTAGCAGTTCTTCTTTGTCCACCCATCTGCCGATGGGCTTTTTGGTTACTTCCATATCTTGGCTATTGTAATAGTATGCAATGCAGATTTGCGTGGCTGTGTCCTTCCAATTCTGTCTTCTTAGTTTATAGGTCCAGGAATAGGTCTGCTGGATCATATGGTAGCTCAGTGTTTACCTTTTAAAGACACCTCTGTTCTGTTCTCCTTAGTGGCTCTTTCCAGGTTACGTCCCACTTAAAGTGGAGGGCATGTATTTCTTCCCAGCACCTTCAGGATTTATTCTTTGTAGTTTTTGCTGATGATTATTCTGAGTGGTGTGAGCTGATACCTCTTTGTGTTTGAATTTGCATGTGTCTCATAATGGTTGAATTTGAGCTTTAAGACATGTCCTTTTTATTTTTCCAGCTGTGATTAGAGCTTATTTCTTCAAAGTGTTTTCTTAAAGTATGTGTCACCATTTGAAATATTTTGGCCATTATCTCCCTCAAGACATTTTGAGGGCAGGTTTCATTTACAGCCCTGCAGTACTTGTTCACATGAAGTGACCATTAGCTCAGGCTTTAAACCTGCTTTTGCAGGTAACGGCCAGAGAGCGGCAGCCTTTCTACGTTTCCCATGCTGGTACTAGGGAAACAGACCTACCGGCCTGTGGTGTTCTTCGGTTATAAATGAGAGTGCAATGTGCCCGGATAAACCCACAAATGTTGATGTCTCCTTGCTTTTGTTTGTTTTTAAATTTAATTTATATTTATTATTACAGTAATATTCCATTGTGTACGTGGACCACTTCTTCTTGGTGCATTCCTCGGTTGATGGACATTTTCATTGCTTCCAAGTGCTGGCTATGGTAAATCTTGCTGGCGTACAGGTTTGCCAGCCTGTGACTTTTTGATTCTCATTTTCTCAGGTGGTAGGCCAAGCAGTGGTTGTGATTGATTGACTGGTAGCTCAATGTTTCCCTTTTCAAAGCACCTACATTGTGTTTTCATTAGTGGCTCTTTACATGCCCCCCCTTACAACCGAGGGTACGCATTTCTCCACACTCCCTTCACCGTTTATTTTTTGCAGCATTATTCCTAATGGCCATTCTGACTGCTGTGAGCTGATAGGTTTTTGTAACATGGGTATGCATGTCATTAAAATTTTTAAAATTCATCATATTCCTATACCTTTTTCTTTTCTCTTAAAAGAAAAAAACGTGAGTACAATATAGCTCTTGAAATTTTCTTCTTCGCTGGTTGCCCTCTTCTGAAGTTTTTGGTCGATTTTTGACCCCAGAAATTTTCTGGAAGGCAGGTGCCATTTACAGAAATGCAAGTTGGTGAAAATTTTGTCACCTTTTGCAGTGGGTTCAAAGCTGCTGTTGTGGGAAACGGCCACAAGGAGGTAGCATTTCTCCATTCCCCAATCTGGGTACTAGGGCAGCAGAGCCATTCTGGAAGTCATTGTCCTAGGTTGTAAATTAGAATGGAATTTGCCAGGAGAAATCCCCATAAGTTTATGTCTCATTATTTCTTCTTGGTTTTAAAATTTTTTTAATCTGGGTATAGTTTAGAATATTGTTTGTCCTAGGTGTACACAATCTGGTTCATTTATACATTATGTATGTCTATTAATGTACAGATCCTCTTCCCATATAAAATATTACAGTGTTCCGTCGACCTCCCTTGCTATATGTTCGGTCTTTTTGATACATGTATATACTATGTATTTGTACATGTATAGTAACTCTAATCTTCATTTCTCGATTTCCCCCCTCCTTTCCTTTTCGATGAGCATAGTTTTTTTTCTAAGCCTGTGAGTGTCTTTCTCTTTGGAAATATGTTCATCTGTGTCAGTTATTAGATAATGCCATAAGTGCTAATATAGGTCTTTTGCTTTCCGACCTACTTCATGTTTTGTGATTATCTCCAGGCTCATCTATGGTGCCTCAAAGAGCAGTGCTTCAATGTTTTCCATAGCTAATATTCCATTGTGTACATGGACCACTTCTTCTTGGTGCATTCCTCTGTTGATGGACATTTTCGTTGCTTCCAAGTGTTGCCTATGGTAAATATTGTTGGAGTGCAGGTTTGCCATCCTGTGATTTTTGATTTTCATTTTCTCAGGTGGTAGACCCAGCAGTGGGTATGATTGATTGACTGGTATGGTAGCTCAACGTTTACCTTTTCAAGGCACCTCAATTGTGCTTTCATTAGTGGCTCTTACCACGTCCCCCTTAGAATCGAGGGTACGCATTTCTCCACAATCACGTCAGCATTTATTGTTTGCAGCATTTTTGTTGATGGCCATTCTGACTGGTGTGAGCTGATAGGTTTTTGTAATTTGGGTTTACATGTCTGTAAAAATTCCTACAATTCATCATTTCTCCACACCTTTTTCTTTTCTGTTAAAAGAAAAAAGAAAAAATGTGTGAGTATAATATACCTCTTCAATTTTTCTTTTTGGAAGGTTGCACTCTAGAATTTTTTGGTCGATTTTCGGCCTCAGGATTTTTTGGAGGGCAGGTGTCATTTACAGAACTGCAATTGGTGAATATTTAGTGACCTTTTGGAGTGGGTTTAAAGCTGCTGTTGTGGGAAACGGCCACAAGGATGCAGCATTTCTCCATTCCCAAATCTGGGTACTAGGGCAGCAGAACCATTCTGGAAGTCGTTTGTATAGGTTGTAAATTTGAATGGAACGTGCCAGGAAAACCCCCCATAAGTTTATGTCTCATTACTCCTAGTTTGTTGTTTTAATTTTTTTCAATTAGCCTAATGGTTAGAATGTTGCTTGCCCAAGGTGTACACACTCTGGTTCATCTACTTAGTCTATATACCTATTTATGTAGAGATCCTCTTCCCGTGTAAATTATTACAGAGTGTTCCGTAAACCTTCCTTGCTATTTGGTCAGTCTTTTTGATATATGTATATAATATGTATTTGTATACATATGGTAACGCTAATCTTCATTTATCCATTCCCCTCACCTTTCCTTTTAGATAAGCATAGTTTTTTTAATAAGTCTGTGATTGACTTTCTCTGTGGAAATATGTTCATTTGTGTCAGTTTTTAGATAACGCCTATAAGTGATATCGTAGGATATAGGACTTTTGCTTTCCGACTTACCTCATGTTCTGTGATTATCTCCAAGATCATCTATGGTGCCTCAAAGAGCAGTGTTTCATTGTTTTCCATGGCTAGTATTCATTGTGTACATGGACCACTTCTTCTTTATCCTTTCATCTGTTGATGGACATTTTGGTTGCTTCACTGCCTTGTCTATTGTGAATCAGGCTGCAGTGCAGCTTTTGCAGCCCGGGTCTTCTTCATTCTGGTCTTCTCAGGTGAGAGGCCCATTGGTGCACCTGCTGGATTGAATGGTACCTCAATTTTTACTTTTAAACACAGCTCCTTTCTGTTCTCATTATTAGCGTCTAACCCTTTTACATCTCACCAGCAGCTAGAGGGTACACATTTCTCTAAAACCTCTTAGGCATTTATTGTTTGTAGTCTTTTTTCCAATGGTCAGTCGACTGGTGTGAGTTGAAAACTTTTTGTAGATTAGATTGCATGAGTCTAATACTTCCTGAGGCTGAGCTTTTATCCATTTTCCTTTCTTTAAAAAGAGAGTGAGTAAAACATACCTCTTCATACTATCTTTTTGCAAATTTTGCCTGTTTTGAAATTTTTATCCATTCCCTACCTCAGCACAATTTTGAGGGCAGGTGTCCTTTACAGCCCTGAGTCCTTGTGAATGGTAAGTGACCATTAGCTGTGGGATAAAAGCTGCTCTGGCGGGAATTGGCCACAAGGCGGCAGCATTTCTCCTTTACCAAATCTGGTTACTAGGGCAACAGAGCCTTACTGGAAGTGGTGTTCTAGGTTGTAAATTAGAATGGAATGTGCGAGGAAATAGCTCTTTAAGTTTATGTCTCATTACTTCTTGTTGGTATTTTTAACTTAATTTTTATTATTTATCACAGCAAACTTGAATACAATGTTTTGTTTGCTCTAGGTGTGCAAGATGTGGTTCTTTCACACATATACATATATCTATTCTTCTTCGGATCCTTTTCCCATGTAGGTTATGACACAATGTTCAGTAGTCTTCTCTTGGTATTGCATAGGTCTTTGGTGATTATATATTTCACTTGTGTTTGTATCTCTCTGTTAACCTCAATATGGTAATGTATCCAATCCTCACACCTTTCCATTTGGTCAACCATAAGTTTTTTTTAATGTATCTATGATAGTGTTTGTCTGTGGAAATATCTTTGTTTGTATCATTCTTTAGGTAACCCCTATATGTGATATGATAGTATATGTGTCTTTCGCTTTCTCACTTACTCCAAGTTGCGTGATTACTTCTAGACTCATCTATGGTGCTGCAAATGGCATTGTTTCATTTTTTCACTAGCTCATATTCCATCTGTACAGGTAGCAGTTCTTCTTTGTCCACCCATCTGCCGATGGGCTTTTTGGTTACTTCCATATCTTGGCTATTGTAATAGTATGCAATGCAGATTTGCGTGGCTGTGTCCTTCCAATTCTGTCTTCTTAGTTTATAGGTCCAGGAATAGGTCTGCTGGATCATATGGTAGCTCAGTGTTTACCTTTTAAAGGCACCTCTGTTCTGTTCTCCTTAGTGGCTCTTTCCAGGTTACGTCCCACTTAAAGTGGAGGGCATGTATTTCTTCCCAGCACCTTCAGGATTTATTCTTTGTAGTTTTTGCTGATGATTATTCTGAGTGGTGTGAGCTGATACCTCTTTGTGGTTGAATTTGCATGTGTCTCATAATGCGTTGAAATTGAGCTTTAAGACATGTCCTTTTTATTTTTCCAGCTGTGATTAGAGCTTATTTCTTCAAAGTGTTTTCTTAAAGTATGTGTCACCATTTGAAATATTTTGGCCATTATCTCCCTCAAGACATTTTGAGGGCAGGTTTCATTTACAGCCCTGCAGTACTTGTTCACATGAAGTGACTATTAGCTCAGGCTTTAAACCTGCTTTTGCAGGTAACGGCCAGAGAGCGGCAGCCTTTCTACGTTTCCCATGCTGGTACTAGGGAAACAGACCTACCGGCCAGTGGTGTTCTTCGGTTATAAATGAGAGTGCAATGTGCCCGGATAAACCCACAAATGTTGATGTCTCCTTGCTTTTGTTTGTTTTTAAATTTAATTTATATTTATTATTACAGTAATATTCCATTGTGTACGTGGACCACTTCTTCTTGGTGCATTCCTCGGTTGATGGACATTTTCATTGCTTCCAAGTGCTGGCTATGGTAAATCTTGCTGGCGTACAGGTTTGCCAGCCTGTGACTTTTTGATTCTCATTTTCTCAGGTGATAGTCCAAGCAGTGGTTGTGATTGATTGACTGGTAGCTCAATGTTTCCCTTTTCAAAGCACCTACATTGTGTTTTCATTAGTGGCTCTTTACATGCCCCCCCTTACAACCGAGGGTACGCATTTCTCCACACTCCCTTCACCGTTTATTTTTTGCAGCATTATTCCTAATGGCCATTCTGACTGCTGTGAGCTGATAGGTTTTTGTAACATGGGTATGCATGTCATTAAAATTTTTAAAATTCACCATATTCCTATTCCTTTTTCTTTTCTCTTAAAAGAAAAAACCGTGAGTACAATATAGCTCTTGAAATTGTCTTCTTAGGAAGGTTGCCCTCTTCTGAAGTTTTTGGTCGATTTTTGACCCCAGAAATTTTCTGGAAGACAGGTGCCATTTACAGAAATGCAAGTTGGTGAAAATTTAGTCACCTTTTGCAGTGGGTTCAAAGCTGCTGTTGTGGGAAACGGCCACAAGGAGGTAGCATTTCTCCATTCCCCAATCTGGGTACTAGGGCAGCAGAGCCTTTCTGGAAGTCATTGTCCTAGGTTGTAAATTAGAATGGAATTTGCCAGGAGAAATCCCCATAAGTTTATGTCTCATTATTTCTTCTTGGTTTTAAAATTTTTTTAATCTGGGTAAAGTTTAGAATATTGTTTGTCCTAGGTGTACACAATCTGGTTCATTTACACATTATGTATGTCTATTAATGTACAGATCCTCTTCCCATGTAAAATATTCCAGTGTGCTGTCGACCTCCCTTGCTATATGTTCGGTCTTTTTGATACATGTATATACTATGTATTTGTATATGTATAGTAACACTAATCTTCATTTCTCGATTTCCCCGCTCCTTTCCTTTTCGATGAGCATAGTTTGTTTTCTAAGCCTGTGAGTGTCTTTCTCTTTGGAAATATGTTCATCTGCGTCAGTTATTAGATAATGCCATAAGTGATAATATAGGTCTTTTGCTTTCCGACCTACTTCATGTTTTGTGATTATCTCCAGGCTCATCTATGGTGCCTCAAAGAGCAGTGCTTCAATGTTTTCCATAGCTAATATTCCATTGTGTACATGGACCACTTCTTCTTGGTGCATTCCTCTGTTGATGGACATTTTCGTTGCTTCCAAGTGTTGCCTATGGTAAATATTGCTGGAGTGCAGGTTTGGCAGCCTGTGATTTTTGATTTTCATTTTCTCAGGTGGTAGACCCAGCAGTGGGTATGATTGATTGACTGGTATGGTAGCTCAACGTTTACCTTTTCAAGGCACCTCAATTGTGCTTTCATTAGTGGCTCTTACCACTTCCCCCTTAGAATCGAGGGTACGCATTTCTCCACAATCACGTCAGCATTTATTGTTTGCAGCATTTTTGTTGATGGCCATTCTGACTGGTGTGAGCTGATAGGTTTTTGTAATTTGGGTTTACATGTCTGTAAAAATTCCTACAATTCATCATTTCTCCACACCTTTTTCTTTTCTGTTAAAAGAAAAAAGAAAAAATGTGTGAGTATAATATACCTCTTCAATTTTTCTTTTTGGAAGGTTGCACTCTAGAATTTTTTGGTCGATTTTCGGCCTCAGGATTTTTTGGAGGGCAGGTGTCATTTACAGAACTGCAATTGGTGAATATTTAGTGACCTTTTGGAGTGGGTTTAAAGCTGCTGTTGTGGGAAACGGCCACAAGGATGCAGCATTTCTCCATTCCCAAATCTGGGTACTAGGGCAGCAGAACCATTCTGGAAGTCGTTTGTATAGGTTGTAAATTTGAATGGAACGTGCCAGGAAAACCCCCCATAAGTTTATGTCTCATTACTCCTAGTTTGTTGTTTTAATTTTTTTCAATTAGCCTAATGGTTAGAATGTTGCTTGCCCAAGGTGTACACACTCTGGTTCATCTACATAGTCTATATACCTATTTATGTAGAGATCCTCTTCCCGTGTAAATTATTACAGAGTGTTCCGTAAACCTTCCTTGCTATTTGGTCAGTCTTTTTGATATATGTATATAATATGTATTTGTATACATATGGTAACGCTAATCTTCCTTTATCCATTCCCCTCACCTTTCCTTTTAGATAAGCATAGTTTTTTTAATAAGTCTGTGATTGACTTTCTCTGTGGAAATATGTTCATTTGTGTCAGTTTTTAGATAACGCCTATAAGTGATATCGTAGGATATAGGACTTTTGCTTTCCGACTTACCTCATGTTCTGTGATTATCTCCAAGATCATCTATGGTGCCTCAAAGAGCAGTGTTTCATTGTTTTCCATGGCTAGTATTCATTGTGTACATGGACCACTTCTTCTTTATCCTTTCATCTGTTGATGGACATTTTGGTTGCTTCACTGCCTTGTCTATTGTGAATCAGGCTGCAGTGCAGCTTTTGCAGCCCGGGTCTTCTTCATTCTGGTCTTCTCAGGTGAGAGGCCCATTGGTGCACCTGCTGGATTGAATGGTACCTCAATTTTTACTTTTAAACGCAGCTCCTTTCTGTTCTCATTATTAGCGTCTAACCCTTTTACATCTCACCAGCAGCTAGAGGGTACACAGTTCTCTAAAACCTCTTAGGCATTTATTGTTTGTCGTCTTTTTTCCAATGGTCAGTCGACTGGTGTGAGTTGAAAACTTTTTGTAGATTAGATTGCATGAGTCTAATACTTCCTGAGGCTGAGCTTTTATCCATTTTCCTTTCTTTAAAAAGAGAGTGAGTAAAACATACCTCTTCATACTATCTTCTTGCAAATTTTGCCTGTTTTGAAATTTTTATCCATTCCCTACCTCAGCACAATTTTGAGGGCAGGTGTCCTTTACAGCCCTGAGTCCTTGTGAATGGTAAGTGACCATTAGCTGTGGGTTAAAAGCTGCTCTGGCGGGAATTGGCCACAAGGCGGCAGCATTTCTCCTTTACCAAATCTGGTTACTAGGGCAACAGAGCCTTACTGGAAGTGGTGTTCTAGGTTGTAAATTAGAATGGAATGTGCGAGGAAAAAGCTCTTTAAGTTTATGTCTCATTACTTCTTGTTGGTATTTTTAACTTAATTTTTATTATTTATCACAGCAAACTTGAATACAATGTTTTGTTTGCTCTAGGTGTGCAAGATGTGGTTCTTTCACACATATAAATATATCTATTCTTCTTCGGATCCTTTTCCCATGTAGGTTATGACACAATGTTGAGTAGTCTTCTCTTGGTATTGCATAGGTCTTTGGTGATTATATATTTCACTTGTGTTTGTATCTCTCTGTTAACCTCAATATGGTAATGTATCCAATCCTCACACCTTTCCATTTGGTCAACCATAAGTTTTTTTTTAATGTATCTATGATAGTGTTTGTCTGTGGAAATATCTTTGTTTGTATCATTCTTTAGGTAACCCCTATATGTGATATGATAGTATATGTGTCTTTCGCTTTCTCACTTACTCCAAGTTGCGTGATTACTTCTAGACTCATCTATGGTGCTGCAAATGGCATTGTTTCATTTTTTCACTAGCTCATATTCCATCTGTACAGGTAGCAGTTCTTCTTTTTCCACCCATCTGTCGATGGGCTTTTTGGTTACTTTCATATCTTGGCTATTGTAATAGTATGCAATGCAGATTTGCGTGGCTGTGTCCTTCCAATTCTGTCTTCTTAGTTTATAGGTCCAGGAATAGGTCTGCTGGATCATATGGTAGCTCAGTGTTTACCTTTTAAAGGCACCTCTGTTCTGTTCTCCTTAGTGGCTCTTTCCAGGTTACGTCCCACTTAAAGTGGAGGGTATGTATTTCTTCCCAGCACCTTCAGGATTTATTCTTTGTAGTTTTTGCTGATGATTATTCTGAGTGATGTGAGCTGATACCTCTTTGTGGTTGAATTTGCATGTGTCTCATAATGGTTGAATTTGAGCTTTAAGACATGTCCTTTTTATTTTTCCAGCTGTGATTAGAGCTTATTTCTTCAAAGTGTTTTCTTAAAGTATGTGTCACCATTTGAAATATTTTGGCCATTATCTCCCTCAAGACATTTTGAGGGCAGGTTTCATTTACAGCCCTGCAGTACTTGTTCACATGAAGTGACCATTAGCTCAGGCTTTAAACCTGCTTTTGCAGGTAACGGCCAGAGAGCGGCAGCCTTTCTACGTTTCCCATGCTGGTACTAGGGAAACAGACCTACCGGCCTGTGGTGTTCTTCGGTTATAAATGAGAGTGCAATGTGCCCGGATAAACCCACAAATGTTGATGTCTCCTTGCTTTTGTTTGTTTTTAAATTTAATTTATATTTATTATTACAGTAATATTCCATTGTGTACGTGGACCACTTCTTCTTGGTGCATTCCTCGGTTGATGGACATTTTCATTGCTTCCAAGTGCTGGCTATGGTAAATCTTGCTGGCGTACAGGTTTGCCAGCCTGTGACTTTTTGATTCTCATTTTCTCAGGTGGTAGGCCAAGCAGTGGTTGTGATTGATTGACTGGTAGCTCAATGTTTCCCTTTTCAAAGCACCTACATTGTGTTTTCATTAGTGGCTCTTTACATGCCCCCCCTTACAACCGAGGGTACGCATTTCTCCACACTCCCTTCACCGTTTATTTTTTGCAGCATTATTCCTAATGGCCATTCTGACTGCTGTGAGCTGATAGGTTTTTGTAACATGGGTATGCATGTCATTAAAATTTTTAAAATTCACCATATTCCTATACCTTTTTCTTTTCTCTTAAAAGAAAAAAACGTGAGTACAATATAGCTCTTGAAATTTTCTTCTTCGCTGGTTGCCCTCTTCTGAAGTTTTTGGTCGATTTTTGACCCCAGAAATTTTCTGGAAGGCAGGTGCCATTTACAGAAATGCAAGTTGGTGAAAATTTAGTCACCTTTTGCAGTGGGTTCAAAGCTGCTGTTGTGGGAAACGGCCACAAGGAGGTAGCATTTCTCCATTCCCCAATCTGGGTACTAGGGCAGCAGAGCCATTCTGGAAGTCATTGTCCTAGGTTGTAAATTAGAATGGAATTTGCCAGGAGAAATCCCCATAAGTTTATGTCTCATTATTTCTTCTTGGTTTTAAAATTTTTTTAATCTGGGTATAGTTTAGAATATTGTTTGTCCTAGGTGTACACAATCTGGTTCATTTATACATTATGTATGTCTATTAATGTACAGATCCTCTTCCCATATAAAATATTACAGTGTTCCGTCGACCTCCCTTGCTATATGTTCGGTCTTTTTGATACATGTATATACTATGTATTTGTACATGTATAGTAACTCTAATCTTCATTTCTCGATTTCCCCCCTCCTTTCCTTTTCGATGAGCATAGTTTGTTTTCTAAGCCTGTGAGTGTCTTTCTCTTTGGAAATATGTTCATCTGTGTCAGTTATTAGATAATGCCATAAGTGATAATATAGGTCTTTTGCTTTCCGACCTACTTCATGTTTTGTGATTATCTCCAGGCTCATCTATGGTGCCTCAAAGAGCAGTGCTTCAATGTTTTCCATAGCTAATATTCCATTGTGTACATGGACCACTTCTTCTTGGTGCATTCCTCTGTTGATGGACATTTTCGTTGCTTCCAAGTGTTGCCTATGGTAAATATTGCTGGAGTGCAGGTTTGCCAGCCTGTGATTTTTGATTTTCATTTTCTCAGGTGGTAGACCCAGCAGTGGGTATGATTGATTGACTGGTATGGTAGCTCAACGTTTACCTTTTCAAGGCACCTCAATTGTGCTTTCATTAGTGGCTCTTACCACGTCCCCCTTAGAATCGAGGGTACGCATTTCTCCACAATCACGTCAGCATTTATTGTTTGCAGCATTTTTGTTGATGGCCATTCTGAC
This sequence comes from Balaenoptera physalus, assembly GCF_965194825.1. NCBI lineage: Eukaryota > Metazoa > Chordata > Mammalia > Artiodactyla > Balaenopteridae > Balaenoptera > Balaenoptera physalus. The sequence goes on along the minus strand of NC_138887.1, from coordinate 39,775,359 downwards.
TGGTGTGAGCTGATAGGTTTTTGTAATTTGGGTTTACATGTCTGTAAAAATTCCTACAATTCATCATTTCTCCACACCTTTTTCTTTTCTGTTAAAAGAAAAAAGAAAAAATGTGTGAGTATAATATACCTCTTCAATTTTTCTTTTTGGAAGGTTGCACTCTAGAATTTTTTGGTCGATTTTCGGCCTCAGGATTTTTTGGAGGGCAGGTGTCATTTACAGAACTGCAATTGGTGAATATTTAGTGACCTTTTGGAGTGGGTTTAAAGCTGCTGTTGTGGGAAACGGCCACAAGGATGCAGCATTTCTCCATTCCCAAATCTGGGTACTAGGGCAGCAGAACCATTCTGGAAGTCGTTTGTATAGGTTGTAAATTTGAATGGAACGTGCCAGGTAAACCCCCCATAAGTTTATGTCTCATTACTCCTAGTTTGTTGTTTTAATTTTTTTCAATTAGCCTAATGGTTAGAATGTTGCTTGCCCAAGGTGTACACACTCTGGTTCATCTACATAGTCTATATACCTATTTATGTAGAGATCCTCTTCCCGTGTAAATTATTACAGAGTGTTCCGTAAACCTTCCTTGCTATTTGGTCAGTCTTTTTGATATATGTATATAATATGTATTTGTATACATATGGTAACGCTAATCTTCATTTATCCATTCCCCTCACCTTTCCTTTTAGATAAGCATAGTTTTTTTAATAAGTCTGTGATTGACTTTCTCTGTGGAAATATGTTCATTTGTGTCAGTTTTTAGATAACGCCTATAAGTGATATCGTAGGATATAGGACTTTTGCTTTCCGACTTACCTCATGTTCTGTGATTATCTCCAAGATCATCTATGGTGCCTCAAAGAGCAGTGTTTCATTGTTTTCCATGGCTAGTATTCATTGTGTACATGGACCACTTCTTCTTTATCCTTTCATCTGTTGATGGACATTTTGGTTGCTTCACTGCCTTGTCTATTGTGAATCAGGCTGCAGTGCAGCTTTTGCAGCCCGGGTCTTCTTCATTCTGGTCTTCTCAGGTGAGAGGCCCATTGGTGCACCTGCTGGATTGAATGGTACCTCAATTTTTACTTTTAAACGCAGCTCCTTTCTGTTCTCATTATTAGCGTCTAACCCTTTTACATCTCACCAGCAGCTAGAGGGTACACATTTCTCTAAAACCTCTTAGGCATTTATTGTTTGTAGTCTTTTTTCCAATGGTCAGTCGACTGGTGTGAGTTGAAAACTTTTTGTAGATTAGATTGCATGAGTCTAATACTTCCTGAGGCTGAGCTTTTATCCATTTTCCTTTCTTTAAAAAGAGAGTGAGTAAAACATACCTCTTCATACTATCTTCTTGCAAATTTTGCCTGTTTTGAAATTTTTATCCATTCCCTACCTCAGCACAATTTTGAGGGCAGGTGTCCTTTACAGCCCTGAGTCCTTGTGAATGGTAAGTGACCATTAGCTGTGGGTTAAAAGCTGCTCTGGCGGGAATTGGCCACAAGGCGGCAGCATTTCTCCTTTACCAAATCTGGTTACTAGGGCAACAGAGCCTTACTGGAAGTGGTGTTCTAGGTTGTAAATTAGAATGGAATGTGCGAGGAAAAAGCTCTTTAAGTTTATGTCTCATTACTTCTTGTTGGTATTTTTAACTTAATTTTTATTATTTATCACAGCAAACTTGAATACAATGTTTTGTTTGCTCTAGGTGTGCAAGATGTGGTTCTTTCACACATATACATATATCTATTCTTCTTCGGATCCTTTTCCCATGTAGGTTATGACACAATGTTGAGTAGTCTTCTCTTGGTATTGCATAGGTCTTTGGTGATTATATATTTCACTTGTGTTTGTATCTCTCTGTTAACCTCAATATGGTAATGTATCCAATCCTCACACCTTTCCATTTGGTCAACCATAAGTTTTTTTTAATGTATCTATGATAGTGTTTGTCTGTGGAAATATCTTTGTTTGTATCATTCTTTAGGTAACCCCTATATGTGATATGATAGTATATGTGTCTTTCGCTTTCTCACTTACTCCAAGTTGCGTGATTACTTCTAGACTCATCTATGGTGCTGCAAATGGCATTGTTTCATTTTTTCACTAGCTCATATTCCATCTGTACAGGTAGCAGTTCTTCTTTGTCCACCCATCTGCCGATGGGCTTTTTGGTTACTTCCATATCTTGGCTATTGTAATAGTATGCAATGCAGATTTGCGTGGCTGTGTCCTTCCAATTCTGTCTTCTTAGTTTATAGGTCCAGGAATAGGTCTGCTGGATCATATGGTAGCTCAGTGTTTACCTTTTAAAGGCACCTCTGTTCTGTTCTCCTTAGTGGCTCTTTCCAGGTTACGTCCCACTTAAAGTGGAGGGCATGTATTTCTTCCCAGCACCTTCAGGATTTATTCTTTGTAGTTTTTGCTGATGATTATTCTGAGTGGTGTGAGCTGATACCTCTTTGTGGTTGAATTTGCATGTGTCTCATAATGCGTTGAAATTGAGCTTTAAGACATGTCCTTTTTATTTTTCCAGCTGTGATTAGAGCTTATTTCTTCAAAGTGTTTTCTTAAAGTATGTGTCACCATTTGAAATATTTTGGCCATTATCTCCCTCAAGACATTTTGAGGGCAGGTTTCATTTACAGCCCTGCAGTACTTGTTCACATGAAGTGACCATTAGCTCAGGCTTTAAACCTGCTTTTGCAGGTAACGGCCAGAGAGCGGCAGCCTTTCTACGTTTCCCATGCTGGTACTAGGGAAACAGACCTACCGGCCAGTGGTGTTCTTCGGTTATAAATGAGAGTGCAATGTGCCCGGATAAACCCACAAATGTTGATGTCTCCTTGCTTTTGTTTGTTTTTAAATTTAATTTATATTTATTATTACAGTAATATTCCATTGTGTACGTGGACCACTTCTTCTTGGTGCATTCCTCGGTTGATGGACATTTTCATTGCTTCCAAGTGCTGGCTATGGTAAATCTTGCTGGCGTACAGGTTTGCCAGCCTGTGACTTTTTGATTCTCATTTTCTCAGGTGGTAGGCCAAGCAGTGGTTGTGATTGATTGACTGGTAGCTCAATGTTTCCCTTTTCAAATCACCTACATTGTGTTTTCATTAGTGGCTCTTTACATGCCCCCCCTTACAACCGAGGGTACGCATTTCTCCACACTCCCTTCACCGTTTATTTTTTGCAGCATTATTCCTAATGGCCATTCTGACTGCTGTGAGCTGATAGGTTTTTGTAACATGGGTATGCATGTCATTAAAATTTTTAAAATTCACCATATTCCTATTCCTTTTTCTTTTCTCTTAAAAGAAAAAACCGTGAGTACAATATAGCTCTTGAAATTGTCTTCTTAGGAAGGTTGCCCTCTTCTGAAGTTTTTGGTCGATTTTTGACCCCAGAAATTTTCTGGAAGGCAGGTGCCATTTACAGAAATGCAAGTTGGTGAAAATTTAGTCACCTTTTGCAGTGGGTTCAAAGCTGCTGTTGTGGGAAACGGCCACAAGGAGGTAGCATTTCTCCATTCCCCAATCTGGGTACTAGGGCAGCAGAGCCTTTCTGGAAGTCATTGTCCTAGGTTGTAAATTAGAATGGAATTTGCCAGGAGAAATCCCCATAAGTTTATGTCTCATTACTTCTTCTTGGTTTTAAAATTTTTTTAATCTGGGTAAAGTTTAGAATATTGTTTGTCCTAGGTGTACACAATCTGGTTCATTTACACATTATGTATGTCTATTAATGTACAGATCCTCTTCCCATGTAAAATATTACAGTGTTCTGTCGACCTCCCTTGCTATATGTTCGGTCTTTTTGATACATGTATATACTATGTATTTGTATATGTATAGTAACACTAATCTTCATTTCTCGATTTCCCCGCTCCTTTCCTTTTCGATGAGCATAGTTTGTTTTCTAAGCCTGTGAGTGTCTTTCTCTTTGGAAATATGTTCGTCTGTGTCAGTTATTAGATAATGCCATAAGTGATAATATAGGTCTTTTGCTTTCCGACCTACTTCATGTTTTGTGATTATCTCCAGGCTCATCTATGGTGCCTCAAAGAGCAGTGCTTCAATGTTTTCCATAGCTAATATTCCATTGTGTACATGGACCACTTCTTCTTGGTGCATTCCTCTGTTGATGGACATTTTCGTTGCTTCCAAGTGTTGCCTATGGTAAATATTGCTGGAGTGCAGGTTTGCCAGCCTGTGATTTTTGATTTTCATTTTCTCAGGTGGTAGACCCAGCAGTGGGTATGATTGATTGACTGGTATGGTAGCTCAACGTTTACCTTTTCAAGGCACCTCAATTGTGCTTTCATTAGTGGCTCTTACCACTTCCCCCTTAGAATCGAGGGTACGCATTTCTCCACAATCACGTCAGCATTTATTGTTTGCAGCATTTTTGTTGATGGCCATTCTGACTGGTGTGAGCTGATAGGTTTTTGTAATTTGGGTTTACATGTCTGTAAAAATTCCTACAATTCATCATTTCTCCACACCTTTTTCTTTTCTGTTAAAAGAAAAAAGCCAAAATGTGTGAGTATAATATACCTCTTCAATTTTTCTTTTTGGAAGGTTGCACTCTAGAATTTTTTGGTCGATTTTCGGCCTCAGGATTTTTTGGAGGGCAGGTGTCATTTACAGAACTGCAATTGGTGAATATTTAGTGACCTTTTGGAGTGGGTTTAAAGCTGCTGTTGTGGGAAACGGCCACAAGGATGCAGCATTTCTCCATTCCCAAATCTGGGTACTAGGGCAGCAGAACCATTCTGGAAGTCGTTTGTATAGGTTGTAAATTTGAATGGAACGTGCCAGGAAAACCCCCCATAAGTTTATGTCTCATTACTCCTAGTTTGTTGTTTTAATTTTTTTCAATTAGCCTAATGGTTAGAATGTTGCTTGCCCAAGGTGTACACACTCTGGTTCATCTACATAGTCTATATACCTATTTATGTAGAGATCCTCTTCCCGTGTAAATTATTACAGAGTGTTCCGTAAACCTTCCTTGCTATTTGGTCAGTCTTTTTGATATATGTATATAATACGTATTTGTATACATATGGTAACGCTAATCTTCATTTATCCATTCCCCTCACCTTTCCTTTTAGATAAGCATAGTTTTTTTAATAAGTCTGTGATTGACTTTCTCTGTGGAAATATGTTCATTTGTGTCAGTTTTTAGATAACGCCTATAAGTGATATCGTAGGATATAGGACTTTTGCTTTCCGACTTACCTCATGTTCTGTGATTATCTCCAAGATCATCTATGGTGCCTCAAAGAGCAGTGTTTCATTGTTTTCCATGGCTAGTATTCATTGTGTACATGGACCACTTCTTCTTTATCCTTTCATCTGTTGATGGACATTTTGGTTGCTTCACTGCCTTGTCTATTGTGAATCAGGCTGCAGTGCAGCTTTTGCAGCCCGGGTCTTCTTCATTCTGGTCTTCTCAGATGAGAGGCCCATTGGTGCACCTGCTGGATTGAATGGTACCTCAATTTTTACTTTTAAACGCAGCTCCTTTCTGTTCTCATTATTAGCGTCTAACCCTTTTACATCTCACCAGCAGCTAGAGGGTACACATTTCTCTAAAACCTCTTAGGCATTTATTGTTTGTCGTCTTTTTTCCAATGGTCAGTCGACTGGTGTGAGTTGAAAACTTTTTGTAGATTAGATTGCATGAGTCTAATACTTCCTGAGGCTGAGCTTTTATCCATTTTCCTTTCTTTAAAAAGAGAGTGAGTAAAACATACCTCTTCATACTATCTTCTTGCAAATTTTGCCTGTTTTGAAATTTTTATCCATTCCCTACCTCAGCACAATTTTGAGGGCAGGTGTCCTTTACAGCCCTGAGTCCTTGTGAATGGTAAGTGACCATTAGCTGTGGGATAAAAGCTGCTCTGGCGGGAATTGGCCACAAGGCGGCAGCATTTCTCCTTTACCAAATCTGGTTACTAGGGCAACAGAGCCTTACTGGAAGTGGTGTTCTAGGTTGTAAATTAGAATGGAATGTGCGAGGAAATAGCTCTTTAAGTTTATGTCTCATTACTTCTTGTTGGTATTTTTAACTTAATTTTTATTATTTATCACAGCAAACTTGAATACAATGTTTTGTTTGCTCTAGGTGTGCAAGATGTGGTTCTTTCACACATATACATATATCTATTCTTCTTCGGATCCTTTTCCCATGTAGGTTATGACACAATGTTGAGTAGTCTTCTCTTGGTATTGCATAGGTCTTTGGTGATTATATATTTCACTTGTGTTTGTATCTCTCTGTTAACCTCAATATGGTAATGTATCCAATCCTCACACCTTTCCATTTGGTCAACCATAAGTTTTTTTTAATGTATCTATGATAGTGTTTGTCTGTGGAAATATCTTTGTTTGTATCATTCTTTAGGTAACCCCTATATGTGATATGATAGTATATGTGTCTTTCCCTTTCTCACTTACTCCAAGTTGCGTGATTACTTCTAGACTCATCTATGGTGCTGCAAATGGCATTGTTTCATTTTTTCACTAGCTCATATTCCATCTGTACAGGTAGCAGTTCTTCTTTGTCCACCCATCTGCCGATGGGCTTTTTGGTTACTTCCATATCTTGGCTATTGTAATAGTATGCAATGCAGATTTGCGTGGCTGTGTCCTTCCAATTCTGTCTTCTTAGTTTATAGGTCCAGGAATAGGTCTGCTGGATCATATGGTAGCTCAGTGTTTACCTTTTAAAGGCACCTCTGTTCTGTTCTCCTTAGTGGCTCTTTCCAGGTTACGTCCCACTTAAAGTGGAGGGCATGTATTTCTTCCCAGCACCTTCAGGATTTATTCTTTGTACTTTTTGCTGATGATTATTCTGAGTGGTGTGAGCTGATACCTCTTTGTGGTTGAATTTGCATGTGTCTCATAATGCGTTGAAATTGAGCTTTAAGACATGTCCTTTTTATTTTTCCAGCTGTGATTAGAGCTTATTTCTTCAAAGTGTTTTCTTAAAGTATGTGTCACCATTTGAAATATTTTGGCCATTATCTCCCTCAAGACATTTTGAGGGCAGGTTTCATTTACAGCCCTGCAGTACTTGTTCACATGAAGTGACCATTAGCTCAGGCTTTAAACCTGCTTTTGCAGGTAACGGCCAGAGAGCGGCAGCCTTTCTACGTTTCCCATGCTGGTACTAGGGAAACAGACCTACCGGCCAGTGGTGTTCTTCGGTTATAAATGAGAGTGCAATGTGCCCGGATAAACCCACAAATGTTGATGTCTCCTTGCTTTTGTTTGTTTTTAAATTTAATTTATATTTATTATTACAGTAATATTCCATTGTGTACGTGGACCACTTCTTCTTGGTGCATTCCTCGGTTGATGGACATTTTCATTGCTTCCAAGTGCTGGCTATGGTAAATCTTGCTGGCGTACAGGTTTGCCAGCCTGTGACTTTTTGATTCTCATTTTCTCAGGTGGTAGGCCAAGCAGTGGTTGTGATTGATTGACTGGTAGCTCAATGTTTCCCTTTTCAAAGCACCTACATTGTGTTTTCATTAGTGGCTCTTTACATGCCCCCCCTTACAACCGAGGGTACGCATTTCTCCACACTCCCTTCACCGTTTATTTTTTGCAGCATTATTCCTAATGGCCATTCTGACTGCTGTGAGCTGATAGGTTTTTGTAATATGGGTATGCATGTCATTAAAATTTTTAAAATTCACCATATTCCTATTCCTTTTTCTTTTCTCTTAAAAGAAAAAACCGTGAGTACAATATAGCTCTTGAAATTGTCTTCTTAGGAAGGTTGCCCTCTTCTGAAGTTTTTGGTCGATTTTTGACCCCAGAAATTTTCTGGAAGGCAGGTGCCATTTACAGAAATGCAAGTTGGTGAAAATTTAGTCACCTTTTGCAGTGGGTTCAAAGCTGCTGTTGTGGGAAACGGCCACAAGGAGGTAGCATTTCTCCATTCCCCAATCTGGGTACTAGGGCAGCAGAGCCTTTCTGGAAGTCATTGTCCTAGGTTGTAAATTAGAATGGAATTTGCCAGGAGAAATCCCCATAAGTTTATGTCTCATTACTTCTTCTTGGTTTTAAAATTTTTTTAATCTGGGTAAAGTTTAGAATATTGTTTGTCCTAGGTGTACACAATCTGGTTCATTTACACATTATGTATGTCTATTAATGTACAGATCCTCTTCCCATGTAAAATATTACAGTGTTCTGTCGACCTCCCTTGCTATATGTTCGGTCTTTTTGATACATGTATATACTATGTATTTGTATATGTATAGTAACACTAATCTTCATTTCTCGATTTCCCCGCTCCTTTCCTTTTCGATGAGCATAGTTTGTTTTCTAAGCCTGTGAGTGTCTTTCTCTTTGGAAATATGTTCATCTGTGTCAGTTATTAGATAATGCCATAAGTGATAATATAGGTCTTTTGCTTTCCGACCTACTTCATGTTTTGTGATTATCTCCAGGCTCATCTATGGTGCCTCAAAGAGCAGTGCTTCAATGTTTTCCATAGCTAATATTCCATTGTGTACATGGACCACTTCTTCTTGGTGCATTCCTCTGTTGATGGACATTTTCGTTGCTTCCAAGTGTTGCCTATGGTAAATATTGCTGGAGTGCAGGTTTGCCAGCCTGTGATTTTTGATTTTCATTTTCTCAGGTGGTAGACCCAGCAGTGGGTATGATTGATTGACTGGTATGGTAGCTCAACGTTTACCTTTTCAAGGCACCTCAATTGTGCTTTCATTAGTGGCTCTTACCACTTCCCCCTTAGAATCGAGGGTACGCATTTCTCCACAATCACGTCAGCATTTATTGTTTGCAGCATTTTTGTTGATGGCCATTCTGACTGGTGTGAGCTGATAGGTTTTTGTAATTTGGGTTTACATGTCTGTAAAAATTCCTACAATTCATCATTTCTCCACACCTTTTTCTTTTCTGTTAAAAGAAAAAAGCCAAAATGTGTGAGTATAATATACCTCTTCAATTTTTCTTTTTGGAAGGTTGCACTCTAGAATTTTTTGGTCGATTTTCGGCCTCAGGATTTTTTGGAGGGCAGGTGTCATTTACAGAACTGCAATTGGTGAATATTTAGTGACCTTTTGGAGTGGGTTTAAAGCTGCTGTTGTGGGAAACGGCCACAAGGATGCAGCATTTCTCCATTCCCAAATCTGGGTACTAGGGCAGCAGAACCATTCTGGAAGTCGTTTGTATAGGTTGTAAATTTGAATGGAACGTGCCAGGAAAACCCCCCATAAGTTTATGTCTCATTACTCCTAGTTTGTTGTTTTAATTTTTTTCAATTAGCCTAATGGTTAGAATGTTGCTTGCCCAAGGTGTACACACTCTGGTTCATCTACATAGTCTATATACCTATTTATGTAGAGATCCTCTTCCCGTGTAAATTATTACAGAGTGTTCCGTAAACCTTCCTTGCTATTTGGTCAGTCTTTTTGATATATGTATATAATATGTATTTGTATACATATGGTAACGCTAATCTTCATTTATCCATTCCCCTCACCTTTCCTTTTAGATAAGCATAGTTTTTTTAATAAGTCTGTGATTGACTTTCTCTGTGGAAATATGTTCATTTGTGTCAGTTTTTAGATAACGCCTATAAGTGATATCGTAGGATATAGGACTTTTGCTTTCCGACTTACCTCATGTTCTGTGATTATCTCCAAGATCATCTATGGTGCCTCAAAGAGCAGTGTTTCATTGTTTTCCATGGCTAGTATTCATTGTGTACATGGACCACTTCTTCTTTATCCTTTCATCTGTTGATGGACATTTTGGTTGCTTCACTGCCTTGTCTATTGTGAATCAGGCTGCAGTGCAGCTTTTGCAGCCCGGGTCTTCTTCATTCTGGTCTTCTCAGATGAGAGGCCCATTGGTGCACCTGCTGGATTGAATGGTACCTCAATTTTTACTTTTAAACGCAGCTCCTTTCTGTTCTCATTATTAGCGTCTAACCCTTTTACATCTCACCAGCAGCTAGAGGGTACACATTTCTCTAAAACCTCTTAGGCATTTATTGTTTGTAGTCTTTTTTCCAATGGTCAGTCGACTGGTGTGAGTTGAAAACTTTTTGTAGATTAGATTGCATGAGTCTAATACTTCCTGAGGCTGAGCTTTTATCCATTTTCCTTTCTTTAAAAAGAGAGTGAGTAAAACATACCTCTTCATACTATCTTCTTGCAAATTTTGCCTGTTTTGAAATTTTTATCCATTCCCTACCTCAGCACAATTTTGAGGGCAGGTGTCCTTTACAGCCCTGAGTCCTTGTGAATGGTAAGTGACCATTAGCTGTGGGATAAAAGCTGCTCTGGCGGGAATTGGCCACAAGGCGGCAGCATTTCTCCTTTACCAAATCTGGTTACTAGGGCAACAGAGCCTTACTGGAAGTGGTGTTCTAGGTTGTAAATTAGAATGGAATGTGCGAGGAAATAGCTCTTTAAGTTTATGTCTCATTACTTCTTGTTGGTATTTTTAACTTAATTTTTATTATTTATCACAGCAAACTTGAATACAATGTTTTGTTTGCTCTAGGTGTGCAAGATGTGGTTCTTTCACACATATACATATATCTATTCTTCTTCGGATCCTTTTCCCATGTAGGTTATGACACAATGTTGAGTAGTCTTCTCTTGGTATTGCATAGGTCTTTGGTGATTATATATTTCACTTGTGTTTGTATCTCTCTGTTAACCTCAATATGGTAATGTATCCAATCCTCACACCTTTCCATTTGGTCAACCATAAGTTTTTTTTAATGTATCTATGATAGTGTTTGTCTGTGGAAATATCTTTGTTTGTATCATTCTTTAGGTAACCCCTATATGTGATATGATAGTATATGTGTCTTTCCCTTTCTCACTTACTCCAAGTTGCGTGATTACTTCTAGACTCATCTATGGTGCTGCAAATGGCATTGTTTCATTTTTTCACTAGCTCATATTCCATCTGTACAGGTAGCAGTTCTTCTTTGTCCACCCATCTGCCGATGGGCTTTTTGGTTACTTCCATATCTTGGCTATTGTAATAGTATGCAATGCAGATTTGCGTGGCTGTGTCCTTCCAATTCTGTCTTCTTAGTTTATAGGTCCAGGAATAGGTCTGCTGGATCATATGGTAGCTCAGTGTTTACCTTTTAAAGGCACCTCTGTTCTGTTCTCCTTAGTGGCTCTTTCCAGGTTACGTCCCACTTAAAGTGGAGGGCATGTATTTCTTCCCAGCACCTTCAGGATTTATTCTTTGTAGTTTTTGCTGATGATTATTCTGAGTGGTGTGAGCTGATACCTCTTTGTGGTTGAATTTGCATGTGTCTCATAATGCGTTGAAATTGAGCTTTAAGACATGTCCTTTTTATTTTTCCAGCTGTGATTAGAGCTTATTTCTTCAAAGTGTTTTCTTAAAGTATGTGTCACCATTTGAAATATTTTGGCCATTATCTCCCTCAAGACATTTTGAAGGCAGGTTTCATTTACAGCCCTGCAGTACTTGTTCACATGAAGTGACCATTAGCTCAGGCTTTAAACCTGCTTTTGCAGGTAACGGCCAGAGAGCGGCAGCCTTTCTACGTTTCCCATGCTGGTACTAGGGAAACAGACCTACCGGCCAGTGGTGTTCTTCGGTTATAAATGAGAGTGCAATGTGCCCGGATAAACCCACAAATGTTGATGTCTCCTTGCTTTTGTTTGTTTTTAAATTTAATTTATATTTATTATTAGAGTAATATTCCATTGTGTACGTGGACCACTTCTTCTTGGTGCATTCCTCGGTTGATGGACATTTTCATTGCTTCCAAGTGCTGGCTATGGTAAATCTTGCTGGCGTACAGGTTTGCCAGCCTGTGACTTTTTGATTCTCATTTTCTCAGGTGGTAGGCCAAGCAGTGGTTGTGATTGATTGACTGGTAGCTCAATGTTTCCCTTTTCAAAGCACCTACATTGTGTTTTCATTAGTGGCTCTTTACATGCCCCCCCTTACAACCGAGGGTACGCATTTCTCCACACTCCCTTCACCGTTTATTTTTTGCAGCATTATTCCTAATGGCCATTCTGACTGCTGTGAGCTGATAGGTTTTTGTAATATGGGTATGCATGTCATTAAAATTTTTAAAATTCACCATATTCCTATTCCTTTTTCTTTTCTCTTAAAAGAAAAAACCGTGAGTACAATATAGCTCTTGAAATTGTCTTCTTAGGAAGGTTGCCCTCTTCTGAAGTTTTTGGTCGATTTTTGACCCCAGAAATTTTCTGGAAGGCAGGTGCCATTTACAGAAATGCAAGTTGGTGAAAATTTAGTCACCTTTTGCAGTGGGTTCAAAGCTGCTGTTGTGGGAAACGGCCACAAGGAGGTAGCATTTCTCCATTCCCCAATCTGGGTACTAGGGCAGCAGAGCCTTTCTGGAAGTCATTGTCCTAGGTTGTAAATTAGAATGGAATTTGCCAGGAGAAATCCCCATAAGTTTATGTCTCATTACTTCTTCTTGGTTTTAAAATTTTTTTAATCTGGGTAAAGTTTAGAATATTGTTTGTCCTAGGTGTACACAATCTGGTTCATTTACACATTATGTATGTCTATTAATGTACAGATCCTCTTCCCATGTAAAATATTACAGTGTTCTGTCGACCTCCCTTGCTATATGTTCGGTCTTTTTGATACATGTATATACTATGTATTTGTATATGTATAGTAACACTAATCTTCATTTCTCGATTTCCCCGCTCCTTTCCTTTTCGATGAGCATAGTTTGTTTTCTAAGCCTGTGAGTGTCTTTCTCTTTGGAAATATGTTCATCTGTGTCAGTTATTAGATAATGCCATAAGTGATAATATAGGTCTTTTGCTTTCCGACCTACTTCATGTTTTGTGATTATCTCCAGGCTCATCTATGGTGCCTCAAAGAGCAGTGCTTCAATGTTTTCCATAGCTAATATTCCATTGTGTACATGGACCACTTCTTCTTGGTGCATTCCTCTGTTGATGGACATTTTCGTTGCTTCCAAGTGTTGCCTATGGTAAATATTGCTGGAGTGCAGGTTTGCCAGCCTGTGATTTTTGATTTTCATTTTCTCAGGTGGTAGACCCAGCAGTGGGTATGATTGATTGACTGGTATGGTAGCTCAACGTTTACCTTTTCAAGGCACCTCAATTGTGCTTTCATTAGTGGCTCTTACCACTTCCCCCTTAGAATCGAGGGTACGCATTTCTCCACAATCACGTCAGCATTTATTGTTTGCAGCATTTTTGTTGATGGCCATTCTGACTGGTGTGAGCTGATAGGTTTTTGTAATTTGGGTTTACATGTCTGTAAAAATTCCTACAATTCATCATTTCTCCACACCTTTTTCTTTTCTGTTAAAAGAAAAAAGCCAAAATGTGTGAGTATAATATACCTCTTCAATTTTTCTTTTTGGAAGGTTGCACTCTAGAATTTTTTGGTCGATTTTCGGCCTCAGGATTTTTTGGAGGGCAGGTGTCATTTACAGAACTGCAATTGGTGAATATTTAGTGACCTTTTGGAGTGGGTTTAAAGCTGCTGTTGTGGGAAACGGCCACAAGGATGCAGCATTTCTCCATTCCCAAATCTGGGTACTAGGGCAGCAGAACCATTCTGGAAGTCGTTTGTATAGGTTGTAAATTTGAATGGAACGTGCCAGGAAAACCCCCCATAAGTTTATGTCTCATTACTCCTAGTTTGTTGTTTTAATTTTTTTCAATTAGCCTAATGGTTAGAATGTTGCTTGCCCAAGGTGTACACACTCTGGTTCATCTACATAGTCTATATACCTATTTATGTAGAGATCCTCTTCCCGTGTAAATTATTACAGAGTGTTCCGTAAACCTTCCTTGCTATTTGGTCAGTCTTTTTGATATATGTATATAATATGTATTTGTATACATATGGTAACGCTAATCTTCATTTATCCATTCCCCTCACCTTTCCTTTTAGATAAGCATAGTTTTTTTAATAAGTCTGTGATTGACTTTCTCTGTGGAAATATGTTCATTTGTGTCAGTTTTTAGATAACGCCTATAAGTGATATCGTAGGATATAGGACTTTTGCTTTCCGACTTACCTCATGTTCTGTGATTATCTCCAAGATCATCTATGGTGCCTCAAAGAGCAGTGTTTCATTGTTTTCCATGGCTAGTATTCATTGTGTACATGGACCACTTCTTCTTTATCCTTTCATCTGTTGATGGACATTTTGGTTGCTTCACTGCCTTGTCTATTGTGAATCAGGCTGCAGTGCAGCTTTTGCAGCCCGGGTCTTCTTCATTCTGGTCTTCTCAGATGAGAGGCCCATTGGTGCACCTGCTGGATTGAATGGTACCTCAATTTTTACTTTTAAACGCAGCTCCTTTCTGTTCTCATTATTAGCGTCTAACCCTTTTACATCTCACCAGCAGCTAGAGGGTACACATTTCTCTAAAACCTCTTAGGCATTTATTGTTTGTAGTCTTTTTTCCAATGGTCAGTCGACTGGTGTGAGTTGAAAACTTTTTGTAGATTAGATTGCATGAGTCTAATACTTCCTGAGGCTGAGCTTTTATCCATTTTCCTTTCTTTAAAAAGAGAGTGAGTAAAACATACCTCTTCATACTATCTTCTTGCAAATTTTGCCTGTTTTGAAATTTTTATCCATTCCCTACCTCAGCACAATTTTGAGGGCAGGTGTCCTTTACAGCCCTGAGTCCTTGTGAATGGTAAGTGACCATTAGCTGTGGGATAAAAGCTGCTCTGGCGGGAATTGGCCACAAGGCGGCAGCATTTCTCCTTTACCAAATCTGGTTACTAGGGCAACAGAGCCTTACTGGAAGTGGTGTTCTAGGTTGTAAATTAGAATGGAATGTGCGAGGAAATAGCTCTTTAAGTTTATGTCTCATTACTTCTTGTTGGTATTTTTAACTTAATTTTTATTATTTATCACAGCAAACTTGAATACAATGTTTTGTTTGCTCTAGGTGTGCAAGATGTGGTTCTTTCACACATATACATATATCTATTCTTCTTCGGATCCTTTTCCCATGTAGGTTATGACACAATGTTGAGTAGTCTTCTCTTGGTATTGCATAGGTCTTTGGTGATTATATATTTCACTTGTGTTTGTATCTCTCTGTTAACCTCAATATGGTAATGTATCCAATCCTCACACCTTTCCATTTGGTCAACCATAAGTTTTTTTTAATGTATCTATGATAGTGTTTGTCTGTGGAAATATCTTTGTTTGTATCATTCTTTAGGTAACCCCTATATGTGATATGATAGTATATGTGTCTTTCCCTTTCTCACTTACTCCAAGTTGCGTGATTACTTCTAGACTCATCTATGGTGCTGCAAATGGCATTGTTTCATTTTTTCACTAGCTCATATTCCATCTGTACAGGTAGCAGTTCTTCTTTGTCCACCCATCTGCCGATGGGCTTTTTGGTTACTTCCATATCTTGGCTATTGTAATAGTATGCAATGCAGATTTGCGTGGCTGTGTCCTTCCAATTCTGTCTTCTTAGTTTATAGGTCCAGGAATAGGTCTGCTGGATCATATGGTAGCTCAGTGTTTACCTTTTAAAGGCACCTCTGTTCTGTTCTCCTTAGTGGCTCTTTCCAGGTTACGTCCCACTTAAAGTGGAGGGCATGTATTTCTTCCCAGCACCTTCAGGATTTATTCTTTGTAGTTTTTGCTGATGATTATTCTGAGTGGTGTGAGCTGATACCTCTTTGTGGTTGAATTTGCATGTGTCTCATAATGCGTTGAAATTGAGCTTTAAGACATGTCCTTTTTATTTTTCCAGCTGTGATTAGAGCTTATTTCTTCAAAGTGTTTTCTTAAAGTATGTGTCACCATTTGAAATATTTTGGCCATTATCTCCCTCAAGACATTTTGAGGGCAGGTTTCATTTACAGCCCTGCAGTACTTGTTCACATGAAGTGACCATTAGCTCAGGCTTTAAACCTGCTTTTGCAGGTAACGGCCAGAGAGCGGCAGCCTTTCTACGTTTCCCATGCTGGTACTAGGGAAACAGACCTACCGGCCAGTGGTGTTCTTCGGTTATAAATGAGAGTGCAATGTGCCCGGATAAACCCACAAATGTTGATGTCTCCTTGCTTTTGTTTGTTTTTAAATTTAATTTATATTTATTATTAGAGTAATATTCCATTGTGTACGTGGACCACTTCTTCTTGGTGCATTCCTCGGTTGATGGACATTTTCATTGCTTCCAAGTGCTGGCTATGGTAAATCTTGCTGGCGTACAGGTTTGCCAGCCTGTGACTTTTTGATTCTCATTTTCTCAGGTGGTAGGCCAAGCAGTGGTTGTGATTGATTGACTGGTAGCTCAATGTTTCCCTTTTCAAAGCACCTACATTGTGTTTTCATTAGTGGCTCTTTACATGCCCCCCCTTACAACCGAGGGTACGCATTTCTCCACACTCCCTTCACCGTTTATTTTTTGCAGCATTATTCCTAATGGCCATTCTGACTGCTGTGAGCTGATAGGTTTTTGTAATATGGGTATGCATGTCATTAAAATTTTTAAAATTCACCATATTCCTATTCCTTTTTCTTTTCTCTTAAAAGAAAAAACCGTGAGTACAATATAGCTCTTGAAATTGTCTTCTTAGGAAGGTTGCCCTCTTCTGAAGTTTTTGGTCGATTTTTGACCCCAGAAATTTTCTGGAAGGCAGGTGCCATTTACAGAAATGCAAGTTGGTGAAAATTTAGTCACCTTTTGCAGTGGGTTCAAAGCTGCTGTTGTGGGAAACGGCCACAAGGAGGTAGCATTTCTCCATTCCCCAATCTGGGTACTAGGGCAGCAGAGCCTTTCTGGAAGTCATTGTCCTAGGTTGTAAATTAGAATGGAATTTGCCAGGAGAAATCCCCATAAGTTTATGTCTCATTACTTCTTCTTGGTTTTAAAATTTTTTTAATCTGGGTAAAGTTTAGAATATTGTTTGTCCTAGGTGTACACAATCTGGTTCATTTACACATTATGTATGTCTATTAATGTACAGATCCTCTTCCCATGTAAAATATTACAGTGTTCTGTCGACCTCCCTTGCTATATGTTCGGTCTTTTTGATACATGTATATACTATGTATTTGTATATGTATAGTAACACTAATCTTCATTTCTCGATTTCCCCGCTCCTTTCCTTTTCGATGAGCATAGTTTGTTTTCTAAGCCTGTGAGTGTCTTTCTCTTTGGAAATATGTTCATCTGTGTCAGTTATTAGATAATGCCATAAGTGATAATATAGGTCTTTTGCTTTCCGACCTACTTCATGTTTTGTGATTATCTCCAGGCTCATCTATGGTGCCTCAAAGAGCAGTGCTTCAATGTTTTCCATAGCTAATATTCCATTGTGTACATGGACCACTTCTTCTTGGTGCATTCCTCTGTTGATGGACATTTTCGTTGCTTCCAAGTGTTGCCTATGGTAAATATTGCTGGAGTGCAGGTTTGCCAGCCTGTGATTTTTGATTTTCATTTTCTCAGGTGGTAGACCCAGCAGTGGGTATGATTGATTGACTGGTATGGTAGCTCAACGTTTACCTTTTCAAGGCACCTCAATTGTGCTTTCATTAGTGGCTCTTACCACTTCCCCCTTAGAATCGAGGGTACGCATTTCTCCACAATCACGTCAGCATTTATTGTTTGCAGCATTTTTGTTGATGGCCATTCTGACTGGTGTGAGCTGATAGGTTTTTGTAATTTGGGTTTACATGTCTGTAAAAATTCCTACAATTCATCATTTCTCCACACCTTTTTCTTTTCTGTTAAAAGAAAAAAGCCAAAATGTGTGAGTATAATATACCTCTTCAATTTTTCTTTTTGGAAGGTTGCACTCTAGAATTTTTTGGTCGATTTTCGGCCTCAGGATTTTTTGGAGGGCAGGTGTCATTTACAGAACTGCAATTGGTGAATATTTAGTGACCTTTTGGAGTGGGTTTAAAGCTGCTGTTGTGGGAAACGGCCACAAGGATGCAGCATTTCTCCATTCCCAAATCTGGGTACTAGGGCAGCAGAACCATTCTGGAAGTCGTTTGTATAGGTTGTAAATTTGAATGGAACGTGCCAGGAAAACCCCCCATAAGTTTATGTCTCATTACTCCTAGTTTGTTGTTTTAATTTTTTTCAATTAGCCTAATGGTTAGAATGTTGCTTGCCCAAGGTGTACACACTCTGGTTCATCTACATAGTCTATATACCTATTTATGTAGAGATCCTCTTCCCGTGTAAATTATTACAGAGTGTTCCGTAAACCTTCCTTGCTATTTGGTCAGTCTTTTTGATATATGTATATAATATGTATTTGTATACATATGGTAACGCTAATCTTCATTTATCCATTCCCCTCACCTTTCCTTTTAGATAAGCATAGTTTTTTTAATAAGTCTGTGATTGACTTTCTCTGTGGAAATATGTTCATTTGTGTCAGTTTTTAGATAACGCCTATAAGTGATATCGTAGGATATAGGACTTTTGCTTTCCGACTTACCTCATGTTCTGTGATTATCTCCAAGATCATCTATGGTGCCTCAAAGAGCAGTGTTTCATTGTTTTCCATGGCTAGTATTCATTGTGTACATGGACCACTTCTTCTTTATCCTTTCATCTGTTGATGGACATTTTGGTTGCTTCACTGCCTTGTCTATTGTGAATCAGGCTGCAGTGCAGCTTTTGCAGCCCGGGTCTTCTTCATTCTGGTCTTCTCAGGTGAGAGGCCCATTGGTGCACCTGCTGGATTGAATGGTACCTCAATTTTTACTTTTAAACGCAGCTCCTTTCTGTTCTCATTATTAGCGTCTAACCCTTTTACATCTCACCAGCAGCTAGAGGGTACACATTTCTCTAAAACCTCTTAGGCATTTATTGTTTGTAGTCTTTTTCCAATGGTCAGTCGACTGGTGTGAGTTGAAAACTTTTTGTAGATTAGATTGCATGAGTCTAATACTTCCTGAGGCTGAGCTTTTATCCATTTTCCTTTCTTTAAAAAGAGAGTGAGTAAAACATACCTCTTCATACTATCTTCTTGCAAATTTTGCCTGTTTTGAAATTTTTATCCATTCCCTACCTCAGCACAATTTTGAGGGCAGGTGTCCTTTACAGCCCTGAGTCCTTGTGAATGGTAAGTGACCATTAGCTGTGGGTTAAAAGCTGCTCTGGCGGGAATTGGCCACAAGGCGGCAGCATTTCTCCTTTACCAAATCTGGTTACTAGGGCAACAGAGCCTTACTGGAAGTGGTGTTCTAGGTTGTAAATTAGAATGGAATGTGCGAGGAAAAAGCTCTTTAAGTTTATGTCTCATTACTTCTTGTTGGTATTTTTAACTTAATTTTTATTATTTATCACAGCAAACTTGAATACAATGTTTTGTTTGCTCTAGGTGTGCAAGATGTGGTTCTTTCACACATATACATATATCTATTCTTCTTTGGATCCTTTTCCCATGTAGGTTATGACACAATGTTCAGTAGTCTTCTCTTGGTATTGCATAGGTCTTTGGTGATTATATATTTCACTTGTGTTTGTATCTCTCTGTTAACCTCAATATGGTAATGTATCCAATCCTCACACCTTTCCATTTGGTCAACCATAAGTTTTTTTTAATGTATCTATGATAGTGTTTGTCTGTGGAAATATCTTTGTTTGTATCATTCTTTAGGTAACCCCTATATGTGATATGATAGTATATGTGTCTTTCCCTTTCTCACTTACTCCAAGTTGCGTGATTACTTCTAGACTCATCTATGGTGCTGCAAATGGCATTGTTTCATTTTTTCACTAGCTCATATTCCATCTGTACAGGTAGCAGTTCTTCTTTGTCCACCCATCTGCCGATGGGCTTTTTGGTTACTTCCATATCTTGGCTATTGTAATAGTATGCAATGCAGATTTGCGTGGCTGTGTCCTTCCAATTCTGTCTTCTTAGTTTATAGGTCCAGGAATAGGTCTGCTGGATCATATGGTAGCTCAGTGTTTACCTTTTAAAGGCACCTCTGTTCTGTTCTCCTTAGTGGCTCTTTCCAGGTTACGTCCCACTTAAAGTGGAGGGCATGTATTTCTTCCCAGCACCTTCAGGATTTATTCTTTGTAGTTTTTGCTGATGATTATTCTGAGTGGTGTGAGCTGATACCTCTTTGTGGTTGAATTTGCATGTGTCTCATAATGCGTTGAAATTGAGCTTTAAGACATGTCCTTTTTATTTTTCCAGCTGTGATTAGAGCTTATTTCTTCAAAGTGTTTTCTTAAAGTATGTGTCACCATTTGAAATATTTTGGCCATTATCTCCCTCAAGACATTTTGAGGGCAGGTTTCATTTACAGCCCTGCAGTACTTGTTCACATGAAGTGACCATTAGCTCAGGCTTTAAACCTGCTTTTGCAGGTAACGGCCAGAGAGCGGCAGCCTTTCTACGTTTCCCATGCTGGTACTAGGGAAACAGACCTACCGGCCAGTGGTGTTCTTCGGTTATAAATGAGAGTGCAATGTGCCCGGATAAACCCACAAATGTTGATGTCTCCTTGCTTTTGTTTGTTTTTAAATTTAATTTATATTTATTATTAGAGTAATATTCCATTGTGTACGTGGACCACTTCTTCTTGGTGCATTCCTCGGTTGATGGACATTTTCATTGCTTCCAAGTGCTGGCTATGGTAAATCTTGCTGGCGTACAGGTTTGCCAGCCTGTGACTTTTTGATTCTCATTTTCTCAGGTGGTAGGCCAAGCAGTGGTTGTGATTGATTGACTGGTAGCTCAATGTTTCCCTTTTCAAAGCACCTACATTGTGTTTTCATTAGTGGCTCTTTACATGCCCCCCCTTACAACCGAGGGTACGCATTTCTCCACACTCCCTTCACCGTTTATTTTTTGCAGCATTATTCCTAATGGCCATTCTGACTGCTGTGAGCTGATAGGTTTTTGTAATATGGGTATGCATGTCATTAAAATTTTTAAAATTCACCATATTCCTATTCCTTTTTCTTTTCTCTTAAAAGAAAAAACCGTGAGTACAATATAGCTCTTGAAATTGTCTTCTTAGGAAGGTTGCCCTCTTCTGAAGTTTTTGGTCGATTTTTGACCCCAGAAATTTTCTGGAAGGCAGGTGCCATTTACAGAAATGCAAGTTGGTGAAAATTTAGTCACCTTTTGCAGTGGGTTCAAAGCTGCTGTTGTGGGAAACGGCCACAAGGAGGTAGCATTTCTCCATTCCCCAATCTGGGTACTAGGGCAGCAGAGCCTTTCTGGAAGTCATTGTCCTAGGTTGTAAATTAGAATGGAATTTGCCAGGAGAAATCCCCATAAGTTTATGTCTCATTATTTCTTCTTGGTTTTAAAATTTTTTTAATCTGGGTATAGTTTAGAATATTGTTTGTCCTAGGTGTACACAATCTGGTTCATTTACACATTATGTATGTCTATTAATGTACAGATCCTCTTCCCATGTAAAATATTACAGTGTTCTGTCGACCTCCCTTGCTATATGTTCGGTCTTTTTGATACATGTATATACTATGTATTTGTATATGTATAGTAACACTAATCTTCATTTCTCGATTTCCCCCCTCCTTTCCTTTTCGATGAGCATAGTTTGTTTTCTAAGCCTGTGAGTGTCTTTCTCTTTGGAAATATGTTCATCTGTGTCAGTTATTAGATAATGCCATAAGTGATAATATAGGTCTTTTGCTTTCCGACCTACTTCATGTTTTGTGATTATCTCCAGGCTCATCTATGGTGCCTCAAAGAGCAGTGCTTCAATGTTTTCCATAGCTAATATTCCATTGTGTACATGGACCACTTCTTCTTGGTGCATTCCTCTGTTGATGGACATTTTCGTTGCTTCCAAGTGTTGCCTATGGTAAATATTGCTGGAGTGCAGGTTTGCCAGCCTGTGATTTTTGATTTTCATTTTCTCAGGTGGTAGACCCATCAGTGGGTATGATTGATTGACTGGTATGGTAGCTCAACGTTTACCTTTTCAAGGCACCTCAATTGTGCTTTCATTAGTGGCTCTTACCACTTCCCCCTTAGAATCGAGGGTACGCATTTCTCCACAATCACGTCAGCATTTATTGTTTGCAGCATTTTTGTTGATGGCCATTCTGACTGGTGTGAGCTGATAGGTTTTTGTAATTTGGGTTTACATGTCTGTAAAAATTCCTACAATTCATCATTTCTCCACACCTTTTTCTTTTCTGTTAAAAGAAAAAAGAAAAAATGTGTGAGTATAATATACCTCTTCAATTTTTCTTTTTGGAAGGTTGCACTCTAGAATTTTTTGGTCGATTTTCGGCCTCAGGATTTTTTGGAGGGCAGGTGTCATTTACAGAACTGCAATTGGTGAATATTTAGTGACCTTTTGCAGTGGGTTTAAAGCTGCTGTTGTGGGAAACGGCCACAAGGATGCAGCATTTCTCCATTCCCAAATCTGGGTACTAGGGCAGCAGAACCATTCTGGAAGACGTTTGTATAGGTTGTAAATTTGAATGGAATGTGGCAGGAAAACCCCCCATAAGTTTATGTCTCATTACTCCTAGTTTGTTGTTTTAATTTTTTCAATTGGCGTAATGGTTAGAATGTTGCTTTTCCAAGGTGTACACACTCTGGTTCATCTACATATTCTATATACCTATTTATGTAGAGATCCTCTTCCCGTGTAAATTATTACAGAGTGTTCCGTAAACCTTCCTTGCTATTTGGTCAGTCTTTTTGATATATGTATATAATATGTATTTGTATACATATGGTAACGCTAATCTTCATTTATCCATTCCCCCCACCTTTCCTTTTAGATAAGCATAGTTTTTTTAATAAGTCTGTGATTGACTTTCTCTGTGGAAATATGTTCATTTGTGTCAGTTATTAGATAACGCCTATAAGTGATATCGTAGGATATAGGACTTTTGCTTTCCGACTTACCTCATGTTCTGTGATTATCTCCAAGATCATCTATGGTGCCTCAAAGAGCAGTGTTTCATTGTTTTCCATGTCTAGTATTCATTGTGTACATGGACCACTTCTTCTTTATCCTTTCATCTGTTGATGGACATTTTGGTTGCTTCACTGCCTTGTCTATTGTGAATCAGGCTGCAGTGCAGCTTTTGCAGCCCGGGTCTTCTTCATTCTGGTCTTCTCAGGTGAGAGGCCCATTGGTGCACCTGCTGGATTGAATGGTACCTCAATTTTTACTTTTAAACGCAGCTCCTTTCTGTTCTCATTATTAGCGTCTAACCCTTTTACATCTCACCAGCAGCTAGAGGGTACACAGTTCTCTAAAACCTCTTAGGCATTTATTGTTTGTCGTCTTTTTTCCAATGGTCAGTCGACTGGTGTGAGTTGAAAACTTTTTGTAGATTAGATTGCATGAGTCTAATACTTCCTGAGGCTGAGCTTTTATCCATTTTCCTTTCTTTAAAAAGAGAGTGAGTAAAACATACCTCTTCATACTATCTTCTTGCAAATTTTGCCTGTTTTGAAATTTTTATCCATTCCCTACCTCAGCACAATTTTGAGGGCAGGTGTCCTTTACAGCCCTGAGTCCTTGTGAATGGTAAGTGACCATTAGCTGTGGGTTAAAAGCTGCTCTGGCGGGAATTGGCCACAAGGCGGCAGCATTTCTCCTTTACCAAATCTGGTTACTAGGGCAACAGAGCCTTACTGGAAGTGGTGTTCTAGGTTGTAAATTAGAATGGAATGTGCGAGGAAAAAGCTCTTTAAGTTTATGTCTCATTACTTCTTGTTGGTATTTTTAACTTAATTTTTATTATTTATCACAGCAAACTTGAATACAATGTTTTGTTTGCTCTAGGTGTGCAAGATGTGGTTCTTTCACACATATACATATATCTATTCTTCTTCGGATCCTTTTCCCATGTAGGTTATGACACAATGTTGAGTAGTCTTCTCTTGGTATTGCATAGGTCTTTGGTGATTATATATTTCACTTGTGTTTGTATCTCTCTGTTAACCTCAATATGGTAATGTATCCAATCCTCACACCTTTCCATTTGGTCAACCATAAGTTTTTTTTAATGTATCTATGATAGTGTTTGTCTGTGGAAATATCTTTGTTTGTATCATTCTTTAGGTAACCCCTATATGTGATATGATAGTATATGTGTCTTTCGCTTTCTCACTTACTCCAAGTTGCGTGATTACTTCTAGACTCATCTATGGTGCTGCAAATGGCATTGTTTCATTTTTTCACTAGCTCATATTCCATCTGTACAGGTAGCAGTTCTTCTTTGTCCACCCATCTGCCGATGGGCTTTTTGGTTACTTCCATATCTTGGCTATTGTAACAGTATGCAATGCAGATTTGCGTGGCTGTGTCCTTCCAATTCTGTCTTCTTAGTTTATAGGTCCAGGAATAGGTCTGCTGGATCATATGGTAGCTCAGTGTTTACCTTTTAAAGGCACCTCTGTTCTGTTCTCCTTAGTGGCTCTTTCCAGGTTACGTCCCACTTAAAGTGGAGGGCATGTATTTCTTCCCAGCACCTTCAGGATTTATTCTTTGTAGTTTTTGCTGATGATTATTCTGAGTGGTGTGAGCTGATACCTCTTTGTGGTTGAATTTGCATGTGTCTCATAATGCGTTGAAATTGAGCTTTAAGACATGTCCTTTTTATTTTTCCAGCTGTGATTAGAGCTTATTTCTTCAAAGTGTTTTCTTAAAGTATGTGTCACCATTTGAAATATTTTGGCCATTATCTCCCTCAAGACATTTTGAGGGCAGGTTTCATTTACAGCCCTGCAGTACTTGTTCACATGAAGTGACCATTAGCTCAGGCTTTAAACCTGCTTTTGCAGGTAACGGCCAGAGAGCGGCAGCCTTTCTACGTTTCCCATGCTGGTACTAGGGAAACAGACCTACCGGCCAGTGGTGTTCTTCGGTTATAAATGAGAGTGCAATGTGCCCGGATAAACCCACAAATGTTGATGTCTCCTTGCTTTTGTTTGTTTTTAAATTTAATTTATATTTATTATTAGAGTAATATTCCATTGTGTACGTGGACCACTTCTTCTTGGTGCATTCCTCGGTTGATGGACATTTTCATTGCTTCCAAGTGCTGGCTATGGTAAATCTTGCTGGCGTACAGGTTTGCCAGCCTGTGACTTTTTGATTCTCATTTTCTCAGGTGGTAGGCCAAGCAGTGGTTGTGATTGATTGACTGGTAGCTCAATGTTTCCCTTTTCAAAGCACCTACATTGTGTTTTCATTAGTGGCTCTTTACATGCCCCCCCTTACAACCGAGGGTACGCATTTCTCCACACTCCCTTCACCGTTTATTTTTTGCAGCATTATTCCTAATGGCCATTCTGACTGCTGTGAGCTGATAGGTTTTTGTAATATGGGTATGCATGTCATTAAAATTTTTAAAATTCACCATATTCCTATTCCTTTTTCTTTTCTCTTAAAAGAAAAAACCGTGAGTACAATATAGCTCTTGAAATTGTCTTCTTAGGAAGGTTGCCCTCTTCTGAAGTTTTTGGTCGATTTTTGACCCCAGAAATTTTCTGGAAGGCAGGTGCCATTTACAGAAATGCAAGTTGGTGAAAATTTAGTCACCTTTTGCAGTGGGTTCAAAGCTGCTGTTGTGGGAAACGGCCACAAGGAGGTAGCATTTCTCCATTCCCCAATCTGGGTACTAGGGCAGCAGAGCCTTTCTGGAAGTCATTGTCCTAGGTTGTAAATTAGAATGGAATTTGCCAGGAGAAATCCCCATAAGTTTATGTCTCATTACTTCTTCTTGGTTTTAAAATTTTTTTAATCTGGGTAAAGTTTAGAATATTGTTTGTCCTAGGTGTACACAATCTGGTTCATTTACACATTATGTATGTCTATTAATGTACAGATCCTCTTCCCATGTAAAATATTACAGTGTTCTGTCGACCTCCCTTGCTATATGTTCGGTCTTTTTGATACATGTATATACTATGTATTTGTATATGTATAGTAACACTAATCTTCATTTCTCGATTTCCCCGCTCCTTTCCTTTTCGATGAGCATAGTTTGTTTTCTAAGCCTGTGAGTGTCTTTCTCTTTGGAAATATGTTCATCTGTGTCAGTTATTAGATAATGCCATAAGTGATAATATAGGTCTTTTGCTTTCCGACCTACTTCATGTTTTGTGATTATCTCCAGGCTCATCTATGGTGCCTCAAAGAGCAGTGCTTCAATGTTTTCCATAGCTAATATTCCATTGTGTACATGGACCACTTCTTCTTGGTGCATTCCTCTGTTGATGGACATTTTCGTTGCTTCCAAGTGTTGCCTATGGTAAATATTGCTGGAGTGCAGGTTTGCCAGCCTGTGATTTTTGATTTTCATTTTCTCAGGTGGTAGACCCAGCAGTGGGTATGATTGATTGACTGGTATGGTAGCTCAACGTTTACCTTTTCAAGGCACCTCAATTGTGCTTTCATTAGTGGCTCTTACCACTTCCCCCTTAGAATCGAGGGTACGCATTTCTCCACAATCACGTCAGCATTTATTGTTTGCAGCATTTTTGTTGATGGCCATTCTGACTGGTGTGAGCTGATAGGTTTTTGTAATTTGGGTTTACATGTCTGTAAAAATTCCTACAATTCATCATTTCTCCACACCTTTTTCTTTTCTGTTAAAAGAAAAAAGCCAAAATGTGTGAGTATAATATACCTCTTCAATTTTTCTTTTTGGAAGGTTGCACTCTAGAATTTTTTGGTCGATTTTCGGCCTCAGGATTTTTTGGAGGGCAGGTGTCATTTACAGAACTGCAATTGGTGAATATTTAGTGACCTTTTGGAGTGGGTTTAAAGCTGCTGTTGTGGGAAACGGCCACAAGGATGCAGCATTTCTCCATTCCCAAATCTGGGTACTAGGGCAGCAGAACCATTCTGGAAGTCGTTTGTATAGGTTGTAAATTTGAATGGAACGTGCCAGGAAAACCCCCCATAAGTTTATGTCTCATTACTCCTAGTTTGTTGTTTTAATTTTTTTCAATTAGCCTAATGGTTAGAATGTTGCTTGCCCAAGGTGTACACACTCTGGTTCATCTACATAGTCTATATACCTATTTATGTAGAGATCCTCTTCCCGTGTAAATTATTACAGAGTGTTCCGTAAACCTTCCTTGCTATTTGGTCAGTCTTTTTGATATATGTATATAATATGTATTTGTATACATATGGTAACGCTAATCTTCATTTATCCATTCCCCTCACCTTTCCTTTTAGATAAGCATAGTTTTTTTAATAAGTCTGTGATTGACTTTCTCTGTGGAAATATGTTCATTTGTGTCAGTTTTTAGATAACGCCTATAAGTGATATCGTAGGATATAGGACTTTTGCTTTCCGACTTACCTCATGTTCTGTGATTATCTCCAAGATCATCTATGGTGCCTCAAAGAGCAGTGTTTCATTGTTTTCCATGGCTAGTATTCATTGTGTACATGGACCACTTCTTCTTTATCCTTTCATCTGTTGATGGACATTTTGGTTGCTTCACTGCCTTGTCTATTGTGAATCAGGCTGCAGTGCAGCTTTTGCAGCCCGGGTCTTCTTCATTCTGGTCTTCTCAGGTGAGAGGCCCATTGGTGCACCTGCTGGATTGAATGGTACCTCAATTTTTACTTTTAAACGCAGCTCCTTTCTGTTCTCATTATTAGCGTCTAACCCTTTTACATCTCACCAGCAGCTAGAGGGTACACATTTCTCTAAAACCTCTTAGGCATTTATTGTTTGTAGTCTTTTTCCAATGGTCAGTCGACTGGTGTGAGTTGAAAACTTTTTGTAGATTAGATTGCATGAGTCTAATACTTCCTGAGGCTGAGCTTTTATCCATTTTCCTTTCTTTAAAAAGAGAGTGAGTAAAACATACCTCTTCATACTATCTTCTTGCAAATTTTGCCTGTTTTGAAATTTTTATCCATTCCCTACCTCAGCACAATTTTGAGGGCAGGTGTCCTTTACAGCCCTGAGTCCTTGTGAATGGTAAGTGACCATTAGCTGTGGGTTAAAAGCTGCTCTGGCGGGAATTGGCCACAAGGCGGCAGCATTTCTCCTTTACCAAATCTGGTTACTAGGGCAACAGAGCCTTACTGGAAGTGGTGTTCTAGGTTGTAAATTAGAATGGAATGTGCGAGGAAAAAGCTCTTTAAGTTTATGTCTCATTACTTCTTGTTGGTATTTTTAACTTAATTTTTATTATTTATCACAGCAAACTTGAATACAATGTTTTGTTTGCTCTAGGTGTGCAAGATGTGGTTCTTTCACACATATACATATATCTATTCTTCTTTGGATCCTTTTCCCATGTAGGTTATGACACAATGTTCAGTAGTCTTCTCTTGGTATTGCATAGGTCTTTGGTGATTATATATTTCACTTGTGTTTGTATCTCTCTGTTAACCTCAATATGGTAATGTATCCAATCCTCACACCTTTCCATTTGGTCAACCATAAGTTTTTTTTAATGTATCTATGATAGTGTTTGTCTGTGGAAATATCTTTGTTTGTATCATTCTTTAGGTAACCCCTATATGTGATATGATAGTATATGTGTCTTTCCCTTTCTCACTTACTCCAAGTTGCGTGATTACTTCTAGACTCATCTATGGTGCTGCAAATGGCATTGTTTCATTTTTTCACTAGCTCATATTCCATCTGTACAGGTAGCAGTTCTTCTTTGTCCACCCATCTGCCGATGGGCTTTTTGGTTACTTCCATATCTTGGCTATTGTAATAGTATGCAATGCAGATTTGCGTGGCTGTGTCCTTCCAATTCTGTCTTCTTAGTTTATAGGTCCAGGAATAGGTCTGCTGGATCATATGGTAGCTCAGTGTTTACCTTTTAAAGGCACCTCTGTTCTGTTCTCCTTAGTGGCTCTTTCCAGGTTACGTCCCACTTAAAGTGGAGGGCATGTATTTCTTCCCAGCACCTTCAGGATTTATTCTTTGTAGTTTTTGCTGATGATTATTCTGAGTGGTGTGAGCTGATACCTCTTTGTGGTTGAATTTGCATGTGTCTCATAATGCGTTGAAATTGAGCTTTAAGACATGTCCTTTTTATTTTTCCAGCTGTGATTAGAGCTTATTTCTTCAAAGTGTTTTCTTAAAGTATGTGTCACCATTTGAAATATTTTGGCCATTATCTCCCTCAAGACATTTTGAGGGCAGGTTTCATTTACAGCCCTGCAGTACTTGTTCACATGAAGTGACCATTAGCTCAGGCTTTAAACCTGCTTTTGCAGGTAACGGCCAGAGAGCGGCAGCCTTTCTACGTTTCCCATGCTGGTACTAGGGAAACAGACCTACCGGCCAGTGGTGTTCTTCGGTTATAAATGAGAGTGCAATGTGCCCGGATAAACCCACAAATGTTGATGTCTCCTTGCTTTTGTTTGTTTTTAAATTTAATTTATATTTATTATTAGAGTAATATTCCATTGTGTACGTGGACCACTTCTTCTTGGTGCATTCCTCGGTTGATGGACATTTTCATTGCTTCCAAGTGCTGGCTATGGTAAATCTTGCTGGCGTACAGGTTTGCCAGCCTGTGACTTTTTGATTCTCATTTTCTCAGGTGGTAGGCCAAGCAGTGGTTGTGATTGATTGACTGGTAGCTCAATGTTTCCCTTTTCAAAGCACCTACATTGTGTTTTCATTAGTGGCTCTTTACATGCCCCCCCTTACAACCGAGGGTACGCATTTCTCCACACTCCCTTCACCGTTTATTTTTTGCAGCATTATTCCTAATGGCCATTCTGACTGCTGTGAGCTGATAGGTTTTTGTAATATGGGTATGCATGTCATTAAAATTTTTAAAATTCACCATATTCCTATTCCTTTTTCTTTTCTCTTAAAAGAAAAAACCGTGAGTACAATATAGCTCTTGAAATTGTCTTCTTAGGAAGGTTGCCCTCTTCTGAAGTTTTTGGTCGATTTTTGACCCCAGAAATTTTCTGGAAGGCAGGTGCCATTTACAGAAATGCAAGTTGGTGAAAATTTAGTCACCTTTTGCAGTGGGTTCAAAGCTGCTGTTGTGGGAAACGGCCACAAGGAGGTAGCATTTCTCCATTCCCCAATCTGGGTACTAGGGCAGCAGAGCCTTTCTGGAAGTCATTGTCCTAGGTTGTAAATTAGAATGGAATTTGCCAGGAGAAATCCCCATAAGTTTATGTCTCATTATTTCTTCTTGGTTTTAAAATTTTTTTAATCTGGGTATAGTTTAGAATATTGTTTGTCCTAGGTGTACACAATCTGGTTCATTTACACATTATGTATGTCTATTAATGTACAGATCCTCTTCCCATGTAAAATATTACAGTGTTCTGTCGACCTCCCTTGCTATATGTTCGGTCTTTTTGATACATGTATATACTATGTATTTGTATATGTATAGTAACACTAATCTTCATTTCTCGATTTCCCCCCTCCTTTCCTTTTCGATGAGCATAGTTTGTTTTCTAAGCCTGTGAGTGTCTTTCTCTTTGGAAATATGTTCATCTGTGTCAGTTATTAGATAATGCCATAAGTGATAATATAGGTCTTTTGCTTTCCGACCTACTTCATGTTTTGTGATTATCTCCAGGCTCATCTATGGTGCCTCAAAGAGCAGTGCTTCAATGTTTTCCATAGCTAATATTCCATTGTGTACATGGACCACTTCTTCTTGGTGCATTCCTCTGTTGATGGACATTTTCGTTGCTTCCAAGTGTTGCCTATGGTAAATATTGCTGGAGTGCAGGTTTGCCAGCCTGTGATTTTTGATTTTCATTTTCTCAGGTGGTAGACCCATCAGTGGGTATGATTGATTGACTGGTATGGTAGCTCAACGTTTACCTTTTCAAGGCACCTCAATTGTGCTTTCATTAGTGGCTCTTACCACTTCCCCCTTAGAATCGAGGGTACGCATTTCTCCACAATCACGTCAGCATTTATTGTTTGCAGCATTTTTGTTGATGGCCATTCTGACTGGTGTGAGCTGATAGGTTTTTGTAATTTGGGTTTACATGTCTGTAAAAATTCCTACAATTCATCATTTCTCCACACCTTTTTCTTTTCTGTTAAAAGAAAAAAGAAAAAATGTGTGAGTATAATATACCTCTTCAATTTTTCTTTTTGGAAGGTTGCACTCTAGAATTTTTTGGTCGATTTTCGGCCTCAGGATTTTTTGGAGGGCAGGTGTCATTTACAGAACTGCAATTGGTGAATATTTAGTGACCTTTTGCAGTGGGTTTAAAGCTGCTGTTGTGGGAAACGGCCACAAGGATGCAGCATTTCTCCATTCCCAAATCTGGGTACTAGGGCAGCAGAACCATTCTGGAAGACGTTTGTATAGGTTGTAAATTTGAATGGAATGTGGCAGGAAAACCCCCCATAAGTTTATGTCTCATTACTCCTAGTTTGTTGTTTTAATTTTTTCAATTGGCGTAATGGTTAGAATGTTGCTTTTCCAAGGTGTACACACTCTGGTTCATCTACATATTCTATATACCTATTTATGTAGAGATCCTCTTCCCGTGTAAATTATTACAGAGTGTTCCGTAAACCTTCCTTGCTATTTGGTCAGTCTTTTTGATATATGTATATAATATGTATTTGTATACATATGGTAACGCTAATCTTCATTTATCCATTCCCCCCACCTTTCCTTTTAGATAAGCATAGTTTTTTTAATAAGTCTGTGATTGACTTTCTCTGTGGAAATATGTTCATTTGTGTCAGTTATTAGATAACGCCTATAAGTGATATCGTAGGATATAGGACTTTTGCTTTCCGACTTACCTCATGTTCTGTGATTATCTCCAAGATCATCTATGGTGCCTCAAAGAGCAGTGTTTCATTGTTTTCCATGTCTAGTATTCATTGTGTACATGGACCACTTCTTCTTTATCCTTTCATCTGTTGATGGACATTTTGGTTGCTTCACTGCCTTGTCTATTGTGAATCAGGCTGCAGTGCAGCTTTTGCAGCCCGGGTCTTCTTCATTCTGGTCTTCTCAGGTGAGAGGCCCATTGGTGCACCTGCTGGATTGAATGGTACCTCAATTTTTACTTTTAAACGCAGCTCCTTTCTGTTCTCATTATTAGCGTCTAACCCTTTTACATCTCACCAGCAGCTAGAGGGTACACAGTTCTCTAAAACCTCTTAGGCATTTATTGTTTGTCGTCTTTTTTCCAATGGTCAGTCGACTGGTGTGAGTTGAAAACTTTTTGTAGATTAGATTGCATGAGTCTAATACTTCCTGAGGCTGAGCTTTTATCCATTTTCCTTTCTTTAAAAAGAGAGTGAGTAAAACATACCTCTTCATACTATCTTCTTGCAAATTTTGCCTGTTTTGAAATTTTTATCCATTCCCTACCTCAGCACAATTTTGAGGGCAGGTGTCCTTTACAGCCCTGAGTCCTTGTGAATGGTAAGTGACCATTAGCTGTGGGTTAAAAGCTGCTCTGGCGGGAATTGGCCACAAGGCGGCAGCATTTCTCCTTTACCAAATCTGGTTACTAGGGCAACAGAGCCTTACTGGAAGTGGTGTTCTAGGTTGTAAATTAGAATGGAATGTGCGAGGAAAAAGCTCTTTAAGTTTATGTCTCATTACTTCTTGTTGGTATTTTTAACTTAATTTTTATTATTTATCACAGCAAACTTGAATACAATGTTTTGTTTGCTCTAGGTGTGCAAGATGTGGTTCTTTCACACATATACATATATCTATTCTTCTTCGGATCCTTTTCCCATGTAGGTTATGACACAATGTTGAGTAGTCTTCTCTTGGTATTGCATAGGTCTTTGGTGATTATATATTTCACTTGTGTTTGTATCTCTCTGTTAACCTCAATATGGTAATGTATCCAATCCTCACACCTTTCCATTTGGTCAACCATAAGTTTTTTTTAATGTATCTATGATAGTGTTTGTCTGTGGAAATATCTTTGTTTGTATCATTCTTTAGGTAACCCCTATATGTGATATGATAGTATATGTGTCTTTCGCTTTCTCACTTACTCCAAGTTGCGTGATTACTTCTAGACTCATCTATGGTGCTGCAAATGGCATTGTTTCATTTTTTCACTAGCTCATATTCCATCTGTACAGGTAGCAGTTCTTCTTTGTCCACCCATCTGTCGATGGGCTTTTTGGTTACTTCCATATCTTGGCTATTGTAACAGTATGCAATGCAGATTTGCGTGGCTGTGTCCTTCCAATTCTGTCTTCTTAGTTTATAGGTCCAGGAATAGGTCTGCTGGATCATATGGTAGCTCAGTGTTTACCTTTTAAAGGCACCTCTGTTCTGTTCTCCTTAGTGGCTCTTTCCAGGTTACGTCCCACTTAAAGTGGAGGGCATGTATTTCTTCCCAGCACCTTCAGGATTTATTCTTTGTACTTTTTGCTGATGATTATTCTGAGTGGTGTGAGCTGATACCTCTTTGTGGTTGAATTTGCATGTGTCTCATAATGGTTGAATTTGAGCTTTAAGACATGTCCTTTTTATTTTTCCAGCTGTGATTAGAGCTTATTTCTTCAAAGTGTTTTCTTAAAGTATGTGTCACCATTTGAAATATTTTGGCCATTATCTCCCTCAAGACATTTTGAGGGCAGGTTTCATTTACAGCCCTGCAGTAGTTGTTCACATGAAGTGACGATTAGCTCAGGCTTTAAACCTGCTTTTGCAGGTAACGGCCAGAGAGCGGCAGCCTTTCTACGTTTCCCATGCTGGTACTAGGGAAACAGACCTACCGGCCAGTGGTGTTCTTCGGTTATAAATGAGAGTGCAATGTGCCCGGATAAACCCACAAATGTTGATGTCTCCTTGCTTTTGTTTGTTTTTAAATTTAATTTATATTTATTATTACAGTAATATTCCATTGTGTACGTGGACCACTTCTTCTTGGTGCATTCCTCGGTTGATGGACATTTTCATTGCTTCCAAGTGCTGGCTATGGTAAATCTTGCTGGCGTACAGGTTTGCCAGCCTGTGACTTTTTGATTCTCATTTTCTCAGGTGGTAGGCCAAGCAGTGGTTGTGATTGATTGACTGGTAGCTCAATGTTTCCCTTTTCAAAGCACCTACATTGTGTTTTCATTAGTGGCTCTTTACATGCCCCCCCTTACAACCGAGGGTACGCATTTCTCCACACTCCCTTCACCGTTTATTTTTTGCAGCATTATTCCTAATGGCCATTCTGACTGCTGTGAGCTGATAGGTTTTTGTAACATGGGTATGCATGTCATTAAAATTTTTAAAATTCACCATATTCCTATACCTTTTTCTTTTCTCTTAAAAGAAAAAAACGTGAGTACAATATAGCTCTTGAAATTGTCTTCTTCGCAGGTTGCCCTCTTCTGAAGTTTTTGGTCGATTTTTGACCCCAGAAATTTTCTGGAAGGCAGGTGCCATTTACAGAAATGCAAGTTGGTGAAAATTTAGTCACCTTTTGCAGTGGGTTCAAAGCTGCTGTTGTGGGAAACGGCCACAAGGAGGTAGCATTTCTCCATTCCCCAATCTGGGTACTAGGGCAGCAGAGCCATTCTGGAAGTCATTGTCCTAGGTTGTAAATTAGAATGGAATTTGCCAGGAGAAATCCCCATAAGTTTATGTCTCATTACTTCTTCTTGGTTTTAAAATTTTTTTAATCTGGGTATAGTTTAGAATATTGTTTGTCCTAGGTGTACACAATCTGGTTCATTTATACATTATGTATGTCTATTAATGTACAGATCCTCTTCCCATATAAAATATTACAGTGTTCCGTCGACCTCCCTTGCTATATGTTCGGTCTTTTTGATACATGTATATACTATGTATTTGTATATGTATAGTAACACTAATCTTCATTTCTCGATTTCCCCCCTCCTTTCCTTTTCGATGAGCATAGTTTGTTTTCTAAGCCTGTGAGTGTCTTTCTCTTTGGAAATATGTTCATCTGTGTCAGTTATTAGATAATGCCATAAGTGATAATATAGGTCTTTTGCTTTCCGACCTACTTCATGTTTTGTGATTATCTCCAGGCTCATCTATGGTGCCTCAAAGAGCAGTGCTTCAATGTTTTCCATAGCTAATATTCCATTGTGTACATGGACCACTTCTTCTTGGTGCATTCCTCTGTTGATGGACATTTTCGTTGCTTCCAAGTGTTGCCTATGGTAAATATTGCTGGAGTGCAGGTTTGCCAGCCTGTGATTTTTGATTTTCATTTTCTCAGGTGGTAGACCCAGCAGTGGGTATGATTGATTGACTGGTATGGTAGCTCAACGTTTACCTTTTCAAGGCACCTCAGTTGTGCTTTCATTATTGGCTCTTACCACTTCCCCCTTAGAATCGAGGGTACGCATTTCTCCACAATCACGTCAGCATTTATTGTTTGCAGCATTTTTGTTGATGGCCATTCTGACTGGTGTGAGCTGATAGGTTTTTGTAATTTGGGTTTACATGTCTGTAAAAATTCCTACAATTCATCATTTCTCCACACCTTTTTCTTTTCTGTTAAAAGAAAAAAGAAAAAATGTGTGAGTATAATATACCTCTTCAATTTTTCTTTTTGGAAGGTTGCACTCTAGAATTTTTTGGTCGATTTTCGGCCTCAGGATTTTTTGGAGGGCAGGTGTCATTTACAGAACTGCAATTGGTGAATATTTAGTGACCTTTTGCAGTGGGTTTAAATCTGCTGTTGTGGGAAACGGCCACAAGGATGCAGCATTTCTCCATTCCCAAATCTGGGTACTAGGGCAGCAGAACCATTCTGGAAGTCGTTTGTATAGGTTGTAAATTTGAATGGAACGTGCCAGGAAAACCCCCCATAAGTTTATGTCTCATTACTCCTAGTTTGTTGTTTTAATTTTTTTCAATTAGCCTAATGGTTAGAATGTTGCTTGCCCAAGGTGTACACACTCTGGTTCATCTACATAGTCTATATACCTATTTATGTAGAGATCCTCTTCCCGTGTAAATTATTACAGAGTGTTCCGTAAACCTTCCTTGCTATTTGGTCAGTCTTTTTGATATATGTATATAATATGTATTTGTATACATATGGTAACGCTAATCTTCATTTATCCATTCCCCTCACCTTTCCTTTTAGATAAGCATAGTTTTTTTAATAAGTCTGTGATTGACTTTCTCTGTGGAAATATGTTCATTTGTGTCAGTTTTTAGATAACGCCTATAAGTGATATCGTAGGATATAGGACTTTTGCTTTCCGACTTACCTCATGTTCTGTGATTATCTCCAAGATCATCTATGGTGCCTCAAAGAGCAGTGTTTCATTGTTTTCCATGGCTAGTATTCATTGTGTACATGGACCACTTCTTCTTTATCCTTTCATCTGTTGATGGACATTTTGGTTGCTTCACTGCCTTGTCTATTGTGAATCAGGCTGCAGTGCAGCTTTTGCAGCCCGGGTCTTCTTCATTCTGGTCTTCTCAGGTGAGAGGCCCATTGGTGCACCTGCTGGATTGAATGGTACCTCAATTTTTACTTTTAAACGCAGCTCCTTTCTGTTCTCATTATTAGCGTCTAACCCTTTTACATCTCACCAGCAGCTAGAGGGTACACAGTTCTCTAAAACCTCTTAGGCATTTATTGTTTGTCGTCTTTTTTCCAATGGTCAGTCGACTGGTGTGAGTTGAAAACTTTTTGTAGATTAGATTGCATGAGTCTAATACTTCCTGAGGCTGAGCTTTTATCCATTTTCCTTTCTTTAAAAAGAGAGTGAGTAAAACATACCTCTTCATACTATCTTCTTGCAAATTTTGCCTGTTTTGAAATTTTTATCCATTCCCTACCTCAGCACAATTTTGAGGGCAGGTGTCCTTTACAGCCCTGAGTCCTTGTGAATGGTAAGTGACCATTAGCTGTGGGTTAAAAGCTGCTCTGGCGGGAATTGGCCACAAGGCGGCAGCATTTCTCCTTTACCAAATCTGGTTACTAGGGCAACAGAGCCTTACTGGAAGTGGTGTTCTAGGTTGTAAATTAGAATGGAATGTGCGAGGAAAAAGCTCTTTAAGTTTATGTCTCATTACTTCTTGTTGGTATTTTTAACTTAATTTTTATTATTTATCACAGCAAACTTGAATACAATGTTTTGTTTGCTCTAGGTGTGCAAGATGTGGTTCTTTCACACATATACATATATCTATTCTTCTTTGGATCCTTTTCCCATGTAGGTTATGACACAATGTTCAGTAGTCTTCTCTTGGTATTGCATAGGTCTTTGGTGATTATATATTTCACTTGTGTTTGTATCTCTCTGTTAACCTCAATATGGTAATGTATCCAATCCTCACACCTTTCCATTTGGTCAACCATAAGTTTTTTTTAATGTATCTATGATAGTGTTTGTCTGTGGAAATATCTTTGTTTGTATCATTCTTTAGGTAACCCCTATATGTGATATGATAGTATATGTGTCTTTCGCTTTCTCACTTACTCCAAGTTGCGTGATTACTTCTAGACTCATCTATGGTGCTGCAAATGGCATTGTTTCATTTTTTCACTAGCTCATATTCCATCTGTACAGGTAGCAGTTCTTCTTTGTCCACCCATCTGCCGATGGGCTTTTTGGTTACTTCCATATCTTGGCTATTGTAATAGTATGCAATGCAGATGTGCGTGGCTGTGTCCTTCCAATTCTGTCTTCTTAGTTTATAGGTCCAGGAATAGGTCTGCTGGATCATATGGTAGCTCAGTGTTTACCTTTTAAAGGCACCTCTGTTCTGTTCTCCTTAGTGGCTCTTTCCAGGTTACGTCCCACTTAAAGTGGAGGGCATGTATTTCTTCCCAGCACCTTCAGGATTTATTCTTTGTAGTTTTTGCTGATGATTATTCTGAGTGGTGTGAGCTGATACCTCTTTGTGGTTGAATTTGCATGTGTCTCATAATGGTTGAATTTGAGCTTTAAGACATGTCCTTTTTATTTTTCCAGCTGTGATTAGAGCTTATTTCTTCAAAGTGTTTTCTTAAAGTATGTGTCACCATTTGAAATATTTTGGCCATTATCTCCCTCAAGACATTTTGAGGGCAGGTTTCATTTACAGCCCTGCAGTACTTGTTCACATGAAGTGACCATTAGCTCAGGCTTTAAACCTGCTTTTGCAGGTAACGGCCAGAGAGCGGCAGCCTTTCTACGTTTCCCATGCTGGTACTAGGGAAACAGACCTACCGGCCAGTGGTGTTCTTCGGTTATAAATGAGAGTGCAATGTGCCCGGATAAACCCACAAATGTTGATGTCTCCTTGCTTTTGTTTGTTTTTAAATTTAATTTATATTTATTATTACAGTAATATTCCATTGTGTACGTGGACCACTTCTTCTTGGTGCATTCCTCGGTTGATGGACATTTTCATTGCTTCCAAGTGCTGGCTATGGTAAATCTTGCTGGCGTACAGGTTTGCCAGCCTGTGACTTTTTGATTCTCATTTTCTCAGGTGGTAGGCCAAGCAGTGGTTGTGATTGATTGACTGGTAGCTCAATGTTTCCCTTTTCAAAGCACCTACATTGTGTTTTCATTAGTGGCTCTTTACATGCCCCCCCTTACAACCGAGGGTACGCATTTCTCCACACTCCCTTCACCGTTTATTTTTTGCAGCATTATTCCTAATGGCCATTCTGACTGCTGTGAGCTGATAGGTTTTTGTAATATGGGTATGCATGTCATTAAAATTTTTAAAATTCACCATATTCCTATTCCTTTTTCTTTTCTCTTAAAAGAAAAAACCGTGAGTACAATATAGCTCTTGAAATTGTCTTCTTAGGAAGGTTGCCCTCTTCTGAAGTTTTTGGTCGATTTTTGACCCCAGAAATTTTCTGGAAGGCAGGTGCCATTTACAGAAATGCAAGTTGGTGAAAATTTAGTCACCTTTTGCAGTGGGTTCAAAGCTGCTGTTGTGGGAAACGACCACAAGGAGGTAGCATTTCTCCATTCCCCAATCTGGGTACTAGGGCAGCAGAGCCTTTCTGGAAGTCATTGTCCTAGGTTGTAAATTAGAATGGAATTTGCCAGGAGAAATCCCCATAAGTTTATGTCTCATTACTTCTTCTTGGTTTTAAAATTTTTTTAATCTGGGTAAAGTTTAGAATATTGTTTGTCCGAGGTGTACACAATCTGGTTCATTTACACATTATGTATGTCTATTAATGTACAGATCCTCTTCCCATGTAAAATATTACAGTGTTCTGTCGACCTCCCTTGCTATATGTTCGGTCTTTTTGATACATGTATATACTATGTATTTGTATATGTATAGTAACACTAATCTTCATTTCTCGATTTCCCCGCTCCTTTCCTTTTCGATGAGCATAGTTTGTTTTCTAAGCCTGTGAGTGTCTTTCTCTTTGGAAATATGTTCATCTGTGTCAGTTATTAGATAATGCCATAAGTGATAATATAGGTCTTTTGCTTTCCGACCTACTTCATGTTTTGTGATTATCTCCAGGCTCATCTATGGTGCCTCAAAGAGCAGTGCTTCAATGTTTTCCATAGCTAATATTCCATTGTGTACATGGACCACTTCTTCTTGGTGCATTCCTCTGTTGATGGACATTTTCGTTGCTTCCAAGTGTTGCCTATGGTAAATATTGCTGGAGTGCAGGTTTGCCAGCCTGTGATTTTTGATTTTCATTTTCTCAGGTGGTAGACCCAGCAGTGGGTATGATTGATTGACTGGTATGGTAGCTCAACGTTTACCTTTTCAAGGCACCTCAATTGTGCTTTCATTAGTGGCTCTTACCACTTCCCCCTTAGAATCGAGGGTACGCATTTCTCCACAATCACGTCAGCATTTATTGTTTGCAGCATTTTTGTTGATGGCCATTCTGACTGGTGTGAGCTGATAGGTTTTTGTAATTTGGGTTTACATGTCTGTAAAAATTCCTACAATTCATCATTTCTCCACACCTTTTTCTTTTCTGTTAAAAGAAAAAAGAAAAAATGTGTGAGTATAATATACCTCTTCAATTTTTCTTTTTGGAAGGTTGCACTCTAGAATTTTTTGGTCGATTTTCGGCCTCAGGATTTTTTGGAGGGCAGGTGTCATTTACAGAACTGCAATTGGTGAATATTTAGTGACCTTTTGGAGTGGGTTTAAAGTTGCTGTTGTGGGAAACGGCCACAAGGATGCAGCATTTCTCCATTCCCAAATCTGGGTACTAGGGCAGCAGAACCATTCTGGAAGTCGTTTGTATAGGTTGTAAATTTGAATGGAACGTGCCAGGAAAACCCCCCATAAGTTTATGTCTCATTACTCCTAGTTTGTTGTTTTAATTTTTTTCAATTAGCCTAATGGTTAGAATGTTGCTTGCCCAAGGTGTACACACTCTGGTTCATCTACATAGTCTATATACCTATTTATGTAGAGATCCTCTTCCCGTGTAAATTATTACAGAGTGTTCCGTAAACCTTCCTTGCTATTTGGTCAGTCTTTTTGATATATATATATAATATGTATTTGTATACATATGGTAACGCTAATCTTCATTTATCCATTCCCCTCACCTTTCCTTTTAGATAAGCATAGTTTTTTTAATAAGTCTGTGATTGACTTTCTCTGTGGAAATATGTTCATTTGTGTCAGTTTTTAGATAACGCCTATAAGTGATATCGTAGGATATAGGACTTTTGCTTTCCGACTTACCTCATGTTCTGTGATTATCTCCAAGATCATCTATGGTGCCTCAAAGAGCAGTGTTTCATTGTTTTCCATGGCTAGTATTCATTGTGTACATGGACCACTTCTTCTTTATCCTTTCATCTGTTGATGGACATTTTGGTTGCTTCACTGCCTTGTCTATTGTGAATCAGGCTGCAGTGCAGCTTTTGCAGCCCGGGTCTTCTTCATTCTGGTCTTCTCAGGTGAGAGGCCCATTGGTGCACCTGCTGGATTGAATGGTACCTCAATTTTTACTTTTAAACGCAGCTCCTTTCTGTTCTCATTATTAGCGTCTAACCCTTTTACATCTCACCAGCAGCTAGAGGGTACACAGTTCTCTAAAACCTCTTAGGCATTTATTGTTTGTCGTCTTTTTTCCAATGGTCAGTCGACTGGTGTGAGTTGAAAACTTTTTGTAGATTAGATTGCATGAGTCTAATACTTCCTGAGGCTGAGCTTTTATCCATTTTCCTTTCTTTAAAAAGAGAGTGAGTAAAACATACCTCTTCATACTATCTTCTTGCAAATTTTGCCTGTTTTGAAATTTTTATCCATTCCCTACCTCAGCACAATTTTGAGGGCAGGTGTCCTTTACAGCCCTGAGTCCTTGTGAATGGTAAGTGACCATTAGCTGTGGGTTAAAAGCTGCTCTGGCGGGAATTGGCCACAAGGCGGCAGCATTTCTCCTTTACCAAATCTGGTTACTAGGGCAACAGAGCCTTACTGGAAGTGGTGTTCTAGGTTGTAAATTAGAATGGAATGTGCGAGGAAAAAGCTCTTTAAGTTTATGTCTCATTACTTCTTGTTGGTATTTTTAACTTAATTTTTATTATTTATCACAGCAAACTTGAATACAATGTTTTGTTTGCTCTAGGTGTGCAAGATGTGGTTCTTTCACACATATACATATATCTATTCTTCTTCGGATCCTTTTCCCATGTAGGTTATGACACAATGTTGAGTAGTCTTCTCTTGGTATTGCATAGGTCTTTGGTGATTATATATTTCACTTGTGTTTGTATCTCTCTGTTAACCTCAATATGGTAATGTATCCAATCCTCACACCTTTCCATTTGGTCAACCATAAGTTTTTTTTAATGTATCTATGATAGTGTTTGTCTGTGGAAATATCTTTGTTTGTATCATTCTTTAGGTAACCCCTATATGTGATATGATAGTATATGTGTCTTTCCCTTTCTCACTTACTCCAAGTTGCGTGATTACTTCTAGACTCATCTATGGTGCTGCAAATGGCATTGTTTCATTTTTTCACTAGCTCATATTCCATCTGTACAGGTAGCAGTTCTTCTTTGTCCACCCATCTGCCGATGGGCTTTTTGGTTACTTCCATATCTTGGCTATTGTAATAGTATGCAATGCAGATTTGCGTGGCTGTGTCCTTCCAATTCTGTCTTCTTAGTTTATAGGTCCAGGAATAGGTCTGCTGGATCATATGGTAGCTCAGTGTTTACCTTTTAAAGGCACCTCTGTTCTGTTCTCCTTAGTGGCTCTTTCCAGGTTACGTCCCACTTAAAGTGGAGGGCATGTATTTCTTCCCAGCACCTTCAGGATTTATTCTTTGTAGTTTTTGCTGATGATTATTCTGAGTGGTGTGAGCTGATACCTCTTTGTGGTTGAATTTGCATGTGTCTCATAATGCGTTGAAATTGAGCTTTAAGACATGTCCTTTTTATTTTTCCAGCTGTGATTAGAGCTTATTTCTTCAAAGTGTTTTCTTAAAGTATGTGTCACCATTTGAAATATTTTGGCCATTATCTCCCTCAAGACATTTTGAGGGCAGGTTTCATTTACAGCCCTGCAGTACTTGTTCACATGAAGTGACCATTAGCTCAGGCTTTAAACCTGCTTTTGCAGGTAACGGCCAGAGAGCGGCAGCCTTTCTACGTTTCCCATGCTGGTACTAGGGAAACAGACCTACCGGCCAGTGGTGTTCTTCGGTTATAAATGAGAGTGCAATGTGCCCGGATAAACCCACAAATGTTGATGTCTCCTTGCTTTTGTTTGTTTTTAAATTTAATTTATATTTATTATTAGAGTAATATTCCATTGTGTACGTGGACCACTTCTTCTTGGTGCATTCCTCGGTTGATGGACATTTTCATTGCTTCCAAGTGCTGGCTATGGTAAATCTTGCTGGCGTACAGGTTTGCCAGCCTGTGACTTTTTGATTCTCATTTTCTCAGGTGATAGGCCAAGCAGTGGTTGTGATTGATTGACTGGTAGCTCAATGCTTCCCTTTTCAAAGCACCTACATTGTGTTTTCATTAGTGGCTCTTTACATGCCCCCCCTTACAACCGAGGGTACGCATTTCTCCACACTCCCTTCACCGTTTATTTTTTGCAGCATTATTCCTAATGGCCATTCTGACTGCTGTGAGCTGATAGGTTTTTGTAATATGGGTATGCATGTCATTAAAATTTTTAAAATTCACCATATTCCTATTCCTT
Source organism: Balaenoptera physalus (assembly GCF_965194825.1). Classification (NCBI taxonomy): domain Eukaryota; kingdom Metazoa; phylum Chordata; class Mammalia; order Artiodactyla; family Balaenopteridae; genus Balaenoptera; species Balaenoptera physalus. The sequence goes on along the minus strand of NC_138887.1, from coordinate 39,732,253 downwards.
TTTCTTTTCTCTTAAAAGAAAAAACCGTGAGTACAATAGAGCTCTTGAAATTGTCTTCTTAGGAAGGTTTCCCTCTTCTGAAGTTTTTGGTCGATTTTTGACCCCAGAAATTTTCTGGAAGGCAGGTGCCATTTACAGAAATGCAAGTTGGTGAAAATTTAGTCACCTTTTGCAGTGGGTTCAAAGCTGCTGTTGTGGGAAACGGCCACAAGGAGGTAGCATTTCTCCATTCCCCAATCTGGGTACTAGGGCAGCAGAGCCATTCTGGAAGTCATTGTCCTAGGTTGTAAATTAGAATGGAATTTGCCAGGAGAAATCCCCATAAGTTTATGTCTCATTATTTCTTCTTGGTTTAAAAATTTTTTTAATCTGGGTATAGTTTAGAATATTGTTTGTCCTAGGTGTACACAATCTGGTTCATTTATACATTATGTATGTCTATTAATGTACAGATCCTCTTCCCATATAAAATATTACAGTGTTCCGTCGACCTCCCTTGCTATATGTTCGGTCTTTTTGATACATGTATATACTATGTATTTGTATATGTATAGTAACACTAATCTTCATTTCTCGATTTCCCCCCTCCTTTCCTTTTCGATGAGCATAGTTTGTTTTCTAAGCCTGTGAGTGTCTTTCTCTTTGGAAATATGTTCATCTGTGTCAGTTATTAGATAATGCCATAAGTGATAATATAGGTCTTTTGCTTTCCGACCTACTTCATGTTTTGTGATTATCTCCAGGCTCATCTATGGTGCCTCAAAGAGCAGTGCTTCAATGTTTTCCATAGCTAATATTCCATTGTGTACATGGACCACTTCTTCTTGGTGCATTCCTCTGTTGATGGACATTTTCGTTGCTTCCAAGTGTTGCCTATGGTAAATATTGCTGGAGTGCAGGTTTGCCAGCCTGTGATTTTTGATTTTCATTTTCTCAGGTGGTAGACCCAGCAGTGGGTATGATTGATTGACTGGTATGGTAGCTCAACGTTTACCTTTTCAAGGCACCTCAGTTGTGCTTTCATTAGTGGCTCTTACCACGTCCCCCTTAGAATCGAGGGTACGCATTTCTCCACAATCACGTCAGCATTTATTGTTTGCAGCATTTTTGTTGATGGCCATTCTGACTGGTGTGAGCTGATAGGTTTTTGTAATTTGGGTTTACATGTCTGTAAAAATTCCTACAATTCATCATTTCTCCACACCTTTTTCTTTTCTGTTAAAAGAAAAAAGAAAAAATGTGTGAGTATAATATACCTCTTCAATTTTTCTTTTTGGAAGGTTGCACTCTAGAATTTTTTGGTCGATTTTCGGCCTCAGGATTTTTTGGAGGGCAGGTGTCATTTACAGAACTGCAATTGGTGAATATTTAGTGACCTTTTGCAGTGGGTTTAAATCTGCTGTTGTGGGAAACGGCCACAAGGATGCAGCATTTCTCCATTCCCAAATCTGGGTACTAGGGCAGCAGAACCATTCTGGAAGTCGTTTGTATAGGTTGTAAATTTGAATGGAACGTGGCAGGAAAACCCCCCATAAGTTTATGTCTCATTACTCCTAGTTTGTTGTTTTAATTTTTTTCAATTAGCCTAATGGTTAGAATGTTGCTTGCCCAAGGTGTACACACTCTGGTTCATCTACATAGTCTATATACCTATTTATGTAGAGATCCTCTTCCCGTGTAAATTATTACAGAGTGTTCCGTAAACCTTCCTTGCTATTTGGTCAGTCTTTTTGATATATGTATATAATATGTATTTGTATACATATGGTAACGCTAATCTTCATTTATCCATTCCCCTCACCTTTCCTTTTAGATAAGCATAGTTTTTTTAATAAGTCTGTGATTGACTTTCTCTGTGGAAATATGTTCATTTGTGTCAGTTTTTAGATAACGCCTATAAGTGATATCGTAGGATATAGGACTTTTGCTTTCCGACTTACCTCATGTTCTGTGATTATCTCCAAGATCATCTATGGTGCCTCAAAGAGCAGTGTTTCATTGTTTTCCATGGCTAGTATTCATTGTGTACATGGACCACTTCTTCTTTATCCTTTCATCTGTTGATGGACATTTTGGTTGCTTCACTGCCTTGTCTATTGTGAATCAGGCTGCAGTGCAGCTTTTGCAGCCCGGGTCTTCTTCATTCTGGTCTTCTCAGGTGAGAGGCCCATTGGTGCACCTGCTGGATTGAATGGTACCTCAATTTTTACTTTTAAACGCAGCTCCTTTCTGTTCTCATTATTAGCGTCTAACCCTTTTACATCTCACCAGCAGCTAGAGGGTACACAGTTCTCTAAAACCTCTTAGGCATTTATTGTTTGTCGTCTTTTTTCCAATGGTCAGTCGACTGGTGTGAGTTGAAAACTTTTTGTAGATTAGATTGCATGAGTCTAATACTTCCTGAGGCTGAGCTTTTATCCATTTTCCTTTCTTTAAAAAGAGAGTGAGTAAAACATACCTCTTCATACTATCTTCTTGCAAATTTTGCCTGTTTTGAAATTTTTATCCATTCCCTACCTCAGCACAATTTTGAGGGCAGGTGTCCTTTACAGCCCTGAGTCCTTGTGAATGGTAAGTGACCATTAGCTGTGGGTTAAAAGCTGCTCTGGCGGGAATTGGCCACAAGGCGGCAGCATTTCTCCTTTACCAAATCTGGTTACTAGGGCAACAGAGCCTTACTGGAAGTGGTGTTCTAGGTTGTAAATTAGAATGGAATGTGCGAGGAAAAAGCTCTTTAAGTTTATGTCTCATTACTTCTTGTTGGTATTTTTAACTTAATTTTTATTATTTATCACAGCAAACTTGAATACAATGTTTTGTTTGCTCTAGGTGTGCAAGATGTGGTTCTTTCACACATATACATATATCTATTCTTCTTTGGATCCTTTTCCCATGTAGGTTATGACACAATGTTCAGTAGTCTTCTCTTGGTATTGCATAGGTCTTTGGTGATTATATATTTCACTTGTGTTTGTATCTCTCTGTTAACCTCAATATGGTAATGTATCCAATCCTCACACCTTTCCATTTGGTCAACCATAAGTTTTTTTTAATGTATCTATGATAGTGTTTGTCTGTGGAAATATCTTTGTTTGTATCATTCTTTAGGTAACCCCTATATGTGATATGATAGTATATGTGTCTTTCGCTTTCTCACTTACTCCAAGTTGCGTGATTACTTCTAGACTCATCTATGGTGCTGCAAATGGCATTGTTTCATTTTTTCACTAGCTCATATTCCATCTGTACAGGTAGCAGTTCTTCTTTGTCCACCCATCTGCCGATGGGCTTTTTGGTTACTTCCATATCTTGGCTATTGTAATAGTATGCAATGCAGATGTGCGTGGCTGTGTCCTTCCAATTCTGTCTTCTTAGTTTATAGGTCCAGGAATAGGTCTGCTGGATCATATGGTAGCTCAGTGTTTACCTTTTAAAGGCACCTCTGTTCTGTTCTCCTTAGTGGCTCTTTCCAGGTTACGTCCCACTTAAAGTGGAGGGCATGTATTTCTTCCCAGCACCTTCAGGATTTATTCTTTGTAGTTTTTGCTGATGATTATTCTGAGTGGTGTGAGCTGATACCTCTTTGTGGTTGAATTTGCATGTGTCTCATAATGCGTTGAAATTGAGCTTTAAGACATGTCCTTTTTATTTTTCCAGCTGTGATTAGAGCTTATTTCTTCAAAGTGTTTTCTTAAAGTATGTGTCACCATTTGAAATATTTTGGCCATTATCTCCCTCAAGACATTTTGAGGGCAGGTTTCATTTACAGCCCTGCAGTACTTGTTCACATGAAGTGACCATTAGCTCAGGCTTTAAACCTGCTTTTGCAGGTAACGGCCAGAGAGCGGCAGCCTTTCTACGTTTCCCATGCTGGTACTAGGGAAACAGACCTACCGGCCAGTGGTGTTCTTCGGTTATAAATGAGAGTGCAATGTGCCCGGATAAACCCACAAATGTTGATGTCTCCTTGCTTTTGTTTGTTTTTAAATTTAATTTATATTTATTATTAGAGTAATATTCCATTGTGTACGTGGACCACTTCTTCTTGGTGCATTCCTCGGTTGATGGACATTTTCATTGCTTCCAAGTGCTGGCTATGGTAAATCTTGCTGGCGTACAGGTTTGCCAGCCTGTGACTTTTTGATTCTCATTTTCTCAGGTGATAGGCCAAGCAGTGGTTGTGATTGATTGACTGGTAGCTCAATGTTTCCCTTTTCAAAGCACCTACATTGTGTTTTCATTAGTGGCTCTTTACATGCCCCCCCTTAAAACCGAGGGTACGCATTTCTCCACACTCCCTTCAACGTTTATTTTTTGCAGCATTATTCCTAATGGCCATTCTGACTGCTGTGAGCTGATAGGTTTTTGTAATATGGGTATGCATGTCATTAAAATTTTTAAAATTCACCATATTCCTATTCCTTTTTCTTTTCTCTTAAAAGAAAAAACCGTGAGTACAATATAGCTCTTGAAATTGTCTTCTTAGGAAGGTTGCCCTCTTCTGAAGTTTTTGGTCGATTTTTGACCCCAGAAATTTTCTGGAAGGCAGGTGCCATTTACAGAAATGCAAGTTGGTGAAAATTTAGTCACCTTTTGCAGTGGGTTCAAAGCTGCTGTTGTGGGAAACGGCCACAAGGAGGTAGCATTTCTCCATTCCCCAATCTGGGTACTAGGGCAGCAGAGCCTTTCTGGAAGTCATTGTCCTAGGTTGTAAATTAGAATGGAATTTGCCAGGAGAAATCCCCATAAGTTTATGTCTCATTACTTCTTCTTGGTTTTAAAATTTTTTTAATCTGGTTAAAGTTTAGAATATTGTTTGTCCTAGGTGTACACAATCTGGTTCATTTACACATTATGTATGTCTATTAATGTACAGATCCTCTTCCCATGTAAAATATTACAGTGTTCTGTCGACCTCCCTTGCTATATGTTCGGTCTTTTTGATACATGTATATACTATGTATTTGTATATGTATAGTAACACTAATCTTCATTTCTCGATTTCCCCGCTCCTTTCCTTTTCGATGAGCATAGTTTGTTTTCTAAGCCTGTGAGTGTCTTTCTCTTTGGAAATATGTTCATCTGTGTCAGTTATTAGATAATGCCATAAGTGATAATATAGGTCTTTTGCTTTCCGACCTACTTCATGTTTTGTGATTATCTCCAGGCTCATCTATGGTGCCTCAAAGAGCAGTGCTTCAATGTTTTCCATAGCTAATATTCCATTGTGTACACGGACCACTTCTTCTTGGTGCATTCCTCTGTTGATGGACATTTTCGTTGCTTCCAAGTGTTGCCTATGGTAAATATTGCTGGAGTGCAGGTTTGCCAGCCTGTGATTTTTGATTTTCATTTTCTCAGGTGGTAGACCCAGCAGTGGGTATGATTGATTGACTGGTATGGTAGCTCAACGTTTACCTTTTCAAGGCACCTCAATTGTGCTTTCATTAGTGGCTCTTACCACTTCCCCCTTAGAATCGAGGGTACGCATTTCTCCACAATCACGTCAGCATTTATTGTTTGCAGCATTTTTGTTGATGGCCATTCTGACTGGTGTGAGCTGATAGGTTTTTGTAATTTGGGTTTACATGTCTGTAAAAATTCCTACAATTCATCATTTCTCCACACCTTTTTCTTTTCTGTTAAAAGAAAAAAGCCAAAATGTGTGAGTATAATATACCTCTTCAATTTTTCTTTTTGGAAGGTTGCACTCTAGAATTTTTTGGTCGATTTTCGGCCTCAGGATTTTTTGGAGGGCAGGTGTCATTTACAGAACTGCAATTGGTGAATATTTAGTGACCTTTTGGAGTGGGTTTAAAGCTGCTGTTGTGGGAAACGGCCACAAGGATGCAGCATTTCTCCATTCCCAAATCTGGGTACTAGGGCAGCAGAACCATTCTGGAAGTCGTTTGTATAGGTTGTAAATTTGAATGGAACGTGCCAGGAAAACCCCCCATAAGTTTATATCTCATTACTCCTAGTTTGTTGTTTTAATTTTTTTCAATTAGCCTAATGGTTAGAATGTTGCTTGCCCAAGGTGTACACACTCTGGTTCATCTACATAGTCTATATACCTATTTATGTAGAGATCCTCTTCCCGTGTAAATTATTACAGAGTGTTCCGTAAACCTTCCTTGCTATTTGGTCAGTCTTTTTGATATATGTATATAATATGTATTTGTATACATATGGTAACGCTAATCTTCATTTATCCATTCCCCTCACCTTTCCTTTTAGATAAGCATAGTTTTTTTAATAAGTCTGTGATTGACTTTCTCTGTGGAAATATGTTCATTTGTGTCAGTTTTTAGATAACGCCTATAAGTGATATCGTAGGATATAGGACTTTTGCTTTCCGACTTACCTCATGTTCTGTGATTATCTCCAAGATCATCTATGGTGCCTCAAAGAGCAGTGTTTCATTGTTTTCCATGGCTAGTATTCATTGTGTACATGGACCACTTCTTCTTTATCCTTTCATCTGTTGATGGACATTTTGGTTGCTTCACTGCCTTGTCTATTGTGAATCAGGCTGCAGTGCAGCTTTTGCAGCCCGGGTCTTCTTCATTCTGGTCTTCTCAGGTGAGAGGCCCATTGGTGCACCTGCTGGATTGAATGGTACCTCAATTTTTACTTTTAAACGCAGCTCCTTTCTGTTCTCATTATTAGCGTCTAACCCTTTTACATCTCACCAGCAGCTAGAGGGTACACAGTTCTCTAAAACCTCTTAGGCATTTATTGTTTGTAGTCTTTTTTCCAATGGTCAGTCGACTGGTGTGAGTTGAAAACTTTTTGTAGATTAGATTGCATGAGTCTAATACTTCCTGAGGCTGAGCTTTTATCCATTTTCCTTTCTTTAAAAAGAGAGTGAGTAAAACATACCTCTTCATACTATCTTCTTGCAAATTTTGCCTGTTTTGAAATTTTTATCCATTCCCTACCTCAGCACAATTTTGAGGGCAGGTGTCCTTTACAGCCCTGAGTCCTTGTGAATGGTAAGTGACCATTAGCTGTGGGTTAAAAGCTGCTCTGGCGGGAATTGGCCACAAGGCGGCAGCATTTCTCCTTTACCAAATCTGGTTACTAGGGCAACAGAGCCTTACTGGAAGTGGTGTTCTAGGTTGTAAATTAGAATGGAATGTGCGAGGAAAAAGCTCTTTAAGTTTATGTCTCATTACTTCTTGTTGGTATTTTTAACTTAATTTTTATTATTTATCACAGCAAACTTGAATACAATGTTTTGTTTGCTCTAGGTGTGCAAGATGTGGTTCTTTCACACATATACATATATCTATTCTTCTTTGGATCCTTTTCCCATGTAGGTTATGAAACAATGTTCAGTAGTCTTCTCTTGGTATTGCATAGGTCTTTGGTGATTATATATTTCACTTGTGTTTGTATCTCTCTGTTAACCTCAATATGGTAATGTATCCAATCCTCACACCTTTCCATTTGGTCAACCATAAGTTTTTTTTAATGTATCTATGATAGTGTTTGTCTGTGGAAATATCTTTGTTTGTATCATTCTTTAGGTAACCCCTATATGTGATATGATAGTATATGTGTCTTTCGCTTTCTCACTTACTCCAAGTTGCGTGATTACTTCTAGACTCATCTATGGTGCTGCAAATGGCATTGTTTCATTTTTTCACTAGCTCATATTCCATCTGTACAGGTAGCAGTTCTTCTTTGTCCACCCATCTGCCGATGGGCTTTTTGGTTACTTCCATATCTTGGCTATTGTAATAGTATGCAATGCAGATTTGCGTGGCTGTGTCCTTCCAATTCTGTCTTCTTAGTTTATAGGTCCAGGAATAGGTCTGCTGGATCATATGGTAGCTCAGTGTTTACCTTTTAAAGGCACCTCTGTTCTGTTCTCCTTAGTGGCTCTTTCCAGGTTACGTCCCACTTAAAGTGGAGGGCATGTATTTCTTCCCAGCACCTTCAGGATTTATTCTTTGTAGTTTTTGCTGATGATTATTCTGAGTGGTGTGAGCTGATACCTCTTTGTGGTTGAATTTGCATGTGTCTCATAATGCGTTGAAATTGAGCTTTAAGACATGTCCTTTTTATTTTTCCAGCTGTGATTAGAGCTTATTTCTTCAAAGTGTTTTCTTAAAGTATGTGTCACCATTTGAAATATTTTGGCCATTATCTCCCTCAAGACATTTTGAGGGCAGGTTTCATTTACAGCCCTGCAGTACTTGTTCACATGAAGTGACCATTAGCTCAGGCTTTAAACCTGCTTTTGCAGGTAACGGCCAGAGAGCGGCAGCCTTTCTACGTTTCCCATGCTGGTACTAGGGAAACAGACCTACCGGCCAGTGGTGTTCTTCGGTTATAAATGAGAGTGCAATGTGCCCGGATAAACCCACAAATGTTGATGTCTCCTTGCTTTTGTTTGTTTTTAAATTTAATTTATATTTATTATTAGAGTAATATTCCATTGTGTACGTGGACCACTTCTTCTTGGTGCATTCCTCGGTTGATGGACATTTTCATTGCTTCCAAGTGCTGGCTATGGTAAATCTTGCTGGCGTACAGGTTTGCCAGCCTGTGACTTTTTGATTCTCATTTTCTCAGGTGGTAGGCCAAGCAGTGGTTGTGATTGATTGACTGGTAGCTCAATGTTTCCCTTTTCAAAGCACCTACATTGTGTTTTCATTAGTGGCTCTTTACATGCCCCCCCTTACAACCGAGGGTACGCATTTCTCCACACTCCCTTCACCGTTTATTTTTTGCAGCATTATTCCTAATGGCCATTCTGACTGCTGTGAGCTGATAGGTTTTTGTAACATGGGTATGCATGTCATTAAAATTTTTAAAATTCACCATATTCCTATTCCTTTTTCTTTTCTCTTAAAAGAAAAAACCGTGAGTACAATATAGCTCTTGAAATTGTCTTCTTAGGAAGGTTGCCCTCTTCTGAAGTTTTTGGTCGATTTTTGACCCCAGAAATTTTCTGGAAGGCAGGTGCCATTTACAGAAATGCAAGTTGGTGAAAATTTAGTCACCTTTTGCAGTGGGTTCAAAGCTGCTGTTGTGGGAAACGGCCACAAGGAGGTAGCATTTCTCCATTCCCCAATCTGGGTACTAGGGCAGCAGAGCCTTTCTGGAAGTCATTGTCCTAGGTTGTAAATTAGAATGGAATTTGCCAGGAGAAATCCCCATAAGTTTATGTCTCATTACTTCTTCTTGGTTTTAAAATTTTTTTAATCTGGTTAAAGTTTAGAATATTGTTTGTCCTAGGTGTACACAATCTGGTTCATTTACACATTATGTATGTCTATTAATGTACAGATCCTCTTCCCATGTAAAATATTACAGTGTTCTGTCGACCTCCCTTGCTATATGTTCGGTCTTTTTGATACATGTATATACTATGTATTTGTATATGTATAGTAACACTAATCTTCATTTCTCGATTTCCCCGCTCCTTTCCTTTTCGATGAGCATAGTTTGTTTTCTAAGCCTGTGAGTGTCTTTCTCTTTGGAAATATGTTCATCTGTGTCAGTTATTAGATAATGCCATAAGTGATAATATAGGTCTTTTGCTTTCCGACCTACTTCATGTTTTGTGATTATCTCCAGGCTCATCTATGGTGCCTCAAAGAGCAGTGCTTCAATGTTTTCCATAGCTAATATTCCATTGTGTACACGGACCACTTCTTCTTGGTGCATTCCTCTGTTGATGGACATTTTCGTTGCTTCCAAGTGTTGCCTATGGTAAATATTGCTGGAGTGCAGGTTTGCCAGCCTGTGATTTTTGATTTTCATTTTCTCAGGTGGTAGACCCAGCAGTGGGTATGATTGATTGACTGGTATGGTAGCTCAACGTTTACCTTTTCAAGGCACCTCAATTGTGCTTTCATTAGTGGCTCTTACCACTTCCCCCTTAGAATCGAGGGTACGCATTTCTCCACAATCACGTCAGCATTTATTGTTTGCAGCATTTTTGTTGATGGCCATTCTGACTGGTGTGAGCTGATAGGTTTTTGTAATTTGGGTTTACATGTCTGTAAAAATTCCTACAATTCATCATTTCTCCACACCTTTTTCTTTTCTGTTAAAAGAAAAAAGCCAAAATGTGTGAGTATAATATACCTCTTCAATTTTTCTTTTTGGAAGGTTGCACTCTAGAATTTTTTGGTCGATTTTCGGCCTCAGGATTTTTTGGAGGGCAGGTGTCATTTACAGAACTGCAATTGGTGAATATTTAGTGACCTTTTGGAGTGGGTTTAAAGCTGCTGTTGTGGGAAACGGCCACAAGGATACAGCATTTCTCCATTCCCAAATCTGGGTACTAGGGCAGCAGAACCATTCTGGAAGTCGTTTGTATAGGTTGTAAATTTGAATGGAACGTGCCAGGAAAACCCCCCATAAGTTTATGTCTCATTACTCCTAGTTTGTTGTTTTAATTTTTTTCAATTAGCCTAATGGTTAGAATGTTGCTTGCCCAAGGTGTACACACTCTGGTTCATCTACATAGTCTATATACCTATTTATGTAGAGATCCTCTTCCCGTGTAAATTATTACAGAGTGTTCCGTAAACCTTCCTTGCTATTTGGTCAGTCTTTTTGATATATGTATATAATATGTATTTGTATACATATGGTAACGCTAATCTTCATTTATCCATTCCCCTCACCTTTCCTTTTAGATAAGCATAGTTTTTTTAATAAGTCTGTGATTGACTTTCTCTGTGGAAATATGTTCATTTGTGTCAGTTTTTAGATAACGCCTATAAGTGATATCGTAGGATATAGGACTTTTGCTTTCCGACTTACCTCATGTTCTGTGATTATCTCCAAGATCATCTATGGTGCCTCAAAGAGCAGTGTTTCATTGTTTTCCATGGCTAGTATTCATTGTGTACATGGACCACTTCTTCTTTATCCTTTCATCTGTTGATGGACATTTTGGTTGCTTCACTGCCTTGTCTATTGTGAATCAGGCTGCAGTGCAGCTTTTGCAGCCCGGGTCTTCTTCATTCTGGTCTTCTCAGATGAGAGGCCCATTGGTGCACCTGCTGGATTGAATGGTACCTCAATTTTTACTTTTAAACGCAGCTCCTTTCTGTTCTCATTATTAGCGTCTAACCCTTTTACATCTCACCAGCAGCTAGAGGGTACACAGTTCTCTAAAACCTCTTAGGCATTTATTGTTTGTAGTCTTTTTTCCAATGGTCAGTCGACTGGTGTGAGTTGAAAACTTTTTGTAGATTAGATTGCATGAGTCTAATACTTCCTGAGGCTGAGCTTTTATCCATTTTCCTTTCTTTAAAAAGAGAGTGAGTAAAACATACCTCTTCATACTATCTTCTTGCAAATTTTGCCTGTTTTGAAATTTTTATCCATTCCCTACCTCAGCACAATTTTGAGGGCAGGTGTCCTTTACAGCCCTGAGTCCTTGTGAATGGTAAGTGACCATTAGCTGTGGGATAAAAGCTGCTCTGGCGGGAATTGGCCACAAGGCGGCAGCATTTCTCCTTTACCAAATCTGGTTACTAGGGCAACAGAGCCTTACTGGAAGTGGTGTTCTAGGTTGTAAATTAGAATGGAATGTGCGAGGAAATAGCTCTTTAAGTTTATGTCTCATTACTTCTTGTTGGTATTTTTAACTTAATTTTTATTATTTATCACAGCAAACTTGAATACAATGTTTTGTTTGCTCTAGGTGTGCAAGATGTGGTTCTTTCACACATATACATATATCTATTCTTCTTCGGATCCTTTTCCCATGTAGGTTATGACACAATGTTGAGTAGTCTTCTCTTGGTATTGCATAGGTCTTTGGTGATTATATATTTCACTTGTGTTTGTATCTCTCTGTTAACCTCAATATGGTAATGTATCCAATCCTCACACCTTTCCATTTGGTCAACCATAAGTTTTTTTTAATGTATCTATGATAGTGTTTGTCTGTGGAAATATCTTTGTTTGTATCATTCTTTAGGTAACCCCTATATGTGATATGATAGTATATGTGTCTTTCCCTTTCTCACTTACTCCAAGTTGCGTGATTACTTCTAGACTCATCTATGGTGCTGCAAATGGCATTGTTTCATTTTTTCACTAGCTCATATTCCATCTGTACAGGTAGCAGTTCTTCTTTGTCCACCCATCTGCCGATGGGCTTTTTGGTTACTTCCATATCTTGGCTATTGTAATAGTATGCAATGCAGATTTGCGTGGCTGTGTCCTTCCAATTCTGTCTTCTTAGTTTATAGGTCCAGGAATAGGTCTGCTGGATCATATGGTAGCTCAGTGTTTACCTTTTAAAGGCACCTCTGTTCTGTTCTCCTTAGTGGCTCTTTCCAGGTTACGTCCCACTTAAAGTGGAGGGCATGTATTTCTTCCCAGCACCTTCAGGATTTATTCTTTGTAGTTTTTGCTGATGATTATTCTGAGTGGTGTGAGCTGATACCTCTTTGTGGTTGAATTTGCATGTGTCTCATAATGCGTTGAAATTGAGCTTTAAGACATGTCCTTTTTATTTTTCCAGCTGTGATTAGAGCTTATTTCTTCAAAGTGTTTTCTTAAAGTATGTGTCACCATTTGAAATATTTTGGCCATTATCTCCCTCAAGACATTTTGAGGGCAGGTTTCATTTACAGCCCTGCAGTACTTGTTCACATGAAGTGACCATTAGCTCAGGCTTTAAACCTGCTTTTGCAGGTAACGGCCAGAGAGCGGCAGCCTTTCTACGTTTCCCATGCTGGTACTAGGGAAACAGACCTACCGGCCAGTGGTGTTCTTCGGTTATAAATGAGAGTGCAATGTGCCCGGATAAACCCACAAATGTTGATGTCTCCTTGCTTTTGTTTGTTTTTAAATTTAATTTATATTTATTATTAGAGTAATATTCCATTGTGTACGTGGACCACTTCTTCTTGGTGCATTCCTCGGTTGATGGACATTTTCATTGCTTCCAAGTGCTGGCTATGGTAAATCTTGCTGGCGTACAGGTTTGCCAGCCTGTGACTTTTTGATTCTCATTTTCTCAGGTGGTAGGCCAAGCAGTGGTTGTGATTGATTGACTGGTAGCTCAATGTTTCCCTTTTCAAAGCACCTACATTGTGTTTTCATTAGTGGCTCTTTACATGCCCCCCCTTACAACCGAGGGTACGCATTTCTCCACACTCCCTTCACCGTTTATTTTTTGCAGCATTATTCCTAATGGCCATTCTGACTGCTGTGAGCTGATAGGTTTTTGTAACATGGGTATGCATGTCATTAAAATTTTTAAAATTCACCATATTCCTATTCCTTTTTCTTTTCTCTTAAAAGAAAAAACCGTGAGTACAATATAGCTCTTGAAATTGTCTTCTTAGGAAGGTTGCCCTCTTCTGAAGTTTTTGGTCGATTTTTGACCCCAGAAATTTTCTGGAAGGCAGGTGCCATTTACAGAAATGCAAGTTGGTGAAAATTTAGTCACCTTTTGCAGTGGGTTCAAAGCTGCTGTTGTGGGAAACGGCCACAAGGAGGTAGCATTTCTCCATTCCCCAATCTGGGTACTAGGGCAGCAGAGCCTTTCTGGAAGTCATTGTCCTAGGTTGTAAATTAGAATGGAATTTGCCAGGAGAAATCCCCATAAGTTTATGTCTCATTACTTCTTCTTGGTTTTAAAATTTTTTTAATCTGGGTAAAGTTTAGAATATTGTTTGTCCTAGGTGTACACAATCTGGTTCATTTACACATTATGTATGTCTATTAATGTACAGATCCTCTTCCCATGTAAAATATTACAGTGTTCTGTCGACCTCCCTTGCTATATGTTCGGTCTTTTTGATACATGTATATACTATGTATTTGTATATGTATAGTAACACTAATCTTCATTTCTCGATTTCCCCGCTCCTTTCCTTTTCGATGAGCATAGTTTGTTTTCTAAGCCTGTGAGTGTCTTTCTCTTTGGAAATATGTTCGTCTGTGTCAGTTATTAGATAATGCCATAAGTGATAATATAGGTCTTTTGCTTTCCGACCTACTTCATGTTTTGTGATTATCTCCAGGCTCATCTATGGTGCCTCAAAGAGCAGTGCTTCAATGTTTTCCATAGCTAATATTCCATTGTGTACATGGACCACTTCTTCTTGGTGCATTCCTCTGTTGATGGACATTTTCGTTGCTTCCAAGTGTTGCCTATGGTAAATATTGCTGGAGTGCAGGTTTGCCAGCCTGTGATTTTTGATTTTCATTTTCTCAGGTGGTAGACCCAGCAGTGGGTATGATTGATTGACTGGTATGGTAGCTCAACGTTTACCTTTTCAAGGCACCTCAATTGTGCTTTCATTAGTGGCTCTTACCACTTCCCCCTTAGAATCGAGGGTACGCATTTCTCCACAATCACGTCAGCATTTATTGTTTGCAGCATTTTTGTTGATGGCCATTCTGACTGGTGTGAGCTGATAGGTTTTTGTAATTTGGGTTTACATGTCTGTAAAAATTCCTACAATTCATCATTTCTCCACACCTTTTTCTTTTCTGTTAAAAGAAAAAAGCCAAAATGTGTGAGTATAATATACCTCTTCAATTTTTCTTTTTGGAAGGTTGCACTCTAGAATTTTTTGGTCGATTTTCGGCCTCAGGATTTTTTGGAGGGCAGGTGTCATTTACAGAACTGCAATTGGTGAATATTTAGTGACCTTTTGGAGTGGGTTTAAAGCTGCTGTTGTGGGAAACGGCCACAAGGATGCAGCATTTCTCCATTCCCAAATCTGGGTACTAGGGCAGCAGAACCATTCTGGAAGTCGTTTGTATAGGTTGTAAATTTGAATGGAACGTGCCAGGAAAACCCCCCATAAGTTTATGTCTCATTACTCCTAGTTTGTTGTTTTAATTTTTTTCAATTAGCCTAATGGTTAGAATGTTGCTTGCCCAAGGTGTACACACTCTGGTTCATCTACATAGTCTATATACCTATTTATGTAGAGATCCTCTTCCCGTGTAAATTATTACAGAGTGTTCCGTAAACCTTCCTTGCTATTTGGTCAGTCTTTTTGATATATGTATATAATATGTATTTGTATACATATGGTAACGCTAATCTTCATTTATCCATTCCCCTCACCTTTCCTTTTAGATAAGCATAGTTTTTTTAATAAGTCTGTGATTGACTTTCTCTGTGGAAATATGTTCATTTGTGTCAGTTTTTAGATAACGCCTATAAGTGATATCGTAGGATATAGGACTTTTGCTTTCCGACTTACCTCATGTTCTGTGATTATCTCCAAGATCATCTATGGTGCCTCAAAGAGCAGTGTTTCATTGTTTTCCATGGCTAGTATTCATTGTGTACATGGACCACTTCTTCTTTATCCTTTCATCTGTTGATGGACATTTTGGTTGCTTCACTGCCTTGTCTATTGTGAATCAGGCTGCAGTGCAGCTTTTGCAGCCCGGGTCTTCTTCATTCTGGTCTTCTCAGATGAGAGGCCCATTGGTGCACCTGCTGGATTGAATGGTACCTCAATTTTTACTTTTAAACGCAGCTCCTTTCTGTTCTCATTATTAGCGTCTAACCCTTTTACATCTCACCAGCAGCTAGAGGGTACACAGTTCTCTAAAACCTCTTAGGCATTTATTGTTTGTAGTCTTTTTTCCAATGGTCAGTCGACTGGTGTGAGTTGAAAACTTTTTGTAGATTAGATTGCATGAGTCTAATACTTCCTGAGGCTGAGCTTTTATCCATTTTCCTTTCTTTAAAAAGAGAGTGAGTAAAACATACCTCTTCATACTATCTTCTTGCAAATTTTGCCTGTTTTGAAATTTTTATCCATTCCCTACCTCAGCACAATTTTGAGGGCAGGTGTCCTTTACAGCCCTGAGTCCTTGTGAATGGTAAGTGACCATTAGCTGTGGGATAAAAGCTGCTCTGGCGGGAATTGGCCACAAGGCGGCAGCATTTCTCCTTTACCAAATCTGGTTACTAGGGCAACAGAGCCTTACTGGAAGTGGTGTTCTAGGTTGTAAATTAGAATGGAATGTGCGAGGAAATAGCTCTTTAAGTTTATGTCTCATTACTTCTTGTTGGTATTTTTAACTTAATTTTTATTATTTATCACAGCAAACTTGAATACAATGTTTTGTTTGCTCTAGGTGTGCAAGATGTGGTTCTTTCACACATATACATATATCTATTCTTCTTCGGATCCTTTTCCCATGTAGGTTATGACACAATGTTGAGTAGTCTTCTCTTGGTATTGCATAGGTCTTTGGTGATTATATATTTCACTTGTGTTTGTATCTCTCTGTTAACCTCAATATGGTAATGTATCCAATCCTCACACCTTTCCATTTGGTCAACCATAAGTTTTTTTTAATGTATCTATGATAGTGTTTGTCTGTGGAAATATCTTTGTTTGTATCATTCTTTAGGTAACCCCTATATGTGATATGATAGTATATGTGTCTTTCCCTTTCTCACTTACTCCAAGTTGCGTGATTACTTCTAGACTCATCTATGGTGCTGCAAATGGCATTGTTTCATTTTTTCACTAGCTCATATTCCATCTGTACAGGTAGCAGTTCTTCTTTGTCCACCCATCTGCCGATGGGCTTTTTGGTTACTTCCATATCTTGGCTATTGTAATAGTATGCAATGCAGATGTGCGTGGCTGTGTCCTTCCAATTCTGTCTTCTTAGTTTATAGGTCCAGGAATAGGTCTGCTGGATCATATGGTAGCTCAGTGTTTACCTTTTAAAGGCACCTCTGTTCTGTTCTCCTTAGTGGCTCTTTCCAGGTTACGTCCCACTTAAAGTGGAGGGCATGTATTTCTTCCCAGCACCTTCAGGATTTATTCTTTGTAGTTTTTGCTGATGATTATTCTGAGTGGTGTGAGCTGATACCTCTTTGTGGTTGAATTTGCATGTGTCTCATAATGCGTTGAAATTGAGCTTTAAGACATGTCCTTTTTATTTTTCCAGCTGTGATTAGAGCTTATTTCTTCAAAGTGTTTTCTTAAAGTATGTGTCACCATTTGAAATATTTTGGCCATTATCTCCCTCAAGACATTTTGAGGGCAGGTTTCATTTACAGCCCTGCAGTACTTGTTCACATGAAGTGACCATTAGCTCAGGCTTTAAACCTGCTTTTGCAGGTAACGGCCAGAGAGCGGCAGCCTTTCTACGTTTCCCATGCTGGTACTAGGGAAACAGACCTACCGGCCAGTGGTGTTCTTCGGTTATAAATGAGAGTGCAATGTGCCCGGATAAACCCACAAATGTTGATGTCTCCTTGCTTTTGTTTGTTTTTAAATTTAATTTATATTTATTATTAGAGTAATATTCCATTGTGTACGTGGACCACTTCTTCTTGGTGCATTCCTCGGTTGATGGACATTTTCATTGCTTCCAAGTGCTGGCTATGGTAAATCTTGCTGGCGTACAGGTTTGCCAGCCTGTGACTTTTTGATTCTCATTTTCTCAGGTGGTAGGCCAAGCAGTGGTTGTGATTGATTGACTGGTAGCTCAATGTTTCCCTTTTCAAAGCACCTACATTGTGTTTTCATTAGTGGCTCTTTACATGCCCCCCCTTACAACCGAGGGTACGCATTTCTCCACACTCCCTTCACCGTTTATTTTTTGCAGCATTATTCCTAATGGCCATTCTGACTGCTGTGAGCTGATAGGTTTTTGTAACATGGGTATGCATGTCATTAAAATTTTTAAAATTCACCATATTCCTATTCCTTTTTCTTTTCTCTTAAAAGAAAAAACCGTGAGTACAATATAGCTCTTGAAATTGTCTTCTTAGGAAGGTTGCCCTCTTCTGAAGTTTTTGGTCGATTTTTGACCCCAGAAATTTTCTGGAAGGCAGGTGCCATTTACAGAAATGCAAGTTGGTGAAAATTTAGTCACCTTTTGCAGTGGGTTCAAAGCTGCTGTTGTGGGAAACGGCCACAAGGAGGTAGCATTTCTCCATTCCCCAATCTGGGTACTAGGGCAGCAGAGCCTTTCTGGAAGTCATTGTCCTAGGTTGTAAATTAGAATGGAATTTGCCAGGAGAAATCCCCATAAGTTTATGTCTCATTACTTCTTCTTGGTTTTAAAATTTTTTTAATCTGGGTAAAGTTTAGAATATTGTTTGTCCTAGGTGTACACAATCTGGTTCATTTACACATTATGTATGTCTATTAATGTACAGATCCTCTTCCCATGTAAAATATTACAGTGTTCTGTCGACCTCCCTTGCTATATGTTCGGTCTTTTTGATACATGTATATACTATGTATTTGTATATGTATAGTAACACTAATCTTCATTTCTCGATTTCCCCGCTCCTTTCCTTTTCGATGAGCATAGTTTGTTTTCTAAGCCTGTGAGTGTCTTTCTCTTTGGAAATATGTTCGTCTGTGTCAGTTATTAGATAATGCCATAAGTGATAATATAGGTCTTTTGCTTTCCGACCTACTTCATGTTTTGTGATTATCTCCAGGCTCATCTATGGTGCCTCAAAGAGCAGTGCTTCAATGTTTTCCATAGCTAATATTCCATTGTGTACATGGACCACTTCTTCTTGGTGCATTCCTCTGTTGATGGACATTTTCGTTGCTTCCAAGTGTTGCCTATGGTAAATATTGCTGGAGTGCAGGTTTGCCAGCCTGTGATTTTTGATTTTCATTTTCTCAGGTGGTAGACCCAGCAGTGGGTATGATTGATTGACTGGTATGGTAGCTCAACGTTTACCTTTTCAAGGCACCTCAATTGTGCTTTCATTAGTGGCTCTTACCACTTCCCCCTTAGAATCGAGGGTACGCATTTCTCCACAATCACGTCAGCATTTATTGTTTGCAGCATTTTTGTTGATGGCCATTCTGACTGGTGTGAGCTGATAGGTTTTTGTAATTTGGGTTTACATGTCTGTAAAAATTCCTACAATTCATCATTTCTCCACACCTTTTTCTTTTCTGTTAAAAGAAAAAAGCCAAAATGTGTGAGTATAATATACCTCTTCAATTTTTCTTTTTGGAAGGTTGCACTCTAGAATTTTTTGGTCGATTTTCGGCCTCAGGATTTTTTGGAGGGCAGGTGTCATTTACAGAACTGCAATTGGTGAATATTTAGTGACCTTTTGGAGTGGGTTTAAAGCTGCTGTTGTGGGAAACGGCCACAAGGATGCAGCATTTCTCCATTCCCAAATCTGGGTACTAGGGCAGCAGAACCATTCTGGAAGTCGTTTGTATAGGTTGTAAATTTGAATGGAACGTGCCAGGAAAACCCCCCATAAGTTTATGTCTCATTACTCCTAGTTTGTTGTTTTAATTTTTTTCAATTAGCCTAATGGTTAGAATGTTGCTTGCCCAAGGTGTACACACTCTGGTTCATCTACATAGTCTATATACCTATTTATGTAGAGATCCTCTTCCCGTGTAAATTATTACAGAGTGTTCCGTAAACCTTCCTTGCTATTTGGTCAGTCTTTTTGATATATGTATATAATATGTATTTGTATACATATGGTAACGCTAATCTTCATTTATCCATTCCCCTCACCTTTCCTTTTAGATAAGCATAGTTTTTTTAATAAGTCTGTGATTGACTTTCTCTGTGGAAATATGTTCATTTGTGTCAGTTTTTAGATAACGCCTATAAGTGATATCGTAGGATATAGGACTTTTGCTTTCCGACTTACCTCATGTTCTGTGATTATCTCCAAGATCATCTATGGTGCCTCAAAGAGCAGTGTTTCATTGTTTTCCATGGCTAGTATTCATTGTGTACATGGACCACTTCTTCTTTATCCTTTCATCTGTTGATGGACATTTTGGTTGCTTCACTGCCTTGTCTATTGTGAATCAGGCTGCAGTGCAGCTTTTGCAGCCCGGGTCTTCTTCATTCTGGTCTTCTCAGATGAGAGGCCCATTGGTGCACCTGCTGGATTGAATGGTACCTCAATTTTTACTTTTAAACGCAGCTCCTTTCTGTTCTCATTATTAGCGTCTAACCCTTTTACATCTCACCAGCAGCTAGAGGGTACACAGTTCTCTAAAACCTCTTAGGCATTTATTGTTTGTAGTCTTTTTTCCAATGGTCAGTCGACTGGTGTGAGTTGAAAACTTTTTGTAGATTAGATTGCATGAGTCTAATACTTCCTGAGGCTGAGCTTTTATCCATTTTCCTTTCTTTAAAAAGAGAGTGAGTAAAACATACCTCTTCATACTATCTTCTTGCAAATTTTGCCTGTTTTGAAATTTTTATCCATTCCCTACCTCAGCACAATTTTGAGGGCAGGTGTCCTTTACAGCCCTGAGTCCTTGTGAATGGTAAGTGACCATTAGCTGTGGGATAAAAGCTGCTCTGGCGGGAATTGGCCACAAGGCGGCAGCATTTCTCCTTTACCAAATCTGGTTACTAGGGCAACAGAGCCTTACTGGAAGTGGTGTTCTAGGTTGTAAATTAGAATGGAATGTGCGAGGAAATAGCTCTTTAAGTTTATGTCTCATTACTTCTTGTTGGTATTTTTAACTTAATTTTTATTATTTATCACAGCAAACTTGAATACAATGTTTTGTTTGCTCTAGGTGTGCAAGATGTGGTTCTTTCACACATATACATATATCTATTCTTCTTCGGATCCTTTTCCCATGTAGGTTATGACACAATGTTGAGTAGTCTTCTCTTGGTATTGCATAGGTCTTTGGTGATTATATATTTCACTTGTGTTTGTATCTCTCTGTTAACCTCAATATGGTAATGTATCCAATCCTCACACCTTTCCATTTGGTCAACCATAAGTTTTTTTTAATGTATCTATGATAGTGTTTGTCTGTGGAAATATCTTTGTTTGTATCATTCTTTAGGTAACCCCTATATGTGATATGATAGTATATGTGTCTTTCCCTTTCTCACTTACTCCAAGTTGCGTGATTACTTCTAGACTCATCTATGGTGCTGCAAATGGCATTGTTTCATTTTTTCACTAGCTCATATTCCATCTGTACAGGTAGCAGTTCTTCTTTGTCCACCCATCTGCCGATGGGCTTTTTGGTTACTTCCATATCTTGGCTATTGTAATAGTATGCAATGCAGATTTGCGTGGCTGTGTCCTTCCAATTCTGTCTTCTTAGTTTATAGGTCCAGGAATAGGTCTGCTGGATCATATGGTAGCTCAGTGTTTACCTTTTAAAGGCACCTCTGTTCTGTTCTCCTTAGTGGCTCTTTCCAGGTTACGTCCCACTTAAAGTGGAGGGCATGTATTTCTTCCCAGCACCTTCAGGATTTATTCTTTGTAGTTTTTGCTGATGATTATTCTGAGTGGTGTGAGCTGATACCTCTTTGTGGTTGAATTTGCATGTGTCTCATAATGCGTTGAAATTGAGCTTTAAGACATGTCCTTTTTATTTTTCCAGCTGTGATTAGAGCTTATTTCTTCAAAGTGTTTTCTTAAAGTATGTGTCACCATTTGAAATATTTTGGCCATTATCTCCCTCAAGACATTTTGAGGGCAGGTTTCATTTACAGCCCTGCAGTACTTGTTCACATGAAGTGACCATTAGCTCAGGCTTTAAACCTGCTTTTGCAGGTAACGGCCAGAGAGCGGCAGCCTTTCTACGTTTCCCATGCTGGTACTAGGGAAACAGACCTACCGGCCAGTGGTGTTCTTCGGTTATAAATGAGAGTGCAATGTGCCCGGATAAACCCACAAATGTTGATGTCTCCTTGCTTTTGTTTGTTTTTAAATTTAATTTATATTTATTATTAGAGTAATATTCCATTGTGTACGTGGACCACTTCTTCTTGGTGCATTCCTCGGTTGATGGACATTTTCATTGCTTCCAAGTGCTGGCTATGGTAAATCTTGCTGGCGTACAGGTTTGCCAGCCTGTGACTTTTTGATTCTCATTTTCTCAGGTGGTAGGCCAAGCAGTGGTTGTGATTGATTGACTGGTAGCTCAATGTTTCCCTTTTCAAAGCACCTACATTGTGTTTTCATTAGTGGCTCTTTACATGCCCCCCCTTACAACCGAGGGTACGCATTTCTCCACACTCCCTTCACCGTTTATTTTTTGCAGCATTATTCCTAATGGCCATTCTGACTGCTGTGAGCTGATAGGTTTTTGTAACATGGGTATGCATGTCATTAAAATTTTTAAAATTCACCATATTCCTATTCCTTTTTCTTTTCTCTTAAAAGAAAAAACCGTGAGTACAATATAGCTCTTGAAATTGTCTTCTTAGGAAGGTTGCCCTCTTCTGAAGTTTTTGGTCGATTTTTGACCCCAGAAATTTTCTGGAAGGCAGGTGCCATTTACAGAAATGCAAGTTGGTGAAAATTTAGTCACCTTTTGCAGTGGGTTCAAAGCTGCTGTTGTGGGAAACGGCCACAAGGAGGTAGCATTTCTCCATTCCCCAATCTGGGTACTAGGGCAGCAGAGCCTTTCTGGAAGTCATTGTCCTAGGTTGTAAATTAGAATGGAATTTGCCAGGAGAAATCCCCATAAGTTTATGTCTCATTACTTCTTCTTGGTTTTAAAATTTTTTTAATCTGGGTAAAGTTTAGAATATTGTTTGTCCTAGGTGTACACAATCTGGTTCATTTACACATTATGTATGTCTATTAATGTACAGATCCTCTTCCCATGTAAAATATTACAGTGTTCTGTCGACCTCCCTTGCTATATGTTCGGTCTTTTTGATACATGTATATACTATGTATTTGTATATGTATAGTAACACTAATCTTCATTTCTCGATTTCCCCGCTCCTTTCCTTTTCGATGAGCATAGTTTGTTTTCTAAGCCTGTGAGTGTCTTTCTCTTTGGAAATATGTTCGTCTGTGTCAGTTATTAGATAATGCCATAAGTGATAATATAGGTCTTTTGCTTTCCGACCTACTTCATGTTTTGTGATTATCTCCAGGCTCATCTATGGTGCCTCAAAGAGCAGTGCTTCAATGTTTTCCATAGCTAATATTCCATTGTGTACATGGACCACTTCTTCTTGGTGCATTCCTCTGTTGATGGACATTTTCGTTGCTTCCAAGTGTTGCCTATGGTAAATATTGCTGGAGTGCAGGTTTGCCAGCCTGTGATTTTTGATTTTCATTTTCTCAGGTGGTAGACCCAGCAGTGGGTATGATTGATTGACTGGTATGGTAGCTCAACGTTTACCTTTTCAAGGCACCTCAATTGTGCTTTCATTAGTGGCTCTTACCACTTCCCCCTTAGAATCGAGGGTACGCATTTCTCCACAATCACGTCAGCATTTATTGTTTGCAGCATTTTTGTTGATGGCCATTCTGACTGGTGTGAGCTGATAGGTTTTTGTAATTTGGGTTTACATGTCTGTAAAAATTCCTACAATTCATCATTTCTCCACACCTTTTTCTTTTCTGTTAAAAGAAAAAAGCCAAAATGTGTGAGTATAATATACCTCTTCAATTTTTCTTTTTGGAAGGTTGCACTCTAGAATTTTTTGGTCGATTTTCGGCCTCAGGATTTTTTGGAGGGCAGGTGTCATTTACAGAACTGCAATTGGTGAATATTTAGTGACCTTTTGGAGTGGGTTTAAAGCTGCTGTTGTGGGAAACGGCCACAAGGATGCAGCATTTCTCCATTCCCAAATCTGGGTACTAGGGCAGCAGAACCATTCTGGAAGTCGTTTGTATAGGTTGTAAATTTGAATGGAACGTGCCAGGAAAACCCCCCATAAGTTTATGTCTCATTACTCCTAGTTTGTTGTTTTAATTTTTTTCAATTAGCCTAATGGTTAGAATGTTGCTTGCCCAAGGTGTACACACTCTGGTTCATCTACATAGTCTATATACCTATTTATGTAGAGATCCTCTTCCCGTGTAAATTATTACAGAGTGTTCCGTAAACCTTCCTTGCTATTTGGTCAGTCTTTTTGATATATGTATATAATATGTATTTGTATACATATGGTAACGCTAATCTTCATTTATCCATTCCCCTCACCTTTCCTTTTAGATAAGCATAGTTTTTTTAATAAGTCTGTGATTGACTTTCTCTGTGGAAATATGTTCATTTGTGTCAGTTTTTAGATAACGCCTATAAGTGATATCGTAGGATATAGGACTTTTGCTTTCCGACTTACCTCATGTTCTGTGATTATCTCCAAGATCATCTATGGTGCCTCAAAGAGCAGTGTTTCATTGTTTTCCATGGCTAGTATTCATTGTGTACATGGACCACTTCTTCTTTATCCTTTCATCTGTTGATGGACATTTTGGTTGCTTCACTGCCTTGTCTATTGTGAATCAGGCTGCAGTGCAGCTTTTGCAGCCCGGGTCTTCTTCATTCTGGTCTTCTCAGATGAGAGGCCCATTGGTGCACCTGCTGGATTGAATGGTACCTCAATTTTTACTTTTAAACGCAGCTCCTTTCTGTTCTCATTATTAGCGTCTAACCCTTTTACATCTCACCAGCAGCTAGAGGGTACACAGTTCTCTAAAACCTCTTAGGCATTTATTGTTTGTAGTCTTTTTTCCAATGGTCAGTCGACTGGTGTGAGTTGAAAACTTTTTGTAGATTAGATTGCATGAGTCTAATACTTCCTGAGGCTGAGCTTTTATCCATTTTCCTTTCTTTAAAAAGAGAGTGAGTAAAACATACCTCTTCATACTATCTTCTTGCAAATTTTGCCTGTTTTGAAATTTTTATCCATTCCCTACCTCAGCACAATTTTGAGGGCAGGTGTCCTTTACAGCCCTGAGTCCTTGTGAATGGTAAGTGACCATTAGCTGTGGGATAAAAGCTGCTCTGGCGGGAATTGGCCACAAGGCGGCAGCATTTCTCCTTTACCAAATCTGGTTACTAGGGCAACAGAGCCTTACTGGAAGTGGTGTTCTAGGTTGTAAATTAGAATGGAATGTGCGAGGAAATAGCTCTTTAAGTTTATGTCTCATTACTTCTTGTTGGTATTTTTAACTTAATTTTTATTATTTATCACAGCAAACTTGAATACAATGTTTTGTTTGCTCTAGGTGTGCAAGATGTGGTTCTTTCACACATATACATATATCTATTCTTCTTCGGATCCTTTTCCCATGTAGGTTATGACACAATGTTGAGTAGTCTTCTCTTGGTATTGCATAGGTCTTTGGTGATTATATATTTCACTTGTGTTTGTATCTCTCTGTTAACCTCAATATGGTAATGTATCCAATCCTCACACCTTTCCATTTGGTCAACCATAAGTTTTTTTTAATGTATCTATGATAGTGTTTGTCTGTGGAAATATCTTTGTTTGTATCATTCTTTAGGTAACCCCTATATGTGATATGATAGTATATGTGTCTTTCCCTTTCTCACTTACTCCAAGTTGCGTGATTACTTCTAGACTCATCTATGGTGCTGCAAATGGCATTGTTTCATTTTTTCACTAGCTCATATTCCATCTGTACAGGTAGCAGTTCTTCTTTGTCCACCCATCTGCCGATGGGCTTTTTGGTTACTTCCATATCTTGGCTATTGTAATAGTATGCAATGCAGATTTGCGTGGCTGTGTCCTTCCAATTCTGTCTTCTTAGTTTATAGGTCCAGGAATAGGTCTGCTGGATCATATGGTAGCTCAGTGTTTACCTTTTAAAGGCACCTCTGTTCTGTTCTCCTTAGTGGCTCTTTCCAGGTTACGTCCCACTTAAAGTGGAGGGCATGTATTTCTTCCCAGCACCTTCAGGATTTATTCTTTGTAGTTTTTGCTGATGATTATTCTGAGTGGTGTGAGCTGATACCTCTTTGTGGTTGAATTTGCATGTGTCTCATAATGCGTTGAAATTGAGCTTTAAGACATGTCCTTTTTATTTTTCCAGCTGTGATTAGAGCTTATTTCTTCAAAGTGTTTTCTTAAAGTATGTGTCACCATTTGAAATATTTTGGCCATTATCTCCCTCAAGACATTTTGAGGGCAGGTTTCATTTACAGCCCTGCAGTACTTGTTCACATGAAGTGACCATTAGCTCAGGCTTTAAACCTGCTTTTGCAGGTAACGGCCAGAGAGCGGCAGCCTTTCTACGTTTCCCATGCTGGTACTAGGGAAACAGACCTACCGGCCAGTGGTGTTCTTCGGTTATAAATGAGAGTGCAATGTGCCCGGATAAACCCACAAATGTTGATGTCTCCTTGCTTTTGTTTGTTTTTAAATTTAATTTATATTTATTATTAGAGTAATATTCCATTGTGTACGTGGACCACTTCTTCTTGGTGCATTCCTCGGTTGATGGACATTTTCATTGCTTCCAAGTGCTGGCTATGGTAAATCTTGCTGGCGTACAGGTTTGCCAGCCTGTGACTTTTTGATTCTCATTTTCTCAGGTGGTAGGCCAAGCAGTGGTTGTGATTGATTGACTGGTAGCTCAATGTTTCCCTTTTCAAAGCACCTACATTGTGTTTTCATTAGTGGCTCTTTACATGCCCCCCCTTACAACCGAGGGTACGCATTTCTCCACACTCCCTTCACCGTTTATTTTTTGCAGCATTATTCCTAATGGCCATTCTGACTGCTGTGAGCTGATAGGTTTTTGTAATATGGGTATGCATGTCATTAAAATTTTTAAAATTCACCATATTCCTATTCCTTTTTCTTTTCTCTTAAAAGAAAAAACCGTGAGTACAATATAGCTCTTGAAATTGTCTTCTTAGGAAGGTTGCCCTCTTCTGAAGTTTTTGGTCGATTTTTGACCCCAGAAATTTTCTGGAAGGCAGGTGCCATTTACAGAAATGCAAGTTGGTGAAAATTTAGTCACCTTTTGCAGTGGGTTCAAAGCTGCTGTTGTGGGAAACGGCCACAAGGAGGTAGCATTTCTCCATTCCCCAATCTGGGTACTAGGGCAGCAGAGCCTTTCTGGAAGTCATTGTCCTAGGTTGTAAATTAGAATGGAATTTGCCAGGAGAAATCCCCATAAGTTTATGTCTCATTACTTCTTCTTGGTTTTAAAATTTTTTTAATCTGGGTAAAGTTTAGAATATTGTTTGTCCTAGGTGTACACAATCTGGTTCATTTACACATTATGTATGTCTATTAATGTACAGATCCTCTTCCCATGTAAAATATTACAGTGTTCTGTCGACCTCCCTTGCTATATGTTCGGTCTTTTTGATACATGTATATACTATGTATTTGTATATGTATAGTAACACTAATCTTCATTTCTCGATTTCCCCGCTCCTTTCCTTTTCGATGAGCATAGTTTGTTTTCTAAGCCTGTGAGTGTCTTTCTCTTTGGAAATATGTTCGTCTGTGTCAGTTATTAGATAATGCCATAAGTGATAATATAGGTCTTTTGCTTTCCGACCTACTTCATGTTTTGTGATTATCTCCAGGCTCATCTATGGTGCCTCAAAGAGCAGTGCTTCAATGTTTTCCATAGCTAATATTCCATTGTGTACATGGACCACTTCTTCTTGGTGCATTCCTCTGTTGATGGACATTTTCGTTGCTTCCAAGTGTTGCCTATGGTAAATATTGCTGGAGTGCAGGTTTGCCAGCCTGTGATTTTTGATT
This sequence comes from Balaenoptera physalus, assembly GCF_965194825.1. Classification (NCBI taxonomy): domain Eukaryota; kingdom Metazoa; phylum Chordata; class Mammalia; order Artiodactyla; family Balaenopteridae; genus Balaenoptera; species Balaenoptera physalus. The sequence continues at coordinate 39,704,785 of NC_138887.1, read as the reverse complement.
TTCATTTTCTCAGGTGGTAGACCCAGCAGTGGGTATGATTGATTGACTGGTATGGTAGCTCAACGTTTACCTTTTCAAGGCACCTCAATTGTGCTTTCATTAGTGGCTCTTACCACTTCCCCCTTAGAATCGAGGGTACGCATTTCTCCACAATCACGTCAGCATTTATTGTTTGCAGCATTTTTGTTGATGGCCATTCTGACTGGTGTGAGCTGATAGGTTTTTGTAATTTGGGTTTACATGTCTGTAAAAATTCCTACAATTCATCATTTCTCCACACCTTTTTCTTTTCTGTTAAAAGAAAAAAGCCAAAATGTGTGAGTATAATATACCTCTTCAATTTTTCTTTTTGGAAGGTTGCACTCTAGAATTTTTTGGTCGATTTTCGGCCTCAGGATTTTTTGGAGGGCAGGTGTCATTTACAGAACTGCAATTGGTGAATATTTAGTGACCTTTTGGAGTGGGTTTAAAGCTGCTGTTGTGGGAAACGGCCACAAGGATGCAGCATTTCTCCATTCCCAAATCTGGGTACTAGGGCAGCAGAACCATTCTGGAAGTCGTTTGTATAGGTTGTAAATTTGAATGGAACGTGCCAGGAAAACCCCCCATAAGTTTATGTCTCATTACTCCTAGTTTGTTGTTTTAATTTTTTTCAATTAGCCTAATGGTTAGAATGTTGCTTGCCCAAGGTGTACACACTCTGGTTCATCTACATAGTCTATATACCTATTTATGTAGAGATCCTCTTCCCGTGTAAATTATTACAGAGTGTTCCGTAAACCTTCCTTGCTATTTGGTCAGTCTTTTTGATATATGTATATAATATGTATTTGTATACATATGGTAACGCTAATCTTCATTTATCCATTCCCCTCACCTTTCCTTTTAGATAAGCATAGTTTTTTTAATAAGTCTGTGATTGACTTTCTCTGTGGAAATATGTTCATTTGTGTCAGTTTTTAGATAACGCCTATAAGTGATATCGTAGGATATAGGACTTTTGCTTTCCGACTTACCTCATGTTCTGTGATTATCTCCAAGATCATCTATGGTGCCTCAAAGAGCAGTGTTTCATTGTTTTCCATGGCTAGTATTCATTGTGTACATGGACCACTTCTTCTTTATCCTTTCATCTGTTGATGGACATTTTGGTTGCTTCACTGCCTTGTCTATTGTGAATCAGGCTGCAGTGCAGCTTTTGCAGCCCGGGTCTTCTTCATTCTGGTCTTCTCAGGTGAGAGGCCCATTGGTGCACCTGCTGGATTGAATGGTACCTCAATTTTTACTTTTAAACGCAGCTCCTTTCTGTTCTCATTATTAGCGTCTAACCCTTTTACATCTCACCAGCAGCTAGAGGGTACACATTTCTCTAAAACCTCTTAGGCATTTATTGTTTGTAGTCTTTTTCCAATGGTCAGTCGACTGGTGTGAGTTGAAAACTTTTTGTAGATTAGATTGCATGAGTCTAATACTTCCTGAGGCTGAGCTTTTATCCATTTTCCTTTCTTTAAAAAGAGAGTGAGTAAAACATACCTCTTCATACTATCTTCTTGCAAATTTTGCCTGTTTTGAAATTTTTATCCATTCCCTACCTCAGCACAATTTTGAGGGCAGGTGTCCTTTACAGCCCTGAGTCCTTGTGAATGGTAAGTGACCTTTAGCTGTGGGTTAAAAGCTGCTCTGGCGGGAATTGGCCACAAGGCGGCAGCATTTCTCCTTTACCAAATCTGGTTACTAGGGCAACAGAGCCTTACTGGAAGTGGTGTTCTAGGTTGTAAATTAGAATGGAATGTGCGAGGAAAAAGCTCTTAAATTTATGTCTCATTACTTCTTGTTGGTATTTTTAACTTAATTTTTATTATTTATCACAGCAAACTTGAATACAATGTTTTGTTTGCTCTAGGTGTGCAAGATGTGGTTCTTTCACACATATACATATATCTATTCTTCTTTGGATCCTTTTCCCATGTAGGTTATGACACAATGTTCAGTAGTCTTCTCTTGGTATTGCATAGGTCTTTGGTGATTATATATTTCACTTGTGTTTGTATCTCTCTGTTAACCTCAATATGGTAATGTATCCAATCCTCACACCTTTCCATTTGGTCAACCATAAGTTTTTTTAATGTATCTATGATAGTGTTTGTCTGTGGAAATATCTTTGTTTGTATCATTCTTTAGGTAACCCCTATATGTGATATGATAGTATATGTGTCTTTCGCTTTCTCACTTACTCCAAGTTGCGTGATTACTTCTAGACTCATCTATGGTGCTGCAAATGGCATTGTTTCATTTTTTCACTAGCTCATATTCCATCTGTACAGGTAGCAGTTCTTCTTTGTCCACCCATCTGCCGATGGGCTTTTGGGTTACTTCCATATCTTGGCTATTGTAATAGTATGCAATGCAGATTTGCGTGGCTGTGTCCTTCCAATTCTGTCTTCTTAGTTTATAGGTCCAGGAATAGGTCTGCTGGATCATATGGTAGCTCAGTGTTTACCTTTTAAAGGCACCTCTGTTCTGTTCTCCTTAGTGGCTCTTTCCAGGTTACGTCCCACTTAAAGTGGAGGGCATGTATTTCTTCCCAGCACCTTCAGGATTTATTCTTTGTAGTTTTTGCTGATGATTATTCTGAGTGGTGTGAGCTGATACCTCTTTGTGGTTGAATTTGCATGTGTCTCATAATGCGTTGAAATTGAGCTTTAAGACATGTCCTTTTTATTTTTCCAGCTGTGATTAGAGCTTATTTCTTCAAAGTGTTTTCTTAAAGTATGTGTCACCATTTGAAATATTTTGGCCATTATCTCCCTCAAGACATTTTGAGGGCAGGTTTCATTTACAGCCCTGCAGTACTTGTTCACATGAAGTGACCATTAGCTCAGGCTTTAAACCTGCTTTTGCAGGTAACGGCCAGAGAGCGGCAGCCTTTCTACGTTTCCCATGCTGGTACTAGGGAAACAGACCTACCGGCCAGTGGTGTTCTTCGGTTATAAATGAGAGTGCAATGTGCCCGGATAAACCCACAAATGTTGATGTCTCCTTGCTTTTGTTTGTTTTTAAATTTAATTTATATTTATTATTACAGTAATATTCCAATGTGTACGTGGACCACTTCTTCTTGGTGCATTCCTCGGTTGATGGACATTTTCATTGCTTCCAAGTGCTGGCTATGGTAAATCTTGCTGGCGTACAGGTTTGCCAGCCTGTGACTTTTTGATTCTCATTTTCTCAGGTGGTAGGCCAAGCAGTGGTTGTGATTGATTGACTGGTAGCTCAATGTTTCCCTTTTCAAAGCACCTACATTGTGTTTTCATTAGTGGCTCTTTACATGCCCCCCCTTACAACCGAGGGTACGCATTTTTCCACACTCCCTTCACCGTTTATTTTTTGCAGCATTATTCCTAATGGCCATTCTGACTGCTGTGAGCTGATAGGTTTTTGTAACATGGGTATGCATGTCATTAAAATTTTTAAAATTCACCATATTCCTATTCCTTTTTCTTTTCTCTTAAAAGAAAAAACCGTGAGTACAATATAGCTCTTGAAATTGTCTTCTTAGGAAGGTTGCCCTCTTCTGAAGTTTTTGGTCGATTTTTGACCCCAGAAATTTTCTGGAAGGCAGGTGCCATTTACAGAAATGCAAGTTGGTGAAAATTTAGTCACCTTTTGCAGTGGGTTCAAAGCTGCTGTTGTGGGAAACGGCCACAAGGAGGTAGCATTTCTCTATTCCCCAATCTGGGTACTAGGGCAGCAGAGCCTTTCTGGAAGTCATTGTCCTAGGTTGTAAATTAGAATGGAATTTGCCAGGAGAAATCCCCATAAGTTTATGTCTCATTACTTCTTCTTGGTTTTAAAATTTTTTTAATCTGGGTAAAGTTTAGAATATTGTTTGTCCTAGGTGTACACAATCTGGTTCATTTACACATTATGTATGTCTATTAATGTACAGATCCTCTTCCCATGTAAAATATTACAGTGTTCTGTCGACCTCCCTTGCTATATGTTCGGTCTTTTTGATACATGTATATACTATGTATTTGTATATGTATAGTAACACTAATCTTCATTTCTCGATTTCCCCGCTCCTTTCCTTTTCGATGAGCATAGTTTGTTTTCTAAGCCTGTGAGTGTCTTTCTCTTTGGAAATATGTTCATCTGTGTCAGTTATTAGATAATGCCATAAGTGATAATATAGGTCTTTTGCTTTCCGACCTACTTCATGTTTTGTGATTATCTCCAGGCTCATCTATGGTGCCTCAAAGAGCAGTGCTTCAATGTTTTCCATAGCTAATATTCCATTGTGTACATGGACCACTTCTTCTTGGTGCATTCCTCTGTTGATGGACATTTTCGTTGCTTCCAAGTGTTGCCTATGGTAAATATTGCTGGAGTGCAGGTTTGCCAGCCTGTGATTTTTGATTTTCATTTTCTCAGGTGGTAGACCCAGCAGTGGGTATGATTGATTGACTGGTATGGTAGCTCAACGTTTACCTTTTCAAGGCACCTCAATTGTGCTTTCATTAGTGGCTCTTACCACGTCCCCCTTAGAATCGAGGGTACGCATTTCTCCACAATCACGTCAGCATTTATTGTTTGCAGCATTTTTGTTGATGGCCATTCTGACTGGTGTGAGCTGATAGGTTTTTGTAATTTGGGTTTACATGTCTGTAAAAATTCCTACAATTCATCATTTCTCCACACCTTTTTCTTTTCTGTTAAAAGAAAAAAGCCAAAATGTGTGAGTATAATATACCTCTTCAATTTTTCTTTTTGGAAGGTTGCACTCTAGAATTTTTTGGTCGATTTTCGGCCTCAGGATTTTTTGGAGGGCAGGTGTCATTTACAGAACTGCAATTGGTGAATATTTAGTGACCTTTTGGAGTGGGTTTAAAGCTGCTGTTGTGGGAAACGGCCACAAGGATGCAGCATTTCTCCATTCCCAAATCTGGGTACTAGGGCAGCAGAACCATTCTGGAAGTCGTTTGTATAGGTTGTAAATTTGAATGGAACGTGCCAGGAAAACCCCCCATAAGTTTATGTCTCATTACTCCTAGTTTGTTGTTTTAATTTTTTTCAATTAGCCTAATGGTTAGAATGTTGCTTGCCCAAGGTGTACACACTCTGGTTCATCTACATAGTCTATATACCTATTTATGTAGAGATCCTCTTCCCGTGTAAATTATTACAGAGTGTTCCGTAAACCTTCCTTGCTATTTGGTCAGTCTTTTTGATATATGTATATAATATGTATTTGTATACATATGGTAACGCTAATCTTCATTTATCCATTCCCCTCACCTTTCCTTTTAGATAAGCATAGTTTTTTTAATAAGTCTGTGATTGACTTTCTCTGTGGAAATATGTTCATTTGTGTCAGTTTTTAGATAACGCCTATAAGTGATATCGTAGGATATAGGACTTTTGCTTTCCGACTTACCTCATGTTCTGTGATTATCTCCAAGATCATCTATGGTGCCTCAAAGAGCAGTGTTTCATTGTTTTCCATGGCTAGTATTCATTGTGTACATGGACCACTTCTTCTTTATCCTTTCATCTGTTGATGGACATTTTGGTTGCTTCACTGCCTTGTCTATTGTGAATCAGGCTGCAGTGCAGCTTTTGCAGCCCGGGTCTTCTTCATTCTGGTCTTCTCAGGTGAGAGGCCCATTGGTGCACCTGCTGGATTGAATGGTACCTCAATTTTTACTTTTAAACGCAGCTCCTTTCTGTTCTCATTATTAGCGTCTAACCCTTTTACATCTCACCAGCAGCTAGAGGGTACACATTTCTCTAAAACCTCTTAGGCATTTATTGTTTGTAGTCTTTTTCCAATGGTCAGTCGACTGGTGTGAGTTGAAAACTTTTTGTAGATTAGATTGCATGAGTCTAATACTTCCTGAGGCTGAGCTTTTATCCATTTTCCTTTCTTTAAAAAGAGAGTGAGTAAAACATACCTCTTCATACTATCTTCTTGCAAATTTTGCCTGTTTTGAAATTTTTATCCATTCCCTACCTCAGCACAATTTTGAGGGCAGGTGTCCTTTACAGCCCTGAGTCCTTGTGAATGGTAAGTGACCTTTAGCTGTGGGTTAAAAGCTGCTCTGGCGGGAATTGGCCACAAGGCGGCAGCATTTCTCCTTTACCAAATCTGGTTACTAGGGCAACAGAGCCTTACTGGAAGTGGTGTTCTAGGTTGTAAATTAGAATGGAATGTGCGAGGAAAAAGCTCTTAAATTTATGTCTCATTACTTCTTGTTGGTATTTTTAACTTAATTTTTATTATTTATCACAGCAAACTTGAATACAATGTTTTGTTTGCTCTAGGTGTGCAAGATGTGGTTCTTTCACACATATACATATATCTATTCTTCTTTGGATCCTTTTCCCATGTAGGTTATGACACAATGTTCAGTAGTCTTCTCTTGGTATTGCATAGGTCTTTGGTGATTATATATTTCACTTGTGTTTGTATCTCTCTGTTAACCTCAATATGGTAATGTATCCAATCCTCACACCTTTCCATTTGGTCAACCATAAGTTTTTTTAATGTATCTATGATAGTGTTTGTCTGTGGAAATATCTTTGTTTGTATCATTCTTTAGGTAACCCCTATATGTGATATGATAGTATATGTGTCTTTCGCTTTCTCACTTACTCCAAGTTGCGTGATTACTTCTAGACTCATCTATGGTGCTGCAAATGGCATTGTTTCATTTTTTCACTAGCTCATATTCCATCTGTACAGGTAGCAGTTCTTCTTTGTCCACCCATCTGCCGATGGGCTTTTGGGTTACTTCCATATCTTGGCTATTGTAATAGTATGCAATGCAGATTTGCGTGGCTGTGTCCTTCCAATTCTGTCTTCTTAGTTTATAGGTCCAGGAATAGGTCTGCTGGATCATATGGTAGCTCAGTGTTTACCTTTTAAAGGCACCTCTGTTCTGTTCTCCTTAGTGGCTCTTTCCAGGTTACGTCCCACTTAAAGTGGAGGGCATGTATTTCTTCCCAGCACCTTCAGGATTTATTCTTTGTAGTTTTTGCTGATGATTATTCTGAGTGGTGTGAGCTGATACCTCTTTGTGGTTGAATTTGCATGTGTCTCATAATGCGTTGAAATTGAGCTTTAAGACATGTCCTTTTTATTTTTCCAGCTGTGATTAGAGCTTATTTCTTCAAAGTGTTTTCTTAAAGTATGTGTCACCATTTGAAATATTTTGGCCATTATCTCCCTCAAGACATTTTGAGGGCAGGTTTCATTTACAGCCCTGCAGTACTTGTTCACATGAAGTGACCATTAGCTCAGGCTTTAAACCTGCTTTTGCAGGTAACGGCCAGAGAGCGGCAGCCTTTCTACGTTTCCCATGCTGGTACTAGGGAAACAGACCTACCGGCCAGTGGTGTTCTTCGGTTATAAATGAGAGTGCAATGTGCCCGGATAAACCCACAAATGTTGATGTCTCCTTGCTTTTGTTTGTTTTTAAATTTAATTTATATTTATTATTACAGTAATATTCCAATGTGTACGTGGACCACTTCTTCTTGGTGCATTCCTCGGTTGATGGACATTTTCATTGCTTCCAAGTGCTGGCTATGGTAAATCTTGCTGGCGTACAGGTTTGCCAGCCTGTGACTTTTTGATTCTCATTTTCTCAGGTGGTAGGCCAAGCAGTGGTTGTGATTGATTGACTGGTAGCTCAATGTTTCCCTTTTCAAAGCACCTACATTGTGTTTTCATTAGTGGCTCTTTACATGCCCCCCCTTACAACCGAGGGTACGCATTTTTCCACACTCCCTTCACCGTTTATTTTTTGCAGCATTATTCCTAATGGCCATTCTGACTGCTGTGAGCTGATAGGTTTTTGTAACATGGGTATGCATGTCATTAAAATTTTTAAAATTCACCATATTCCTATTCCTTTTTCTTTTCTCTTAAAAGAAAAAACCGTGAGTACAATATAGCTCTTGAAATTGTCTTCTTAGGAAGGTTGCCCTCTTCTGAAGTTTTTGGTCGATTTTTGACCCCAGAAATTTTCTGGAAGGCAGGTGCCATTTACAGAAATGCAAGTTGGTGAAAATTTAGTCACCTTTTGCAGTGGGTTCAAAGCTGCTGTTGTGGGAAACGGCCACAAGGAGGTAGCATTTCTCTATTCCCCAATCTGGGTACTAGGGCAGCAGAGCCTTTCTGGAAGTCATTGTCCTAGGTTGTAAATTAGAATGGAATTTGCCAGGAGAAATCCCCATAAGTTTATGTCTCATTACTTCTTCTTGGTTTTAAAATTTTTTTAATCTGGGTAAAGTTTAGAATATTGTTTGTCCTAGGTGTACACAATCTGGTTCATTTACACATTATGTATGTCTATTAATGTACAGATCCTCTTCCCATGTAAAATATTACAGTGTTCTGTCGACCTCCCTTGCTATATGTTCGGTCTTTTTGATACATGTATATACTATGTATTTGTATATGTATAGTAACACTAATCTTCATTTCTCGATTTCCCCGCTCCTTTCCTTTTCGATGAGCATAGTTTGTTTTCTAAGCCTGTGAGTGTCTTTCTCTTTGGAAATATGTTCATCTGTGTCAGTTATTAGATAATGCCATAAGTGATAATATAGGTCTTTTGCTTTCCGACCTACTTCATGTTTTGTGATTATCTCCAGGCTCATCTATGGTGCCTCAAAGAGCAGTGCTTCAATGTTTTCCATAGCTAATATTCCATTGTGTACATGGACCACTTCTTCTTGGTGCATTCCTCTGTTGATGGACATTTTCGTTGCTTCCAAGTGTTGCCTATGGTAAATATTGCTGGAGTGCAGGTTTGCCAGCCTGTGATTTTTGATTTTCATTTTCTCAGGTGGTAGACCCAGCAGTGGGTATGATTGATTGACTGGTATGGTAGCTCAACGTTTACCTTTTCAAGGCACCTCAATTGTGCTTTCATTAGTGGCTCTTACCACGTCCCCCTTAGAATCGAGGGTACGCATTTCTCCACAATCACGTCAGCATTTATTGTTTGCAGCATTTTTGTTGATGGCCATTCTGACTGGTGTGAGCTGATAGGTTTTTGTAATTTGGGTTTACATGTCTGTAAAAATTCCTACAATTCATCATTTCTCCACACCTTTTTCTTTTCTGTTAAAAGAAAAAAGCCAAAATGTGTGAGTATAATATACCTCTTCAATTTTTCTTTTTGGAAGGTTGCACTCTAGAATTTTTTGGTCGATTTTCGGCCTCAGGATTTTTTGGAGGGCAGGTGTCATTTACAGAACTGCAATTGGTGAATATTTAGTGACCTTTTGGAGTGGGTTTAAAGCTGCTGTTGTGGGAAACGGCCACAAGGATGCAGCATTTCTCCATTCCCAAATCTGGGTACTAGGGCAGCAGAACCATTCTGGAAGTCGTTTGTATAGGTTGTAAATTTGAATGGAACGTGCCAGGAAAACCCCCCATAAGTTTATGTCTCATTACTCCTAGTTTGTTGTTTTAATTTTTTTCAATTAGCCTAATGGTTAGAATGTTGCTTGCCCAAGGTGTACACACTCTGGTTCATCTACATAGTCTATATACCTATTTATGTAGAGATCCTCTTCCCGTGTAAATTATTACAGAGTGTTCCGTAAACCTTCCTTGCTATTTGGTCAGTCTTTTTGATATATGTATATAATATGTATTTGTATACATATGGTAACGCTAATCTTCATTTATCCATTCCCCTCACCTTTCCTTTTAGATAAGCATAGTTTTTTTAATAAGTCTGTGATTGACTTTCTCTGTGGAAATATGTTCATTTGTGTCAGTTTTTAGATAACGCCTATAAGTGATATCGTAGGATATAGGACTTTTGCTTTCCGACTTACCTCATGTTCTGTGATTATCTCCAAGATCATCTATGGTGCCTCAAAGAGCAGTGTTTCATTGTTTTCCATGGCTAGTATTCATTGTGTACATGGACCACTTCTTCTTTATCCTTTCATCTGTTGATGGACATTTTGGTTGCTTCACTGCCTTGTCTATTGTGAATCAGGCTGCAGTGCAGCTTTTGCAGCCCGGGTCTTCTTCATTCTGGTCTTCTCAGGTGAGAGGCCCATTGGTGCACCTGCTGGATTGAATGGTACCTCAATTTTTACTTTTAAACGCAGCTCCTTTCTGTTCTCATTATTAGCGTCTAACCCTTTTACATCTCACCAGCAGCTAGAGGGTACACATTTCTCTAAAACCTCTTAGGCATTTATTGTTTGTAGTCTTTTTTCCAATGGTCAGTCGACTGGTGTGAGTTGAAAACTTTTTGTAGATTAGATTGCATGAGTCTAATACTTCCTGAGGCTGAGCTTTTATCCATTTTCCTTTCTTTAAAAAGAGAGTGAGTAAAACATACCTCTTCATACTATCTTCTTGCAAATTTTGCCTGTTTTGAAATTTTTATCCATTCCCTACCTCAGCACAATTTTGAGGGCAGGTGTCCTTTACAGCCCTGAGTCCTTGTGAATGGTAAGTGACCATTAGCTGTGGGATAAAAGCTGCTCTGGCGGGAATTGGCCACAAGGCGGCAGCATTTCTCCTTTACCAAATCTGGTTACTAGGGCAACAGAGCCTTACTGGAAGTGGTGTTCTAGGTTGTAAATTAGAATGGAATGTGCGAGGAAATAGCTCTTTAAGTTTATGTCTCATTACTTCTTGTTGGTATTTTTAACTTAATTTTTATTATTTATCACAGCAAACTTGAATACAATGTTTTGTTTGCTCTAGGTGTGCAAGATGTGGTTCTTTCACACATATACATATATCTATTCTTCTTCGGATCCTTTTCCCATGTAGGTTATGACACAATGTTGAGTAGTCTTCTCTTGGTATTGCATAGGACTTTGGTGATTATATATTTCACTTGTGTTTGTATCTCTCTGTTAACCTCAATATGGTAATGTATCCAATCCTCACACCTTTCCATTTGGTCAACCATAAGTTTTTTTTAATGTATCTATGATAGTGTTTGTCTGTGGAAATATCTTTGTTTGTATCATTCTTTAGGTAACCCCTATATGTGATATGATAGTATATGTGTCTTTCCCTTTCTCACTTACTCCAAGTTGCGTGATTACTTCTAGACTCATCTATGGTGCTGCAAATGGCATTGTTTCATTTTTTCACTAGCTCATATTCCATCTGTACAGGTAGCAGTTCTTCTTTGTCCACCCATCTGCCGATGGGCTTTTTGGTTACTTCCATATCTTGGCTATTGTAATAGTATGCAATGCAGATTTGCGTGGCTGTGTCCTTCCAATTCTGTCTTCTTAGTTTATAGGTCCAGGAATAGGTCTGCTGGATCATATGGTAGCTCAGTGTTTACCTTTTAAAGGCACCTCTGTTCTGTTCTCCTTAGTGGCTCTTTCCAGGTTACGTCCCACTTAAAGTGGAGGGCATGTATTTCTTCCCAGCACCTTCAGGATTTATTCTTTGTAGTTTTTGCTGATGATTATTCTGAGTGGTGTGAGCTGATACCTCTTTGTGGTTGAATTTGCATGTGTCTCATAATGCGTTGAAATTGAGCTTTAAGACATGTCCTTTTTATTTTTCCAGCTGTGATTAGAGCTTATTTCTTCAAAGTGTTTTTTTAAAGTATGTGTCACCATTTGAAATATTTTGGCCATTATCTCCCTCAAGACATTTTGAGGGCAGGTTTCATTTACAGCCCTGCAGTACTTGTTCACATGAAGTGACCATTAGCTCAGGCTTTAAACCTGCTTTTGCAGGTAACGGCCAGAGAGCGGCAGCCTTTCTACGTTTCCCATGCTGGTACTAGGGAAACAGACCTACCGGCCAGTGGTGTTCTTCGGTTATTAATTAGAGTGCAATGTGCCCGGATAAACCCACAAATGTTGCAAGGATGTCTCCTTGCTTTTGTTTGTTTTTAAATTTAATTTATATTTATTATTAGAGTAATATTCCATTGTGTACGTGGACCACTTCTTCTTGGTGCATTCCTCGGTTGATGGACATTTTCATTGCTTCCAAGTGCTGGCTATGGTAAATCTTGCTGGCGTACAGGTTTGCCAGACTGTGACTTTTTGATTCTCATTTTCTCAGGTGGTAGGCCAAGCAGTGGTTGTGATTGATTGACTGGTAGCTCAATGTTTCCCTTTTCAAAGCACCTACATTGTGTTTTCATTAGTGGCTCTTTACATGCCCCCCCTTACAACCGAGGGTACGCATTTCTCCACACTCACTTCACCGTTTATTTTTTGCAGCATTATTCCTAATGGCCCTTCTGACTGCTGTGAGCTGATAGGTTTTTGTAATATGGGTATGCATGTCATTAAAATTTTTAAAATTCACCATATTCCTATTCCTTTTTCTTTTCTCTTAAAAGAAAAAACCGTGAGTACAATATAGCTCTTGAAATTGTCTTCTTAGGAAGGTTGCCCTCTTCTGAAGTTTTTGGTCGATTTTTGACCCCAGAAATTTTCTGGAAGGCAGGTGCCATTTACAGAAATGCAAGTTGGTGAAAATTTAGTCACCTTTTGCAGTGGGTTCAAAGCTGCTGTTGTGGGAAACGGCCACAAGGAGGTAGCATTTCTCCATTCCCCAATCTGGGTACTAGGGCAGCAGAGCCTTTCTGGAAGTCATTGTCCTAGGTTGTAAATTAGAATGGAATTTGCCAGGAGAAATCCCAATAAGTTTATGTCTCATTACTTCTTCTTGGTTTTAAAATTTTTTTAATCTGGGTAAAGTTTAGAATATTGTTTGTCCTAGGTGTACACAATCTGGTTCATTTACACATTATGTATGTCTATTAATGTACAGATCCTCTTCCCATGTAAAATATTACAGTGTTCTGTCGACCTCCCTTGCTATATGTTCGGTCTTTTTGATACATGTATATACTATGTATTTGTATATGTATAGTAACACTAATCTTCATTTCTCGATTTCCCCGCTCCTTTCCTTTTCGATGAGCATAGTTTGTTTTCTAAGCCTGTGAGTGTCTTTCTCTTTGGAAATATGTTCATCTGTGTCAGTTATTAGATAATGCCATAAGTGATAATATAGGTCTTTTGCTTTCCGACCTACTTCATGTTTTGTGATTATCTCCAGGCTCATCTATGGTGCCTCAAAGAGCAGTGCTTCAATGTTTTCCATAGCTAATATTCCATTGTGTACATGGACCACTTCTTCTTGGTGCATTCCTCTGTTGATGGACATTTTCGTTGCTTCCAAGTGTTGCCTATGGTAAATATTGCTGGAGTGCAGGTTTGCCAGCCTGTGATTTTTGATTTTCATTTTCTCAGGTGGTAGACCCAGCAGTGGGTATGATTGATTGACTGGTATGGTAGCTCAACGTTTACCTTTTCAAGGCACCTCAATTGTGCTTTCATTAGTGGCTCTTACCTCTTCCCCCTTAGAATCGAGGGTACGCATTTCTCCACAATCACGTCAGCATTTATTGTTTGCAGCATTTTTGTTGATGGCCATTCTGACTGGTGTGAGCTGATAGGTTTTTGTAATTTGGGTTTACATGTCTGTAAAAATTCCTACAATTCATCATTTCTCCACACCTTTTTCTTTTCTGTTAAAAGAAAAAAGAAAAAATGTGTGAGTATAATATACCTCTTCAATTTTTCTTTTTGGAAGTTTGCACTCTAGAATTTTTTGGTCGATTTTCGGCCTCAGGATTTTTTGGAGGGCAGGTGTCATTTACAGAACTGCAATTGGTGAATATTTAGTGACCTTTTGGAGTGGGTTTAAAGCTGCTGTTGTGGGAAACGGCCACAAGGATGCAGCATTTCTCCATTCCCAAATCTGGGTACTAGGGCAGCAGAACCATTCTGGAAGTCGTTTGTATAGGTTGTAAATTTGAATGGAACGTGCCAGGAAAACCCCCCATAAGTTTATGTCTCATTACTCCTAGTTTGTTGTTTTAATTTTTTTCAATTAGCCTAATGGTTAGAATGTTGCTTGCCCAAGGTGTACACACTCTGGTTCATCTACTTAGTCTATATACCTATTTATGTAGAGATCCTCTTCCCGTGTAAATTATTACAGAGTGTTCCGTAAACCTTCCTTGCTATTTGGTCAGTCTTTTTGATATATGTATATAATATGTATTTGTATACATATGGTAACGCTAATCTTCATTTATCCATTCCCCTCACCTTTCCTTTTAGATAAGCATAGTTTTTTTAATAAGTCTGTGATTGACTTTCTCTGTGGAAATATGTTCATTTGTGTCAGTTTTTAGATAACGCCTATAAGTGATATCGTAGGATATAGGACTTTTGCTTTCCGACTTACCTCATGTTCTGTGATTATCTCCAAGATCATCTATGGTGCCTCAAAGAGCAGTGTTTCATTGTTTTCCATGGCTAGTATTCATTGTGTACATGGACCACTTCTTCTTTATCCTTTCATCTGTTGATGGACATTTTGGTTGCTTCACTGCCTTGTCTATTGTGAATCAGGCTGCAGTGCAGCTTTTGCAGCCCGGGTCTTCTTCATTCTGGTCTTCTCAGGTGAGAGGCCCATTGGTGCACCTGCTGGATTGAATGGTACCTCAATTTTTACTTTTAAACGCAGCTCCTTTCTGTTCTCATTATTAGCGTCTAACCCTTTTACATCTCACCAGCAGCTAGAGGGTACACATTTCTCTAAAACCTCTTAGGCATTTATTGTTTGTAGTCTTTTTTCCAATGGTCAGTCGACTGGTGTGAGTTGAAAACTTTTTGTAGATTAGATTGCATGAGTCTAATACTTCCTGAGGCTGAGCTTTTATCCATTTTCCTTTCTTTAAAAAGAGAGTGAGTAAAACATACCTCTTCATACTATCTTCTTGCAAATTTTGCCTGTTTTGAAATTTTTATCCATTCCCTACCTCAGCACAATTTTGAGGGCAGGTGTCCTTTACAGCCCTGAGTCCTTGTGAATGGTAAGTGACCATTAGCTGTGGGATAAAAGCTGCTCTGGCGGGAATTGGCCACAAGGCGGCAGCATTTCTCCTTTACCAAATCTGGTTACTAGGGCAACAGAGCCTTACTGGAAGTGGTGTTCTAGGTTGTAAATTAGAATGGAATGTGCGAGGAAATAGCTCTTTAAGTTTATGTCTCATTACTTCTTGTTGGTATTTTTAACTTAATTTTTATTATTTATCACAGCAAACTTGAATACAATGTTTTGTTTGCTCTAGGTGTGCAAGATGTGGTTCTTTCACACATATACATATATCTATTCTTCTTCGGATCCTTTTCCCATGTAGGTTATGACACAATGTTGAGTAGTCTTCTCTTGGTATTGCATAGGACTTTGGTGATTATATATTTCACTTGTGTTTGTATCTCTCTGTTAACCTCAATATGGTAATGTATCCAATCCTCACACCTTTCCATTTGGTCAACCATAAGTTTTTTTTAATGTATCTATGATAGTGTTTGTCTGTGGAAATATCTTTGTTTGTATCATTCTTTAGGTAACCCCTATATGTGATATGATAGTATATGTGTCTTTCCCTTTCTCACTTACTCCAAGTTGCGTGATTACTTCTAGACTCATCTATGGTGCTGCAAATGGCATTGTTTCATTTTTTCACTAGCTCATATTCCATCTGTACAGGTAGCAGTTCTTCTTTGTCCACCCATCTGCCGATGGGCTTTTTGGTTACTTCCATATCTTGGCTATTGTAATAGTATGCAATGCAGATTTGCGTGGCTGTGTCCTTCCAATTCTGTCTTCTTAGTTTATAGGTCCAGGAATAGGTCTGCTGGATCATATGGTAGCTCAGTGTTTACCTTTTAAAGGCACCTCTGTTCTGTTCTCCTTAGTGGCTCTTTCCAGGTTACGTCCCACTTAAAGTGGAGGGCATGTATTTCTTCCCAGCACCTTCAGGATTTATTCTTTGTAGTTTTTGCTGATGATTATTCTGAGTGGTGTGAGCTGATACCTCTTTGTGGTTGAATTTGCATGTGTCTCATAATGCGTTGAAATTGAGCTTTAAGACATGTCCTTTTTATTTTTCCAGCTGTGATTAGAGCTTATTTCTTCAAAGTGTTTTTTTAAAGTATGTGTCACCATTTGAAATATTTTGGCCATTATCTCCCTCAAGACATTTTGAGGGCAGGTTTCATTTACAGCCCTGCAGTACTTGTTCACATGAAGTGACCATTAGCTCAGGCTTTAAACCTGCTTTTGCAGGTAACGGCCAGAGAGCGGCAGCCTTTCTACGTTTCCCATGCTGGTACTAGGGAAACAGACCTACCGGCCAGTGGTGTTCTTCGGTTATTAATTAGAGTGCAATGTGCCCGGATAAACCCACAAATGTTGCAAGGATGTCTCCTTGCTTTTGTTTGTTTTTAAATTTAATTTATATTTATTATTAGAGTAATATTCCATTGTGTACGTGGACCACTTCTTCTTGGTGCATTCCTCGGTTGATGGACATTTTCATTGCTTCCAAGTGCTGGCTATGGTAAATCTTGCTGGCGTACAGGTTTGCCAGCCTGTGACTTTTTGATTCTCATTTTCTCAGGTGGTAGGCCAAGCAGTGGTTGTGATTGATTGACTGGTAGCTCAATGTTTCCCTTTTCAAAGCACCTACATTGTGTTTTCATTAGTGGCTCTTTACATGCCCCCCCTTACAACCGAGGGTACGCATTTCTCCACACTCACTTCACCGTTTATTTTTTGCAGCATTATTCCTAATGGCCCTTCTGACTGCTGTGAGCTGATAGGTTTTTGTAATATGGGTATGCATGTCATTAAAATTTTTAAAATTCACCATATTCCTATTCCTTTTTCTTTTCTCTTAAAAGAAAAAACCGTGAGTACAATATAGCTCTTGAAATTGTCTTCTTAGGAAGGTTGCCCTCTTCTGAAGTTTTTGGTCGATTTTTGACCCCAGAAATTTTCTGGAAGGCAGGTGCCATTTACAGAAATGCAAGTTGGTGAAAATTTAGTCACCTTTTGCAGTGGGTTCAAAGCTGCTGTTGTGGGAAACGGCCACAAGGAGGTAGCATTTCTCCATTCCCCAATCTGGGTACTAGGGCAGCAGAGCCTTTCTGGAAGTCATTGTCCTAGGTTGTAAATTAGAATGGAATTTGCCAGGAGAAATCCCAATAAGTTTATGTCTCATTACTTCTTCTTGGTTTTAAAATTTTTTTAATCTGGGTAAAGTTTAGAATATTGTTTGTCCTAGGTGTACACAATCTGGTTCATTTACACATTATGTATGTCTATTAATGTACAGATCCTCTTCCCATGTAAAATATTACAGTGTTCTGTCGACCTCCCTTGCTATATGTTCGGTCTTTTTGATACATGTATATACTATGTATTTGTATATGTATAGTAACACTAATCTTCATTTCTCGATTTCCCCGCTCCTTTCCTTTTCGATGAGCATAGTTTGTTTTCTAAGCCTGTGAGTGTCTTTCTCTTTGGAAATATGTTCATCTGTGTCAGTTATTAGATAATGCCATAAGTGATAATATAGGTCTTTTGCTTTCCGACCTACTTCATGTTTTGTGATTATCTCCAGGCTCATCTATGGTGCCTCAAAGAGCAGTGCTTCAATGTTTTCCATAGCTAATATTCCATTGTGTACATGGACCACTTCTTCTTGGTGCATTCCTCTGTTGATGGACATTTTCGTTGCTTCCAAGTGTTGCCTATGGTAAATATTGCTGGAGTGCAGGTTTGCCAGCCTGTGATTTTTGATTTTCATTTTCTCAGGTGGTAGACCCAGCAGTGGGTATGATTGATTGACTGGTATGGTAGCTCAACGTTTACCTTTTCAAGGCACCTCAATTGTGCTTTCATTAGTGGCTCTTACCTCTTCCCCCTTAGAATCGAGGGTACGCATTTCTCCACAATCACGTCAGCATTTATTGTTTGCAGCATTTTTGTTGATGGCCATTCTGACTGGTGTGAGCTGATAGGTTTTTGTAATTTGGGTTTACATGTCTGTAAAAATTCCTACAATTCATCATTTCTCCACACCTTTTTCTTTTCTGTTAAAAGAAAAAAGAAAAAATGTGTGAGTATAATATACCTCTTCAATTTTTCTTTTTGGAAGTTTGCACTCTAGAATTTTTTGGTCGATTTTCGGCCTCAGGATTTTTTGGAGGGCAGGTGTCATTTACAGAACTGCAATTGGTGAATATTTAGTGACCTTTTGGAGTGGGTTTAAAGCTGCTGTTGTGGGAAACGGCCACAAGGATGCAGCATTTCTCCATTCCCAAATCTGGGTACTAGGGCAGCAGAACCATTCTGGAAGTCGTTTGTATAGGTTGTAAATTTGAATGGAACGTGCCAGGAAAACCCCCCATAAGTTTATGTCTCATTACTCCTAGTTTGTTGTTTTAATTTTTTTCAATTAGCCTAATGGTTAGAATGTTGCTTGCCCAAGGTGTACACACTCTGGTTCATCTACTTAGTCTATATACCTATTTATGTAGAGATCCTCTTCCCGTGTAAATTATTACAGAGTGTTCCGTAAACCTTCCTTGCTATTTGGTCAGTCTTTTTGATATATGTATATAATATGTATTTGTATACATATGGTAACGCTAATCTTCATTTATCCATTCCCCTCACCTTTCCTTTTAGATAAGCATAGTTTTTTTAATAAGTCTGTGATTGACTTTCTCTGTGGAAATATGTTCATTTGTGTCAGTTTTTAGATAACGCCTATAAGTGATATCGTAGGATATAGGACTTTTGCTTTCCGACTTACCTCATGTTCTGTGATTATCTCCAAGATCATCTATGGTGCCTCAAAGAGCAGTGTTTCATTGTTTTCCATGGCTAGTATTCATTGTGTACATGGACCACTTCTTCTTTATCCTTTCATCTGTTGATGGACATTTTGGTTGCTTCACTGCCTTGTCTATTGTGAATCAGGCTGCAGTGCAGCTTTTGCAGCCCGGGTCTTCTTCATTCTGGTCTTCTCAGGTGAGAGGCCCATTGGTGCACCTGCTGGATTGAATGGTACCTCAATTTTTACTTTTAAACGCAGCTCCTTTCTGTTCTCATTATTAGCGTCTAACCCTTTTACATCTCACCAGCAGCTAGAGGGTACACATTTCTCTAAAACCTCTTAGGCATTTATTGTTTGTAGTCTTTTTTCCAATGGTCAGTCGACTGGTGTGAGTTGAAAACTTTTTGTAGATTAGATTGCATGAGTCTAATACTTCCTGAGGCTGAGCTTTTATCCATTTTCCTTTCTTTAAAAAGAGAGTGAGTAAAACATACCTCTTCATACTATCTTCTTGCAAATTTTGCCTGTTTTGAAATTTTTATCCATTCCCTACCTCAGCACAATTTTGAGGGCAGGTGTCCTTTACAGCCCTGAGTCCTTGTGAATGGTAAGTGACCATTAGCTGTGGGTTAAAAGCTGCTCTGGCGGGAATTGGCCACAAGGCGGCAGCATTTCTCCTTTACCAAATCTGGTTACTAGGGCAACAGAGCCTTACTGGAAGTGGTGTTCTAGGTTGTAAATTAGAATGGAATGTGCGAGGAAAAAGCTCTTTAAGTTTATGTCTCATTACTTCTTGTTGGTATTTTTAACTTAATTTTTATTATTTATCACAGCAAACTTGAATACAATGTTTTGTTTGCTCTAGGTGTGCAAGATGTGGTTCTTTCACACATATACATATATCTATTCTTCTTTGGATCCTTTTCCCATGTAGGTTATGACACAATGTTCAGTAGTCTTCTCTTGGTATTGCATAGGTCTTTGGTGATTATATATTTCACTTGTGTTTGTATCTCTCTGTTAACCTCAATATGGTAATGTATCCAATCCTCACACCTTTCCATTTGGTCAACCATAAGTTTTTTTTAATGTATCTATGATAGTGTTTGTCTGTGGAAATATCTTTGTTTGTATCATTCTTTAGGTAACCCCTATATGTGATATGATAGTATATGTGTCTTTCGCTTTCTCACTTACTCCAAGTTGCGTGATTACTTCTAGACTCATCTATGGTGCTGCAAATGGCATTGTTTCATTTTTTCACTAGCTCATATTCCATCTGTACAGGTAGCAGTTCTTCTTTGTCCACCCATCTGTCGATGGGCTTTTTGGTTACTTCCATATCTTGGCTATTGTAATAGTATGCAATGCAGATTTGCGTGGCTGTGTCCTTCCAATTCTGTCTTCTTAGTTTATAGGTCCAGGAATAGGTCTGCTGGATCATATGGTAGCTCAGTGTTTACCTTTTAAAGACACCTCTGTTCTGTTCTCCTTAGTGGCTCTTTCCAGGTTACGTCCCACTTAAAGTGGAGGGCATGTATTTCTTCCCAGCACCTTCAGGATTTATTCTTTGTAGTTTTTGCTGATGATTATTCTGAGTGGTGTGAGCTGATAACTCTTTGTGTTTGAATTTGCATGTGTCTCATAATGGTTGAATTTGAGCTTTAAGACATGTCCTTTTTATTTTTCCAGCTGTGATTAGAGCTTATTTCTTCAAAGTGTTTTCTTAAAGTATGTGTCACCATTTGAAATATTTTGGCCATTATCTCCCTCAAGACATTTTGAGGGCAGGTTTCATTTACAGCCCTGCAGTACTTGTTCACATGAAGTGACCATTAGCTCAGGCTTTAAACCTGCTTTTGCAGGTAACGGCCAGAGAGCGGCAGCCTTTCTACGTTTCCCATGCTGGTACTAGGGAAACAGACCTACCGGCCTGTGGTGTTCTTCGGTTATAAATGAGAGTGCAATGTGCCCGGATAAACCCACAAATGTTGATGTCTCCTTGCTTTTGTTTGTTTTTAAATTTAATTTATATTTATTATTACAGTAATATTCCATTGTGTACGTGGACCACTTCTTCTTGGTGCATTCCTCGGTTGATGGACATTTTCATTGCTTCCAAGTGCTGGCTATGGTAAATCTTGCTGGCGTACAGGTTTGCCAGCCTGTGACTTTTTGATTCTCATTTTCTCAGGTGGTAGGCCAAGCAGTGGTTGTGATTGATTGACTGGTAGCTCAATGTTTCCCTTTTCAAAGCACCTACATTGTGTTTTCATTAGTGGCTCTTTACATGCCCCCCCTTACAACCGAGGGTACGCATTTCTCCACACTCCCTTCACCGTTTATTTTTTGCAGCATTATTCCTAATGGCCATTCTGACTGCTGTGAGCTGATAGGTTTTTGTAACATGGGTATGCATGTCATTAAAATTTTTAAAATTCATCATATTCCTATACCTTTTTCTTTTCTCTTAAAAGAAAAAAACGTGAGTACAATATAGCTCTTGAAATTTTCTTCTTCGCTGGTTGCCCTCTTCTGAAGTTTTTGGTCGATTTTTGACCCCAGAAATTTTCTGGAAGGCAGGTGCCATTTACAGAAATGCAAGTTGGTGAAAATTTTGTCACCTTTTGCAGTGGGTTCAAAGCTGCTGTTGTGGGAAACGGCCACAAGGAGGTAGCATTTCTCCATTCCCCAATCTGGGTACTAGGGCAGCAGAGCCATTCTGGAAGTCATTGTCCTAGGTTGTAAATTAGAATGGAATTTGCCAGGAGAAATCCCCATAAGTTTATGTCTCATTATTTCTTCTTGGTTTTAAAATTTTTTTAATCTGGGTATAGTTTAGAATATTGTTTGTCCTAGGTGTACACAATCTGGTTCATTTATACATTATGTATGTCTATTAATGTACAGATCCTCTTCCCATATAAAATATTACAGTGTTCCGTCGACCTCCCTTGCTATATGTTCGGTCTTTTTGATACATGTATATACTATGTATTTGTACATGTATAGTAACTCTAATCTTCATTTCTCGATTTCCCCCCTCCTTTCCTTTTCGATGAGCATAGTTTTTTTTCTAAGCCTGTGAGTGTCTTTCTCTTTGGAAATATGTTCATCTGTGTCAGTTATTAGATAATGCCATAAGTGATAATATAGGTCTTTTGCTTTCCGACCTACTTCATGTTTTGTGATTATCTCCAGGCTCATCTATGGTGCCTCAAAGAGCAGTGCTTCAATGTTTTCCATAGCTAATATTCCATTGTGTACATGGACCACTTCTTCTTGGTGCATTCCTCTGTTGATGGACATTTTCGTTGCTTCCAAGTGTTGCCTATGGTAAATATTGTTGGAGTGCAGGTTTGCCATCCTGTGATTTTTGATTTTCATTTTCTCAGGTGGTAGACCCAGCAGTGGGTATGATTGATTGACTGGTATGGTAGCTCAACGTTTACCTTTTCAAGGCACCTCAATTGTGCTTTCATTAGTGGCTCTTACCACTTCCCCCTTAGAATCGAGGGTACGCATTTCTCCACAATCACGTCAGCATTTATTGTTTGCAGCATTTTTGTTGATGGCCATTCTGACTGGTGTGAGCTGATAGGTTTTTGTAATTTGGGTTTACATGTCTGTAAAAATTCCTACAATTCATCATTTCTCCACACCTTTTTCTTTTCTGTTAAAAGAAAAAAGAAAAAATGTGTGAGTATAATATACCTCTTCAATTTTTCTTTTTGGAAGGTTGCACTCTAGAATTTTTTGGTCGATTTTCGGCCTCAGGATTTTTTGGAGGGCAGGTGTCATTTACAGAACTGCAATTGGTGAATATTTAGTGACCTTTTGGAGTGGGTTTAAAGCTGCTGTTGTGGGAAACGGCCACAAGGATGCAGCATTTCTCCATTCCCAAATCTGGGTACTAGGGCAGCAGAACCATTCTGGAAGTCGTTTGTATAGGTTGTAAATTTGAATGGAACGTGCCAGGAAAACCCCCCATAAGTTTATGTCTCATTACTCCTAGTTTGTTGTTTTAATTTTTTTCAATTAGCCTAATGGTTAGAATGTTGCTTGCCCAAGGTGTACACACTCTGGTTCATCTACTTAGTCTATATACCTATTTATGTAGAGATCCTCTTCCCGTGTAAATTATTACAGAGTGTTCCGTAAACCTTCCTTGCTATTTGGTCAGTCTTTTTGATATATGTATATAATATGTATTTGTATACATATGGTAACGCTAATCTTCATTTATCCATTCCCCTCACCTTTCCTTTTAGATAAGCATAGTTTTTTTAATAAGTCTGTGATTGACTTTCTCTGTGGGAATATGTTCATTTGTGTCAGTTTTTAGATAACGCCTATAAGTGATATCGTAGGATATAGGACTTTTGCTTTCCGACTTACCTCATGTTCTGTGATTATCTCCAAGATCATCTATGGTGCCTCAAAGAGCAGTGTTTCATTGTTTTCCATGGCTAGTATTCATTGTGTACATGGACCACTTCTTCTTTATCCTTTCATCTGTTGATGGACATTTTGGTTGCTTCACTGCCTTGTCTATTGTGAATCAGGCTGCAGTGCAGCTTTTGCAGCCCGGGTCTTCTTCATTCTGGTCTTCTCAGGTGAGAGGCCCATTGGTGCACCTGCTGGATTGAATGGTACCTCAATTTTTACTTTTAAACACAGCTCCTTTCTGTTCTCATTATTAGCGTCTAACCCTTTTACATCTCACCAGCAGCTAGAGGGTACACATTTCTCTAAAACCTCTTAGGCATTTATTGTTTGTAGTCTTTTTTCCAATGGTCAGTCGACTGGTGTGAGTTGAAAACTTTTTGTAGATTAGATTGCATGAGTCTAATACTTCCTGAGGCTGAGCTTTTATCCATTTTCCTTTCTTTAAAAAGAGAGTGAGTAAAACATACCTCTTCATACTATCTTCTTGCAAATTTTGCCTGTTTTGAAATTTTTATCCATTCCCTACCTCAGCACAATTTTGAGGGCAGGTGTCCTTTACAGCCCTGAGTCCTTGTGAATGGTAAGTGACCATTAGCTGTGGGATAAAAGCTGCTCTGGCGGGAATTGGCCACAAGGCGGCAGCATTTCTCCTTTACCAAATCTGGTTACTAGGGCAACAGAGCCTTACTGGAAGTGGTGTTCTAGGTTGTAAATTAGAATGGAATGTGCGAGGAAATAGCTCTTTAAGTTTATGTCTCATTACTTCTTGTTGGTATTTTTAACTTAATTTTTATTATTTATCACAGCAAACTTGAATACAATGTTTTGTTTGCTCTAGGTGTGCAAGATGTGGTTCTTTCACACATATACATATATCTATTCTTCTTCGGATCCTTTTCCCATGTAGGTTATGACACAATGTTGAGTAGTCTTCTCTTGGTATTGCATAGGTCTTTGGTGATTATATATTTCACTTGTGTTTGTATCTCTCTGTTAACCTCAATATGGTAATGTATCCAATCCTCACACCTTTCCATTTGGTCAACCATAAGTTTTTTTTAATGTATCTATGATAGTGTTTGTCTGTGGAAATATCTTTGTTTGTATCATTCTTTAGGTAACCCCTATATGTGATATGATAGTATATGTGTCTTTCGCTTTCTCACTTACTCCAAGTTGCGTGATTACTTCTAGACTCATCTATGGTGCTGCAAATGGCATTGTTTCATTTTTTCACTAGCTCATATTCCATCTGTACAGGTAGCAGTTCTTCTTTGTCCACCCATCTGCCGATGGGCTTTTTGGTTACTTCCATATCTTGGCTATTGTAATAGTATGCAATGCAGATTTGCGTGGCTGTGTCCTTCCAATTCTGTCTTCTTAGTTTATAGGTCCAGGAATAGGTCTGCTGGATCATATGGTAGCTCAGTGTTTACCTTTTAAAGGCACCTCTGTTCTGTTCTCCTTAGTGGCTCTTTCCAGGTTACGCCCCACTTAAAGTGGAGGGCATGTATTTCTTCCCAGCACCTTCAGGATTTATTCTTTGTAGTTTTTGCTGATGATTATTCTGAGTGGTGTGAGCTGATACCTCTTTGTGGTTGAATTTGCATGTGTCTCATAATGCGTTGAAATTGAGCTTTAAGACATGTCCTTTTTATTTTTCCAGCTGTGATTAGAGCTTATTTCTTCAAAGTGTTTTCTTAAAGTATGTGTCACCATTTGAAATATTTTGGCCATTATCTCCCTCAAGACATTTTGAGGGCAGGTTTCATTTACAGCCCTGCAGTACTTGTTCACATGAAGTGACTATTAGCTCAGGCTTTAAACCTGCTTTTGCAGGTAACGGCCAGAGAGCGGCAGCCTTTCTACGTTTCCCATGCTGGTACTAGGGAAACAGACCTACCGGCCAGTGGTGTTCTTCGGTTATAAATGAGAGTGCAATGTGCCCGGATAAACCCACAAATGTTGATGTCTCCTTGCTTTTGTTTGTTTTTAAATTTAATTTATATTTATTATTACAGTAATATTCCATTGTGTACGTGGACCACTTCTTCTTGGTGCATTCCTCGGTTGATGGACATTTTCATTGCTTCCAAGTGCTGGCTATGGTAAATCTTGCTGGCGTACAGGTTTGCCAGCCTGTGACTTTTTGATTCTCATTTTCTCAGGTGATAGGCCAAGCAGTGGTTGTGATTGATTGACTGGTAGCTCAATGTTTCCCTTTTCAAAGCACCTACATTGTGTTTTCATTAGTGGCTCTTTACATGCCCCCCCTTACAACCGAGGGTACGCATTTCTCCACACTCCCTTCACCGTTTATTTTTTGCAGCATTATTCCTAATGGCCATTCTGACTGCTGTGAGCTGATAGGTTTTTGTAACATGGGTATGCATGTCATTAAAATTTTTAAAATTCACCATATTCCTATTCCTTTTTCTTTTCTCTTAAAAGAAAAAACCGTGAGTACAATATAGCTCTTGAAATTGTCTTCTTAGGAAGGTTGCCCTCTTCTGAAGTTTTTGGTCGATTTTTGACCCCAGAAATTTTCTGGAAGACAGGTGCCATTTACAGAAATGCAAGTTGGTGAAAATTTAGTCACCTTTTGCAGTGGGTTCAAAGCTGCTGTTGTGGGAAACGGCCACAAGGAGGTAGCATTTCTCCATTCCCCAATCTGGGTACTAGGGCAGCAGAGCCTTTCTGGAAGTCATTGTCCTAGGTTGTAAATTAGAATGGAATTTGCCAGGAGAAATCCCCATAAGTTTATGTCTCATTATTTCTTCTTGGTTTTAAAATTTTTTTAATCTGGGTAAAGTTTAGAATATTGTTTGTCCTAGGTGTACACAATCTGGTTCATTTACACATTATGTATGTCTATTAATGTACAGATCCTCTTCCCATGTAAAATATTCCAGTGTTCTGTCGACCTCCCTTGCTATATGTTCGGTCTTTTTGATACATGTATATACTATGTATTTGTACATGTATAGTAACACTAATCTTCATTTCTCGATTTCCCCGCTCCTTTCCTTTTCGATGAGCATAGTTTGTTTTCTAAGCCTGTGAGTGTCTTTCTCTTTGGAAATATGTTCATCTGCGTCAGTTATTAGATAATGCCATAAGTGATAATATAGGTCTTTTGCTTTCCGACCTACTTCATGTTTTGTGATTATCTCCAGGCTCATCTATGGTGCCTCAAAGAGCAGTGCTTCAATGTTTTCCATAGCTAATATTCCATTGTGTACATGGACCACTTCTTCTTGGTGCATTCCTCTGTTGATGGACATTTTCGTTGCTTCCAAGTGTTGCCTATGGTAAATATTGCTGGAGTGCAGTTTTGCCAGCCTGTGATTTTTGATTTTCATTTTCTCAGGTGGTAGACCCAGCAGTGGGTATGATTGATTGACTGGTATGGTAGCTCAACGTTTACCTTTTCAAGGCACCTCAATTGTGCTTTCATTAGTGGCTCTTACCACTTCCCCCTTAGAATCGAGGGTACGCATTTCTCCACAATCACGTCAGCATTTATTGTTTGCAGCATTTTTGTTGATGGCCATTCTGACTGGTGTGAGCTGATAGGTTTTTGTAATTTGGGTTTACATGTCTGTAAAAATTCCTACAATTCATCATTTCTCCACACCTTTTTCTTTTCTGTTAAAAGAAAAAAGAAAAAATGTGTGAGTATAATATACCTCTTCAATTTTTCTTTTTGGAAGGTTGCACTCTAGAATTTTTTGGTCGATTTTCGGCCTCAGGATTTTTTGGAGGGCAGGTGTCATTTACAGAACTGCAATTGGTGAATATTTAGTGACCTTTTGGAGTGGGTTTAAAGCTGCTGTTGTGGGAAACGGCCACAAGGATGCAGCATTTCTCCATTCCCAAATCTGGGTACTAGGGCAGCAGAGCCATTCTGGAAGTCGTTTGTATAGGTTGTAAATTTGAATGGAACGTGCCAGGAAAACCCCCCATAAGTTTATGTCTCATTACTCCTAGTTTGTTGTTTTAATTTTTTTCAATTAGCCTAATGGTTAGAATGTTGCTTGCCCAAGGTGTACACACTCTGGTTCATCTACATAGTCTATATACCTATTTATGTAGAGATCCTCTTCCCGTGTAAATTATTACAGAGTGTTCCGTAAACCTTCATTGCTATTTGGTCAGTCTTTTTGATATATGTATATAATATGTATTTGTATACATATGGTAACGCTAATCTTCCTTTATCCATTCCCCTCACCTTTCCTTTTAGATAAGCATAGTTTTTTTAATAAGTCTGTGATTGACTTTCTCTGTGGAAATATGTTCATTTGTGTCAGTTTTTAGATAACGCCTATAAGTGATATCGTAGGATATAGGACTTTTGCTTTCCGACTTACCTCATGTTCTGTGATTATCTCCAAGATCATCTATGGTGCCTCAAAGAGCAGTGTTTCATTGTTTTCCATGTCTAGTATTCATTGTGTACATGGACCACTTCTTCTTTATCCTTTCATCTGTTGATGGACATTTTGGTTGCTTCACTGCCTTGTCTATTGTGAATCAGGCTGCAGTGCAGCTTTTGCAGCCCGGGTCTTCTTCATTCTGGTCTTCTCAGGTGAGAGGCCCATTGGTGCACCTGCTGGATTGAATGGTACCTCAATTTTTACTTTTAAACGCAGCTCCTTTCTGTTCTCATTATTAGCGTCTAACCCTTTTACATCTCACCAGCAGCTAGAGGGTACACATTTCTCTAAAACCTCTTAGGCATTTATTGTTTGTAGTCTTTTTTCCAATGGTCACTCGACTGGTGTGAGTTGAAAACTTTTTGTAGATTAGATTGCATGAGTCTAATACTTCCTGAGGCTGAGCTTTTATCTATTTTCCTTTCTTTAAAAAGAGAGTGAGTAAAACATACCTCTTCATACTATCTTCTTGCAAATTTTGCCTGTTTTGAAATTTTTATCCATTCCCTACCTCAACACAATTTTGAGGGCAGGTGTCCTTTACAGCCCTGAGTCCTTGTGAATGGTAAGTGACCATTAGCTGTGGGTTAAAAGCTGCTCTGGCGGGAATTGGCCACAAGGCGGCAGCATTTCTCCTTTACCAAATCTGGTTACTAGGGCAACAGAGCCTTACTGGAAGTGGTGTTCTAGGTTGTAAATTAGAATGGAATGTGCGAGGAAAAAGCTCTTTAAGTTTATGTCTCATTACTTCTTGTTGGTATTTTTAACTTAATTTTTATTATTTATCACAGCAAACTTGAATACAATGTTTTGTTTGCTCTAGGTGTGCAAGATGTGGTTCTTTCACACATATACATATATCTATTCTTCTTTGGATCCTTTTCCCATGTAGGTTATGACACAATGTTCAGTAGTCTTCTCTTGGTATTGCATAGGTCTTTGGTGATTATATATTTCACTTGTGTTTGTATCTCTCTGTTAACCTCAATATGGTAATGTATCCAATCCTCACACCTTTCCATTTGGTCAACCATAAGTTTTTTTTTAATGTATCTATGATAGTGTTTGTCTGTGGAAATATCTTTGTTTGTATCATTCTTTAGGTAACCCCTATATGTGATATGATAGTATATGTGTCTTTCGCTTTCTCACTTACTCCAAGTTGCGTGATTACTTCTAGACTCATCTATGGTGCTGCAAATGGCATTGTTTCATTTTTTCACTAGCTCATATTCCATCTGTACAGGTAGCAGTTCTTCTTTTTCCAACCATCTGTCGATGGGCTTTTTGGTTACTTTCATATCTTGGCTATTGTAATAGTATGCAATGCAGATTAGCGTGGCTGTGTCCTTCCAATTCTGTCTTCTTAGTTTATAGGTCCAGGAATAGGTCTGCTGGATCATATGGTAGCTCAGTGTTTACCTTTTAAAGGCACCTCTGTTCTGTTCTCCTTAGTGGCTCTTTCCAGGTTACGTCCCACTTAAAGTGGAGGGCATGTATTTCTTCCCAGCACCTTCAGGATTTATTCTTTGTAGTTTTTGCTGATGATTATTCTGAGTGATGTGAGCTGATACCTCTTTGTTGTTGAATTTGCATGTGTCTCATAATGGTTGAATTTGAGCTTTAAGACATGTCCTTTTTATTTTTCCAGCTGTGATTAGAGCTTATTTCTTCAAAGTGTTTTCTTAAAGTATGTGTCACCATTTGAAATATTTTGGCCATTATCTCCCTCAAGACATTTTGAGGGCAGGTTTCATTTACAGCCCTGCAGTACTTGTTCACATGAAGTGACCATTAGCTCAGGCTTTAAACCTGCTTTTGCAGGTAACGGCCAGAGAGCGGCAGCCTTTCTACGTTTCCCATGCTGGTACTAGGGAAACAGACCTACCGGCCAGTGGTGGTCTTCGGTTATAAATGAGAGTGCAATGTGCCCGGATAAACCCACAAATGTTGATGTCTCCTTGCTTTTGTTTGTTTTTAAATTTAATTTATATTTAT
This sequence comes from Balaenoptera physalus, assembly GCF_965194825.1. Taxonomy (NCBI): domain Eukaryota; kingdom Metazoa; phylum Chordata; class Mammalia; order Artiodactyla; family Balaenopteridae; genus Balaenoptera; species Balaenoptera physalus. Next base: position 39,675,159 of record NC_138887.1, on the reverse strand, counting down.
TATTACAGTAATATTCCATTGTGTACGTGGACCACTTCTTCTTGGTGCATTCCTCGGTTGATGGACATTTTCATTGCTTCCAAGTGCTGGCTATGGTAAATCTTGCTGGCGTACAGGTTTGCCAGCCTGTGACTTTTTGATTCTCATTTTCTCAGGTGGTAGGCCAAGCAGTGGTTGTGATTGATTGACTGGTAGCTCAATGTTTCCCTTTTCAAAGCACCTACATTGTGTTTTTATTAGTTGCTCTTTACATGCCCCCCCTTACAACCGAGGGTACGCATTTCTCCACACTCCCTTCACCGTTTATTTTTTGCAGCATTATTCCTAATGGCCATTCTGACTGCTGTGAGCTGATAGGTTTTTGTAACATGGGTATGCATGTCATTAAAATTTTTAAAATTCACCATATTCCTATTCCTTTTTCTTTTCTCTTAAAAGAAAAAACCGTGAGTACAATATAGCTCTTGAAATTGTCTTCTTAGGAAGGTTGCCCTCTTCTGAAGTTTTTTTTTTTTTTTTTTTTTTTTTTTAAATTTTTATTTATTATTTATTTATTATGTTTATGTTTGGCTGTGTTGGGTCTTCGTTTCTGTGTGAGGGCTTTCTCCAGTTGCGGCGAGTGGGGGCCACTCTTCATCGCGGTGCGCGGGCCTCTCACTATCGCGGCCTCTCTTGTTGCGGAGCAGAGGCTCCAGACGCTCATGCTCAGTAGTTGTGGCTCACGGGCCCAGTCGCTCCGCGGCATGTGGGATCCTCCCAGACCAGGGCTCGAACCCGCGTACCCCGCATCGGCAGGCAGACTCTCAACCACTGCGCCACCAGGGAAGCCCTCTTCTGAAGTTTTTGGTCGATTTTTGACCCCAGAAATTTTCTGGAAGGCAGGTGCCATTTACAGAAATGCAAGTTGGTGAAAATTTAGTCACCTTTTGCAGTGGGTTCAAAGCTGCTGTTGTGGGAAACGGCCACAAGGAGGTAGCATTTCTCCATTCCCCAATCTGGGTACTAGGGCAGCAGAGCCTTTCTGGAAGTCATTGTCCTAGGTTGTAAATTAGAATGGAATTTGCCAGGAGAAATCCCCATAAGTTTATGTCTCATTACTTCTTCTTGGTTTTAAAATTTTTTTAATCTGGGTAAAGTTTAGAATATTGTTTGTCCTAGGTGTACACAATCTGGTTCATTTACACATTATGTATGTCTATTAATGTACAGATCCTCTTCCCATGTAAAATATTCCAGTGTTCTGTCGACCTCCCTTGCTATATGTTCGGTCTTTTTGATACATGTATATACTATGTATTTGTATATGTATAGTAACACTAATCTTCATTTCTCGATTTCCCCGCTCCTTTCCTTTTCGATGAGCATAGTTTGTTTTCTAAGCCTGTGAGTGTCTTTCTCTTTGGAAATATGTTCATCTGCGTCAGTTATTAGATAATGCCATAAGTGATAATATAGGTCTTTTGCTTTCCGACCTACTTCATGTTTTGTGATTATCTCCAGGCTCATCTATGGTGCCTCAAAGAGCAGTGCTTCAATGTTTTCCATAGCTAATATTCCATTGTGTACATGGACCACTTCTTCTTGGTGCATTCCTCTGTTGATGGACATTTTCGTTGCTTCCAAGTGTTGCCTATGGTAAATATTGCTGGAGTGCAGGTTTGCCAGCCTGTGATTTTTGATTTTCATTTTCTCAGGTGGTAGACCCAGCAGTGGGTATGATTGATTGACTGGTATGGTAGCTCAACGTTTACCTTTTCAAGGCACCTCAATTGTGCTTTCATTAGTGGCTCTTACCACTTCCCCCTTAGAATCGAGGGTACGCATTTCTCCACAATCACGTCAGCATTTATTGTTTGCAGCATTTTTGTTGATGGCCATTCTGACTGGTGTGAGCTGATAGGTTTTTGTAATTTGGGTTTACATGTCTGTAAAAATTCCTACAATTCATCATTTCTCCACACCTTTTTCTTTTCTGTTAAAAGAAAAAAGAAAAAATGTGTGAGTATAATATACCTCTTCAATTTTTCTTTTTGGAAGGTTGCACTCTAGAATTTTTTGGTCGATTTTCGGCCTCAGGAGTTTTTGGAGGGCAGGTGTCATTTACAGAACTGCAATTGGTGAATATTTAGTGACCTTTTGGAGTGGGTTTAAAGCTGCTGTTGTGGGAAACGGCCACAAGGATGCAGCATTTCTCCATTCCCAAATCTGGGTACTAGGGCAGCAGAACCATTCTGGAAGTCGTTTGTATAGGTTGTAAATTTGAATGGAACGTGCCAGGAAACCCCCCCATAAGTTTATGTCTCATTACTCCTAGTTTGTTGTTTTAATTTTTTTCAATTAGCCTAATGGTTAGAATGTTGCTTGCCCAAGGTGTACACACTCTGGTTCATCTACATAGTCTATATACCTATTTATGTAGAGATCCTCTTCCCGTGTAAATTATTACAGAGTGTTCCGTAAACCTTCCTTGCTATTTGGTCAGTCTTTTTGATATATGTATATAATATGTATTTGTATACATATGGTAACGCTAATCTTCCTTTATCCATTCCCCTCACCTTTCCTTTTAGATAAGCATAGTTTTTTTAATAAGTCTGTGATTGACTTTCTCTGTGGAAATATGTTCATTTGTGTCAGTTTTTAGATAACGCCTATAAGTGATATCGTAGGATATAGGACTTTTGCTTTCCGACTTACCTCATGTTCTGTGATTATCTCCAAGATCATCTATGGTGCCTCAAAGAGCAGTGTTTCATTGTTTTCCATGGCTAGTATTCATTGTGTACATGGACCACTTCTTCTTTATCCTTTCATCTGTTGATGGACATTTTGGTTGCTTCACTGCCTTGTCTATTGTGAATCAGGCTGCAGTGCAGCTTTTGCAGCCCGGGTCTTCTTCATTCTGGTCTTCTCAGGTGAGAGGCCCATTGGTGCACCTGCTGGATTGAATGGTACCTCAATTTTTACTTTTAAACGCAGCTCCTTTCTGTTCTCATTATTAGCGTCTAACCCTTTTACATCTCACCAGCAGCTAGAGGGTACACAGTTCTCTAAAACCTCTTAGGCATTTATTGTTTGTAGTCTTTTTTCCAATGGTCAGTCGACTGGTGTGAGTTGAAAACTTTTTGTAGATTAGATTGCATGAGTCTAATACTTCCTGAGGCTGAGCTTTTATCCATTTTCCTTTCTTTAAAAAGAGAGTGAGTAAAACATACCTCTTCATACTATCTTCTTGCAAATTTTGCCTGTTTTGAAATTTTTATCCATTCCCTACCTCAGCACAATTTTGAGGGCAGGTGTCCTTTACAGCCCTGAGTCCTTGTGAATGGTAAGTGACCATTAGCTGTGGGTTAAAAGCTGCTCTGGCGGGAATTGGCCACAAGGCGGCAGCATTTCTCCTTTACCAAATCTGGTTACTAGGGCAACAGAGCCTTACTGGAAGTGGTGTTCTAGGTTGTAAATTAGAATGGAATGTGCGAGGAAAAAGCTCTTTAAGTTTATGTCTCATTACTTCTTGTTGGTATTTTTAACTTAATTTTTATTATTTATCACAGCAAACTTGAATACAATGTTTTGTTTGCTCTAGGTGTGCAAGATGTGGTTCTTTCACACATATACATATATCTATTCTTCTTCGGATCCTTTTCCCATGTAGGTTATGACACAATGTTGAGTAGTCTTCTCTTGGTATTGCATAGGTCTTTGGTGATTATATATTTCACTTGTGTTTGTATCTCTCTGTTAACCTCAATATGGTAATGTATCCAATCCTCACACCTTTCCATTTGGTCAACCATAAGTTTTTTTTTAATGTATCTATGATAGTGTTTGTCTGTGGAAATATCTTTGTTTGTATCATTCTTTAGGTAACCCCTATATGTGATATGATAGTATATGTGTCTTTCGCTTTCTCACTTACTCCAAGTTGCGTGATTACTTCTAGACTCATCTATGGTGCTGCAAATGGCATTGTTTCATTTTTTCACTAGCTCATATTCCATCTGTACAGGTAGCAGTTCTTCTTTGTCCACCCATCTGTCGATGGGCTTTTTGGTTACTTTCATATCTTGGCTATTGTAATAGTATGCAATGCAGATTTGCGTGGCTGTGTCCTTCCAATTCTGTCTTCTTAGTTTATAGGTCCAGGAATAGGTCTGCTGGATCATATGGTAGCTCAGTGTTTACCTTTTAAAGGCACCTCTGTTCTGTTCTCCTTAGTGGCTCTTTCCAGGTTACGTCCCACTTAAAGTGGAGGGCATGTATTTCTTCCCAGCACCTTCAGGATTTATTCTTTGTAGTTTTTGCTGATGATTATTCTGAGTGATGTGAGCTGATACCTCTTTGTGGTTGAATTTGCATGTGTCTCATAATGGTTGAATTTGAGCTTTAAGACATGTCCTTTTTATTTTTCCAGCTGTGATTAGAGCTTATTTCTTCAAAGTGTTTTCTTAAAGTATGTGTCACCATTTGAAATATTTTGGCCATTATCTCCCTCAAGACATTTTGAGGGCAGGTTTCATTTACAGCCCTGCAGTACTTGTTCACATGAAGTGACCATTAGCTCAGGCTTTAAACCTGCTTTTGCAGGTAACGGCCAGAGAGCGGCAGCCTTTCTACGTTTCCCATGCTGGTACTAGGGAAACAGACCTACCGGCCTGTGGTGTTCTTCGGTTATAAATGAGAGTGCAATGTGCCCGGATAAACCCACAAATGTTGATGTCTCCTTGCTTTTGTTTGTTTTTAAATTTAATTTATATTTATTATTACAGTAATATTCCATTGTGTACGTGGACCACTTCTTCTTGGTGCATTCCTCGGTTGATGGACATTTTCATTGCTTCCAAGTGCTGGCTATGGTAAATCTTGCTGGCGTACAGGTTTGCCAGCCTGTGACTTTTTGATTCTCATTTTCTCAGGTGGTAGGCCAAGCAGTGGTTGTGATTGATTGACTGGTAGCTCAATGTTTCCCTTTTCAAAGCACCTACATTGTGTTTTCATTAGTGGCTCTTTACATGCCCCCCCTTACAACCGAGGGTACGCATTTCTCCACACTCCCTTCACCGTTTATTTTTTGCAGCATTATTCCTAATGGCCATTCTGACTGCTGTGAGCTGATAGGTTTTTGTAACATGGGTATGCATGTCATTAAAATTTTTAAAATTCACCATATTCCTATACCTTTTTCTTTTCTCTTAAAAGAAAAAAACGTGAGTACAATATAGCTCTTGAAATTTTCTTCTTCGCTGGTTGCCCTCTTCTGAAGTTTTTGGTCGATTTTTGACCCCAGAAATTTTCTGGAAGGCAGGTGCCATTTACAGAAATGCAAGTTGGTGAAAATTTAGTCACCTTTTGCAGTGGGTTCAAAGCTGCTGTTGTGGGAAACGGCCACAAGGAGGTAGCATTTCTCCATTCCCCAATCTGGGTACTAGGGCAGCAGAGCCATTCTGGAAGTCATTGTCCTAGGTTGTAAATTAGAATGGAATTTGCCAGGAGAAATCCCCATAAGTTTATGTCTCATTATTTCTTCTTGGTTTTAAAATTTTTTTAATCTGGGTATAGTTTAGAATATTGTTTGTCCTAGGTGTACACAATCTGGTTCATTTATACATTATGTATGTCTATTAATGTACAGATCCTCTTCCCATATAAAATATTACAGTGTTCCGTCGACCTCCCTTGCTATATGTTCGGTCTTTTTGATACATGTATATACTATGTATTTGTACATGTATAGTAACTCTAATCTTCATTTCTCGATTTCCCCCCTCCTTTCCTTTTCGATGAGCATAGTTTGTTTTCTAAGCCTGTGAGTGTCTTTCTCTTTGGAAATATGTTCATCTGTGTCAGTTATTAGATAATGCCATAAGTGATAATATAGGTCTTTTGCTTTCCGACCTACTTCATGTTTTGTGATTATCTCCAGGCTCATCTATGGTGCCTCAAAGAGCAGTGCTTCAATGTTTTCCATAGCTAATATTCCATTGTGTACATGGACCACTTCTTCTTGGTGCATTCCTCTGTTGATGGACATTTTCGTTGCTTCCAAGTGTTGCTTATGGTAAATATTGCTGGAGTGCAGGTTTGCCAGCCTGTGATTTTTGATTTTCATTTTCTCAGGTGGTAGACCCAGCAGTGGGTATGATTGATTGACTGGTATGGTAGCTCAACGTTTACCTTTTCAAGGCACCTCAATTGTGCTTTCATTAGTGGCTCTTACCACGTCCCCCTTAGAATCGAGGGTACGCATTTCTCCACAATCACGTCAGCATTTATTGTTTGCAGCATTTTTGTTGATGGCCATTCTGACTGGTGTGAGCTGATAGGTTTTTGTAATTTGGGTTTACATGTCTGTAAAAATTCCTACAATTCATCATTTCTCCACACCTTTTTCTTTTCTGTTAAAAGAAAAAAGAAAAAATGTGTGAGTATAATATACCTCTTCAATTTTTCTTTTTGGAAGGTTGCACTCTAGAATTTTTTGGTCGATTTTCGGCCTCAGGATTTTTTGGAGGGCAGGTGTCATTTACAGAACTGCAATTGGTGAATATTTAGTGACCTTTTGGAGTGGGTTTAAAGCTGCTGTTGTGGGAAACGGCCACAAGGATGCAGCATTTCTCCATTCCCAAATCTGGGTACTAGGGCAGCAGAACCATTCTGGAAGTCGTTTGTATAGGTTGTAAATTTGAATGGAACGTGCCAGGTAAACCCCCCATAAGTTTATGTCTCATTACTCCTAGTTTGTTGTTTTAATTTTTTTCAATTAGCCTAATGGTTAGAATGTTGCTTGCCCAAGGTGTACACACTCTGGTTCATCTACATAGTCTATATACCTATTTATGTAGAGATCCTCTTCCCGTGTAAATTATTACAGAGTGTTCCGTAAACCTTCCTTGCTATTTGGTCAGTCTTTTTGATATATGTATATAATATGTATTTGTATACATATGGTAACGCTAATCTTCATTTATCCATTCCCCTCACCTTTCCTTTTAGATAAGCATAGTTTTTTTAATAAGTCTGTGATTGACTTTCTCTGTGGAAATATGTTCATTTGTGTCAGTTTTTAGATAACGCCTATAAGTGATATCGTAGGATATAGGACTTTTGCTTTCCGACTTACCTCATGTTCTGTGATTATCTCCAAGATCATCTATGGTGCCTCAAAGAGCAGTGTTTCATTGTTTTCCATGGCTAGTATTCATTGTGTACATGGACCACTTCTTCTTTATCCTTTCATCTGTTGATGGACATTTTGGTTGCTTCACTGCCTTGTCTATTGTGAATCAGGCTGCAGTGCAGCTTTTGCAGCCCGGGTCTTCTTCATTCTGGTCTTCTCAGGTGAGAGGCCCATTGGTGCACCTGCTGGATTGAATGGTACCTCAATTTTTACTTTTAAACGCAGCTCCTTTCTGTTCTCATTATTAGCGTCTAACCCTTTTACATCTCACCAGCAGCTAGAGGGTACACATTTCTCTAAAACCTCTTAGGCATTTATTGTTTGTAGTCTTTTTTCCAATGGTCAGTCGACTGGTGTGAGTTGAAAACTTTTTGTAGATTAGATTGCATGAGTCTAATACTTCCTGAGGCTGAGCTTTTATCCATTTTCCTTTCTTTAAAAAGAGAGTGAGTAAAACATACCTCTTCATACTATCTTCTTGCAAATTTTGCCTGTTTTGAAATTTTTATCCATTCCCTACCTCAGCACAATTTTGAGGGCAGGTGTCCTTTACAGCCCTGAGTCCTTGTGAATGGTAAGTGACCATTAGCTGTGGGATAAAAGCTGCTCTGGCGGGAATTGGCCACAAGGCGGCAGCATTTCTCCTTTACCAAATCTGGTTACTAGGGCAACAGAGCCTTACTGGAAGTGGTGTTCTAGGTTGTAAATTAGAATGGAATGTGCGAGGAAATAGCTCTTTAAGTTTATGTCTCATTACTTCTTGTTGGTATTTTTAACTTAATTTTTATTATTTATCACAGCAAACTTGAATACAATGTTTTGTTTGCTCTAGGTGTGCAAGATGTGGTTCTTTCACACATATACATATATCTATTCTTCTTCGGATCCTTTTCCCATGTAGGTTATGACACAATGTTGAGTAGTCTTCTCTTGGTATTGCATAGGTCTTTGGTGATTATATATTTCACTTGTGTTTGTATCTCTCTGTTAACCTCAATATGGTAATGTATCCAATCCTCACACCTTTCCATTTGGTCAACCATAAGTTTTTTTTAATGTATCTATGATAGTGTTTGTCTGTGGAAATATCTTTGTTTGTATCATTCTTTAGGTAACCCCTATATGTGTTATGATAGTATATGTGTCTTTCGCTTTCTCACTTACTCCAAGTTGCGTGATTACTTCTAGACTCATCTATGGTGCTGCAAATGGCATTGTTTCATTTTTTCACTAGCTCATATTCCATCTGTACAGGTAGCAGTTCTTCTTTTTCCACCCATCTGTCGATGGGCTTTTTGGTTACTTCCATATCTTGGCTATTGTAATAGTATGCAATGCAGATTTGCGTGGCTGTGTCCTTCCAATTCTGTCTTCTTAGTTTATAGGTCCAGGAATAGGTCTGCTGGATCATATGGTAGCTCAGTGTTTACCTTTTAAAGGCACCTCTGTTCTGTTCTCCTTAGTGGCTCTTTCCAGGTTACGTCCCACTTAAAGTGGAGGGCATGTATTTCTTCCCAGCACCTTCAGGATTTATTCTTTGTAGTTTTTGCTGATGATTATTCTGAGTGGTGTGAGCTGATACCTCTTTGTGGTTGAATTTGCATGTGTCTCATAATGGTTGAATTTGAGCTTTAAGACATGTCCTTTTTATTTTTCCAGCTGTGATTAGAGCTTATTTCTTCAAAGTGTTTTCTTAAAGTATGTGTCACCATTTGAAATATTTTGGCCATTATCTCCCTCAAGACATTTTGAGGGCAGGTTTCATTTACAGCCCTGCAGTACTTGTTCACATGAAGTGACCATTAGCTCAGGCTTTAAACCTGCTTTTGCAGGTAACGGCCAGAGAGCGGCAGCCTTTCTACGTTTCCCATGCTGGTACTAGGGAAACAGACCTACCGGCCTGTGGTGTTCTTCGGTTATAAATGAGAGTGCAATGTGCCCGGATAAACCCACAAATGTTGATGTCTCCTTGCTTTTGTTTGTTTTTAAATTTAATTTATATTTATTATTACAGTAATATTCCATTGTGTACGTGTACCACTTCTTCTTGGTGCATTCCTCGGTTGATGGACATTTTCATTGCTTCCAAGTGCTGGCTATGGTAAATCTTGCTGGCGTACAGGTTTGCCAGCCTGTGACTTTTTGATTCTCATTTTCTCAGGTGGTAGGCCAAGCAGTGGTTGTGATTGATTGACTGGTAGCTCAATGTTTCCCTTTTCAAAGCACCTACATTGTGTTTTCATTAGTGGCTCTTTACATGCCCCCCCTTACAACCGAGGGTACGCATTTCTCCACACTCCCTTCACCGTTTATTTTTTGCAGCATTATTCCTAATGGCCATTCTGACTGCTGTGAGCTGATAGGTTTTTGTAACATGGGTATGCATGTCATTAAAATTTTTAAAATTCATCATATTCCTATACCTTTTTCTTTTCTCTTAAAAGAAAAAAACGTGAGTACAATATAGCTCTTGAAATTTTCTTCTTCGCTGGTTGCCCTCTTCTGAAGTTTTTGATCGATTTTTGACCCCAGAAATTTTCTGGAAGGCAGGTGCCATTTACAGAAATGCAAGTTGGTGAAAATTTAGTCACCTTTTGCAGTGGGTTCAAAGCTGCTGTTGTGGGAAACGGCCACAAGGAGGTAGCATTTCTCCATTCCCCAATCTGGGTACTAGGGCAGCAGAGCCATTCTGGAAGTCATTGTCCTAGGTTGTAAATTAGAATGGAATTTGCCAGGAGAAATCCCCATAAGTTTATGTCTCATTATTTCTTCTTGGTTTTAAAATTTTTTTAATCTGGGTATAGTTTAGAATATTGTTTGTCCTAGGTGTACACAATCTGGTTCATTTATACATTATGTATGTCTATTAATGTACAGATCCTCTTCCCATATAAAATATTACAGTGTTCCGTCGACCTCCCTTGCTATATGTTCGGTCTTTTTGATACATGTATATACTATGTATTTGTACATGTATAGTAACTCTAATCTTCATTTCTCGATTTCCCCCCTCCTTTCCTTTTCGATGAGCATAGTTTGTTTTCTAAGCCTGTGAGTGTCTTTCTCTTTGGAAATATGTTCATCTGTGTCAGTTATTAGATAATGCCATAAGTGATAATATAGGTCTTTTGCTTTCCGACCTACTTCATGTTTTGTGATTATCTCCAGGCTCATCTATGGTGCCTCAAAGAGCAGTGCTTCAATGTTTTCCATAGCTAATATTCCATTGTGTACATGGACCACTTCTTCTTGGTGCATTCCTCTGTTGATGGACATTTTCGTTGCTTCCAAGTGTTGCCTATGGTAAATATTGCTGGAGTGCAGGTTTGCCAGCCTGTGATTTTTGATTTTCATTTTCTCAGGTGGTAGACCCAGCAGTGGGTATGATTGATTGACTGGTATGGTAGCTCAACGTTTACCTTTTCAAGGCACCTCAATTGTGCTTTCATTAGTGGCTCTTACCACTTCCCCCTTAGAATCGAGGGTACGCATTTCTCCACAATCACGTCAGCATTTATTGTTTGCAGCATTTTTGTTGATGGCCATTCTGACTGGTGTGAGCTGATAGGTTTTTGTAATTTGGGTTTACATGTCTGTAAAAATTCCTACAATTCATCATTTCTCCACACCTTTTTCTTTTCTGTTAAAAGAAAAAAGAAAAAATGTGTGAGTATAATATACCTCTTCAATTTTTCTTTTTGGAAGGTTGCACTCTAGAATTTTTTGGTCGATTTTCGGCCTCAGGATTTTTTGGAGGGCAGGTGTCATTTACAGAACTGCAATTGGTGAATATTTAGTGACCTTTTGGAGTGGGTTTAAAGCTGCTGTTGTGGGAAACGGCCACAAGGATGCAGCATTTCTCCATTCCCAAATCTGGGTACTAGGGCAGCAGAACCATTCTGGAAGTCGTTTGTATAGGTTGTAAATTTGAATGGAACGTGCCAGGAAAACCCCCCATAAGTTTATGTCTCATTACTCCTAGTTTGTTGTTTTAATTTTTTTCAATTAGCCTAATGGTTAGAATGTTGCTTGCCCAAGGTGTACACACTCTGGTTCATCTACATAGTCTATATACCTATTTATGTCGAGATCCTCTTCCCGTGTAAATTATTACAGAGTGTTCCGTAAACCTTCCTTGCTATTTGGTCAGTCTTTTTGATATATGTATATAATATGTATTTGTATACATATGGTAACGCTAATCTTCCTTTATCCATTCCCCTCACCTTTCCTTTTAGATAAGCATAGTTTTTTTAATAAGTCTGTGATTGACTTTCTCTGTGGAAATATGTTCATTTGTGTCAGTTTTTAGATAACGCCTATAAGTGATATCGTAGGATATAGGACTTTTGCTTTCCGACTTACCTCATGTTCTGTGATTATCTCCAAGATCATCTATGGTGCCTCAAAGAGCAGTGTTTCATTGTTTTCCATGTCTAGTATTCATTGTGTACATGGACCACTTCTTCTTTATCCTTTCATCTGTTGATGGACATTTTGGTTGCTTCACTGCCTTGTCTATTGTGAATCAGGCTGCAGTGCAGCTTTTGCAGCCCGGGTCTTCTTCATTCTGGTCTTCTCAGGTGAGAGGCCCATTGGTGCACCTGCTGGATTGAATGGTACCTCAATTTTTACTTTTAAACGCAGCTCCTTTCTGTTCTCATTATTAGCGTCTAACCCTTTTACATCTCACCAGCAGCTAGAGGGTACACATTTCTCTAAAACCTCTTAGGCATTTATTGTTTGTAGTCTTTTTTCCAATGGTCAGTCGACTGGTGTGAGTTGAAAACTTTTTGTAGATTAGATTGCATGAGTCTAATACTTCCTGAGGCTGAGCTTTTATCCATTTTCCTTTCTTTAAAAAGAGAGTGAGTAAAACATACCTCTTCATACTATCTTCTTGCAAATTTTGCCTGTTTTGAAATTTTTATCCATTCCCTACCTCAGCACAATTTTGAGGGCAGGTGTCCTTTACAGCCCTGAGTCCTTGTGAATGGTAAGTGACCATTAGCTGTGGGTTAAAAGCTGCTCTGGCGGGAATTGGCCACAAGGCGGCAGCATTTCTCCTTTACCAAATCTGGTTACTAGGGCAACAGAGCCTTACTGGAAGTGGTGTTCTAGGTTGTAAATTAGAATGGAATGTGCGAGGAAAAAGCTCTTTAAGTTTATGTCTCATTACTTCTTGTTGGTATTTTTAACTTAATTTTTATTATTTATCACAGCAAACTTGAATACAATGTTTTGTTTGCTCTAGGTGTGCAAGATGTGGTTCTTTCACACATATACATATATCTATTCTTCTTCGGATCCTTTTCCCATGTAGGTTATGACACAATGTTCAGTAGTCTTCTCTTGGTATTGCATAGGTCTTTGCTGATTATATATTTCACGTGTGTTTGTATCTCTCTGTTAACCTCAATATGGTAATGTATCCAATCCTCACACCTTTCCATTTGGTCAACCATAAGTTTTTTTTAATGTATCTATGACAGTGTTTGTCTGTGGAAATATCTTTGTTTGTATCATTCTTTAGGTAACCCCTATATGTGATATGATAGTATATGTGTCTTTCGCTTACTCACTTACTCCAAGTTGCGTGATTACTTCTAGACTCATCTATGGTGCTGCAAATGGCATTGTTTCATTTTTTCACTAGCTCATATTCCATCTGTACAGGTAGCAGTTCTTCTTTGTCCACCCATCTGCCGATGGGCTTTTTGGTTACTTCCATATCTTGGCTATTGTAATAGTATGCAATGCAGATTTGCGTGGCTGTGTCCTTCCAATTCTGTCTTCTTAGTTTATAGGTCCAGGAATAGGTCTGCTGGATCATATGGTAGCTCAGTGTTTACATTTTAAAGGCACCTCTGTTCTGTTCTCCTTAGTGGCTCTTTCCAGGTTACGTCCCACTTAAAGTCGAGGGCATGTATTTCTTCCCAGCACCTTCAGGATTTATTCTTTGTAGTTTTTGCTGATGATTATTCTGAGTGGTGTGAGCTGATACCTCTTTGTGGTTGAATTTGCATGTGTCTCATAATGCGTTGAAATTGAGCTTTAAGACATGTCCTTTTTATTTTTCCAGCTGTGATTAGAGCTTATTTCTTCAAAGTGTTTTCTTAAAGTATGTGTCACCATTTGAAATATTTTGGCCATTATCTCCCTCAAGACATTTTGAGGGCAGGTTTCATTTACAGCCCTGCAGTACTTGTTCACATGAAGTGACCATTAGCTCAGGCTTTAAACCTGCTTTTGCAGGTAACGGCCAGAGAGCGGCAGCCTTTCTACGTTTCCCATGCTGGTACTAGGGAAACAGACCTACCGGCCAGTGGTGTTCTTCGGTTATAAATGAGAGTGCAATGTGCCCGGATAAACCCACAAATGTTGATGTCTCCTTGCTTTTGTTTGTTTTTAAATTTAATTTATATTTATTATTAGAGTAATATTCCATTGTGTACGTCGACCACTTCTTCTTGGTGCATTCCTCGGTTGATGGACATTTTCATTGCTTCCAAGTGCTGGCTATGGTAAATCTTGCTGGCGTACAGGTTTGCCAGCCTGTGACTTTTTGATTCTCATTTTCTCAGGTGATAGGCCAAGCAGTGGTTGTGATTGATAAACTGGTAGCTCAATGTTTCCCTTTTCAAAGCACCTACATTGTGTTTTCATTAGTGGCTCTTTACATGCTCCCCCTTACAACCGAGGGTACGCATTTCTCCACACTCCCTTCACCGTTTATTTTTTGCAGCATTATTCCTAATGGCCATTCTGACTGCTGTGAGCTGATAGGTTTTTGTAACATGGGTATGCATGTCATTAAAATTTTTAAAATTCACCATATTCCTATTCCTTTTTCTTTTCTCTTAAAAGAAAAAACCGTGAGTACAATATAGCTCTTGAAATTGTCTTCTTAGGAAGGTTGCCCTCTTCTGAAGTTTTTGGTCGATTTTTGACCCCAGAAATTTTCTGGAAGACAGGTGCCATTTACAGAAATGCAAGTTGGTGAAAATTTAGTCACCTTTTGCAGTGGGTTCAAAGCTGCTGTTGTGGGAAACGGCCACAAGGAGGTAGCATTTCTCCATTCCCCAATCTGGGTACTAGGGCAGCAGAGCCTTTCTGGAAGTCATTGTCCTAGGTTGTAAATTAGAATGGAATTTGCCAGGAGAAATCCCCATAAGTTTATGTCTCATTATTTCTTCTTGGTTTTAAAATTTTTTTAATCTGGGTAAAGTTTAGAATATTGTTTGTCCTAGGTGTACACAATCTGGTTCATTTACACATTATGTATGTCTATTAATGTACAGATCCTCTTCCCATGTAAAATATTCCAGTGTTCTGTCGACCTCCCTTGCTATATGTTCGGTCTTTTTGATACATGTATATACTATGTATTTGTATATGTATAGTAACACTAATCTTCATTTCTCGGTTTCCCCGCTCCTTTCCTTTTCGATGAGCATAGTTTGTTTTCTAAGCCTGTGAGTGTCTTTCTCTTTGGAAATATGTTCATCTGCGTCAGTTATTAGATAATGCCATAAGTGATAATATAGGTCTTTTGCTTTCCGACCTACTTCATGTTTTGTGATTATCTCCAGGCTCATCTATGGTGCCTCAAAGAGCAGTGCTTCAATGTTTTCCATAGCTAATATTCCATTGTGTACATGGACCACTTCTTCTTGGTGCATTCCTCTGTTGATGGACATTTTCGTTGCTTCCAAGTGTTGCCTATGGTAAATATTGCTGGAGTGCAGGTTTGCCAGCCTGTGATTTTTGATTTTCATTTTCTCAGGTGGTAGACCCAGCAGTGGGTATGATTGATTGACTGGTATGGTAGCTCAACGTTTACCTTTTCAAGGCACCTCAATTGTGCTTTCATTAGTGGCTCTTACCACTTCCCCCTTAGAATCGAGGGTACGCATTTCTCCACAATCACGTCAGCATTTATTGTTTGCAGCATTTTTGTTGATGGCCATTCTGACTGGTGTGAGCTGATAGGTTTTTGTAATTTGGGTTTACATGTCTGTAAAAATTCCTACAATTCATCATTTCTCCACACCTTTTTCTTTTCTGTTAAAAGAAAAAAGAAAAAATGTGTGAGTATAATATACCTCTTCAATTTTTCTTTTTGGAAGGTTGCACTCTAGAATTTTTTGGTCGATTTTCGGCCTCAGGATTTTTTGGAGGGCAGGTGTCATTTACAGAACTGCAATTGGTGAATATTTAGTGACCTTTTGGAGTGGGTTTAAAGCTGCTGTTGTGGGAAACGGCCACAAGGATGCAGCATTTCTCCATTCCCAAATCTGGGTACTAGGGCAGCAGAACCATTCTGGAAGTCGTTTGTATAGGTTGTAAATTTGAATGGAACGTGCCAGGAAAACCCCCCATAAGTTTATGTCTCATTACTCCTAGTTTGTTGTTTTAATTTTTTTCAATTAGCCTAATGGTTAGAATGTTGCTTGCCCAAGGTGTACACACTCTGGTTCATCTACATAGTCTATATACCTATTTATGTAGAGATCCTCTTCCCGTGTAAATTATTACAGAGTGTTCCGTAAACCTTCCTTGCTATTTGGTCAGTCTTTTTGATATATGTATATAATATGTATTTGTATACATATGGTAACGCTAATCTTCATTTATCCATTCCCCTCACCTTTCCTTTTAGATAAGCATAGTTTTTTTAATAAGTCTGTGATTGACTTTCTCTGTGGAAATATGTTCATTTGTGTCAGTTTTTAGATAACGCCTATAAGTGATATCGTAGGATATAGGACTTTTGCTTTCCGACTTACCTCATGTTCTGTGATTATCTCCAAGATCATCTATGGTGCCTCAAAGAGCAGTGTTTCATTGTTTTCCATGGCTAGTATTCATTGTGTACATGGACCACTTCTTCTTTATCCTTTCATCTGTTGATGGACATTTTGGTTGCTTCACTGCCTTGTCTATTGTGAATCAGGCTGCAGTGCAGCTTTTGCAGCCCGGGTCTTCTTCATTCTGGTCTTCTCAGGTGAGAGGCCCATTGGTGCACCTGCTGGATTGAATGGTACCTCAATTTTTACTTTTAAACGCAGCTCCTTTCTGTTCTCATTATTAGCGTCTAACCCTTTTACATCTCACCAGCAGCTAGAGGGTACACATTTCTCTAAAACCTCTTAGGCATTTATTGTTTGTAGTCTTTTTTCCAATGGTCAGTCGACTGGTGTGAGTTGAAAACTTTTTGTAGATTAGATTGCATGAGTCTAATACTTCCTGAGGCTGAGCTTTTATCCATTTTCCTTTCTTTAAAAAGAGAGTGAGTAAAACATACCTCTTCATACTATCTTCTTGCAAATTTTGCCTGTTTTGAAATTTTTATCCATTCCCTACCTCAGCACAATTTTGAGGGCAGGTGTCCTTTACAGCCCTGAGTCCTTGTGAATGGTAAGTGACCATTAGCTGTGGGATAAAAGCTGCTCTGGCGGGAATTGGCCACAAGGCGGCAGCATTTCTCCTTTACCAAATCTGGTTACTAGGGCAACAGAGCCTTACTGGAAGTGGTGTTCTAGGTTGTAAATTAGAATGGAATGTGCGAGGAAATAGCTCTTTAAGTTTATGTCTCATTACTTCTTGTTGGTATTTTTAACTTAATTTTTATTATTTATCACAGCAAACTTGAATACAATGTTTTGTTTGCTCTAGGTGTGCAAGATGTGGTTCTTTCACACATATACATATATCTATTCTTCTTCGGATCCTTTTCCCATGTAGGTTATGACACAATGTTGAGTAGTCTTCTCTTGGTATTGCATAGGTCTTTGGTGATTATATATTTCACTTGTGTTTGTATCTCTCTGTTAACCTCAATATGGTAATGTATCCAATCCTCACACCTTTCCATTTGGTCAACCATAAGTTTTTTTTAATGTATCTATGATAGTGTTTGTCTGTGGAAATATCTTTGTTTGTATCATTCTTTAGGTAACCCCTATATGTGTTATGATAGTATATGTGTCTTTCGCTTTCTCACTTACTCCAAGTTGCGTGATTACTTCTAGACTCATCTATGGTGCTGCAAATGGCATTGTTTCATTTTTTCACTAGCTCATATTCCATCTGTACAGGTAGCAGTTCTTCTTTTTCCACCCATCTGTCGATGGGCTTTTTGGTTACTTCCATATCTTGGCTATTGTAATAGTATGCAATGCAGATTTGCGTGGCTGTGTCCTTCCAATTCTGTCTTCTTAGTTTATAGGTCCAGGAATAGGTCTGCTGGATCATATGGTAGCTCAGTGTTTACCTTTTAAAGGCACCTCTGTTCTGTTCTCCTTAGTGGCTCTTTCCAGGTTACGTCCCACTTAAAGTGGAGGGCATGTATTTCTTCCCAGCACCTTCAGGATTTATTCTTTGTAGTTTTTGCTGATGATTATTCTGAGTGGTGTGAGCTGATACCTCTTTGTGGTTGAATTTGCATGTGTCTCATAATGGTTGAATTTGAGCTTTAAGACATGTCCTTTTTATTTTTCCAGCTGTGATTAGAGCTTATTTCTTCAAAGTGTTTTCTTAAAGTATGTGTCACCATTTGAAATATTTTGGCCATTATCTCCCTCAAGACATTTTGAGGGCAGGTTTCATTTACAGCCCTGCAGTACTTGTTCACATGAAGTGACCATTAGCTCAGGCTTTAAACCTGCTTTTGCAGGTAACGGCCAGAGAGCGGCAGCCTTTCTACGTTTCCCATGCTGGTACTAGGGAAACAGACCTACCGGCCTGTGGTGTTCTTCGGTTATAAATGAGAGTGCAATGTGCCCGGATAAACCCACAAATGTTGATGTCTCCTTGCTTTTGTTTGTTTTTAAATTTAATTTATATTTATTATTACAGTAATATTCCATTGTGTACGTGTACCACTTCTTCTTGGTGCATTCCTCGGTTGATGGACATTTTCATTGCTTCCAAGTGCTGGCTATGGTAAATCTTGCTGGCGTACAGGTTTGCCAGCCTGTGACTTTTTGATTCTCATTTTCTCAGGTGGTAGGCCAAGCAGTGGTTGTGATTGATTGACTGGTAGCTCAATGTTTCCCTTTTCAAAGCACCTACATTGTGTTTTCATTAGTGGCTCTTTACATGCCCCCCCTTACAACCGAGGGTACGCATTTCTCCACACTCCCTTCACCGTTTATTTTTTGCAGCATTATTCCTAATGGCCATTCTGACTGCTGTGAGCTGATAGGTTTTTGTAACATGGGTATGCATGTCATTAAAATTTTTAAAATTCATCATATTCCTATACCTTTTTCTTTTCTCTTAAAAGAAAAAAACGTGAGTACAATATAGCTCTTGAAATTTTCTTCTTCGCTGGTTGCCCTCTTCTGAAGTTTTTGATCGATTTTTGACCCCAGAAATTTTCTGGAAGGCAGGTGCCATTTACAGAAATGCAAGTTGGTGAAAATTTAGTCACCTTTTGCAGTGGGTTCAAAGCTGCTGTTGTGGGAAACGGCCACAAGGAGGTAGCATTTCTCCATTCCCCAATCTGGGTACTAGGGCAGCAGAGCCATTCTGGAAGTCATTGTCCTAGGTTGTAAATTAGAATGGAATTTGCCAGGAGAAATCCCCATAAGTTTATGTCTCATTATTTCTTCTTGGTTTTAAAATTTTTTTAATCTGGGTATAGTTTAGAATATTGTTTGTCCTAGGTGTACACAATCTGGTTCATTTATACATTATGTATGTCTATTAATGTACAGATCCTCTTCCCATATAAAATATTACAGTGTTCCGTCGACCTCCCTTGCTATATGTTCGGTCTTTTTGATACATGTATATACTATGTATTTGTACATGTATAGTAACTCTAATCTTCATTTCTCGATTTCCCCCCTCCTTTCCTTTTCGATGAGCATAGTTTGTTTTCTAAGCCTGTGAGTGTCTTTCTCTTTGGAAATATGTTCATCTGTGTCAGTTATTAGATAATGCCATAAGTGATAATATAGGTCTTTTGCTTTCCGACCTACTTCATGTTTTGTGATTATCTCCAGGCTCATCTATGGTGCCTCAAAGAGCAGTGCTTCAATGTTTTCCATAGCTAATATTCCATTGTGTACATGGACCACTTCTTCTTGGTGCATTCCTCTGTTGATGGACATTTTCGTTGCTTCCAAGTGTTGCCTATGGTAAATATTGCTGGAGTGCAGGTTTGCCAGCCTGTGATTTTTGATTTTCATTTTCTCAGGTGGTAGACCCAGCAGTGGGTATGATTGATTGACTGGTATGGTAGCTCAACGTTTACCTTTTCAAGGCACCTCAATTGTGCTTTCATTAGTGGCTCTTACCACTTCCCCCTTAGAATCGAGGGTACGCATTTCTCCACAATCACGTCAGCATTTATTGTTTGCAGCATTTTTGTTGATGGCCATTCTGACTGGTGTGAGCTGATAGGTTTTTGTAATTTGGGTTTACATGTCTGTAAAAATTCCTACAATTCATCATTTCTCCACACCTTTTTCTTTTCTGTTAAAAGAAAAAAGAAAAAATGTGTGAGTATAATATACCTCTTCAATTTTTCTTTTTGGAAGGTTGCACTCTAGAATTTTTTGGTCGATTTTCGGCCTCAGGATTTTTTGGAGGGCAGGTGTCATTTACAGAACTGCAATTGGTGAATATTTAGTGACCTTTTGGAGTGGGTTTAAAGCTGCTGTTGTGGGAAACGGCCACAAGGATGCAGCATTTCTCCATTCCCAAATCTGGGTACTAGGGCAGCAGAACCATTCTGGAAGTCGTTTGTATAGGTTGTAAATTTGAATGGAACGTGCCAGGAAAACCCCCCATAAGTTTATGTCTCATTACTCCTAGTTTGTTGTTTTAATTTTTTTCAATTAGCCTAATGGTTAGAATGTTGCTTGCCCAAGGTGTACACACTCTGGTTCATCTACATAGTCTATATACCTATTTATGTCGAGATCCTCTTCCCGTGTAAATTATTACAGAGTGTTCCGTAAACCTTCCTTGCTATTTGGTCAGTCTTTTTGATATATGTATATAATATGTATTTGTATACATATGGTAACGCTAATCTTCCTTTATCCATTCCCCTCACCTTTCCTTTTAGATAAGCATAGTTTTTTTAATAAGTCTGTGATTGACTTTCTCTGTGGAAATATGTTCATTTGTGTCAGTTTTTAGATAACGCCTATAAGTGATATCGTAGGATATAGGACTTTTGCTTTCCGACTTACCTCATGTTCTGTGATTATCTCCAAGATCATCTATGGTGCCTCAAAGAGCAGTGTTTCATTGTTTTCCATGTCTAGTATTCATTGTGTACATGGACCACTTCTTCTTTATCCTTTCATCTGTTGATGGACATTTTGGTTGCTTCACTGCCTTGTCTATTGTGAATCAGGCTGCAGTGCAGCTTTTGCAGCCCGGGTCTTCTTCATTCTGGTCTTCTCAGGTGAGAGGCCCATTGGTGCACCTGCTGGATTGAATGGTACCTCAATTTTTACTTTTAAACGCAGCTCCTTTCTGTTCTCATTATTAGCGTCTAACCCTTTTACATCTCACCAGCAGCTAGAGGGTACACATTTCTCTAAAACCTCTTAGGCATTTATTGTTTGTAGTCTTTTTTCCAATGGTCAGTCGACTGGTGTGAGTTGAAAACTTTTTGTAGATTAGATTGCATGAGTCTAATACTTCCTGAGGCTGAGCTTTTATCCATTTTCCTTTCTTTAAAAAGAGAGTGAGTAAAACATACCTCTTCATACTATCTTCTTGCAAATTTTGCCTGTTTTGAAATTTTTATCCATTCCCTACCTCAGCACAATTTTGAGGGCAGGTGTCCTTTACAGCCCTGAGTCCTTGTGAATGGTAAGTGACCATTAGCTGTGGGTTAAAAGCTGCTCTGGCGGGAATTGGCCACAAGGCGGCAGCATTTCTCCTTTACCAAATCTGGTTACTAGGGCAACAGAGCCTTACTGGAAGTGGTGTTCTAGGTTGTAAATTAGAATGGAATGTGCGAGGAAAAAGCTCTTTAAGTTTATGTCTCATTACTTCTTGTTGGTATTTTTAACTTAATTTTTATTATTTATCACAGCAAACTTGAATACAATGTTTTGTTTGCTCTAGGTGTGCAAGATGTGGTTCTTTCACACATATACATATATCTATTCTTCTTCGGATCCTTTTCCCATGTAGGTTATGACACAATGTTCAGTAGTCTTCTCTTGGTATTGCATAGGTCTTTGCTGATTATATATTTCACGTGTGTTTGTATCTCTCTGTTAACCTCAATATGGTAATGTATCCAATCCTCACACCTTTCCATTTGGTCAACCATAAGTTTTTTTTAATGTATCTATGACAGTGTTTGTCTGTGGAAATATCTTTGTTTGTATCATTCTTTAGGTAACCCCTATATGTGATATGATAGTATATGTGTCTTTCGCTTTCTCACTTACTCCAAGTTGCGTGATTACTTCTAGACTCATCTATGGTGCTGCAAATGGCATTGTTTCATTTTTTCACTAGCTCATATTCCATCTGTACAGGTAGCAGTTCTTCTTTGTCCACCCATCTGCCGATGGGCTTTTTGGTTACTTCCATATCTTGGCTATTGTAATAGTATGCAATGCAGATTTGCGTGGCTGTGTCCTTCCAATTCTGTCTTCTTAGTTTATAGGTCCAGGAATAGGTCTGCTGGATCATATGGTAGCTCAGTGTTTACATTTTAAAGGCACCTCTGTTCTGTTCTCCTTAGTGGCTCTTTCCAGGTTACGTCCCACTTAAAGTCGAGGGCATGTATTTCTTCCCAGCACCTTCAGGATTTATTCTTTGTAGTTTTTGCTGATGATTATTCTGAGTGGTGTGAGCTGATACCTCTTTGTGGTTGAATTTGCATGTGTCTCATAATGCGTTGAAATTGAGCTTTAAGACATGTCCTTTTTATTTTTCCAGCTGTGATTAGAGCTTATTTCTTCAAAGTGTTTTCTTAAAGTATGTGTCACCATTTGAAATATTTTGGCCATTATCTCCCTCAAGACATTTTGAGGGCAGGTTTCATTTACAGCCCTGCAGTACTTGTTCACATGAAGTGACCATTAGCTCAGGCTTTAAACCTGCTTTTGCAGGTAACGGCCAGAGAGCGGCAGCCTTTCTACGTTTCCCATGCTGGTACTAGGGAAACAGACCTACCGGCCAGTGGTGTTCTTCGGTTATAAATGAGAGTGCAATGTGCCCGGATAAACCCACAAATGTTGATGTCTCCTTGCTTTTGTTTGTTTTTAAATTTAATTTATATTTATTATTAGAGTAATATTCCATTGTGTACGTCGACCACTTCTTCTTGGTGCATTCCTCGGTTGATGGACATTTTCATTGCTTCCAAGTGCTGGCTATGGTAAATCTTGCTGGCGTACAGGTTTGCCAGCCTGTGACTTTTTGATTCTCATTTTCTCAGGTGATAGGCCAAGCAGTGGTTGTGATTGATTGACTGGTAGCTCAATGTTTCCCTTTTCAAAGCACCTACATTGTGTTTTCATTAGTGGCTCTTTACATGCTCCCCCTTACAACCGAGGGTACGCATTTCTCCACACTCCCTTCACCGTTTATTTTTTGCAGCATTATTCCTAATGGCCATTCTGACTGCTGTGAGCTGATAGGTTTTTGTAACATGGGTATGCATGTCATTAAAATTTTTAAAATTCACCATATTCCTATTCCTTTTTCTTTTCTCTTAAAAGAAAAAACCGTGAGTACAATATAGCTCTTGAAATTGTCTTCTTAGGAAGGTTGCCCTCTTCTGAAGTTTTTGGTCGATTTTTGACCCCAGAAATTTTCTGGAAGACAGGTGCCATTTACAGAAATGCAAGTTGGTGAAAATTTAGTCACCTTTTGCAGTGGGTTCAAAGCTGCTGTTGTGGGAAACGGCCACAAGGAGGTAGCATTTCTCCATTCCCCAATCTGGGTACTAGGGCAGCAGAGCCTTTCTGGAAGTCATTGTCCTAGGTTGTAAATTAGAATGGAATTTGCCAGGAGAAATCCCCATAAGTTTATGTCTCATTATTTCTTCTTGGTTTTAAAATTTTTTTAATCTGGGTAAAGTTTAGAATATTGTTTGTCCTAGGTGTACACAATCTGGTTCATTTACACATTATGTATGTCTATTAATGTACAGATCCTCTTCCCATGTAAAATATTCCAGTGTTCTGTCGACCTCCCTTGCTATATGTTCGGTCTTTTTGATACATGTATATACTATGTATTTGTATATGTATAGTAACACTAATCTTCATTTCTCGATTTCCCCGCTCCTTTCCTTTTCGATGAGCATAGTTTGTTTTCTAAGCCTGTGAGTGTCTTTCTCTTTGGAAATATGTTCATCTGCGTCAGTTATTAGATAATGCCATAAGTGATAATATAGGTCTTTTGCTTTCCGACCTACTTCATGTTTTGTGATTATCTCCAGGCTCATCTATGGTGCCTCAAAGAGCAGTGCTTCAATGTTTTCCATAGCTAATATTCCATTGTGTACATGGACCACTTCTTCTTGGTGCATTCCTCTGTTGATGGACATTTTCGTTGCTTCCAAGTGTTGCCTATGGTAAATATTGCTGGAGTGCAGGTTTGCCAGCCTGTGATTTTTGATTTTCATTTTCTCAGGTGGTAGACCCAGCAGTGGGTATGATTGATTGACTGGTATGGTAGCTCAACGTTTACCTTTTCAAGGCACCTCAATTGTGCTTTCATTAGTGGCTCTTACCACTTCCCCCTTAGAATCGAGGGTACGCATTTCTCCACAATCACGTCAGCATTTATTGTTTGCAGCATTTTTGTTGATGGCCATTCTGACTGGTGTGAGCTGATAGGTTTTTGTAATTTGGGTTTACATGTCTGTAAAAATTCCTACAATTCATCATTTCTCCACACCTTTTTCTTTTCTGTTAAAAGAAAAAAGAAAAAATGTGTGAGTATAATATACCTCTTCAATTTTTCTTTTTGGAAGGTTGCACTCTAGAATTTTTTGGTCGATTTTCGGCCTCAGGATTTTTTGGAGGGCAGGTGTCATTTACAGAACTGCAATTGGTGAATATTTAGTGACCTTTTGGAGTGGGTTTAAAGCTGCTGTTGTGGGAAACGGCCACAAGGATGCAGCATTTCTCCATTCCCAAATCTGGGTACTAGGGCAGCAGAACCATTCTGGAAGTCGTTTGTATAGGTTGTAAATTTGAATGGAACGTGCCAGGAAAACCCCCCATAAGTTTATGTCTCATTACTCCTAGTTTGTTGTTTTAATTTTTTTCAATTAGCCTAATGGTTAGAATGTTGCTTGCCCAAGGTGTACACACTCTGGTTCATCTACATAGTCTATATACCTATTTATGTAGAGATCCTCTTCCCGTGTAAATTATTACAGAGTGTTCCGTAAACCTTCCTTGCTATTTGGTCAGTCTTTTTGATATATGTATATAATATGTATTTGTATACATATGGTAACGCTAATCTTCATTTATCCATTCCCCTCACCTTTCCTTTTAGATAAGCATAGTTTTTTTAATAAGTCTGTGATTGACTTTCTCTGTGGAAATATGTTCATTTGTGTCAGTTTTTAGATAACGCCTATAAGTGATATCGTAGGATATAGGACTTTTGCTTTCCGATTTACCTCATGTTCTGTGATTATCTCCAAGATCATCTATGGTGCCTCAAAGAGCAGTGTTTCATTGTTTTCCATGTCTAGTATTCATTGTGTACATGGACCACTTCTTCTTTATCCTTTCATCTGTTGATGGACATTTTGGTTGCTTCACTGCCTTGTCTATTGTGAATCAGGCTGCAGTGCAGCTTTTGCAGCCCGGGTCTTCTTCATTCTGGTCTTCTCAGGTGAGAGGCCCATTGGTGCACCTGCTGGATTGAATGGTACCTCAATTTTTACTTTTAAACGCAGCTCCTTTCTGTTCTCATTATTAGCGTCTAACCCTTTTACATCTCACCAGCAGCTAGAGGGTACACATTTCTCTAAAACCTCTTAGGCATTTATTGTTTGTAGTCTTTTTTCCAATGGTCAGTCGACTGGTGTGAGTTGAATACTTTTTGTAGATTAGATTGCATGAGTCTAATACTTCCTGAGGCTGAGCTTTTATCCATTTTCCTTTCTTTAAAAAGAGAGTGAGTAAAACATACCTCTTCATACTATCTTCTTGCAAATTTTGCCTGTTTTGAAATTTTTATCCATTCCCTACCTCAGCACAATTTTGAGGGCAGGTGTCCTTTACAGCCCTGAGTCCTTGTGAATGGTAAGTGACCATTAGCTGTGGGATAAAAGCTGCTCTGGCGGGAATTGGCCACAAGGCGGCAGCATTTCTCCTTTACCAAATCTGGTTACTAGGGCAACAGAGCCTTACTGGAAGTGGTGTTCTAGGTTGTAAATTAGAATGGAATGTGCGAGGAAAAAGCTCTTAAAGTTTATGTCTCATTACTTCTTGTTGGTATTTTTAACTTAATTTTTATTATTTATCACAGCAAACTTGAATACAATGTTTTGTTTGCTCTAGGTGTGCAAGATGTGGTTCTTTCACGCATATACATATATCTATTCTTCTTCGGATCCTTTTCCCATGTAGGTTATGACACAATGTTGAGTAGTCTTCTCTTGGTATTGCATAGGTCTTTGGTGATTATATATTTCACTTGTGTTTGTATCTCTCTGTTAACCTCAATATGGTAATGTATCCAATCCTCACACCTTTCCATTTGGTCAACCATAAGTTTTTTTTTAATGTATCTATGATAGTGTTTGTCTGTGGAAATATCTTTGTTTGTATCATTCTTTAGGTAACCCCTATATGTGATATGATAGTATATGTGTCTTTCGCTTTCTCACTTACTCCAAGTTGCGTGATTACTTCTAGCCTCATCTATGGTGCTGCAAATGGCATTGTTTCATTTTTTCACTAGCTCATATTCCATCTGTACAGGTAGCAGTTCTTCTTTTTCCACCCATCTGTCGATGGGCTTTTTGGTTACTTTCATATCTTGGCTATTGTAATAGTATGCAATGCAGATTTGCGTGGCTGTGTCCTTCCAATTCTGTCTTCTTAGTTTATAGGTCCAGGAATAGGTCTGCTGGATCATATGGTAGCTCAGTGTTTACCTTTTAAAGGCACCTCTGTTCTGTTCTCCTTAGTGGCTCTTTCCAGGTTACGTCCCACTTAAAGTGGAGGGCATGTATTTCTTCCCAGCACCTTCAGGATTTATTCTTTGTAGTTTTTGCTGATGATTATTCTGAGTGATGTGAGCTGATACCTCTTTGTGGTTGAATTTGCATGTGTCTCATAATGGTTGAATTTGAGCTTTAAGACATGTCCTTTTTATTTTTCCAGCTGTGATTAGAGCTTATTTCTTCAAAGTGTTTTCTTAAAGTATGTGTCACCATTTGAAATATTTTGGCCATTATCTCCCTCAAGACATTTTGAGGGCAGGTTTCATTTACAGCCCTGCAGTACTTGTTCACATGAAGTGATCATTAGCTCAGGCTTTAAACCTGCTTTTGCAGGTAACGGCCAGAGAGCGGCAGCCTTTCTACGTTTCCCATGCTGGTACTAGGGAAACAGACCTACCGGCCAGTGGTGTTCTTCGGTTATAAATGAGAGTGCAATGTGCCCGGATAAACCCACAAATGTTGATGTCTCCTTGCTTTTGTTTGTTTTTAAATTTAATTTATATTTATTATTAGAGTAATATTCCATTGTGTACGTGGACCACTTCTTCTTGGTGCATTCCTCGGTTGATGGACATTTTCATTGCTTCCAAGTGCTGGCTATGGTAAATCTTGCTGGCGTACAGGTTTGCCAGCCTGTGACTTTTTGATTCTCATTTTCTCAGGTGGTAGGCCAAGCAGTGGTTGTGATTGATTGACTGGTAGCTCAATGTTTCCCTTTTCAAAGCACCTACATTGTGTTTTCATTAGTGGCTCTTTACATGCCCCCCCTTACAACCGAGGGTACGCATTTCTCCACACTCCCTTCACCGTTTATTTTTTGCAGCATTATTCCTAATGGCCATTCTGACTGCTGTGAGCTGATAGGTTTTTGTAACATGGGTATGCATGTCATTAAAATTTTTAAAATTCACCATATTCCTATTCCTTTTTCTTTTCTCTTAAAAGAAAAAACCGTGAGTACAATATAGCTCTTGAAATTGTCTTCTTAGGAAGGTTGCCCTCTTCTGAAGTTTTTGGTCGATTTTTGACCCCAGAAATTTTCTGGAAGGCAGGTGCCATTTACAGAAATGCAAGTTGGTGAAAATTTAGTCACCTTTTGCAGTGGGTTCAAAGCTGCTGTTGTGGGAAACGGCCACAAGGAGGTAGCATTTCTCCATTCCCCAATCTGGGTACTAGGGCAGCAGAGCCTTTCTGGAAGTCATTGTCCTAGGTTGTAAATTAGAATGGAATTTGCCAGGAGAAATCCCCATAAGTTTATGTCTCATTACTTCTTCTTGGTTTTAAAATTTTTTTAATCTGGGTAAAGTTTAGAATATTGTTTGTCCTAGGTGTACACAATCTGGTTCATTTACACATTATGTATGTCTATTAATGTACAGATCCTCTTCCCATGTAAAATATTACAGTGTTCTGTCGACCTCCCTTGCTATATGTTCGGTCTTTTTGATACATGTATATACTATGTATTTGTATATGTATAGTAACACTAATCTTCATTTCTCGATTTCCCCGCTCCTTTCCTTTTCGATGAGCATAGTTTGTTTTCTAAGCCTGTGAGTGTCTTTCTCTTTGGAAATATGTTCATCTGTGTCAGTTAGTAGATAATGCCATAAGTGATAATATAGGTCTTTTGCTTTCCGACCTACTTCATGTTTTGTGATTATCTCCAGGCTCATCTATGGTGCCTCAAAGAGCAGTGCTTCAATGTTTTCCATAGCTAATATTCCATTGTGTACATGGACCACTTCTTCTTGGTGCATTCCTCTGTTGATGGACATTTTCGTTGCTTCCAAGTGTTGCCTATGGTAAATATTGTTGGAGTGCAGGTTTTCCATCCTGTGATTTTTGATTTTCATTTTCTCAGGTGGTAGACCCAGCAGTGGGTATGATTGATTGACTGGTATGGTAGCTCAACGTTTACCTTTTCAAGGCACCTCAATTGTGCTTTCATTAGTGGCTCTTACCACGTCCCCCTTAGAATCGAGGGTACGCATTTCTCCACAATCACGTCAGCATTTATTGTTTGCAGCATTTTTGTTGATGGCCATTCTGACTGGTGTGAGCTGATAGGTTTTTGTAATTTGGGTTTACATATCTGTAAAAATTCCTACAATTCATCATTTCTCCACACCTTTTTCTTTTCTGTTAAAAGAAAAAAGAAAAAATGTGTGAGTATAATATACCTCTTCAATTTTTCTTTTTGGAAGGTTGCACTCTAGAATTTTTTGGTCGATTTTCGGCCTCAGGATTTTTTGGAGGGCAGGTGTCATTTACAGAACTGCAATTGGTGAATATTTAGTGACCTTTTGGAGTGGGTTTAAAGCTGCTGTTGTGGGAAACGGCCACAAGGATGCAGCATTTCTCCATTCCCAAATCTGGGTACTAGGGCAGCAGAACCATTCTGGAAGTCGTTTGTATAGGTTGTAAATTTGAATGGAACGTGCCAGGTAAACCCCCCATAAGTTTATGTCTCATTACTCCTAGTTTGTTGTTTTAATTTTTTTCAATTAGCCTAATGGTTAGAATGTTGCTTGCCCAAGGTGTACACACTCTGGTTCATCTACATAGTCTATATACCTATTTATGTAGAGATCCTCTTCCCGTGTAAATTATTACAGAGTGTTCCGTAAACCTTCCTTGCTATTTGGTCAGTCTTTTTGATATATGTATATAATATGTATTTGTATACATATGGTAACGCTAATCTTCATTTATCCATTCCCCTCACCTTTCCTTTTAGATAAGCATAGTTTTTTTAATAAGTCTGTGATTGACTTTCTCTGTGGAAATATGTTCATTTGTGTCAGTTTTTAGATAACGCCTATAAGTGATATCGTAGGATATAGGACTTTTGCTTTCCGACTTACCTCATGTTCTGTGATTATCTCCAAGATCATCTATGGTGCCTCAAAGAGCAGTGTTTCATTGTTTTCCATGGCTAGTATTCATTGTGTACATGGACCACTTCTTCTTTATCCTTTCATCTGTTGATGGACATTTTGGTTGCTTCACTGCCTTGTCTATTGTGAATCAGGCTGCAGTGCAGCTTTTGCAGCCCGGGTCTTCTTCATTCTGGTCTTCTCAGGTGAGAGGCCCATTGGTGCACCTGCTGGATTGAATGGTACCTCAATTTTTACTTTTAAACGCAGCTCCTTTCTGTTCTCATTATTAGCGTCTAACCCTTTTACATCTCACCAGCAGCTAGAGGGTACACAGTTCTCTAAAACCTCTTAGGCATTTATTGTTTGTAGTCTTTTTTCCAATGGTCAGTCGACTGGTGTGAGTTGAAAACTTTTTGTAGATTAGATTGCATGAGTCTAATACTTCCTGAGGCTGAGCTTTTATCCATTTTCCTTTCTTTAAAAAGAGAGTGAGTAAAATATACCTCTTCATACTATCTTCTTGCAAATTTTGCCTGTTTTGAAATTTTTATCCATTCCCTACCTCAGCACAATTTTGAGGGCAGGTGTCCTTTACAGCCCTGAGTCCTTGTGAATGGTAAGTGACCATTAGCTGTGGGTTAAAAGCTGCTCTGGCGGGAATTGGCCACAAGGCGGCAGCATTTCTCCTTTACCAAATCTGGTTACTAGGGCAACAGAGCCTTACTGGAAGTGGTGTTCTAGGTTGTAAATTAGAATGGAATGTGCGAGGAAAAAGCTCTTTAAGTTTATGTCTCATTACTTCTTGTTGGTATTTTTAACTTAATTTTTATTATTTATCACAGCAAACTTGAATACAATGTTTTGTTTGCTCTAGGTGTGCAAGATGTGGTTCTTTCACACATATACATATATCTATTCTTCTTTGGATCCTTTTCCCATGTAGGTTATGACACAATGTTCAGTAGTCTTCTCTTGGTATTGCATAGGTCTTTGGTGATTATATATTTCACTTGTGTTTGTATCTCTCTGTTAACCTCAATATGGTAATGTATCCAATCCTCACACCTTTCCATTTGGTCAACCATAAGTTTTTTTTAATGTATCTATGATAGTGTTTGTCTGTGGAAATATCTTTGTTTGTATCATTCTTTAGGTAACCCCTATATGTGATATGATAGTATATGTGTCTTTCGCTTTCTCACTTACTCCAAGTTGCGTGATTACTTCTAGACTCATCTATGGTGCTGCAAATGGCATTGTTTCATTTTTTCACTAGCTCATATTCCATCTGTACAGGTAGCAGTTCTTCTTTGTCCACCCATCTGCCGATGGGCTTTTGGGTTACTTCCATATCTTGGCTATTGTAATAGTATGCAATGCAGATTTGCGTGGCTGTGTCCTTCCAATTCTGTCTTCTTAGTTTATAGGTCCAGGAATAGGTCTGCTGGATCATATGGTAGCTCAGTGTTTACCTTTTAAAGGCACCTCTGTTCTGTTCTCCTTAGTGGCTCTTTCCAGGTTACGTCCCACTTAAAGTGGAGGGCATGTATTTCTTCCCAGCACCTTCAGGATTTATTCTTTGTAGTTTTTGCTGATGATTATTCTGAGTGGTGTGAGCTGATACCTCTTTGTGGTTGAATTTGCATGTGTCTCATAATGCGTTGAAATTGAGCTTTAAGACATGTCCTTTTTATTTTTCCAGCTGTGATTAGAGCTTATTTCTTCAAAGTGTTTTCTTAAAGTATGTGTCACCATTTGAAATATTTTGGCCATTATCTCCCTCAAGACATTTTGAGGGCAGGTTTCATTTACAGCCCTGCAGTACTTGTTCACATGAAGTGACTATTAGCTCAGGCTTTAAACCTGCTTTTGCAGGTAACGGCCAGAGAGCGGCAGCCTTTCTACGTTTCCCATGCTGGTACTAGGGAAACAGACCTACCGGCCAGTGGTGTTCTTCGGTTATAAATGAGAGTGCAATGTGCCCGGATAAACCCACAAATGTTGATGTCTCCTTGCTTTTGTTTGTTTTTAAATTTAATTTATATTTATTATTACAGTAATATTCCATTGTGTACGTGGACCACTTCTTCTTGGTGCATTCCTCGGTTGATGGACATTTTCATTGCTTCCAAGTGCTGGCTATGGTAAATCTTGCTGGCGTACAGGTTTGCCAGCCTGTGACTTTTTGATTCTCATTTTCTCAGGTGATAGGCCAAGCAGTGGTTGTGATTGATTGACTGGTAGCTCAATGTTTCCCTTTTCAAAGCACCTACATTGTGTTTTCATTAGTGGCTCTTTACATGCTCCCCCTTACAACCGAGGGTACGCATTTCTCCACACTCCCTTCACCGTTTATTTTTTGCAGCATTATTCCTAATGGCCATTCTGACTGCTGTGAGCTGATAGGTTTTTGTAACATGGGTATGCATGTCATTAAAATTTTTAAAATTCACCATATTCCTATTCCTTTTTCTTTTCTCTTAAAAGAAAAAACCGTGAGTACAATATAGCTCTTGAAATTGTCTTCTTAGGAAGGTTGCCCTCTTCTGAAGTTTTTGGTCGATTTTTGACCCCAGAAATTTTCTGGAAGACAGGTGCCATTTACAGAAATGCAAGTTGGTGAAAATTTAGTCACCTTTTGCAGTGGGTTCAAAGCTGCTGTTGTGGGAAACGGCCACAAGGAGGTAGCATTTCTCCATTCCCCAATCTGGGTACTAGGGCAGCAGAGCCTTTCTGGAAGTCATTGTCCTAGGTTGTAAATTAGAATGGAATTTGCCAGGAGAAATCCCCATAAGTTTATGTCTCATTATTTCTTCTTGGTTTTAAAATTTTTTTAATCTGGGTAAAGTTTAGAATATTGTTTGTCCTAGGTGTACACAATCTGGTTCATTTACACATTATGTATGTCTATTAATGTACAGATCCTCTTCCCATGTAAAATATTCCAGTGTTCTGTCGACCTCCCTTGCTATATGTTCGGTCTTTTTGATACATGTATATACTATGTATTTGTATATGTATAGTAACACTAATCTTCATTTCTCGATTTCCCCGCTCCTTTCCTTTTCGATGAGCATAGTTTGTTTTCTAAGCCTGTGAGTGTCTTTCTCTTTGGAAATATGTTCATCTGCGTCAGTTATTAGAT
Organism: Balaenoptera physalus; assembly: GCF_965194825.1. Classification (NCBI taxonomy): domain Eukaryota; kingdom Metazoa; phylum Chordata; class Mammalia; order Artiodactyla; family Balaenopteridae; genus Balaenoptera; species Balaenoptera physalus. The sequence continues at coordinate 39,642,763 of NC_138887.1, read as the reverse complement.
AATGCCATAAGTGATAATATAGGTCTTTTGCTTTCCGACCTACTTCATGTTTTGTGATTATCTCCAGGCTCATCTATGGTGCCTCAAAGAGCAGTGCTTCAATGTTTTCCATAGCTAATATTCCATTGTGTACATGGACCACTTCTTCTTGGTGCATTCCTCTGTTGATGGACATTTTCGTTGCTTCCAAGTGTTGCCTATGGTAAATATTGCTGGAGTGCAGGTTTGCCAGCCTGTGATTTTTGATTTTCATTTTCTCAGGTGGTAGACCCAGCAGTGGGTATGATTGATTGACTGGTATGGTAGCTCAACGTTTACCTTTTCAAGGCACCTCAATTGTGCTTTCATTAGTGGCTCTTACCACTTCCCCCTTAGAATCGAGGGTACGCATTTCTCCACAATCACGTCAGCATTTATTGTTTGCAGCATTTTTGTTGATGGCCATTCTGACTGGTGTGAGCTGATAGGTTTTTGTAATTTGGGTTTACATGTCTGTAAAAATTCCTACAATTCATCATTTCTCCACACCTTTTTCTTTTCTGTTAAAAGAAAAAAGAAAAAATGTGTGAGTATAATATACCTCTTCAATTTTTCTTTTTGGAAGGTTGCACTCTAGAATTTTTTGGTCGATTTTCGGCCTCAGGATTTTTTGGAGGGCAGGTGTCATTTACAGAACTGCAATTGGTGAATATTTAGTGACCTTTTGGAGTGGGTTTAAAGCTGCTGTTGTGGGAAACGGCCACAAGGATGCAGCATTTCTCCATTCCCAAATCTGGGTACTAGGGCAGCAGAACCATTCTGGAAGTCGTTTGTATAGGTTGTAAATTTGAATGGAACGTGCCAGGAAAACCCCCCATAAGTTTATGTCTCATTACTCCTAGTTTGTTGTTTTAATTTTTTTCAATTAGCCTAATGGTTAGAATGTTGCTTGCCCAAGGTGTACACACTCTGGTTCATCTACATAGTCTATATACCTATTTATGTAGAGATCCTCTTCCCGTGTAAATTATTACAGAGTGTTCCGTAAACCTTCCTTGCTATTTGGTCAGTCTTTTTGATATATGTATATAATATGTATTTGTATACATATGGTAACGCTAATCTTCCTTTATCCATTCCCCTCACCTTTCCTTTTAGATAAGCATAGTTTTTTTAATAAGTCTGTGATTGACTTTCTCTGTGGAAATATGTTCATTTGTGTCAGTTTTTAGATAACGCCTATAAGTGATATCGTAGGATATAGGACTTTTGCTTTCCGACTTACCTCATGTTCTGTGATTATCTCCAAGATCATCTATGGTGCCTCAAAGAGCAGTGTTTCATTGTTTTCCATGTCTAGTATTCATTGTGTACATGGACCACTTCTTCTTTATCCTTTCATCTGTTGATGGACATTTTGGTTGCTTCACTGCCTTGTCTATTGTGAATCAGGCTGCAGTGCAGCTTTTGCAGCCCGGGTCTTCTTCATTCTGGTCTTCTCAGGTGAGAGGCCCATTGGTGCACCTGCTGGATTGAATGGTACCTCAATTTTTACTTTTAAACGCAGCTCCTTTCTGTTCTCATTATTAGCGTCTAACCCTTTTACATCTCACCAGCAGCTAGAGGGTACACATTTCTCTAAAACCTCTTAGGCATTTATTGTTTGTAGTCTTTTTTCCAATGGTCAGTCGACTGGTGTGAGTTGAAAACTTTTTGTAGATTAGATTGCATGAGTCTAATACTTCCTGAGGCTGAGCTTTTATCCATTTTCCTTTCTTTAAAAAGAGAGTGAGTAAAACATACCTCTTCATACTATCTTCTTGCAAATTTTGCCTGTTTTGAAATTTTTATCCATTCCCTACCTCAGCACAATTTTGAGGGCAGGTGTCCTTTACAGCCCTGAGTCCTTGTGAATGGTAAGTGACCATTAGCTGTGGGATAAAAGCTGCTCTGGCGGGAATTGGCCACAAGGCGGCAGCATTTCTCCTTTACCAAATCTGGTTACTAGGGCAACAGAGCCTTACTGGAAGTGGTGTTCTAGGTTGTAAATTAGAATGGAATGTGCGAGGAAAAAGCTCTTTAAGTTTATGTCTCATTACTTCTTGTTGGTATTTTTAACTTAATTTTTATTATTTATCACAGCAAACTTGAATACAATGTTTTGTTTGCTCTAGGTGTGCAAGATGTGGTTCTTTCACGCATATACATATATCTATTCTTCTTCGGATCCTTTTCCCATGTAGGTTATGACACAATGTTGAGTAGTCTTCTCTTGGTATTGCATAGGTCTTTGGTGATTATATATTTCACTTGTGTTTGTATCTCTCTGTTAACCTCAATATGGTAATGTATCCAATCCTCACACCTTTCCATTTGGTCAACCATAAGTTTTTTTTTAATGTATCTATGATAGTGTTTGTCTGTGGAAATATCTTTGTTTGTATCATTCTTTAGGTAACCCCTATATGTGATATGATAGTATATGTGTCTTTCGCTTTCTCACTTACTCCAAGTTGCGTGATTACTTCTAGCCTCATCTATGGTGCTGCAAATGGCATTGTTTCATTTTTTCACTAGCTCATATTCCATCTGTACAGGTAGCAGTTCTTCTTTTTCCACCCATCTGTCGATGGGCTTTTTGGTTACTTTCATATCTTGGCTATTGTAATAGTATGCAATGCAGATTTGCGTGGCTGTGTCCTTCCAATTCTGTCTTCTTAGTTTATAGGTCCAGGAATAGGTCTGCTGGATCATATGGTAGCTCAGTGTTTACCTTTTAAAGGCACCTCTGTTCTGTTCTCCTTAGTGGCTCTTTCCAGGTTACGTCCCACTTAAAGTGGAGGGCATGTATTTCTTCCCAGCACCTTCAGGATTTATTCTTTGTAGTTTTTGCTGATGATTATTCTGAGTGATGTGAGCTGATACCTCTTTGTGGTTGAATTTGCATGTGTCTCATAATGGTTGAATTTGAGCTTTAAGACATGTCCTTTTTATTTTTCCAGCTGTGATTAGAGCTTATTTCTTCAAAGTGTTTTCTTAAAGTATGTGTCACCATTTGAAATATTTTGGCCATTATCTCCCTCAAGACATTTTGAGGGCAGGTTTCATTTACAGCCCTGCAGTACTTGTTCACATGAAGTGATCATTAGCTCAGGCTTTAAACCTGCTTTTGCAGGTAACGGCCAGAGAGCGGCAGCCTTTCTACGTTTCCCATGCTGGTACTAGGGAAACAGACCTACCGGCCAGTGGTGTTCTTCGGTTATAAATGAGAGTGCAATGTGCCCGGATAAACCCACAAATGTTGATGTCTCCTTGCTTTTGTTTGTTTTTAAATTTAATTTATATTTATTATTAGAGTAATATTCCATTGTGTACGTGGACCACTTCTTCTTGGTGCATTCCTCGGTTGATGGACATTTTCATTGCTTCCAAGTGCTGGCTATGGTAAATCTTGCTGGCGTACAGGTTTGCCAGCCTGTGACTTTTTGATTCTCATTTTCTCAGGTGGTAGGCCAAGCAGTGGTTGTGATTGATTGACTGGTAGCTCAATGTTTCCCTTTTCAAAGCACCTACATTGTGTTTTCATTAGTGGCTCTTTACATGCCCCCCCTTACAACCGAGGGTACGCATTTCTCCACACTCCCTTCACCGTTTATTTTTTGCAGCATTATTCCTAATGGCCATTCTGACTGCTGTGAGCTGATAGGTTTTTGTAACATGGGTATGCATGTCATTAAAATTTTTAAAATTCACCATATTCCTATTCCTTTTTCTTTTCTCTTAAAAGAAAAAACCGTGAGTACAATATAGCTCTTGAAATTGTCTTCTTAGGAAGGTTGCCCTCTTCTGAAGTTTTTGGTCGATTTTTGACCCCAGAAATTTTCTGGAAGGCAGGTGCCATTTACAGAAATGCAAGTTGGTGAAAATTTAGTCACCTTTTGCAGTGGGTTCAAAGCTGCTGTTGTGGGAAACGGCCACAAGGAGGTAGCATTTCTCCATTCCCCAATCTGGGTACTAGGGCAGCAGAGCCTTTCTGGAAGTCATTGTCCTAGGTTGTAAATTAGAATGGAATTTGCCAGGAGAAATCCCCATAAGTTTATGTCTCATTACTTCTTCTTGGTTTTAAAATTTTTTTAATCTGGGTAAAGTTTAGAATATTGTTTGTCCTAGGTGTACACAATCTGGTTCATTTACACATTATGTATGTCTATTAATGTACAGATCCTCTTCCCATGTAAAATATTACAGTGTTCTGTCGACCTCCCTTGCTATATGTTCGGTCTTTTTGATACATGTATATACTATGTATTTGTATATGTATAGTAACACTAATCTTCATTTCTCGATTTCCCCGCTCCTTTCCTTTTCGATGAGCATAGTTTGTTTTCTAAGCCTGTGAGTGTCTTTCTCTTTGGAAATATGTTCATCTGTGTCAGTTAGTAGATAATGCCATAAGTGATAATATAGGTCTTTTGCTTTCCGACCTACTTCATGTTTTGTGATTATCTCCAGGCTCATCTATGGTGCCTCAAAGAGCAGTGCTTCAATGTTTTCCATAGCTAATATTCCATTGTGTACATGGACCACTTCTTCTTGGTGCATTCCTCTGTTGATGGACATTTTCGTTGCTTCCAAGTGTTGCCTATGGTAAATATTGTTGGAGTGCAGGTTTGCCATCCTGTGATTTTTGATTTTCATTTTCTCAGGTGGTAGACCCAGCAGTGGGTATGATTGATTGACTGGTATGGTAGCTCAACGTTTACCTTTTCAAGGCACCTCAATTGTGCTTTCATTAGTGGCTCTTACCACGTCCCCCTTAGAATCGAGGGTACGCATTTCTCCACAATCACGTCAGCATTTATTGTTTGCAGCATTTTTGTTGATGGCCATTCTGACTGGTGTGAGCTGATAGGTTTTTGTAATTTGGGTTTACATGTCTGTAAAAATTCCTACAATTCATCATTTCTCCACACCTTTTTCTTTTCTGTTAAAAGAAAAAAGAAAAAATGTGTGAGTATAATATACCTCTTCAATTTTTCTTTTTGGAAGGTTGCACTCTAGAATTTTTTGGTCGATTTTCGGCCTCAGGATTTTTTGGAGGGCAGGTGTCATTTACAGAACTGCAATTGGTGAATATTTAGTGACCTTTTGGAGTGGGTTTAAAGCTGCTGTTGTGGGAAACGGCCACAAGGATGCAGCATTTCTCCATTCCCAAATCTGGGTACTAGGGCAGCAGAACCATTCTGGAAGTCGTTTGTATAGGTTGTAAATTTGAATGGAACGTGCCAGGTAAACCCCCCATAAGTTTATGTCTCATTACTCCTAGTTTGTTGTTTTAATTTTTTTCAATTAGCCTAATGGTTAGAATGTTGCTTGCCCAAGGTGTACACACTCTGGTTCATCTACATAGTCTATATACCTATTTATGTAGAGATCCTCTTCCCGTGTAAATTATTACAGAGTGTTCCGTAAACCTTCCTTGCTATTTGGTCAGTCTTTTTGATATATGTATATAATATGTATTTGTATACATATGGTAACGCTAATCTTCCTTTATCCATTCCCCTCACCTTTCCTTTTAGATAAGCATAGTTTTTTTAATAAGTCTGTGATTGACTTTCTCTGTGGAAATATGTTCATTTGTGTCAGTTATTAGATAACGCCTATAAGTGATATCGTAGGATATAGGACTTTTGCTTTCCGACTTACCTCATGTTCTGTGATTATCTCCAAGATCATCTATGGTGCCTCAAAGAGCAGTGTTTCATTGTTTTCCATGGCTAGTATTCATTGTGTACATGGACCACTTCTTCTTTATCCTTTCATCTGTTGATGGACATTTTGGTTGCTTCACTGCCTTGTCTATTGTGAATCAGGCTGCAGTGCAGCTTTTGCAGCCCGGGTCTTCTTCATTCTGGTCTTCTCAGGTGAGAGGCCCATTGGTGCACCTGCTGGATTGAATGGTACCTCAATTTTTACTTTTAAACGCAGCTCCTTTCTGTTCTCATTATTAGCGTCTAACCCTTTTACATCTCACCAGCAGCTAGAGGGTACACAGTTCTCTAAAACCTCTTAGGCATTTATTGTTTGTCGTCTTTTTTCCAATGGTCAGTCGACTGGTGTGAGTTGAAAACTTTTTGTAGATTAGATTGCATGAGTCTAATACTTCCTGAGGCTGAGCTTTTATCCATTTTCCTTTCTTTAAAAAGAGAGTGAGTAAAACATACCTCTTCATACTATCTTCTTGCAAATTTTGCCTGTTTTGAAATTTTTATCCATTCCCTACCTCAGCACAATTTTGAGGGCAGGTGTCCTTTACAGCCCTGAGTCCTTGTGAATGGTAAGTGACCATTAGCTGTGGGTTAAAAGCTGCTCTGGCGGGAATTGGCCACAAGGCGGCAGCATTTCTCCTTTACCAAATCTGGTTACTAGGGCAACAGAGCCTTACTGGAAGTGGTGTTCTAGGTTGTAAATTAGAATGGAATGTGCGAGGAAAAAGCTCTTTAAGTTTATGTCTCATTACTTCTTGTTGGTATTTTTAACTTAATTTTTATTATTTATCACAGCAAACTTGAATACAATGTTTTGTTTGCTCTAGGTGTGCAAGATGTGGTTCTTTCACACATATACATATATCTATTCTTCTTCGGATCCTTTTCCCATGTAGGTTATGACACAATGTTGAGTAGTCTTCTCTTGGTATTGCATAGGTCTTTGGTGATTATATATTTCACTTGTGTTTGTATCTCTCTGTTAACCTCAATATGGTAATGTATCCAATCCTCACACCTTTCCATTTGGTCAACCATAAGTTTTTTTTTAATGTATCTATGATAGTGTTTGTCTGTGGAAATATCTTTGTTTGTATCATTCTTTAGGTAACCCCTATATGTGATATGATAGTATATGTGTCTTTCGCTTTCTCACTTACTCCAAGTTGCGTGATTACTTCTAGACTCATCTATGGTGCTGCAAATGGCATTGTTTCATTTTTTCACTAGCTCATATTCCATCTGTACAGGTAGCAGTTCTTCTTTTTCCACCCATCTGTCGATGGGCTTTTTGGTTACTTTCATATCTTGGCTATTGTAATAGTATGCAATGCAGATTTGCGTGGCTGTGTCCTTCCAATTCTGTCTTCTTAGTTTATAGGTCCAGGAATAGGTCTGCTGGATCATATGGTAGCTCAGTGTTTACCTTTTAAAGGCACCTCTGTTCTGTTCTCCTTAGTGGCTCTTTCCAGGTTACGTCCCACTTAAAGTGGAGGGCATGTATTTCTTCCCAGCACCTTCAGGATTTATTCTTTGTAGTTTTTGCTGATGATTATTCTGAGTGGTGTGAGCTGATACCTCTTTGTGGTTGAATTTGCATGTGTCTCATAATGCGTTGAAATTGAGCTTTAAGACATGTCCTTTTTATTTTTCCAGCTGTGATTAGAGCTTATTTCTTCAAAGTGTTTTCTTAAAGTATGTGTCACCATTTGAAATATTTTGGCCATTATCTCCCTCAAGACATTTTGAGGGCAGGTTTCATTTACAGCCCTGCAGTACTTGTTCACATGAAGTGACTATTAGCTCAGGCTTTAAACCTGCTTTTGCAGGTAACGGCCAGAGAGCGGCAGCCTTTCTACGTTTCCCATGCTGGTACTAGGGAAACAGACCTACCGGCCAGTGGTGTTCTTCGGTTATAAATAAGAGTGCAATGTGCCCGGATAAACCCACAAATGTTGATGTCTCCTTGCTTTTGTTTGTTTTTAAATTTAATTTATATTTATTATTAGAGTAATATTCCATTGTGTACGTGGACCACTTCTTCTTGGTGCATTCCTCGGTTGATGGACATTTTCATTGCTTCCAAGTGCTGGCTATGGTAAATCTTGCTGGCGTACAGGTTTGCCAGCCTGTGACTTTTTGATTCTCATTTTCTCAGGTGATAGGCCAAGCAGTGGTTGTGATTGATTGACTGGTAGCTCAATGTTTCCCTTTTCAAAGCACCTACATTGTGTTTTCATTAGTGGCTCTTTACATGCCCCCCCTTACAACCGAGGGTACGCATTTCTCCACACTCCCTTCACCGTTTATTTTTTGCAGCATTATTCCTAATGGCCATTCTGACTGCTGTGAGCTGATAGGTTTTTGTAACATGGGTATGCATGTCATTAAAATTTTTAAAATTCACCATATTCCTATTCCTTTTTCTTTTCTCTTAAAAGAAAAAACCGTGAGTACAATATAGCTCTTGAAATTGTCTTCTTAGGAAGGTTGCCCTCTTCTGAAGTTTTTGGTCGATTTTTGACCCCAGAAATTTTCTGGAAGACAGGTGCCATTTACAGAAATGCAAGTTGGTGAAAATTTAGTCACCTTTTGCAGTGGGTTCAAAGCTGCTGTTGTGGGAAACGGCCACAAGGAGGTAGCATTTCTCCATTCCCCAATCTGGGTACTAGGGCAGCAGAGCCTTTCTGGAAGTCATTGTCCTAGGTTGTAAATTAGAATGGAATTTGCCAGGAGAAATCCCCATAAGTTTATGTCTCATTACTTCTTCTTGGTTTTAAAATTTTTTTAATCTGGGTAAAGTTTAGAATATTGTTTGTCCTAGGTGTACACAATCTGGTTCATTTACACATTATGTATGTCTATTAATGTACAGATCCTCTTCCCATGTAAAATATTCCAGTGTTCTGTCGACCTCCCTTGCTATATGTTCGGTCTTTTTGATACATGTATATACTATGTATTTGTATATGTATAGTAACACTAATCTTCATTTCTCGATTTCCCCGCTCCTTTCCTTTTCGATGAGCATAGTTTGTTTTCTAAGCCTGTGAGTGTCTTTCTCTTTGGAAATATGTTCATCTGCGTCAGTTAGTAGATAATGCCATAAGTGATAATATAGGTCTTTTGCTTTCCGACCTACTTCATGTTTTGTGATTATCTCCAGGCTCATCTATGGTGCCTCAAAGAGCAGTGCTTCAATGTTTTCCATAGCTAATATTCCATTGTGTACATGGACCACTTCTTCTTGGTGCATTCCTCTGTTGATGGACATTTTCGTTGCTTCCAAGTGTTGCCTATGGTAAATATTGCTGGAGTGCAGGTTTGCCAGCCTGTGATTTTTGATTTTCATTTTCTCAGGTGGTAGACCCAGCAGTGGGTATGATTGATTGACTGGTATGGTAGCTCAACGTTTACCTTTTCAAGGCACCTCAATTGTGCTTTCATTAGTGGCTCTTACCACTTCCCCCTTAGAATCGAGGGTACGCATTTCTCCACAATCACGTCAGCATTTATTGTTTGCAGCATTTTTGTTGATGTCCATTCTGACTGGTGTGAGCTGATAGGTTTTTGTAATTTGGGTTTACATGTCTGTAAAAATTCCTACAATTCATCATTTCTCCACACCTTTTTCTTTTCTGTTAAAAGAAAAAAGAAAAAATGTGTGAGTATAATATACCTCTTCAATTTTTCTTTTTGGAAGGTTGCACTCTAGAATTTTTTGGTCGATTTTCGGCCTCAGGATTTTTTGGAGGGCAGGTGTCATTTACAGAACTGCAATTGGTGAATATTTATTGACCTTTTGGAGTGGGTTTAAAGCTGCTGTTGTGGGAAACGGCCACAAGGATGCAGCATTTCTCCATTCCCAAATCTGGGTACTAGGGCAGCAGAACCATTCTGGAAGTCGTTTGTATAGGTTGTAAATTTGAATGGAACGTGCCCGGAAAACCCCCCATAAGTTTATGTCTCATTACTCCTAGTTTGTTGTTTTAATTTTTTTCAATTAGCCTAATGGTTAGAATGTTGCTTGCCCAAGGTGTACACACTCTGGTTCATCTACATAGTCTATATACCTATTTATGTAGAGATCCTCTTCCCGTGTAAATTATTACAGAGTGTTCCGTAAACCTTCCTTGCTATTTGGTCAGTCTTTTTGATATATGTATATAATATGTATTTGTATACATATGGTAACGCTAATCTTCCTTTATCCATTCCCCTCACCTTTCCTTTTAGATAAGCATAGTTTTTTTAATAAGTCTGTGATTGACTTTCTCTGTGGAAATATGTTCATTTGTGTCAGTTTTTAGATAACGCCTATAAGTGATATCGTAGGATATAGGACTTTTGCTTTCCGACTTACCTCATGTTCTGTGATTATCTCCAAGATCATCTATGGTGCCTCAAAGAGCAGTGTTTCATTGTTTTCCATGGCTAGTATTCATTGTGTACATGGACCACTTCTTCTTTATCCTTTCATCTGTTGATGGACATTTTGGTTGCTTCACTGCCTTGTCTATTGTGAATCAGGCTGCAGTGCAGCTTTTGCAGCCCGGGTCTTCTTCATTCTGGTCTTCTCAGGTGAGAGGCCCATTGGTGCACCTGCTGGATTGAATGGTACCTCAATTTTTACTTTTAAACGCAGCTCCTTTCTGTTCTCATTATTAGCGTCTAACCCTTTTACATCTCACCAGCAGCTAGAGGGTACACAGTTCTCTAAAACCTCTTAGGCATTTATTGTTTGTAGTCTTTTTTCCAATGGTCAGTCGACTGGTGTGAGTTGAAAACTTTTTGTAGATTAGATTGCATGAGTCTAATACTTCCTGAGGCTGAGCTTTTATCCATTTTCCTTTCTTTAAAAAGAGAGTGAGTAAAACATACCTCTTCATACTATCTTCTTGCAAATTTTGCCTGTTTTGAAATTTTTATCCATTCCCTACCTCAGCACAATTTTGAGGGCAGGTGTCCTTTACAGCCCTGAGTCCTTGTGAATGGTAAGTGACCATTAGCTGTGGGTTAAAAGCTGCTCTGGCGGGAATTGGCCACAAGGCGGCAGCATTTCTCCTTTACCAAATCTGGTTACTAGGGCAACAGAGCCTTACTGGAAGTGGTGTTCTAGGTTGTAAATTAGAATGGAATGTGCGAGGAAAAAGCTCTTTAAGTTTATGTCTCATTACTTCTTGTTGGTATTTTTAACTTAATTTTTATTATTTATCACAGCAAACTTGAATACAATGTTTTGTTTGCTCTAGGTGTGCAAGATGTGGTTCTTTCACACATATACATATATCTATTCTTCTTCGGATCCTTTTCCCATGTAGGTTATGACACAATGTTGAGTAGTCTTCTCTTGGTATTGCATAGGTCTTTGGTGATTATATATTTCACTTGTGTTTGTATCTCTCTGTTAACCTCAATATGGTAATGTATCCAATCCTCACACCTTTCCATTTGGTCAACCATAAGTTTTTTTTTAATGTATCTATGATAGTGTTTGTCTGTGGAAATATCTTTGTTTGTATCATTCTTTAGGTAACCCCTATATGTGATATGATAGTATATGTGTCTTTCGCTTTCTCACTTACTCCAAGTTGCGTGATTACTTCTAGACTCATCTATGGTGCTGCAAATGGCATTGTTTCATTTTTTCACTAGCTCATATTCCATCTGTACAGGTAGCAGTTCTTCTTTTTCCACCCATCTGTCGATGGGCTTTTTGGTTACTTTCATATCTTGGCTATTGTAATAGTATGCAATGCAGATTTGCGTGGCTGTGTCCTTCCAATTCTGTCTTCTTAGTTTATAGGTCCAGGAATAGGTCTGCTGGATCATATGGTAGCTCAGTGTTTACCTTTTAAAGGCACCTCTGTTCTGTTCTCCTTAGTGGCTCTTTCCAGGTTACGTCCCACTTAAAGTGGAGGGCATGTATTTCTTCCCAGCACCTTCAGGATTTATTCTTTGTAGTTTTTGCTGATGATTATTCTGAGTGGTGTGAGCTGATACCTCTTTGTGGTTGAATTTGCATGTGTCTCATAATGCGTTGAAATTGAGCTTTAAGACATGTCCTTTTTATTTTTCCAGCTGTGATTAGAGCTTATTTCTTCAAAGTGTTTTCTTAAAGTATGTGTCACCATTTGAAATATTTTGGCCATTATCTCCCTCAAGACATTTTGAGGGCAGGTTTCATTTACAGCCCTGCAGTACTTGTTCACATGAAGTGACTATTAGCTCAGGCTTTAAACCTGCTTTTGCAGGTAACGGCCAGAGAGCGGCAGCCTTTCTACGTTTCCCATGCTGGTACTAGGGAAACAGACCTACCGGCCAGTGGTGTTCTTCGGTTATAAATGAGAGTGCAATGTGCCCGGATAAACCCACAAATGTTGATGTCTCCTTGCTTTTGTTTGTTTTTAAATTTAATTTATATTTATTATTACAGTAATATTCCATTGTGTACGTGGACCACTTCTTCTTGGTGCATTCCTCGGTTGATGGACATTTTCATTGCTTCCAAGTGCTGGCTATGGTAAATCTTGCTGGCGTACAGGTTTGCCAGCCTGTGACTTTTTGATTCTCATTTTCTCAGGTGATAGGCCAAGCAGTGGTTGTGATTGATTGACTGGTAGCTCAATGTTTCCCTTTTCAAAGCACCTACATTGTGTTTTCATTAGTGGCTCTTTACATGCCCCCCCTTACAACCGAGGGTACGCATTTCTCCACACTCCCTTCACCGTTTATTTTTTGCAGCATTATTCCTAATGGCCATTCTGACTGCTGTGAGCTGATAGGTTTTTGTAACATGGGTATGCATGTCATTAAAATTTTTAAAATTCACCATATTCCTATTCCTTTTTCTTTTCTCTTAAAAGAAAAAACCGTGAGTACAATATAGCTCTTGAAATTGTCTTCTTAGGAAGGTTGCCCTCTTCTGAAGTTTTTGGTCGATTTTTGACCCCAGAAATTTTCTGGAAGACAGGTGCCATTTACAGAAATGCAAGTTGGTGAAAATTTAGTCACCTTTTGCAGTGGGTTCAAAGCTGCTGTTGTGGGAAACGGCCACAAGGAGGTAGCATTTCTCCATTCCCCAATCTGGGTACTAGGGCAGCAGAGCCTTTCTGGAAGTCATTGTCCTAGGTTGTAAATTAGAATGGAATTTGCCAGGAGAAATCCCCATAAGTTTATGTCTCATTATTTCTTCTTGGTTTTAAAATTTTTTTAATCTGGGTAAAGTTTAGAATATTGTTTGTCCTAGGTGTACACAATCTGGTTCATTTACACATTATGTATGTCTATTAATGTACAGATCCTCTTCCCATGTAAAATATTCCAGTGTTCTGTCGACCTCCCTTGCTATATGTTCGGTCTTTTTGATACATGTATATACTATGTATTTGTATATGTATAGTAACACTAATCTTCATTTCTCGATTTCCCCGCTCCTTTCCTTTTCGATGAGCATAGTTTGTTTTCTAAGCCTGTGAGTGTCTTTCTCTTTGGAAATATGTTCATCTGCGTCAGTTATTAGATAATGCCATAAGTGATAATATAGGTCTTTTGCTTTCCGACCTACTTCATGTTTTGTGATTATCTCCAGGCTCATCTATGGTGCCTCAAAGAGCAGTGCTTCAATGTTTTCCATAGCTAATATTCCATTGTGTACATGGACCACTTCTTCTTGGTGCATTCCTCTGTTGATGGACATTTTCGTTGCTTCCAAGTGTTGCCTATGGTAAATATTGCTGGAGTGCAGGTTTGCCAGCCTGTGATTTTTGATTTTCATTTTCTCAGGTGGTAGACCCAGCAGTGGGTATGATTGATTGACTGGTATGGTAGCTCAACGTTTACCTTTTCAAGGCACCTCAATTGTGCTTTCATTAGTGGCTCTTACCACTTCCCCCTTAGAATCGAGGGTACGCATTTCTCCACAATCACGTCAGCATTTATTGTTTGCAGCATTTTTGTTGATGGCCATTCTGACTGGTGTGAGCTGATAGGTTTTTGTAATTTGGGTTTACATGTCTGTAAAAATTCCTACAATTCATCATTTCTCCACACCTTTTTCTTTTCTGTTAAAAGAAAAAAGAAAAAATGTGTGAGTATAATATACCTCTTCAATTTTTCTTTTTGGAAGGTTGCACTCTAGAATTTTTTGGTCGATTTTCGGCCTCAGGATTTTTTGGAGGGCAGGTGTCATTTACAGAACTGCAATTGGTGAATATTTAGTGACCTTTTGGAGTGGGTTTAAAGCTGCTGTTGTGGGAAACGGCCACAAGGATGCAGCATTTCTCCATTCCCAAATCTGGGTACTAGGGCAGCAGAACCATTCTGGAAGTCGTTTGTATAGGTTGTAAATTTGAATGGAACGTGCCAGGAAAACCCCCCATAAGTTTATGTCTCATTACTCCTAGTTTGTTGTTTTAATTTTTTTCAATTAGCCTAATGGTTAGAATGTTGCTTGCCCAAGGTGTACACACTCTGGTTCATCTACATAGTCTATATACCTATTTATGTAGAGATCCTCTTCCCGTGTAAATTATTACAGAGTGTTCCGTAAACCTTCCTTGCTATTTGGTCAGTCTTTTTGATATATGTATATAATATGTATTTGTATACATATGGTAACGCTAATCTTCCTTTATCCATTCCCCTCACCTTTCCTTTTAGATAAGCATAGTTTTTTTAATAAGTCTGTGATTGACTTTCTCTGTGGAAATATGTTCATTTGTGTCAGTTTTTAGATAACGCCTATAAGTGATATCGTAGGATATAGGACTTTTGCTTTCCGACTTACCTCATGTTCTGTGATTATCTCCAAGATCATCTATGGTGCCTCAAAGAGCAGTGTTTCATTGTTTTCCATGGCTAGTATTCATTGTGTACATGGACCACTTCTTCTTTATCCTTTCATCTGTTGATGGACATTTTGGTTGCTTCACTGCCTTGTCTATTGTGAATCAGGCTGCAGTGCAGCTTTTGCAGCCCGGGTCTTCTTCATTCTGGTCTTCTCAGGTGAGAGGCCCATTGGTGCACCTGCTGGATTGAATGGTACCTCAATTTTTACTTTTAAACGCAGCTCCTTTCTGTTCTCATTATTAGCGTCTAACCCTTTTACATCTCACCAGCAGCTAGAGGGTACACATTTCTCTAAAACCTCTTAGGCATTTATTGTTTGTAGTCTTTTTTCCAATGGTCAGTCGACTGGTGTGAGTTGAAAACTTTTTGTAGATTAGATTGCATGAGTCTAATACTTCCTGAGGCTGAGCTTTTATCCATTTTCCTTTCTTTAAAAAGAGAGTGAGTAAAACATACCTCTTCATACTATCTTCTTGCAAATTTTGCCTGTTTTGAAATTTTTATCCATTCCCTACCTCAGCACAATTTTGAGGGCAGGTGTCCTTTACAGCCCTGAGTCCTTGTGAATGGTAAGTGACCATTAGCTGTGGGTTAAAAGCTGCTCTGGCGGGAATTGGCCACAAGGCGGCAGCATTTCTCCTTTACCAAATCTGGTTACTAGGGCAACAGAGCCTTACTGGAAGTGGTGTTCTAGGTTGTAAATTAGAATGGAATGTGCGAGGAAAAAGCTCTTTAAGTTTATGTCTCATTACTTCTTGTTGGTATTTTTAACTTAATTTTTATTATTTATCACAGCAAACTTGAATACAATGTTTTGTTTGCTCTAGGTGTGCAAGATGTGGTTCTTTCACACATATACATATATCTATTCTTCTTCGGATCCTTTTCCCATGTAGGTTATGACACAATGTTGAGTAGTCTTCTCTTGGTATTGCATAGGTCTTTGGTGATTATATATTTCACTTGTGTTTGTATCTCTCTGTTAACCTCAATATGGTAATGTATCCAATCCTCACACCTTTCCATTTGGTCAACCATAAGTTTTTTTTTAATGTATCTATGATAGTGTTTGTCTGTGGAAATATCTTTGTTTGTATCATTCTTTAGGTAACCCCTATATGTGATATGATAGTATACGTGTCTTTCGCTTTCTCACTTACTCCAAGTTGCGTGATTACTTCTAGACTCATCTATGGTGCTGCAAATGGCATTGTTTCATTTTTTCACTAGCTCATATTCCATCTGTACAGGTAGCAGTTCTTCTTTTTCCACCCATCTGTCGATGGGCTTTTTGGTTACTTTCATATCTTGGCTATTGTAATAGTATGCAATGCAGATTTGCGTGGCTGTGTCCTTCCAATTCTGTCTTCTTAGTTTATAGGTCCAGGAATAGGTCTGCTGGATCATATGGTAGCTCAGTGTTTACCTTTTAAAGGCACCTCTGTTCTGTTCTCCTTAGTGGCTCTTTCCAGGTTACGTCCCACTTAAAGTGGAGGGCATGTATTTCTTCCCAGCACCTTCAGGATTTATTCTTTGTAGTTTTTGCTGATGATTATTCTGAGTGGTGTGAGCTGATACCTCTTTGTGGTTGAATTTGCATGTGTCTCATAATGCGTTGAAATTGAGCTTTAAGACATGTCCTTTTTATTTTTCCAGCTGTGATTAGAGCTTATTTCTTCAAAGTGTTTTCTTAAAGTATGTGTCACCATTTGAAATATTTTGGCCATTATCTCCCTCAAGACATTTTGAGGGCAGGTTTCATTTACAGCCCTGCAGTACTTGTTCACATGAAGTGACTATTAGCTCAGGCTTTAAACCTGCTTTTGCAGGTAACGGCCAGAGAGCGGCAGCCTTTCTACGTTTCCCATGCTGGTACTAGGGAAACAGACCTACCGGCCAGTGGTGTTCTTCGGTTATAAATGAGAGTGCAATGTGCCCGGATAAACCCACAAATGTTGATGTCTCCTTGCTTTTGTTTGTTTTTAAATTTAATTTATATTTATTATTACAGTAATATTCCATTGTGTACGTGGACCACTTCTTCTTGGTGCATTCCTCGGTTGATGGACATTTTCATTGCTTCCAAGTGCTGGCTATGGTAAATCTTGCTGGCGTACAGGTTTGCCAGCCTGTGACTTTTTGATTCTCATTTTCTCAGGTGATAGGCCAAGCAGTGGTTGTGATTGATTGACTGGTAGCTCAATGTTTCCCTTTTCAAAGCACCTACATTGTGTTTTCATTAGTGGCTCTTTACATGCCCCCCCTTACAACCGAGGGTACGCATTTCTCCACACTCCCTTCACCGTTTATTTTTTGCAGCATTATTCCTAATGGCCATTCTGACTGCTGTGAGCTGATAGGTTTTTGTAATATGGGTATGCATGTCATTAAAATTTTTAAAATTCACCATATTCCTATTCCTTTTTCTTTTCTCTTAAAAGAAAAAACCGTGAGTACAATATAGCTCTTGAAATTGTCTTCTTAGGAAGGTTGCCCTCTTCTGAAGTTTTTGGTCGATTTTTGACCCCAGAAATTTTCTGGAAGGCAGGTGCCATTTACAGAAATGCAAGTTGGTGAAAATTTAGTCACCTTTTGCAGTGGGTTCAAAGCTGCTGTTGTGGGAAACGGCCACAAGGAGGTAGCATTTCTCCATTCCCCAATCTGGGTACTAGGGCAGCAGAGCCTTTCTGGAAGTCATTGTCCTAGGTTGTAAATTAGAATGGAATTTGCCAGGAGAAATCCCCATAAGTTTATGTCTCATTACTTCTTCTTGGTTTTAAAATTTTTTTAATCTGGGTAAAGTTTAGAATATTGTTTGTCCTAGGTGTACACAATCTGGTTCATTTACACATTATGTATGTCTATTAATGTACAGATCCTCTTCCCATGTAAAATATTCCAGTGTTCTGTCGACCTCCCTTGCTATATGTTCGGTCTTTTTGATACATGTATATACTATGTATTTGTATATGTATAGTAACACTAATCTTCATTTCTCGATTTCCCCGCTCCTTTCCTTTTCGATGAGCATAGTTTGTTTTCTAAGCCTGTGAGTGTCTTTCTCTTTGGAAATATGTTCATCTGCGTCAGTTAGTAGATAATGCCATAAGTGATAATATAGGTCTTTTGCTTTCCGACCTACTTCATGTTTTGTGATTATCTCCAGGCTCATCTATGGTGCCTCAAAGAGCAGTGCTTCAATGTTTTCCATAGCTAATATTCCATTGTGTACATGGACCACTTCTTCTTGGTGCATTCCTCTGTTGATGGACATTTTCGTTGCTTCCAAGTGTTGCCTATGGTAAATATTGCTGGAGTGCAGGTTTGCCAGCCTGTGATTTTTGATTTTCATTTTCTCAGGTGGTAGACCCAGCAGTGGGTATGATTGATTGACTGGTATGGTAGCTCAACGTTTACCTTTTCAAGGCACCTCAATTGTGCTTTCATTAGTGGCTCTTACCACTTCCCCCTTAGAATCGAGGGTACGCATTTCTCCACAATCACGTCAGCATTTATTGTTTGCAGCATTTTTGTTGATGGCCATTCTGACTGGTGTGAGCTGATAGGTTTTTGTAATTTGGGTTTACATGTCTGTAAAAATTCCTACAATTCATCATTTCTCCACACCTTTTTCTTTTCTGTTAAAAGAAAAAAGAAAAAATGTGTGAGTATAATATACCTCTTCAATTTTTCTTTTTGGAAGGTTGCACTCTAGAATTTTTTGGTCGATTTTCGGCCTCAGGATTTTTTGGAGGGCAGGTGTCATTTACAGAACTGCAATTCGTGAATATTTATTGACCTTTTGGAGTGGGTTTAAAGTTGCTGTTGTGGGAAACGGCCACAAGGATGCAGCATTTCTCCATTCCCAAATCTGGGTACTAGGGCAGCAGAACCATTCTGGAAGTCGTTTGTATAGGTTGTAAATTTGAATGGAACGTGCCCGGAAAACCCCCCATAAGTTTATGTCTCATTACTCCTAGTTTGTTGTTTTAATTTTTTTCAATTAGCCTAATGGTTAGAATGTTGCTTGCCCAAGGTGTACACACTCTGGTTCATCTACATAGTCTATATACCTATTTATGTAGAGATCCTCTTCCCGTGTAAATTATTACAGAGTGTTCCGTAAACCTTCCTTGCTATTTGGTCAGTCTTTTTGATATATGTATATAATATGTATTTGTATACATATGGTAACGCTAATCTTCCTTTATCCATTCCCCTCACCTTTCCTTTTAGATAAGCATAGTTTTTTTAATAAGTCTGTGATTGACTTTCTCTGTGGAAATATGTTCATTTGTGTCAGTTTTTAGATAACGCCTATAAGTGATATCGTAGGATATAGGACTTTTGCTTTCCGACTTACCTCATGTTCTGTGATTATCTCCAAGATCATCTATGGTGCCTCAAAGAGCAGTGTTTCATTGTTTTCCATGGCTAGTATTCATTGTGTACATGGACCACTTCTTCTTTATCCTTTCATCTGTTGATGGACATTTTGGTTGCTTCACTGCCTTGTCTATTGTGAATCAGGCTGCAGTGCAGCTTTTGCAGCCCGGGTCTTCTTCATTCTGGTCTTCTCAGGTGAGAGGCCCATTGGTGCACCTGCTGGATTGAATGGTACCTCAATTTTTACTTTTAAACGCAGCTCCTTTCTGTTCTCATTATTAGCGTCTAACCCTTTTACATCTCACCAGCAGCTAGAGGGTACACAGTTCTCTAAAACCTCTTAGGCATTTATTGTTTGTAGTCTTTTTTCCAATGGTCAGTCGACTGGTGTGAGTTGAAAACTTTTTGTAGATTAGATTGCATGAGTCTAATACTTCCGGAGGCTGAGCTTTTATCCATTTTCCTTTCTTTAAAAAGAGAGTGAGTAAAACATACCTCTTCATACTATCTTCTTGCAAATTTTGCCTGTTTTGAAATTTTTATCCATTCCCTACCTCAGCACAATTTTGAGGGCAGGTGTCCTTTACAGCCCTGAGTCCTTGTGAATGGTAAGTGACCATTAGCTGTGGGTTAAAAGCTGCTCTGGCGGGAATTGGCCACAAGGCGGCAGCATTTCTCCTTTACCAAATCTGGTTACTAGGGCAACAGAGCCTTACTGGAATTGGTGTTCTAGGTTGTAAATTAGAATGGAATGTGCGAGGAAAAAGCTCTTTAAGTTTATGTCTCATTACTTCTTGTTGGTATTTTTAACTTAATTTTTATTATTTATCACAGCAAACTTGAATACAATGTTTTGTTTGCTCTAGGTGTGCAAGATGTGGTTCTTTCACACATATACATATATCTATTCTTCTTTGGATCCTTTTCCCATGTAGGTTATGACACAATGTTGAGTAGTCTTCTCTTGGTATTGCATAGGTCTTTGGTGATTATATATTTCACTTGTGTTTGTATCTCTCTGTTAACCTCAATATGGTAATGTATCCAATCCTCACACCTTTCCATTTGGTCAACCATAAGTTTTTTTTAATGTATCTATGATAGTGTTTGTCTGTGGAAATATCTTTGTTTGTATCATTCTTTAGGTAACGCCTATATGTGATATGATAGTATATGTGTCTTTCGCTTTCTCACTTACTCCAAGTTGCGTGATTACTTCTAGACTCATCTATGGTGCTGCAAATGGCATTGTTTCATTTTTTCACTAGCTCATATTCCATCTGTACAGGTAGCAGTTCTTCTTTGTCCACCCATCTGCCGATGGGCTTTTTGGTTACTTCCATATCTTGGCTATTGTAATAGTATGCAATGCAGATTTGCGTGGCTGTGTCCTTCCAATTCTGTCTTCTTAGTTTATAGGTCCAGGAATAGGTCTGCTGGATCATATGGTAGCTCAGTGTTTACCTTTTAAAGGCACCTCTGTTCTGTTCTCCTTAGTGGCTCTTTCCAGGTTACGTCCCACTTAAAGTGGAGGGCATGTATTTCTTCCCAGCACCTTCAGGATTTATTCTTTGTAGTTTTTGCTGATGATTATTCTGAGTGGTGTGAGCTGATACCTCTTTGTGGTTGAATTTGCATGTGTCTCATAATGCGTTGAAATTGAGCTTTAAGACATGTCCTTTTTATTTTTCCAGCTGTGATTAGAGCTTATTTCTTCAAAGTGTTTTCTTAAAGTATGTGTCACCATTTGAAATATTTTGGCCATTATCTCCCTCAAGACATTTTGAGGGCAGGTTTCATTTACAGCCCTGCAGTACTTGTTCACATGAAGTGACTATTAGCTCAGGCTTTAAACCTGCTTTTGCAGGTAACGGCCAGAGAGCGGCAGCCTTTCTACGTTTCCCATGCTGGTACTAGGGAAACAGACCTACCGGCCAGTGGTGTTCTTCGGTTATAAATGAGAGTGCAATGTGCCCGGATAAACCCACAAATGTTGATGTCTCCTTGCTTTTGTTTGTTTTTAAATTTAATTTATATTTATTATTAGAGTAATATTCCATTGTGTACGTGGACCACTTCTTCTTGGTGCATTCCTCGGTTGATGGACATTTTCATTGCTTCCAAGTGCTGGCTATGGTAAATCTTGCTGGCGTACAGGTTTGCCAGCCTGTGACTTTTTGATTCTCATTTTCTCAGGTGATAGGCCAAGCAGTGGTTGTGATTGATTGACTGGTAGCTCAATGTTTCCCTTTTCAAAGCACCTACATTGTGTTTTCATTAGTGGCTCTTTACATGCCCCCCCTTACAACCGAGGGTACGCATTTCTCCACACTCCCTTCACCGTTTATTTTTTGCAGCATTATTCCTAATGGCCATTCTGACTGCTGTGAGCTGATAGGTTTTTGTAACATGGGTATGCATGCCATTAAAATTTTTAAAATTCACCATATTCCTATTCCTTTTTCTTTTCTCTTAAAAGAAAAAACCGTGAGTACAATATAGCTCTTGAAATTGTCTTCTTAGGAAGGTTGCCCTCTTCTGAAGTTTTTGGTCGATTTTTGACCCCAGAAATTTTCTGGAAGACAGGTGCCATTTACAGAAATGCAAGTTGGTGAAAATTTAGTCACCTTTTGCAGTGGGTTCAAAGCTGCTGTTGTGGGAAACGGCCACAAGGAGGTAGCATTTCTCCATTCCCCAATCTGGGTACTAGGGCAGCAGAGCCTTTCTGGAAGTCATTGTCCTAGGTTGTAAATTAGAATGGAATTTGCCAGGAGAAATCCCCATAAGTTTATGTCTCATTATTTCTTCTTGGTTTTAAAATTTTTTTAATCTGGGTAAAGTTTAGAATATTGTTTGTCCTAGGTGTACACAATCTGGTTCATTTACACATTATGTATGTCTATTAATGTACAGATCCTCTTCCCATGTAAAATATTCCAGTGTTCTGTCGACCTCCCTTGCTATATGTTCGGTCTTTTTGATACATGTATATACTATGTATTTGTATATGTATAGTAACACTAATCTTCATTTCTCGATTTCCCCGTTCCTTTCCTTTTCGATGAGCATAGTTTGTTTTCTAAGCCTGTGAGTGTCTTTCTCTTTGGAAATATGTTCATCTGCGTCAGTTATTAGATAATGCCATAAGTGATAATATAGGTCTTTTGCTTTCCGACCTACTTCATGTTTTGTGATTATCTCCAGGCTCATCTATGGTGCCTCAAAGAGCAGTGCTTCAATGTTTTCCATAGCTAATATTCCATTGTGTACATGGACCACTTCTTCTTGGTGCATTCCTCTGTTGATGGACATTTTCGTTGCTTCCAAGTGTTGCCTATGGTAAATATTGCTGGAGTGCAGGTTTGCCAGCCTGTGATTTTTGATTTTCATTTTCTCAGGTGGTAGACCCAGCAGTGGGTATGATTGATTGACTGGTATGGTAGCTCAACGTTTACCTTTTCAAGGCACCTCAATTGTGCTTTCATTAGTGGCTCTTACCACTTCCCCCTTAGAATCGAGGGTACGCATTTCTCCACAATCACGTCAGCATTTATTGTTTGCAGCATTTTTGTTGATGGCCATTCTGACTGGTGTGAGCTGATAGGTTTTTGTAATTTGGGTTTACATGTCTGTAAAAATTCCTACAATTCATCATTTCTCCACACCTTTTTCTTTTCTGTTAAAAGAAAAAAGAAAAAATGTGTGAGTATAATATACCTCTTCAATTTTTCTTTTTGGAAGGTTGCACTCTAGAATTTTTTGGTCGATTTTCGGCCTCAGGATTTTTTGGAGGGCAGGTGTCATTTACAGAACTGCAATTGGTGAATATTTAGTGACCTTTTGGAGTGGGTTTAAAGCTGCTGTTGTGGGAAACGGCCACAAGGATGCAGCATTTCTCCATTCCCAAATCTGGGTACTAGGGCAGCAGAACCATTCTGGAAGTCGTTTGTATAGGTTGTAAATTTGAATGGAACGTGCCAGGAAAACCCCCCATAAGTTTATGTCTCATTACTCCTAGTTTGTTGTTTTAATTTTTTTCAATTAGCCTAATGGTTAGAATGTTGCTTGCCCAAGGTGTACACACTCTGGTTCATCTACATAGTCTATATACCTATTTATGTAGAGATCCTCTTCCCGTGTAAATTATTACAGAGTGTTCCGTAAACCTTCCTTGCTATTTGGTCAGTCTTTTTGATATATGTATATAATATGTATTTGTATACATATGGTAACGCTAATCTTCCTTTATCCATTCCCCTCACCTTTCCTTTTAGATAAGCATAGTTTTTTTAATAAGTCTGTGATTGACTTTCTCTGTGGAAATATGTTCATTTGTGTCAGTTTTTAGATAACGCCTATAAGTGATATCGTAGGATATAGGACTTTTGCTTTCCGACTTACCTCATGTTCTGTGATTATCTCCAAGATCATCTATGGTGCCTCAAAGAGCAGTGTTTCATTGTTTTCCATGGCTAGTATTCATTGTGTACATGGACCACTTCTTCTTTATCCTTTCATCTGTTGATGGACATTTTGGTTGCTTCACTGCCTTGTCTATTGTGAATCAGGCTGCAGTGCAGCTTTTGCAGCCCGGGTCTTCTTCATTCTGGTCTTCTCAGGTGAGAGGCCCATTGGTGCACCTGCTGGATTGAATGGTACCTCAATTTTTACTTTTAAACGCAGCTCTTTTCTGTTCTCATTATTAGCGTCTAACCCTTTTACATCTCACCAGCAGCTAGAGGGTACACATTTCTCTAAAACCTCTTAGGCATTTATTGTTTGTAGTCTTTTTTCCAATGGTCAGTCGACTGGTGTGAGTTGAAAACTTTTTGTAGATTAGATTGCATGAGTCTAATACTTCCTGAGGCTGAGCTTTTATCCATTTTCCTTTCTTTAAAAAGAGAGTGAGTAAAACATACCTCTTCATACTATCTTCTTGCAAATTTTGCCTGTTTTGAAATTTTTATCCATTCCCTACCTCAGCACAATTTTGAGGGCAGGTGTCCTTTACAGCCCTGAGTCCTTGTGAATGGTAAGTGACCATTAGCTGTGGGTTAAAAGCTGCTCTGGCGGGAATTGGCCACAAGGCGGCAGCATTTCTCCTTTACCAAATCTGGTTACTAGGGCAACAGAGCCTTACTGGAAGTGGTGTTCTAGGTTGTAAATTAGAATGGAATGTGCGAGGAAAAAGCTCTTTAAGTTTATGTCTCATTACTTCTTGTTGGTATTTTTAACTTAATTTTTATTATTTATCACAGCAAACTTGAATACAATGTTTTGTTTGCTCTAGGTGTGCAAGATGTGGTTCTTTCACACATATACATATATCTATTCTTCTTCGGATCCTTTTCCCATGTAGGTTATGACACAATGTTGAGTAGTCTTCTCTTGGTATTGCATAGGTCTTTGGTGATTATATATTTCACTTGTGTTTGTATCTCTCTGTTAACCTCAATATGGTAATGTATCCAATCCTCACACCTTTCCATTTGGTCAACCATAAGTTTTTTTTTAATGTATCTATGATAGTGTTTGTCTGTGGAAATATCTTTGTTTGTATCATTCTTTAGGTAACCCCTATATGTGATATGATAGTATATGTGTCTTTCGCTTTCTCACTTACTCCAAGTTGCGTGATTACTTCTAGACTCATCTATGGTGCTGCAAATGGCATTGTTTCATTTTTTCACTAGCTCATATTCCATCTGTACAGGTAGCAGTTCTTCTTTTTCCACCCATCTGTCGATGGGCTTTTTGGTTACTTTCATATCTTGGCTATTGTAATAGTATGCAATGCAGATTTGCGTGGCTGTGTCCTTCCAATTCTGTCTTCTTAGTTTATAGGTCCAGGAATAGGTCTGCTGGATCATATGGTAGCTCAGTGTTTACCTTTTAAAGGCACCTCTGTTCTGTTCTCCTTAGTGGCTCTTTCCAGGTTACGTCCCACTTAAAGTGGAGGGCATGTATTTCTTCCCAGCACCTTCAGGATTTATTCTTTGTAGTTTTTGCTGATGATTATTCTGAGTGGTGTGAGCTGATACCTCTTTGTGGTTGAATTTGCATGTGTCTCATAATGCGTTGAAATTGAGCTTTAAGACATGTCCTTTTTATTTTTCCAGCTGTGATTAGAGCTTATTTCTTCAAAGTGTTTTCTTAAAGTATGTGTCACCATTTGAAATATTTTGGCCATTATCTCCCTCAAGACATTTTGAGGGCAGGTTTCATTTACAGCCCTGCAGTACTTGTTCACATGAAGTGACTATTAGCTCAGGCTTTAAACCTGCTTTTGCAGGTAACGGCCAGAGAGCGGCAGCCTTTCTACGTTTCCCATGCTGGTACTAGGGAAACAGACCTACCGGCCAGTGGTGTTCTTCGGTTATAAATGAGAGTGCAATGTGCCCGGATAAACCCACAAATGTTGATGTCTCCTTGCTTTTGTTTGTTTTTAAATTTAATTTATATTTATTATTACAGTAATATTCCATTGTGTACGTGGACCATTTCTTCTTGGTGCATTCCTCGGTTGATGGACATTTTCATTGCTTCCAAGTGCTGGCTATGGTAAATCTTGCTGGCGTACAGGTTTGCCAGCCTGTGACTTTTTGATTCTCATTTTCTCAGGTGATAGGCCAAGCAGTGGTTGTGATTGATTGACTGGTAGCTCAATGTTTCCCTTTTCAAAGCACCTACATTGTGTTTTCATTAGTGGCTCTTTACATGCCCCCCCTTACAACCGAGGGTACGCATTTCTCCACACTCCCTTCACCGTTTATTTTTTGCAGCATTATTCCTAATGGCCATTCTGACTGCTGTGAGCTGATAGGTTTTTGTAACATGGGTATGCATGTCATTAAAATTTTTAAAATTCACCATATTCCTATTCCTTTTTCTTTTCTCTTAAAAGAAACAACCGTGAGTACAATATAGCTCTTGAAATTGTCTTCTTAGGAAGGTTGCCCTCTTCTGAAGTTTTTGGTCGATTTTTGACCCCAGAAATTTTCTGGAAGACAGGTGCCATTTACAGAAATGCAAGTTGGTGAAAATTTAGTCACCTTTTGCAGTGGGTTCAAAGCTGCTGTTGTGGGAAACGGCCACAAGGAGGTAGCATTTCTCCATTCCCCAATCTGGGTACTAGGGCAGCAGAGCCTTTCTGGAAGTCATTGTCCTAGGTTGTAAATTAGAATGGAATTTGCCAGGAGAAATCCCCATAAGTTTATGTCTCATTATTTCTTCTTGGTTTTAAAATTTTTTTAATCTGGGTAAAGTTTAGAATATTGTTTGTCCTAGGTGTACACAATCTGGTTCATTTACACATTATGTATGTCTATTAATGTACAGATCCTCTTCCCATGTAAAATATTCCAGTGTTCTGTCGACCTCCCTTGCTATATGTTCGGTCTTTTTGATACATGTATATACTATGTATTTGTATATGTATAGTAACACTAATCTTCATTTCTCGATTTCCCCGCTCCTTTCCTTTTCGATGAGCATAGTTTGTTTTCTAAGCCTGTGAGTGTCTTTCTCTTTGGAAATATGTTCATCTGCGTCAGTTATTAGATAATGCCATAAGTGATAATATAGGTCTTTTGCTTTCCGACCTACTTCATGTTTTGTGATTATCTCCAGGCTCATCTATGGTGCCTCAAAGAGCAGTGCTTCAATGTTTTCCATAGCTAATATTCCATTGTGTACATGGACCACTTCTTCTTGGTGCATTCCTCTGTTGATGGACATTTTCGTTGCTTCCAAGTGTTGCCTATGGTAAATATTGCTGGAGTGCAGGTTTGCCAGCCTGTGATTTTTGATTTTCATTTTCTCAGGTGGTAGACCCAGCAGTGGGTATGATTGATTGACTGGTATGGTAGCTCAACGTTTACCTTTTCAAGGCACCTCAATTGTGCTTTCATTAGTGGCTCTTACCACGTCCCCCTTAGAATCGAGGGTACGCATTTCTCCACAATCACGTCAGCATTTATTGTTTGCAGCATTTTTGTTGATGGCCATTCTGACTGGTGTGAGCTGATAGGTTTTTGTAATTTGGGTTTACATGTCTGTAAAAATTCCTACAATTCATCATTTCTCCACACCTTTTTCTTTTCTGTTAAAAGAAAAAAGAAAAAATGTGTGAGTATAATATACCTCTTCAATTTTTCTTTTTGGAAGGTTGCACTCTAGAATTTTTTGGTCGATTTTCGGCCTCAGGATTTTTTGGAGGGCAGGTGTCATTTACAGAACTGCAATTGGTGAATATTTAGTGACCTTTTGGAGTGGGTTTAAAGCTGCTGTTGTGGGAAACGGCCACAAGGATGCAGCATTTCTCCATTCCCAAATCTGGGTACTAGGGCAGCAGAACCATTCTGGAAGTCGTTTGTATAGGTTGTAAATTTGAATGGAACGTGCCAGGAAAACCCCCC
This sequence comes from Balaenoptera physalus, assembly GCF_965194825.1. Classification (NCBI taxonomy): domain Eukaryota; kingdom Metazoa; phylum Chordata; class Mammalia; order Artiodactyla; family Balaenopteridae; genus Balaenoptera; species Balaenoptera physalus. The sequence continues at coordinate 39,615,360 of NC_138887.1, read as the reverse complement.
ATAAGTTTATGTCTCATTACTCCTAGTTTGTTGTTTTAATTTTTTTCAATTAGCCTAATGGTTAGAATGTTGCTTGCCCAAGGTGTACACACTCTGGTTCATCTACATAGTCTATATACCTATTTATGTAGAGATCCTCTTCCCGTGTAAATTATTACAGAGTGTTCCGTAAACCTTCCTTGCTATTTGGTCAGTCTTTTTGATATATGTATATAATATGTATTTGTATACATATGGTAACGCTAATCTTCCTTTATCCATTCCCCTCACCTTTCCTTTTAGATAAGCATAGTTTTTTTAATAAGTCTGTGATTGACTTTCTCTGTGGAAATATGTTCATTTGTGTCAGTTTTTAGATAACGCCTATAAGTGATATCGTAGGATATAGGACTTTTGCTTTCCGACTTACCTCATGTTCTGTGATTATCTCCAAGATCATCTATGGTGCCTCAAAGAGCAGTGTTTCATTGTTTTCCATGGCTAGTATTCATTGTGTACATGGACCACTTCTTCTTTATCCTTTCATCTGTTGATGGACATTTTGGTTGCTTCACTGCCTTGTCTATTGTGAATCAGGCTGCAGTGCAGCTTTTGCAGCCCGGGTCTTCTTCATTCTGGTCTTCTCAGGTGAGAGGCCCATTGGTGCACCTGCTGGATTGAATGGTACCTCAATTTTTACTTTTAAACGCAGCTCCTTTCTGTTCTCATTATTAGCGTCTAACCCTTTTACATCTCACCAGCAGCTAGAGGGTACACAGTTCTCTAAAACCTCTTAGGCATTTATTGTTTGTAGTCTTTTTTCCAATGGTCAGTCGACTGGTGTGAGTTGAAAACTTTTTGTAGATTAGATTGCATGAGTCTAATACTTCCTGAGGCTGAGCTTTTATCCATTTTCCTTTCTTTAAAAAGAGAGTGAGTAAAACATACCTCTTCATACTATCTTCTTGCAAATTTTGCCTGTTTTGAAATTTTTATCCATTCCCTACCTCAGCACAATTTTGAGGGCAGGTGTCCTTTACAGCCCTGAGTCCTTGTGAATGGTAAGTGACCATTAGCTGTGGGTTAAAAGCTGCTCTGGCGGGAATTGGCCACAAGGCGGCAGCATTTCTCCTTTACCAAATCTGGTTACTAGGGCAACAGAGCCTTACTGGAAGTGGTGTTCTAGGTTGTAAATTAGAATGGAATGTGCGAGGAAAAAGCTCTTTAAGTTTATGTCTCATTACTTCTTGTTGGTATTTTTAACTTAATTTTTATTATTTATCACAGCAAACTTGAATACAATGTTTTGTTTGCTCTAGGTGTGCAAGATGTGGTTCTTTCACACATATACATATATCTATTCTTCTTCGGATCCTTTTCCCATGTAGGTTATGACACAATGTTGAGTAGTCTTCTCTTGGTATTGCATAGGTCTTTGGTGATTATATATTTCACTTGTGTTTGTATCTCTCTGTTAACCTCAATATGGTAATGTATCCAATCCTCACACCTTTCCATTTGGTCAACCATAAGTTTTTTTTTAATGTATCTATGATAGTGTTTGTCTGTGGAAATATCTTTGTTTGTATCATTCTTTAGGTAACCCCTATATGTGATATGATAGTATATGGGTCTTTCGCTTTCTCACTTACTCCAAGTTGCGTGATTACTTCTAGACTCATCTATGGTGCTGCAAATGGCATTGTTTCATTTTTTCACTAGCTCATATTCCATCTGTACAGGTAGCAGTTCTTCTTTGTCCACCCATCTGCCGATGGGCTTTTTGGTTACTTCCATATCTTGGCTATTGTAATAGTATGCAATGCAGATTTGCGTGGCTGTGTCCTTCCAATTCTGTCTTCTTAGTTTATAGGTCCAGGAATAGGTCTGCTGGATCATATGGTAGCTCAGTGTTTACCTTTTAAAGGCACCTCTGTTCTGTTCTCCTTAGTGGCTCTTTCCAGGTTACGTCCCACTTAAAGTGGAGGGCATGTATTTCTTCCCAGCACCTTCAGGATTTATTCTTTGTAGTTTTTGCTGATGATTATTCTGAGTGGTGTGAGCTGATACCTCTTTGTGGTTGAATTTGCATGTGTCTCATAATGCGTTGAAATTGAGCTTTAAGACATGTCCTTTTTATTTTTCCAGCTGTGATTAGAGCTTATTTCTTCAAAGTGTTTTCTTAAAGTATGTGTCACCATTTGAAATATTTTGGCCATTATCTCCCTCAAGACATTTTGAGGGCAGGTTTCATTTACAGCCCTGCAGTACTTGTTCACATGAAGTGACTATTAGCTCAGGCTTTAAACCTGCTTTTGCAGGTAACGGCCAGAGAGCGGCAGCCTTTCTACGTTTCCCATGCTGGTACTAGGGAAACAGACCTACCGGCCAGTGGTGTTCTTCGGTTATAAATGAGAGTGCAATGTGCCCGGATAAACCCACAAATGTTGATGTCTCCTTGCTTTTGTTTGTTTTTAAATTTAATTTATATTTACTATTACAGTAATATTCCATTGTGTACGTGGACCACTTCTTCTTGGTGCATTCCTCGGTTGATGGACATTTTCATTGCTTCCAAGTGCTGGCTATGGTAAATCTTGCTGGCGTACAGGTTTGCCAGCCTGTGACTTTTTGATTCTCATTTTCTCAGGTGATAGGCCAAGCAGTGGTTGTGATTGATTGACTGGTAGCTCAATGTTTCCCTTTTCAAAGCACCTACATTGTGTTTTCATTAGTGGCTCTTTACATGCCCCCCCTTACAACCGAGGGTACGCATTTCTCCACACTCCCTTCACCGTTTATTTTTTGCAGCATTATTCCTAATGGCCATTCTGACTGCTGTGAGCTGATAGGTTTTTGTAACATGGGTATGCATGTCATTAAAATTTTTAAAATTCACCATATTCCTATTCCTTTTTCTTTTCTCTTAAAAGAAAAAACCCTGAGTACAATATAGCTCTTGAAATTGTCTTCTTAGGAAGGTTGCCCTCTTCTGAAGTTTTTGGTCGATTTTTGACCCCAGAAATTTTCTGGAAGACAGGTGCCATTTACAGAAATGCAAGTTGGTGAAAATTTAGTCACCTTTTGCAGTGGGTTCAAAGCTGCTGTTGTGGGAAACGGCCACAAGGAGGTAGCATTTCTCCATTCCCCAATCTGGGTACTAGGGCAGCAGAGCCTTTCTGGAAGTCATTGTCCTAGGTTGTAAATTAGAATGGAATTTGCCAGGAGAAATCCCCATAAGTTTATGTCTCATTATTTCTTCTTGGTTTTAAAATTTTTTTAATCTGGGTAAAGTTTAGAATATTGTTTGTCCTAGGTGTACACAATCTGGTTCATTTACACATTATGTATGTCTATTAATGTACAGATCCTCTTCCCATGTAAAATATTCCAGTGTTCTGTCGACCTCCCTTGCTATATGTTCGGTCTTTTTGATACATGTATATACTATGTATTTGTATATGTATAGTAACACTAATCTTCATTTCTCGATTTCCCCGCTCCTTTCCTTTTCGATGAGCATAGTTTGTTTTCTAAGCCTGTGAGTGTCTTTCTCTTTGGAAATATGTTCATCTGCGTCAGTTATTAGATAATGCCATAAGTGATAATATAGGTCTTTTGCTTTCCGACCTACTTCATGTTTTGTGATTATCTCCAGGCTCATCTATGGTGCCTCAAAGAGCAGTGCTTCAATGTTTTCCATAGCTAATATTCCATTGTGTACATGGACCACTTCTTCTTGGTGCATTCCTCTGTTGATGGACATTTTCGTTGCTTCCAAGTGTTGCCTATGGTAAATATTGCTGGAGTGCAGGTTTGCCAGAATGTGATTTTTGATTTTCATTTTCTCAGGTGGTAGACCCAGCAGTGGGTATGATTGATTGACTGGTATGGTAGCTCAACGTTTACCTTTTCAAGGCACCTCAATTGTGCTTTCATTAGTGGCTCTTACCACTTCCCCCTTAGAATCGAGGGTACGCATTTCTCCACAATCACGTCAGCATTTATTGTTTGCAGCATTTTTGTTGATGGCCATTCTGACTGGTGTGAGCTGATAGGTTTTTGTAATTTGGGTTTACATGTCTGTAAAAATTCCTACAATTCATCATTTCTCCACACCTTTTTCTTTTCTGTTAAAAGAAAAAAGAAAAAATGTGTGAGTATAATATACCTCTTCAATTTTTCTTTTTGGAAGGTTGCACTCTAGAATTTTTTGGTCGATTTTCGGCCTCAGGATTTTTTGGAGGGCAGGTGTCATTTACAGAACTGCAATTGGTGAATATTTAGTGACCTTTTGGAGTGGGTTTAAAGCTGCTGTTGTGGGAAACGGCCACAAGGATGCAGCATTTCTCCATTCCCAAATCTGGGTACTAGGGCAGCAGAACCATTCTGGAAGTCGTTTGTATAGGTTGTAAATTTGAATGGAACGTGCCAGGAAAACCCCCCATAAGTTTATGTCTCATTACTCCTAGTTTGTTGTTTTAATTTTTTTCAATTAGCCTAATGGTTAGAATGTTGCTTGCCCAAGGTGTACACACTCTGGTTCATCTACATAGTCTATATACCTATTTATGTAGAGATCCTCTTCCCGTGTAAATTATTACAGAGTGTTCCGTAAACCTTCCTTGCTATTTGGTCAGTCTTTTTGATATATGTATATAATATGTATTTGTATACATATGGTAACGCTAATCTTCCTTTATCCATTCCCCTCACCTTTCCTTTTAGATAAGCATAGTTTTTTTAATAAGTCTGTGATTGACTTTCTCTGTGGAAATATGTTCATTTGTGTCAGTTTTTAGATAACGCCTATAAGTGATATCGTAGGATATAGGACTTTTGCTTTCCGACTTACCTCATGTTCTGTGATTATCTCCAAGATCATCTATGGTGCCTCAAAGAGCAGTGTTTCATTGTTTTCCATGTCTAGTATTCATTGTGTACATGGACCACTTCTTCTTTATCCTTTCATCTGTTGATGGACATTTTGGTTGCTTCACTGCCTTGTCTATTGTGAATCAGGCTGCAGTGCAGCTTTTGCAGCCCGGGTCTTCTTCATTCTGGTCTTCTCAGGTGAGAGGCCCATTGGTGCACCTGCTAGATTGAATGGTACCTCAATTTTTACTTTTAAACGCAGCTCCTTTCTGTTCTCATTATTAGCGTCTAACCCTTTTACATCTCACCAGCAGCTAGAGGGTACACAGTTCTCTAAAACCTCTTAGGCATTTATTGTTTGTAGTCTTTTTTCCAATGGTCAGTCGACTGGTGTGAGTTGAAAACTTTTTGTAGATTAGATTGCATGAGTCTAATACTTCCTGAGGCTGAGCTTTTATCCATTTTCCTTTCTTTAAAAAGAGAGTGAGTAAAACATACCTCTTCATACTATCTTCTTGCAAATTTTGCCTGTTTTGAAATTTTTATCCATTCCCTACCTCAGCACAATTTTGAGGGCAGGTGTCCTTTACAGCCCTGAGTCCTTGTGAATGGTAAGTGACCATTAGCTGTGGGTTAAAAGCTGCTCTGGCGGGAATTGGCCACAAGGCGGCAGCATTTCTCCTTTACCAAATCTGGTTACTAGGGCAACAGAGCCTTACTGGAAGTGGTGTTCTAGGTTGTAAATTAGAATGGAATGTGCGAGGAAAAAGCTCTTTAAGTTTATGTCTCATTACTTCTTGTTGGTATTTTTAACTTAATTTTTATTATTTATCACAGCAAACTTGAATACAATGTTTTGTTTGCTCTAGGTGTGCAAGATGTGGTTCTTTCACACATATACATATATCTATTCTTCTTCGGATCCTTTTCCCATGTAGGTTATGACACAATGTTGAGTAGTCTTCTCTTGGTATTGCATAGGTCTTTGGTGATTATATATTTCACTTGTGTTTGTATCTCTCTGTTAACCTCAATATGGTAATGTATCCAATCCTCACACCTTTCCATTTGGTCAACCATAAGTTTTTTTTTAATGTATCTATGATAGTGTTTGTCTGTGGAAATATCTTTGTTTGTATCATTCTTTAGGTAACCCCTATATGTGATATGATAGTATATGTGTCTTTCGCTTTCTCACTTACTCCAAGTTGCGTGATTACTTCTAGACTCATCTATGGTGCTGCAAATGGCATTGTTTCATTTTTTCACTAGCTCATATTCCATCTGTACAGGTAGCAGTTCTTCTTTGTCCACCCATCTGCCGATGGGCTTTTTGGTTACTTCCATATCTTGGCTATTGTAATAGTATGCAATGCAGATTTGCGTGGCTGTGTCCTTCCAATTCTGTCTTCTTAGTTTATAGGTCCAGGAATAGGTCTGCTGGATCATATGGTAGCTCAGTGTTTACCTTTTAAAGGCACCTCTGTTCTGTTCTCCTTAGTGGCTCTTTCCAGGTTACGTCCCACTTAAAGTGGAGGGCATGTATTTCTTCCCAGCACCTTCAGGATTTATTCTTTGTAGTTTTTGCTGATGATTATTCTGAGTGATGTGAGCTGATACCTCTTTGTGGTTGAATTTGCATGTGTCTCATAATGGTTGAATTTGAGCTTTAAGACATGTCCTTTTTATTTTTCCAGCTGTGATTAGAGCTTATTTCTTCAAAGTGTTTTCTTAAAGTATGTGTCACCATTTGAAATATTTTGGCCATTATCTCCCTCAAGACATTTTGAGGGCAGGTTTCATTTACAGCCCTGCAGTACTTGTTCACATGAAGTGACCATTAGCTCAGGCTTTAAACCTGCTTTTGCAGGTAATGGCCAGAGAGCGGCAGCCTTTCTACGTTTCCCATGCTGGTACTAGGGAAACAGACCTACCGGCCAGTGGTGTTCTTCGGTTATAAATGAGAGTGCAATGTGCCCGGATAAACCCACAAATGTTGATGTCTCCTTGCTTTTGTTTGTTTTTAAATTTAATTTATATTTATTATTACAGTAATATTCCATTGTGTACGTGGACCACTTCTTCTTGGTGCATTCCTCGGTTGATGGACATTTTCATTGCTTCCAAGTGCTGGCTATGGTAAATCTTGCTGGCGTACAGGTTTGCCAGCCTGTGACTTTTTGATTCTCATTTTCTCAGGTGGTAGGCCAAGCAGTGGTTGTGATTGATTGACTGGTAGCTCAATGTTTCCCTTTTCAAAGCACCTACATTGTGTTTTCATTAGTGGCTCTTTACATGACCCCCCTTACAACCGAGGGTACGCATTTCTCCACACTCCCTTCACCGTTTATTTTTTGCAGCATTATTCCTAATGGCCATTCTGACTGCTGTGAGCTGATAGGTTTTTGTAACATGGGTATGCATGTCATTAAAATTTTTAAAATTCACCATATTCCTATTCCTTTTTCTTTTCTCTTAAAAGAAAAAACCGTGAGTACAATATAGCTCTTGAAATTGTCTTCTTAGGAAGGTTGCCCTCTTCTGAAGTTTTTGGTCGATTTTTGACCCCAGAAATTTTCTGGAAGGCAGGTGCCATTTACAGAAATGCAAGTTGGTGAAAATTTAGTCACCTTTTGCAGTGGGTTCAAAGCTGCTGTTGTGGGAAACGGCCACAAGGAGGTAGCATTTCTCCATTCCCCAATCTGGGTACTAGGGCAGCAGAGCCTTTCTGGAAGTCATTGTCCTAGGTTGTAAATTAGAATGGAATTTGCCAGGAGAAATCCCCATAAGTTTATATCTCATTACTTCTTCTTGGTTTTAAAATTTTTTTAATCTGGGTATAGTTTAGAATATTGTTTGTCCTAGGTGTACACAATCTGGTTCATTTATACATTATGTATGTCTATTAATGTACAGATCCTCTTCCCATATAAAATATTACAGTGTTCCGTCGACCTCCCTTGCTATATGTTCGGTCTTTTTGATACATGTATATACTATGTATTTGTACATGTATAGTAACTCTAATCTTCATTTCTCGATTTCCCCCCTCCTTTCCTTTTCGATGAGCATAGTTTGTTTTCTAAGCCTGTGAGTGTCTTTCTCTTTGGAAATATGTTCATCTGTGTCAGTTATTAGATAATGCCATAAGTGATAATATAGGTCTTTTGCTTTCCGACCTACTTCATGTTTTGTGATTATCTCCAGGCTCATCAATGGTGCCTCAAAGAGCAGTGCTTCAATGTTTTCCATAGCTAATATTCCATTGTGTACATGGACCACTTCTTCTTGGTGCATTCCTCTGTTGATGGACATTTTCGTTGCTTCCAAGTGTTGCCTATGGTAAATATTGTTGGAGTGCAGGTTTGCCATCCTGTGATTTTTGATTTTCATTTTCTCAGGTGGTAGACCCAGCAGTGGGTATGATTGATTGACTGGTATGGTAGCTCAACGTTTACCTTTTCAAGGCACCTCAATTGTGCTTTCATTAGTGGCTCTTACCACTTCCCCCTTAGAATCGAGGGTACGCATTTCTCCACAATCACGTCAGCATTTATTGTTTGCAGCATTTTTGTTGATGGCCATTCTGACTGGTGTGAGCTGATAGGTTTTTGTAATTTGGGTTTACATGTCTGTAAAAATTCCTACAATTCATCATTTCTCCACACCTTTTTCTTTTCTGTTAAAAGAAAAAAGAAAAAATGTGTGAGTATAATATACCTCTTCAATTTTTCTTTTTGGAAGGTTGCACTCTAGAATTTTTTGGTCGATTTTCGGCCTCAGGATTTTTTGGAGGGCAGGTGTCATTTACAGAACTGCAATTGGTGAATATTTAGTGACCTTTTGGAGTGGGTTTAAAGCTGCTGTTGTGGGAAACGGCCACAAGGATGCAGCATTTCTCCATTCCCAAATCTGGGTACTAGGGCAGCAGAACCATTCTGGAAGTCGTTTGTATAGGTTGTAAATTTGAATGGAACGTGCCAGGTAAACCCCCCATAAGTTTATGTCTCATTACTCCTAGTTTGTTGTTTTAATTTTTTTCAATTAGCCTAATGGTTAGAATGTTGCTTGCCCAAGGTGTACACACTCTGGTTCATCTACATAGTCTATATACCTATTTATGTAGAGATCCTCTTCCCGTGTAAATTATTACAGAGTGTTCCGTAAACCTTCCTTGCTATTTGGTCAGTCTTTTTGATATATGTATATAATATGTATTTGTATACATATGGTAACGCTAATCTTCATTTTTCCATTCCCCTCACCTTTCCTTTTAGATAAGCATAGTTTTTTTAATAAGTCTGTGATTGACTTTCTATGTGGAAATATGTTCATTTGTGTCAGTTTTTAGATAACGCCTATAAGTGATATCGTAGGATATAGGACTTTTGCTTTCCGACTTACCTCATGTTCTGTGATTATCTCCAAGATCATCTATGGTGCCTCAAAGAGCAGTGTTTCATTGTTTTCCATGGCTAGTATTCATTGTGTACATGGACCACTTCTTCTTTATCCTTTCATCTGTTGATGGACATTTTGGTTGCTTCACTGCCTTGTCTATTGTGAATCAGGCTGCAGTGCAGCTTTTGCAGCCCGGGTCTTCTTCATTCTGGTCTTCTCAGGTGAGAGGCCCATTGGTGCACCTGCTGGATTGAATGGTACCTCAATTTTTACTTTTAAACGCAGCTCCTTTCTGTTCTCATTATTAGCGTCTAACCCTTTTACATCTCACCAGCAGCTAGAGGGTACACAGTTCTCTAAAACCTCTTAGGCATTTATTGTTTGTAGTCGTTTTTCCAATGGTCAGTCGACTGGTGTGAGTTGAAAACTTTTTGTAGATTAGATTGCATGAGTCTAATACTTCCTGAGGCTGAGCTTTTATCCATTTTCCTTTCTTTAAAAAGAGAGTGAGTAAAATATACCTCTTCATACTATCTTCTTGCAAATTTTGCCTGTTTTGAAATTTTTATCCATTCCCTACCTCAGCACAATTTTGAGGGCAGGTGTCCTTTACAGCCCTGAGTCCTTGTGAATGGTAAGTGACCATTAGCTGTGGGTTAAAAGCTGCTCTGGCGGGAATTGGCCACAAGGCGGCAGCATTTATCCTTTACCAAATCTGGTTACTAGGCCAACAGAGCCTTACTGGAAGTGGTGTTCTAGGTTGTAAATTAGAATGGAATGTGCGAGGAAAAAGCTCTTTAAGTTTATGTCTCATTACTTCTTGTTGGTATTTTTAACTTAATTTTTATTATTTATCACAGCAAACTTGAATACAATGTTTTGTTTGCTCTAGGTGTGCAAGATGTGGTTCTTTCACACATATACATATATCTATTCTTCTTTGGATCCTTTTCCCATGTAGGTTATGACACAATGTTCAGTAGTCTTCTCTTGGTATTGCATAGGTCTTTGGTGATTATATATTTCACTTGTGTTTGTATCTCTCTGTTAACCTCAATATGGTAATGTATCCAATCCTCACACCTTTCCATTTGGTCAACCATAAGTTTTTTTTAATGTATCTATGATAGTGTTTGTCTGTGGAAATATCTTTGTTTGTATCATTCTTTAGGTAACCCCTATATGTGATATGATAGTATATGTGTCTTTCGCTTTCTCACTTACTCCAAGTTGCGTGATTACTTCTAGACTCATCTATGGTGCTGCAAATGGCATTGTTTCATTTTTTCACTAGCTCATATTCCATCTGTACAGGTAGCAGTTCTTCTTTGTCCACCCATCTGCCGATGGGCTTTTGGGTTACTTCCATATCTTGGCTATTGTAATAGTATGCAATGCAGATTTGCGTGGCTGTGTCCTTCCAATTCTGTCTTCTTAGTTTATAGGTCCAGGAATAGGTCTGCTGGATCATATGGTAGCTCAGTGTTTACCTTTTAAAGGCACCTCTGTTCTGTTCTCCTTAGTGGCTCTTTCCAGGTTACGTCCCACTTAAAGTGGAGGGCATGTATTTCTTCCCAGCACCTTCAGGATTTATTCTTTGTAGTTTTTGCTGATGATTATTCTGAGTGGTGTGAGCTGATACCTCTTTGTGGTTGAATTTGCATGTGTCTCATAATGCGTTGAAATTGAGCTTTAAGACATGTCCTTTTTATTTTTCCAGCTGTGATTAGAGCTTATTTCTTCAAAGTGTTTTCTTAAAGTATGTGTCACCATTTGAAATATTTTGGCCATTATCTCCCTCAAGACACTTTGAGGGCAGGTTTCATTTACAGCCCTGCAGTACTTGTTCACATGAAGTGACCATTAGCTCAGGCTTTAAACCTGCTTTTGCAGGTAACGGCCAGAGAGCGGCAGCCTTTCTACGTTTCCCATGCTGGTACTAGGGAAACAGACCTACCGGCCAGTGGTGTTCTTCGGTTATAAATGAGAGTGCAATGTGCCCGGATAAACCCACAAATGTTGATGTCTCCTTGCTTTTGTTTGTTTTTAAATTTAATTTATATTTATTATTACAGTAATATTCCATTGTGTACGTGGACCACTTCTTCTTGGTGCATTCCTCGGTTGATGGACATTTTCATTGCTTCCAAGTGCTGGCTATGGTAAATCTTGCTGGCGTACAGGTTTGCCAGCCTGTGACTTTTTGATTCTCATTTTCTCAGGTGGTAGGCCAAGCAGTGGTTGTGATTGATTGACTGGTAGCTCAATGTTTCCCTTTTCAAAGCACCTACATTGTGTTTTCATTAGTGGCTCTTTACATGCCCCCCCTTACAACCGAGGGTACGCATTTCTCCACACTCCCTTCACCGTTTATTTTTTGCAGCATTATTCCTAATGGCCATTCTGACTGCTGTGAGCTGATAGGTTTTTGTAACATGGGTATGCATGTCATTAAAATTTTTAAAATTCACCATATTCCTATTCCTTTTTCTTTTCTCTTAAAAGAAAAAACCGTGAGTACAATATAGCTCTTGAAATTGTCTTCTTAGGAAGGTTGCCCTCTTCTGAAGTTTTTGGTCGATTTTTGACCCCAGAAATTTTCTGGAAGGCAGGTGCCATTTACAGAAATGCAAGTTGGTGAAAATTTAGTCACCTTTTGCAGTGGGTTCAAAGCTGCTGTTGTGGGAAACGGCCACAAGGAGGTAGCATTTCTCCATTCCCCAATCTGGGTACTAGGGCAGCAGAGCCTTTCTGGAAGTCATTGTCCTAGGTTGTAAATTAGAATGGAATTTGCCAGGAGAAATCCCCATAAGTTTATATCTCATTACTTCTTCTTGGTTTTAAAATTTTTTTAATCTGGGTATAGTTTAGAATATTGTTTGTCCTAGGTGTACACAATCTGGTTCATTTATACATTATGTATGTCTATTAATGTACAGATCCTCTTCCCATATAAAATATTACAGTGTTCCGTCGACCTCCCTTGCTATATGTTCGGTCTTTTTGATACATGTATATACTATGTATTTGTACATGTATAGTAACTCTAATCTTCATTTCTCGATTTCCCCCCTCCTTTCCTTTTCGATGAGCATAGTTTGTTTTCTAAGCCTGTGAGTGTCTTTCTCTTTGGAAATATGTTCATCTGTGTCAGTTATTAGATAATGCCATAAGTGATAATATAGGTCTTTTGCTTTCCGACCTACTTCATGTTTTGTGATTATCTCCAGGCTCATCTATGGTGCCTCAAAGAGCAGTGCTTCAATGTTTTCCATAGCTAATATTCCATTGTGTACATGGACCACTTCTTCTTGGTGCATTCCTCTGTTGATGGACATTTTCGTTGCTTCCAAGTGTTGCCTATGGTAAATATTGTTGGAGTGCAGGTTTGCCATCCTGTGATTTTTGATTTTCATTTTCTCAGGTGGTAGACCCAGCAGTGGGTATGATTGATTGACTGGTATGGTAGCTCAACGTTTACCTTTTCAAGGCACCTCAATTGTGCTTTCATTAGTGGCTCTTACCACGTCCCCCTTAGAATCGAGGGTACGCATTTCTCCACAATCACGTCAGCATTTATTGTTTGCAGCATTTTTGTTGATGGCCATTCTGACTGGTGTGAGCTGATAGGTTTTTGTAATTTGGGTTTACATGTCTGTAAAAATTCCTACAATTCATCATTTCTCCACACCTTTTTCTTTTCTGTTAAAAGAAAAAAGAAAAAATGTGTGAGTATAATATACCTCTTCAATTTTTCTTTTTGGAAGGTTGCACTCTAGAATTTTTTGGTCGATTTTCGGCCTCAGGATTTTTTGGAGGGCAGGTGTCATTTACAGAACTGCAATTGGTGAATATTTAGTGACCTTTTGGAGTGGGTTTAAAGCTGCTGTTGTGGGAAACGGCCACAAGGATGCAGCATTTCTCCATTCCCAAATCTGGGTACTAGGGCAGCAGAACCATTCTGGAAGTCGTTTGTATAGGTTGTAAATTTGAATGGAACGTGCCCGGAAAACCCCCCATAAGTTTATGTCTCATTACTCCTAGTTTGTTGTTTTAATTTTTTTCAATTAGCCTAATGGTTAGAATGTTGCTTGCCCAAGGTGTACACACTCTGGTTCATCTACATAGTCTATATACCTATTTATGTAGAGATCCTCTTCCCGTGTAAATTATTACAGAGTGTTCCGTAAACCTTCCTTGCTATTTGGTCAGTCTTTTTGATATATGTATATAATATGTATTTGTATACATATGGTAACGCTAATCTTCATTTATCCATTCCCCTCACCTTTCCTTTTAGATAAGCATAGTTTTTTTAATAAGTCTGTGATTGACTTTCTCTGTGGAAATATGTTCATTTGTGTCAGTTTTTAGATAACGCCTATAAGTGATATCGTAGGATATAGGACTTTTGCTTTCCGACTTACCTCATGTTCTGTGATTATCTCCAAGATCATCTATGGTGCCTCAAAGAGCAGTGTTTCATTGTTTTCCATGGCTAGTATTCATTGTGTACATGGACCACTTCTTCTTTATCCTTTCATCTGTTGATGGACATTTTGGTTGCTTCACTGCCTTGTCTATTGTGAATCAGGCTGCAGTGCAGCTTTTGCAGCCCGGGTCTTCTTCATTCTGGTCTTCTCAGGTGAGAGGCCCATTGGTGCACCTGCTGGATTGAATGGTACCTCAATTTTTACTTTTAAACGCAGCTCCTTTCTGTTCTCATTATTAGCGTCTAACCCTTTTACATCTCACCAGCAGCTAGAGGGTACACAGTTCTCTAAAACCTCTTAGGCATTTATTGTTTGTAGTCTTTTTTCCAATGGTCAGTCGACTGGTGTGAGTTGAAAACTTTTTGTAGATTAGATTGCATGAGTCTAATACTTCCTGAGGCTGAGCTTTTATCCATTTTCCTTTCTTTAAAAAGAGAGTGAGTAAAACATACCTCTTCATACTATCTTCTTGCAAATTTTGCCTCTTTTGAAATTTTTATCCATTCCCTACCTCAGCACAATTTTGAGGGCAGGTGTCCTTTACAGCCCTGAGTCCTTGTGAATGGTAAGTGACCATTAGCTGTGGGTTAAAAGCTGCTCTGGCGGGAATTGGCCACAAGGCGGCAGCATTTCTCCTTTACCAAATCTGGTTACTAGGGCAACAGAGCCTTACTGGAAGTGGTGTTCTAGGTTGTAAATTAGAATGGAATGTGCGAGGAAAAAGCTCTTTAAGTTTATGTCTCATTACTTCTTGTTGGTATTTTTAACTTAATTTTTATTATTTATCACAGCAAACTTGAATACAATGTTTTGTTTGCTCTAGGTGTGCAAGATGTGGTTCTTTCACACATATACATATATCTATTCTTCTTTGGATCCTTTTCCCATGTAGGTTATGACACAATGTTGAGTAGTCTTCTCTTGGTATTGCATAGGTCTTTGGTGATTATATATTTCACTTGTGTTTGTATCTCTCTGTTAACGTCAATATGGTAATGTATCCAATCCTCACACCTTTCCATTTGGTCAACCATAAGTTTTTTTTAATGTATCTATGATAGTGTTTGTCTGTGGAAATATCTTTGTTTGTATCATTCTTTAGGTAACCCCTATATGTGATATGATAGTATATGTGTCTTTCGCTTTCTCACTTACTCCAAGTTGCGTGATTACTTCTAGACTCATCTATGGTGCTGCAAATGGCATTGTTTCATTTTTTCACTAGCTCATATTCCATCTGTACAGGTAGCAGTTCTTCTTTGTCCACCCATCTGCCGATGGGCTTTTTGGTTACTTCCATATCTTGGCTATTGTAATAGTATGCAATGCAGATTTGCGTGGCTGTGTCCTTCCAATTCTGTCTTCTTAGTTTATAGGTCCAGGAATAGGTCTGCTGGATCATATGGTAGCTCAGTGTTTACCTTTTAAAGGCACCTCTGTTCTGTTCTCCTTAGTGGCTCTTTCCAGGTTACGTCCCACTTAAAGTGGAGGGCATGTATTTCTTCCCAGCACCTTCAGGATTTATTCTTTGTAGTTTTTGCTGATGATTATTCTGAGTGGTGTGAGCTGATACCTCTTTGTGGTTGAATTTGCATGTGTCTCATAATGCGTTGAAATTGAGCTTTAAGACATGTCCTTTTTATTTTTCCAGCTGTGATTAGAGCTTATTTCTTCAAAGTGTTTTCTTAAAGTATGTGTCACCATTTGAAATATTTTGGCCATTATCTCCCTCAAGACATTTTGAGGACAGGTTTCATTTACAGCCCTGCAGTACTTGTTCACATGAAGTGACCATTAGCTCAGGCTTTAAACCTGCTTTTGCAGGTAACGGCCAGAGAGCGGCAGCCTTTCTACGTTTCCCATGCTGGTACTAGGGAAACAGACCTACCGGCCAGTGGTGTTCTTCGGTTATAAATGAGAGTGCAATGTGCCCGGATAAACCCACAAATGTTGATGTCTCCTTGCTTTTGTTTGTTTTTAAATTTAATTTATATTTATTATTAGAGTAATATTCCATTGTGTACGTGGACCACTTCTTCTTGGTGCATTCCTCGGTTGATGGACATTTTCATTGCTTCCAAGTGCTGGCTATGGTAAATCTTGCTGGCGTACAGGTTTGCCAGCCTGTGACTTTTTGATTCTCATTTTCTCAGGTGATAGGCCAAGCAGTGGTTGTGATTGATTGACTGGTAGCTCAATGTTTCCCTTTTCAAAGCACCTACATTGTGTTTTCATTAGTGGCTCTTTACATGCCCCCCCTTACACCCGAGGGTACGCATTTCTCCACACTCCCTTCACCGTTTATTTTTTGCAGCATTATTCCTAATGGCCATTCTGACTGCTGTGAGCTGATAGGTTTTTGTAATATGGGTATGCATGTCATTAAAATTTTTAAAATTCACCATATTCCTATTCCTTTTTCTTTTCTCTTAAAAGAAAAAACCGTGAGTACAATATAGCTCTTGAAATTGTCTTCTTAGGAAGGTTGCCCTCTTCTGAAGTTTTTGGTCGATTTTTGACCCCAGAAATTTTCTGGAAGGCAGGTGCCATTTACAGAAATGCAAGTTGGTGAAAATTTAGTCACCTTTTGCAGTGGGTTCAAAGCTGCTGTTGTGGGAAACGGCCACAAGGAGGTAGCATTTCTCCATTCCCCAATCTGGGTACTAGGGCAGCAGAGCCTTTCTGGAAGTCATTGTCCTAGGTTGTAAATTAGAATGGAATTTGCCAGGAGAAATCCCCATAAGTTTATGTCTCATTACTTCTTCTTGGTTTTAAAATTTTTTTAATCTGGGTAAAGTTTAGAATATTGTTTGTCCTAGGTGTACACAATCTGGTTCATTTACACATTATGTATGTCTATTAATGTACAGATCCTCTTCCCATGTAAAATATTACAGTGTTCTGTCGACCTCCCTTGCTATATGTTCGGTCTTTTTGATACATGTATATACTATGTATTTGTATATGTATAGTAACACTAATCTTCATTTCTCGATTTCCCCGCTCCTTTCCTTTTCGATGAGCATAGTTTGTTTTCTAAGCCTGTGAGTGTCTTTCTCTTTGGAAATATGTTCATCTGTGTCAGTTATTAGATAATGCCATAAGTGATAATATAGGTCTTTTGCTTTCCGACCTACTTCATGTTTTGTGATTATCTCCAGGCTCATCTATGGTGCCTCAAAGAGCAGTGCTTCAATGTTTTCCATAGCTAATATTCCATTGTGTACATGGACCACTTCTTCTTGGTGCATTCCTCTGTTGATGGACATTTTCGTTGCTTCCAAGTGTTGCCTATGGTAAATATTGCTGGAGTGCAGGTTTGCCAGCCTGTGATTTTTGATTTTCATTTTCTCAGGTGGTAGACCCAGCAGTGGGTATGATTGATTGACTGGTATGGTAGCTCAACGTTTACCTTTTCAAGGCACCTCAATTGTGCTTTCATTAGTGGCTCTTACCACGTCCCCCTTAGAATCGAGGGTACGCATTTCTCCACAATCACGTCAGCATTTATTGTTTGCAGCATTTTTGTTGATGGCCATTCTGACTGGTGTGAGCTGATAGGTTTTTGTAATTTGGGTTTACATGTCTGTAAAAATTCCTACAATTCATCATTTCTCCACACCTTTTTCTTTTCTGTTAAAAGAAAAAAGAAAAAATGTGTGAGTATAATATACCTCTTCAATTTTTCTTTTTGGAAGGTTGCACTCTAGAATTTTTTGGTCGATTTTCGGCCTCAGGATTTTTTGGAGGGCAGGTGTCATTTACAGAACTGCAATTGGTGAATATTTAGTGACCTTTTGCAGTGGGTTTAAAGCTGCTGTTGTGGGAAACGGCCACAAGGATGCAGCATTTCTCCATTCCCAAATCTGGGTACTAGGGCAGCAGAACCATTCTGGAAGTCGTTTGTATAGGTTGTAAATTTGAATGGAACGTGCCCGGAAAACCCCCCATAAGTTTATGTCTCATTACTCCTAGTTTGTTGTTTTAATTTTTTTCAATTAGCCTAATGGTTAGAATGTTGCTTGCCCAAGGTGTACACACTCTGGTTCATCTACATAGTCTATATACCTATTTATGTAGAGATCCTCTTCCCGTGTAAATTATTACAGAGTGTTCCGTAAACCTTCCTTGCTATTTGGTCAGTCTTTTTGATATATGTATATAATATGTATTTGTATACATATGGTAACGCTAATCTTCATTTATCCATTCCCCTCACCTTTCCTTTTAGATAAGCATAGTTTTTTTAATAAGTCTGTGATTGACTTTCTCTGTGGAAATATGTTCATTTGTGTCAGTTTTTAGATAACGCCTATAAGTGATATCGTAGGATATAGGACTTTTGCTTTCCGACTTACCTCATGTTCTGTGATTATCTCCAAGATCATCTATGGTGCCTCAAAGAGCAGTGTTTCATTGTTTTCCATGGCTAGTATTCATTGTGTACATGGACCACTTCTTCTTTATCCTTTCATCTGTTGATGGACATTTTGGTTGCTTCACTGCCTTGTCTATTGTGAATCAGGCTGCAGTGCAGCTTTTGCAGCCCGGGTCTTCTTCATTCTGGTCTTCTCAGGTGAGAGGCCCATTGGTGCACCTGCTGGATTGAATGGTACCTCAATTTTTACTTTTAAACGCAGCTCCTTTCTGTTCTCATTATTAGCGTCTAACCCTTTTACATCTCACCAGCAGCTAGAGGGTACACAGTTCTCTAAAACCTCTTAGGCATTTATTGTTTGTAGTCTTTTTTCCAATGGTCAGTCGACTGGTGTGAGTTGAAAACTTTTTGTAGATTAGATTGCATGAGTCTAATACTTCCTGAGGCTGAGCTTTTATCCATTTTCCTTTCTTTAAAAAGAGAGTGAGTAAAACATACCTCTTCATACTATCTTCTTGCAAATTTTGCCTGTTTTGAAATTTTTATCCATTCCCTACCTCAGCACAATTTTGAGGGCAGGTGTCCTTTACAGCCCTGAGTCCTTGTGAATGGTAAGTGACCATTAGCTGTGGGTTAAAAGCTGCTCTGGCGGGAATTGGCCACAAGGCGGCAGCATTTCTCCTTTACCAAATCTGGTTACTAGGGCAACAGAGCCTTACTGGAATTGGTGTTCTAGGTTGTAAATTAGAATGGAATGTGCGAGGAAAAAGCTCTTTAAGTTTATGTCTCATTACTTCTTGTTGGTATTTTTAACTTAATTTTTATTATTTATCACAGCAAACTTGAATACAATGTTTTGTTTGCTCTAGGTGTGCAAGATGTGGTTCTTTCACACATATACATATATCTATTCTTCTTTGGATCCTTTTCCCATGTAGGTTATGACACAATGTTGAGTAGTCTTCTCTTGGTATTGCATAGGTCTTTGGTGATTATATATTTCACTTGTGTTTGTATCTCTCTGTTAACGTCAATATGGTAATGTATCCAATCCTCACACCTTTCCATTTGGTCAACCATAAGTTTTTTTTAATGTATCTATGATAGTGTTTGTCTGTGGAAATATCTTTGTTTGTATCATTCTTTAGGTAACCCCTATATGTGATATGATAGTATATGTGTCTTTCGCTTTCTCACTTACTCCAAGTTGCGTGATTACTTCTAGACTCATCTATGGTGCTGCAAATGGCATTGTTTCATTTTTTCACTAGCTCATATTCCATCTGTACAGGTAGCAGTTCTTCTTTGTCCACCCATCTGCCGATGGGCTTTTTGGTTACTTCCATATCTTGGCTATTGTAATAGTATGCAATGCAGATTTGCGTGGCTGTGTCCTTCCAATTCTGTCTTCTTAGTTTATAGGTCCAGGAATAGGTCTGCTGGATCATATGGTAGCTCAGTGTTTACCTTTTAAAGGCACCTCTGTTCTGTTCTCCTTAGTGGCTCTTTCCAGGTTACGTCCCACTTAAAGTGGAGGGCATGTATTTCTTCCCAGCACCTTCAGGATTTATTCTTTGTAGTTTTTGCTGATGATTATTCTGAGTGGTGTGAGCTGATACCTCTTTGTGGTTGAATTTGCATGTGTCTCATAATGCGTTGAAATTGAGCTTTAAGACATGTCCTTTTTATTTTTCCAGCTGTGATTAGAGCTTATTTCTTCAAAGTGTTTTCTTAAAGTATGTGTCACCATTTGAAATATTTTGGCCATTATCTCCCTCAAGACATTTTGAGGACAGGTTTCATTTACAGCCCTGCAGTACTTGTTCACATGAAGTGACCATTAGCTCAGGCTTTAAACCTGCTTTTGCAGGTAACGGCCAGAGAGCGGCAGCCTTTCTACGTTTCCCATGCTGGTACTAGGGAAACAGACCTACCGGCCAGTGGTGTTCTTCGGTTATAAATGAGAGTGCAATGTGCCCGGATAAACCCACAAATGTTGATGTCTCCTTGCTTTTGTTTGTTTTTAAATTTAATTTATATTTATTATTAGAGTAATATTCCATTGTGTACGTGGACCACTTCTTCTTGGTGCATTCCTCGGTTGATGGACATTTTCATTGCTTCCAAGTGCTGGCTATGGTAAATCTTGCTGGCGTACAGGTTTGCCAGCCTGTGACTTTTTGATTCTCATTTTCTCAGGTGATAGGCCAAGCAGTGGTTGTGATTGATTGACTGGTAGCTCAATGTTTCCCTTTTCAAAGCACCTACATTGTGTTTTCATTAGTGGCTCTTTACATGCCCCCCCTTACACCCGAGGGTACGCATTTCTCCACACTCCCTTCACCGTTTATTTTTTGCAGCATTATTCCTAATGGCCATTCTGACTGCTGTGAGCTGATAGGTTTTTGTAATATGGGTATGCATGTCATTAAAATTTTTAAAATTCACCATATTCCTATTCCTTTTTCTTTTCTCTTAAAAGAAAAAACCGTGAGTACAATATAGCTCTTGAAATTGGCTTCTTAGGAAGGTTTCCCTCTTCTGAAGTTTTTGGTCGATTTTTGACCCCAGAAATTTTCTGGAAGGCAGGTGCCATTTACAGAAATGCAAGTTGGTGAAAATTTAGTCACCTTTTGCAGTGGGTTCAAAGCTGCTGTTGTGGGAAACGGCCACAAGGAGGTAGCATTTCTCCATTCCCCAATCTGGGTACTAGGGCAGCAGAGCCTTTCTGGAAGTCATTGTCCTAGGTTGTAAATTAGAATGGAATTTGCCAGGAGAAATCCCCATAAGTTTATGTCTCATTACTTCTTCTTGGTTTTAAAATTTTTTTAATCTGGGTAAAGTTTAGAATATTGTTTGTCCTAGGTGTACACAATCTGGTTCATTTACACATTATGTATGTCTATTAATGTACAGATCCTCTTCCCATGTAAAATATTACAGTGTTCTGTCGACCTCCCTTGCTATATGTTCGGTCTTTTTGATACATGTATATACTATGTATTTGTATATGTATAGTAACACTAATCTTCATTTCTCGATTTCCCCGCTCCTTTCCTTTTCGATGAGCATAGTTTGTTTTCTAAGCCTGTGAGTGTCTTTCTCTTTGGAAATATGTTCATCTGTGTCAGTTATTAGATAATGCCATAAGTGATAATATAGGTCTTTTGCTTTCCGACCTACTTCATGTTTTGTGATTATCTCCAGGCTCATCTATGGTGCCTCAAAGAGCAGTGCTTCAATGTTTTCCATAGCTAATATTCCATTGTGTACATGGACCACTTCTTCTTGGTGCATTCCTCTGTTGATGGACATTTTCGTTGCTTCCAAGTGTTGCCTATGGTAAATATTGCTGGAGTGCAGGTTTGCCAGCCTGTGATTTTTGATTTTCATTTTCTCAGGTGGTAGACCCAGCAGTGGGTATGATTGATTGACTGGTATGGTAGCTCAACGTTTACCTTTTCAAGGCACCTCAATTGTGCTTTCATTAGTGGCTCTTACCACGTCCCCCTTAGAATCGAGGGTACGCATTTCTCCACAATCACGTCAGCATTTATTGTTTGCAGCATTTTTGTTGATGGCCATTCTGACTGGTGTGAGCTGATAGGTTTTTGTAATTTGGGTTTACATGTCTGTAAAAATTCCTACAATTCATCATTTCTCCACACCTTTTTCTTTTCTGTTAAAAGAAAAAAGAAAAAATGTGTGAGTATAATATACCTCTTCAATTTTTCTTTTTGGAAGGTTGCACTCTAGAATTTTTTGGTCGATTTTCGGCCTCAGGATTTTTTGGAGGGCAGGTGTCATTTACAGAACTGCAATTGGTGAATATTTAGTGACCTTTTGCAGTGGGTTTAAAGCTGCTGTTGTGGGAAACGGCCACAAGGATGCAGCATTTCTCCATTCCCAAATCTGGGTACTAGGGCAGCAGAACCATTCTGGAAGTCGTTTGTATAGGTTGTAAATTTGAATGGAACGTGCCCGGAAAACCCCCCATAAGTTTATGTCTCATTACTCCTAGTTTGTTGTTTTAATTTTTTTCAATTAGCCTAATGGTTAGAATGTTGCTTGCCCAAGGTGTACACACTCTGGTTCATCTACATAGTCTATATACCTATTTATGTAGAGATCCTCTTCCCGTGTAAATTATTACAGAGTGTTCCGTAAACCTTCCTTGCTATTTGGTCAGTCTTTTTGATATATGTATATAATATGTATTTGTATACATATGGTAACGCTAATCTTCATTTATCCATTCCCCTCACCTTTCCTTTTAGATAAGCATAGTTTTTTTAATAAGTCTGTGATTGACTTTCTCTGTGGAAATATGTTCATTTGTGTCAGTTTTTAGATAACGCCTATAAGTGATATCGTAGGATATAGGACTTTTGCTTTCCGACTTACCTCATGTTCTGTGATTATCTCCAAGATCATCTATGGTGCCTCAAAGAGCAGTGTTTCATTGTTTTCCATGGCTAGTATTCATTGTGTACATGGACCACTTCTTCTTTATCCTTTCATCTGTTGATGGACATTTTGGTTGCTTCACTGCCTTGTCTATTGTGAATCAGGCTGCAGTGCAGCTTTTGCAGCCCGGGTCTTCTTCATTCTGGTCTTCTCAGGTGAGAGGCCCATTGGTGCACCTGCTGGATTGAATGGTACCTCAATTTTTACTTTTAAACGCAGCTCCTTTCTGTTCTCATTATTAGCGTCTAACCCTTTTACATCTCACCAGCAGCTAGAGGGTACACAGTTCTCTAAAACCTCTTAGGCATTTATTGTTTGTAGTCTTTTTTCCAATGGTCAGTCGACTGGTGTGAGTTGAAAACTTTTTGTAGATTAGATTGCATGAGTCTAATACTTCCTGAGGCTGAGCTTTTATCCATTTTCCTTTCTTTAAAAAGAGAGTGAGTAAAACATACCTCTTCATACTATCTTCTTGCAAATTTTGCCTGTTTTGAAATTTTTATCCATTCCCTACCTCAGCACAATTTTGAGGGCAGGTGTCCTTTACAGCCCTGAGTCCTTGTGAATGGTAAGTGACCATTAGCTGTGGGTTAAAAGCTGCTCTGGCGGGAATTGGCCACAAGGCGGCAGCATTTCTCCTTTACCAAATCTGGTTACTAGGGCAACAGAGCCTTACTGGAATTGGTGTTCTAGGTTGTAAATTAGAATGGAATGTGCGAGGAAAAAGCTCTTTAAGTTTATGTCTCATTACTTCTTGTTGGTATTTTTAACTTAATTTTTATTATTTATCACAGCAAACTTGAATACAATGTTTTGTTTGCTCTAGGTGTGCAAGATGTGGTTCTTTCACACATATACATATATCTATTCTTCTTTGGATCCTTTTCCCATGTAGGTTATGACACAATGTTGAGTAGTCTTCTCTTGGTATTGCATAGGTCTTTGGTGATTATATATTTCACTTGTGTTTGTATCTCTCTGTTAACGTCAATATGGTAATGTATCCAATCCTCACACCTTTCCATTTGGTCAACCATAAGTTTTTTTTAATGTATCTATGATAGTGTTTGTCTGTGGAAATATCTTTGTTTGTATCATTCTTTAGGTAACCCCTATATGTGATATGATAGTATATGTGTCTTTCGCTTTCTCACTTACTCCAAGTTGCGTGATTACTTCTAGACTCATCTATGGTGCTGCAAATGGCATTGTTTCATTTTTTCACTAGCTCATATTCCATCTGTACAGGTAGCAGTTCTTCTTTGTCCACCCATCTGCCGATGGGCTTTTTGGTTACTTCCATATCTTGGCTATTGTAATAGTATGCAATGCAGATTTGCGTGGCTGTGTCCTTCCAATTCTGTCTTCTTAGTTTATAGGTCCAGGAATAGGTCTGCTGGATCATATGGTAGCTCAGTGTTTACCTTTTAAAGGCACCTCTGTTCTGTTCTCCTTAGTGGCTCTTTCCAGGTTACGTCCCACTTAAAGTGGAGGGCATGTATTTCTTCCCAGCACCTTCAGGATTTATTCTTTGTAGTTTTTGCTGATGATTATTCTGAGTGGTGTGAGCTGATACCTCTTTGTGGTTGAATTTGCATGTGTCTCATAATGCGTTGAAATTGAGCTTTAAGACATGTCCTTTTTATTTTTCCAGCTGTGATTAGAGCTTATTTCTTCAAAGTGTTTTCTTAAAGTATGTGTCACCATTTGAAATATTTTGGCCATTATCTCCCTCAAGACATTTTGAGGACAGGTTTCATTTACAGCCCTGCAGTACTTGTTCACATGAAGTGACCATTAGCTCAGGCTTTAAACCTGCTTTTGCAGGTAACGGCCAGAGAGCGGCAGCCTTTCTACGTTTCCCATGCTGGTACTAGGGAAACAGACCTACCGGCCAGTGGTGTTCTTCGGTTATAAATGAGAGTGCAATGTGCCCGGATAAACCCACAAATGTTGATGTCTCCTTGCTTTTGTTTGTTTTTAAATTTAATTTATATTTATTATTAGAGTAATATTCCATTGTGTACGTGGACCACTTCTTCTTGGTGCATTCCTCGGTTGATGGACATTTTCATTGCTTCCAAGTGCTGGCTATGGTAAATCTTGCTGGCGTACAGGTTTGCCAGCCTGTGACTTTTTGATTCTCATTTTCTCAGGTGATAGGCCAAGCAGTGGTTGTGATTGATTGACTGGTAGCTCAATGTTTCCCTTTTCAAAGCACCTACATTGTGTTTTCATTAGTGGCTCTTTACATGCCCCCCCTTACACCCGAGGGTACGCATTTCTCCACACTCCCTTCACCGTTTATTTTTTGCAGCATTATTCCTAATGGCCATTCTGACTGCTGTGAGCTGATAGGTTTTTGTAATATGGGTATGCATGTCATTAAAATTTTTAAAATTCACCATATTCCTATTCCTTTTTCTTTTCTCTTAAAAGAAAAAACCGTGAGTACAATATAGCTCTTGAAATTGTCTTCTTAGGAAGGTTTCCCTCTTCTGAAGTTTTTGGTCGATTTTTGACCCCAGAAATTTTCTGGAAGGCAGGTGCCATTTACAGAAATGCAAGTTGGTGAAAATTTAGTCACCTTTTGCAGTGGGTTCAAAGCTGCTGTTGTGGGAAACGGCCACAAGGAGGTAGCATTTCTCCATTCCCCAATCTGGGTACTAGGGCAGCAGAGCCTTTCTGGAAGTCATTGTCCTAGGTTGTAAATTAGAATGGAATTTGCCAGGAGAAATCCCCATAAGTTTATGTCTCATTACTTCTTCTTGGTTTTAAAATTTTTTTAATCTGGGTAAAGTTTAGAATATTGTTTGTCCTAGGTGTACACAATCTGGTTCATTTACACATTATGTATGTCTATTAATGTACAGATCCTCTTCCCATGTAAAATATTACAGTGTTCTGTCGACCTCCCTTGCTATATGTTCGGTCTTTTTGATACATGTATATACTATGTATTTGTATATGTATAGTAACACTAATCTTCATTTCTCGATTTCCCCGCTCCTTTCCTTTTCGATGAGCATAGTTTGTTTTCTAAGCCTGTGAGTGTCTTTCTCTTTGGAAATATGTTCATCTGTGTCAGTTATTAGATAATGCCATAAGTGATAATATAGGTCTTTTGCTTTCCGACCTACTTC
This sequence comes from Balaenoptera physalus, assembly GCF_965194825.1. NCBI lineage: Eukaryota > Metazoa > Chordata > Mammalia > Artiodactyla > Balaenopteridae > Balaenoptera > Balaenoptera physalus. The sequence continues at coordinate 39,589,624 of NC_138887.1, read as the reverse complement.
ATGTTTTGTGATTATCTCCAGGCTCATCTATGGTGCCTCAAAGAGCAGTGCTTCAATGTTTTCCATAGCTAATATTCCATTGTGTACATGGACCACTTCTTCTTGGTGCATTCCTCTGTTGATGGACATTTTCGTTGCTTCCAAGTGTTGCCTATGGTAAATATTGCTGGAGTGCAGGTTTGCCAGCCTGTGATTTTTGATTTTCATTTTCTCAGGTGGTAGACCCAGCAGTGGGTATGATTGATTGACTGGTATGGTAGCTCAACGTTTACCTTTTCAAGGCACCTCAATTGTGCTTTCATTAGTGGCTCTTACCACGTCCCCCTTAGAATCGAGGGTACGCATTTCTCCACAATCACGTCAGCATTTATTGTTTGCAGCATTTTTGTTGATGGCCATTCTGACTGGTGTGAGCTGATAGGTTTTTGTAATTTGGGTTTACATGTCTGTAAAAATTCCTACAATTCATCATTTCTCCACACCTTTTTCTTTTCTGTTAAAAGAAAAAAGAAAAAATGTGTGAGTATAATATACCTCTTCAATTTTTCTTTTTGGAAGGTTGCACTCTAGAATTTTTTGGTCGATTTTCGGCCTCAGGATTTTTTGGAGGGCAGGTGTCATTTACAGAACTGCAATTGGTGAATATTTAGTGACCTTTTGCAGTGGGTTTAAAGCTGCTGTTGTGGGAAACGGCCACAAGGATGCAGCATTTCTCCATTCCCAAATCTGGGTACTAGGGCAGCAGAACCATTCTGGAAGTCGTTTGTATAGGTTGTAAATTTGAATGGAACGTGCCCGGAAAACCCCCCATAAGTTTATGTCTCATTACTCCTAGTTTGTTGTTTTAATTTTTTTCAATTAGCCTAATGGTTAGAATGTTGCTTGCCCAAGGTGTACACACTCTGGTTCATCTACATAGTCTATATACCTATTTATGTAGAGATCCTCTTCCCGTGTAAATTATTACAGAGTGTTCCGTAAACCTTCCTTGCTATTTGGTCAGTCTTTTTGATATATGTATATAATATGTATTTGTATACATATGGTAACGCTAATCTTCATTTATCCATTCCCCTCACCTTTCCTTTTAGATAAGCATAGTTTTTTTAATAAGTCTGTGATTGACTTTCTCTGTGGAAATATGTTCATTTGTGTCAGTTTTTAGATAACGCCTATAAGTGATATCGTAGGATATAGGACTTTTGCTTTCCGACTTACCTCATGTTCTGTGATTATCTCCAAGATCATCTATGGTGCCTCAAAGAGCAGTGTTTCATTGTTTTCCATGGCTAGTATTCATTGTGTACATGGACCACTTCTTCTTTATCCTTTCATGTGTTGATGGACATTTTGGTTGCTTCATTGCCTTGTCTATTGTGAATCAGGCTGCAGTGCAGCTTTTGCAGCCCGGGTCTTCTTCATTCTGGTCTTCTCAGGTGAGAGGCCCATTGGTGCACCTGCTGGATTGAATGGTACCTCAATTTTTACTTTTAAACGCAGCTCCTTTCTGTTCTCATTATTAGCGTCTAACCCTTTTACATCTCACCAGCAGCTAGAGGGTACACAGTTCTCTAAAACCTCTTAGGCATTTATTGTTTGTAGTCTTTTTTCCAATGGTCAGTCGACTGGTGTGAGTTGAAAACTTTTTGTAGATTAGATTGCATGAGTCTAATACTTCCTGAGGCTGAGCTTTTATCCATTTTCCTTTCTTTAAAAAGAGAGTGAGTAAAACATACCTCTTCATACTATCTTCTTGCAAATTTTGCCTGTTTTGAAATTTTTATCCATTCCCTACCTCAGCACAATTTTGAGGGCAGGTGTCCTTTACAGCCCTGAGTCCTTGTGAATGGTAAGTGACCATTAGCTGTGGGTTAAAAGCTGCTCTGGCGGGAATTGGCCACAAGGCGGCAGCATTTCTCCTTTACCAAATCTGGTTACTAGGGCAACAGAGCCTTACTGGAATTGGTGTTCTAGGTTGTAAATTAGAATGGAATGTGCGAGGAAAAAGCTCTTTAAGTTTATGTCTCATTACTTCTTGTTGGTATTTTTAACTTAATTTTTATTATTTATCACAGCAAACTTGAATACAATGTTTTGTTTGCTCTAGGTGTGCAAGATGTGGTTCTTTCACACATATACATATATCTATTCTTCTTTGGATCCTTTTCCCATGTAGGTTATGACACAATGTTGAGTAGTCTTCTCTTGGTATTGCATAGGTCTTTGGTGATTATATATTTCACTTGTGTTTGTATCTCTCTGTTAACGTCAATATGGTAATGTATCCAATCCTCACACCTTTCCATTTGGTCAACCATAAGTTTTTTTTAATGTATCTATGATAGTGTTTGTCTGTGGAAATATCTTTGTTTGTATCATTCTTTAGGTAACCCCTATATGTGATATGATAGTATATGTGTCTTTCGCTTTCTCACTTACTCCAAGTTGCGTGATTACTTCTAGACTCATCTATGGTGCTGCAAATGGCATTGTTTCATTTTTTCACTAGCTCATATTCCATCTGTACAGGTAGCAGTTCTTCTTTGTCCACCCATCTGCCGATGGGCTTTTTGGTTACTTCCATATCTTGGCTATTGTAATAGTATGCAATGCAGATTTGCGTGGCTGTGTCCTTCCAATTCTGTCTTCTTAGTTTATAGGTCCAGGAATAGGTCTGCTGGATCATATGGTAGCTCAGTGTTTACCTTTTAAAGGCACCTCTGTTCTGTTCTCCTTAGTGGCTCTTTCCAGGTTACGTCCCACTTAAAGTGGAGGGCATGTATTTCTTCCCAGCACCTTCAGGATTTATTCTTTGTAGTTTTTGCTGATGATTATTCTGAGTGGTGTGAGCTGATACCTCTTTGTGGTTGAATTTGCATGTGTCTCATAATGCGTTGAAATTGAGCTTTAAGACATGTCCTTTTTATTTTTCCAGCTGTGATTAGAGCTTATTTCTTCAAAGTGTTTTCTTAAAGTATGTGTCACCATTTGAAATATTTTGGCCATTATCTCCCTCAAGACATTTTGAGGGCAGGTTTCATTTACAGCCCTGCAGTACTTGTTCACATGAAGTGACCATTAGCTCAGGCTTTAAACCTGCTTTTGCAGGTAACGGCCAGAGAGCGGCAGCCTTTCTACGTTTCCCATGCTGGTACTAGGGAAACAGACCTACCGGCCAGTGGTGTTCTTCGGTTATAAATGAGAGTGCAAGGTGCCCGGATAAACCCACAAATGTTGATGTCTCCTTGCTTTTGTTTGTTTTTAAATTTAATTTATATTTATTATTAGAGTAATATTCCATTGTGTACGTGGACCACTTCTTCTTGGTGCATTCCTCGGTTGATGGACATTTTCATTGCTTCCAAGTGCTGGCTATGGTAAATCTTGCTGGCGTACAGGTTTGCCAGCCTGTGACTTTTTGATTCTCATTTTCTCAGGTGATAGGCCAAGCAGTGGTTGTGATTGATTGACTGGTAGCTCAATGTTTCCCTTTTCAAAGCACCTACATTGTGTTTTCATTAGTGGCTCTTTACATGCCCCCCCTTACAACCGAGGGTACGCATTTCTCCACACTCCCTTCACCGTTTATTTTTTGCAGCATTATTCCTAATGGCCATTCTGACTGCTGTGAGCTGATAGGTTTTTGTAATATGGGTATTCATGTCATTAAAATTTTTAAAATTCACCATATTCCTATTCCTTTTTCTTTTCTCTTAAAAGAAAAAACCGTGAGTACAATATAGCTCTTGAAATTGTCTTCTTAGGAAGGTTTCCCTCTTCTGAAGTTTTTGGTCGATTTTTGACCCCAGAAATTTTCTGGAAGGCAGGTGCCATTTACAGAAATGCAAGTTGGTGAAAATTTAGTCACCTTTTGCAGTGGGTTCAAAGCTGCTGTTGTGGGAAACGGCCACAAGGAGGTAGCATTTCTCCATTCCCCAATCTGGGTACTAGGGCAGCAGAGCCTTTCTGGAAGTCATTGTCCTAGGTTGTAAATTAGAATGGAATTTGCCAGGAGAAATCCCCATAAGTTTATGTCTCATTACTTCTTCTTGGTTTTAAAATTTTTTTAATCTGGGTAAAGTTTAGAATATTGTTTGTCCTAGGTGTACACAATCTGGTTCATTTACACATTATGTATGTCTATTAATGTACAGATCCTCTTCCCATGTAAAATATTACAGTGTTCTGTCGACCTCCCTTGCTATATGTTCGGTCTTTTTGATACATGTATATACTATGTATTTGTATATGTATAGTAACACTAATCTTCATTTCTCGATTTCCCCGCTCCTTTCCTTTTCGATGAGCATAGTTTGTTTTCTAAGCCTGTGAGTGTCTTTCTCTTTGGAAATATGTTCATCTGTGTCAGTTATTAGATAATGCCATAAGTGATAATATAGGTCTTTTGCTTTCCGACCTACTTCATGTTTTGTGATTATCTCCAGGCTCATCTATGGTGCCTCAAAGAGCAGTGCTTCAATGTTTTCCATAGCTAATATTCCATTGTGTACATGGACCACTTCTTCTTGGTGCATTCCTCTGTTGATGGACATTTTCGTTGCTTCCAAGTGTTGCCTATGGTAAATATTGCTGGAGTGCAGGTTTGCCAGCCTGTGATTTTTGATTTTCATTTTCTCAGGTGGTAGACCCAGCAGTGGGTATGATTGATTGACTGGTATGGTAGCTCAACGTTTACCTTTTCAAGGCACCTCAATTGTGCTTTCATTAGTGGCTCTTACCACGTCCCCCTTAGAATCGAGGGTACGCATTTCTCCACAATCACGTCAGCATTTATTGTTTGCAGCATTTTTGTTGATGGCCATTCTGACTGGTGTGAGCTGATAGGTTTTTGTAATTTGGGTTTACATGTCTGTAAAAATTCCTACAATTCATCATTTCTCCACACCTTTTTCTTTTCTGTTAAAAGAAAAAAGAAAAAATGTGTGAGTATAATATACCTCTTCAATTTTTCTTTTTGGAAGGTTGCACTCTAGAATTTTTTGGTCGATTTTCGGCCTCCGGATTTTTTGGAGGGCAGGTGTCATTTACAGAACTGCAATTGGTGAATATTTAGTGACCTTTTGCAGTGGGTTTAAAGCTGCTGTTGTGGGAAACGGCCACAAGGATGCAGCATTTCTCCATTCCCAAATCTGGGTACTAGGGCAGCAGAACCATTCTGGAAGTCGTTTGTATAGGTTGTAAATTTGAATGGAACGTGCCAGGAAAACCCCCCATAAGTTTATGTCTCATTACTCCTAGTTTGTTGTTTTAATTTTTTTCAATTAGCCTAATGGTTAGAATGTTGCTTGCCCAAGGTGTACACACTCTGGTTCATCTACATAGTCTATATACCTATTTATGTAGAGATCCTCTTCCCGTGTAAATTATTACAGAGTGTTCCGTAAACCTTCCTTGCTATTTGGTCAGTCTTTTTGATATATGTATATAATATGTATTTGTATACATATGGTAACGCTAATCTTCATTTATCCATTCCCCTCACCTTTCCTTTTAGATAAGCATAGTTTTTTTAATAAGTCTGTGATTGACTTTCTCTTTGGAAATATGTTCATTTGTGTCAGTTTTTAGATAACGCCTATAAGTGATATCGTAGGATATAGGACTTTTGCTTTCCGACTTACCTCATGTTCTGTGATTATCTCCAAGATCATCTATGGTGCCTCAAAGAGCAGTGTTTCATTGTTTTCCATGGCTAGTATTCATTGTGTACATGGACCACTTCTTCTTTATCCTTTCATCTGTTGATGGACATTTTGGTTGCTTCACTGCCTTGTCTATTGTGAATCAGGCTGCAGTGCAGCTTTTGCAGCCCGGGTCTTCTTCATTCTGGTCTTCTCAGGTGAGAGGCCCATTGGTGCACCTGCTGGATTGAATGGTACCTCAATTTTTACTTTTAAACGCAGCTCCTTTCTGTTCTCATTATTAGCGTCTAACCCTTTTACATCTCACCAGCAGCTAGAGGGTACACAGTTCTCTAAAACCTCTTAGGCATTTATTGTTTGTAGTCTTTTTTCCAATGGTCAGTCGACTGGTGTGAGTTGAAAACTTTTTGTAGATTAGATTGCATGAGTCTAATACTTCCTGAGGCTGAGCTTTTATCCATTTTCCTTTCTTTAAAAAGAGAGTGAGTAAAACATACCTCTTCATACTATCTTCTTGCAAATTTTGCCTGTTTTGAAATTTTTGTCCATTCCCTACCTCAGCACAATTTTGAGGGCAGGTGTCCTTTACAGCCCTGAGTCCTTGTGAATGGTAAGTGACCATTAGCTGTGGGTTAAAAGCTGCTCTGGCGGGAATTGGCCACAAGGCGGCAGCATATCTCCTTTACCAAATCTGGTTACTAGGGCAACAGAGCCTTACTGGAAGTGGTGTTCTAGGTTGTAAATTAGAATGGAATGTGCGAGGAAAAAGCTCTTTAAGTTTATGTCTCATTACTTCTTGTTGGTATTTTTAACTTAATTTTTATTATTTATCACAGCAAACTTGAATACAATGTTTTGTTTGCTCTAGGTGTGCAAGATGTGGTTCTTTCACACATATACATATATCTATTCTTCTTCGGATCCTTTTCCCATGTAGGTTATGACACAATGTTGAGTAGTCTTCTCTTGGTATTGCATAGGTCTTTGGTGATTATATATTTCACTTGTGTTTGTATCTCTCTGTTAACCTCAATATGGTAATGTATCCAATCCTCACACCTTTCCATTTGGTCAACCATAAGTTTTTTTAAATGTATCTATGATAGTGTTTGTCTGTGGAAATATCTTTGTTTGTATTATTCTTTAGGTAACCCCTATATGTGATATGATAGTATATGTGTCTTTCGCTTTCTCACTTACTCCAAGTTGCGTGATTACTTCTAGACTCATCTATGGTGCTGCAAATGGCATTGTTTCATTTTTTCACTAGCTCATAGTCCATCTGTACAGGTAGCAGTTCTTCTTTGTCCACCCATCTGCCGATGGGCTTTTTGGTTACTTCCATATCTTGGCTATTGTAATAGTATGCAATGCAGATTTGCGTGGCTGTGTCCTTCCAATTCTGTCTTCTTAGTTTATAGGTCCAGGAATAGGTCTGCTGGATCATATGGTAGCTCAGTGTTTACCTTTTAAAGGCACCTCTGTTCTGTTCTCCTTAGTGGCTCTTTCCAGGTTACGTCCCACTTAAAGTGGAGGGCATGTATTTCTTCCCAGCACCTTCAGGATTTATTCTTTGTAGTTTTTGCTGATGATTATTCTGAGTGGTGTGAGCTGATACCTCTTTGTGGTTGAATTTGCATGTGTCTCATAATGCGTTGAAATTGAGCTTGAAGACATGTCCTTTTTATTTTTCCAGCTGTGATTAGAGCTTATTTCTTCAAAGTGTTTTCTTAAAGTATGTGTCACCATTTGAAATATTTTGGCCATTATCTCCCTCAAGACATTTTGAGGACAGGTTTCATTTACAGCCCTGCAGTACTTGTTCACATGAAGTGACCATTAGCTCAGGCTTTAAACCTGCTTTTGCAGGTAACGGCCAGAGAGCGGCAGCCTTTCTACGTTTCCCATGCTGGTACTAGGGAAACAGACCTACCGGCCAGTGGTGTCCTTCGGTTATAAATTAGAGTGCAATGTGCCCGGATAAACCCACAAATGTTGATGTCTCCTTGCTTTTGTTTGTTTTTAAATTTAATTTATATTTATTATTAGAGTAATATTCCATTGTGTACGTGGACCACTTCTTCTTGGTGCATTCCTCGGTTGATGGACATTTTCATTGCTTCCAAGTGCTGGCTATGGTAAATCTTGCTGGCGTACAGGTTTGCCAGCCTGTGACTTTTTGATTCTCATTTTCTCAGGTGATAGGCCAAGCAGTGGTTGTGATTGATTGACTGGTAGCTCAATGTTTCCCTTTTCAAAGCACCTACATTGTGTTTTCATTAGTGGCTCTTTACATGCCCCCCCTTACAACCGAGGGTACGCATTTCTCCACACTCCCTTCACCGTTTATTTTTTGCAGCATTATTCCTAATGGCCATTCTGACTGCTGTGAGCTGATAGGTTTTTGTAACATGGGTATGCATGTCATTAAAATTTTTAAAATTCACCATATTCCTATTCCTTTTTCTTTTCTCTTAAAAGAAAAAACCGTGAGTACAATATAGCTCTTGAAATTGTCTTCTTAGGAAGGTTTCCCTCTTCTGAAGTTTTTGGTCGATTTTTGACCCCAGAAATTTTCTGGAAGGCAGGTGCCATTTACAGAAATGCAAGTTGGTGAAAATTTAGTCACCTTTTGCAGTGGGTTCAAAGCTGCTGTTGTGGGAAACGGCCACAAGGAGGTAGCATTTCTCCATTCCCCAATCTGGGTACTAGGGCAGCAGAGCCTTTCTGGAAGTCATTGTCCTAGGTTGTAAATTAGAATGGAATTTGCCAGGAGAAATCCCCATAAGTTTATGTCTCATTACTTCTTCTTGGTTTTAAAATTTTTTTAATCTGGGTAAAGTTTAGAATATTGTTTGTCCTAGGTGTACACAATCTGGTTCATTTACACATTATGTATGTCTATTAATGTACAGATCCTCTTCCCATGTAAAATATTACAGTGTTCTGTCGACCTCCCTTGCTATATGTTCGGTCTTTTTGATACATGTATATACTATGTATTTGTATATGTATAGTAACACTAATCTTCATTTCTCGATTTCCCCGCGCCTTTCCTTTTCGATGAGCATAGTTTGTTTTCTAAGCCTGTGAGTGTCTTTCTCTTTGGAAATATGTTCATCTGTGTCAGTTATTAGATAATGCCATAAGTGATAATATAGGTCTTTTGCTTTCCGACCTACTTCATGTTTTGTGATTATCTCCAGGCTCATCTATGGTGCCTCAAAGAGCAGTGCTTCAATGTTTTCCATAGCTAATATTCCATTGTGTACATGGACCACTTCTTCTTGGTGCATTCCTCTGTTGATGGACATTTTCGTTGCTTCCAAGTGTTGCCTATGGTAAATATTGCTGGAGTGCAGGTTTGCCAGCCTGTGATTTTTGATTTTCATTTTCTCAGGTGGTAGACCCAGCAGTGGGTATGATTGATTGACTGGTATGGTAGCTCAACGTTTACCTTTTCAAGGCACCTCAATTGTGCTTTCATTAGTGGCTCTTACCACGTCCCCCTTAGAATCGAGGGTACGCATTTCTCCACAATCACGTCAGCATTTATTGTTTGCAGCATTTTTGTTGATGGCCATTCTGACTGGTGTGAGCTGATAGGTTTTTGTAATTTGGGTTTACATGTCTGTAAAAATTCCTACAATTCATCATTTCTCCACACCTTTTTCTTTTCTGTTAAAAGAAAAAAGCAAAAATGTGTGAGTATAATATACCTCTTCAATTTTTCTTTTTGGAAGGGTGCACTCTAGAATTTTTTGGTCGATTTTCGGCCTCAGGATTTTTTGGAGGGCAGGTGTCATTTACAGAACTGCAATTGGTGAATATTTAGTGACCTTTTGCAGTGGGTTTAAAGCTGCTGTTGTGGGAAACGGCCACAAGGATGCAGCATTTCTCCATTCCCAAATCTGGGTACTAGGGCAGCAGAACCATTCTGGAAGTCGTTTGTATAGGTTGCAAATTTGGATGGAACGTGCCAGGAAAACCCCCCATAAGTTTATGTCTCATTACTCCTAGTTTGTTGTTTTAATTTTTTCAAATAGCCTAATGGTTAGAATGTTGCTTGCCCAAGGTGTACACACTCTGGTTCATCTACATAGTCTATATACCTATTTATGTAGAGATCCTCTTCCCGTGTAAATTATTACAGAGTGTTCCGTAAACCTTCCTTGCTATTTGGTCAGTCTTTTTGATATATGTATATAATATGTATTTGTATACATATGGTAACGCTAATCTTCATTTATCCATTCCCCCCACCTTTCCTTTTAGATAAGCATAGTTTTTTTAATAAGTCTGTGATTGACTTTCTCTGTGGAAATATGTTCATTTGTGTCAGTTATTAGATAACGCCTATAAGTGATATCGTAGGATATAGGACTTTTGCTTTCCGACTTACCTCATGTTCTGTGATTATCTCCAAGATCATCTATGGTGCCTCAAAGAGCAGTGTTTCATTGTTTTCCATGGCTAGTATTCATTGTGTACATGGACCACTTCTTCTTTATCCTTTCATCTGTTGATGGAAATTTTGGTTGCTTCACTGCCTTGTCTATTGTGAATCAGGCTGCAGTGCAGCTTTTGCAGCCCGGGTCTTCTTCATTCTGGTCTTCTCAGGTGAGAGGCCCATTGGTGCGCCTGCTGGATTGAATGGTACCTCAATTTTTCCTTTTAAACGCAGCTCCTTTCTGTTCTCATTATTAGCGTTTAAACCTCTTACATCTCACCAGCAGCTAGAGGGTACACAATTCTCTAAAACCTCTTCAGCATTTATTGTTTGTAGACTTTTTGCCAATGGTCAGTCGACTGGTGTGAGTTGAAAAGTTTTTGTAGATTAGATTGCATGAGTCTAATACTTCCTGAGGCTGAGCTTTTATCCATTTTCCTTTCTTTAAAAAGAGCGTGAGTAAAACTTACCTCTTCATACTATCTTCGTGAACATTTTGCCTGTTTTGAATTCTTTTATCCATTCCCTACCTCAGCACAATTTTGAGGGCAGGTGTCCTTTACAGCCCTGAGTCCTTGTGAATGGTAAATGACCATTAGTTGTGGGTTAAAAGCTTCTCTTGCGGGAAACGGCCACATGGCGGCAGCATTTCTCCTTTACCAAATCTGGTTACTAGGGCAACAGAGCCTTACTGGAAGTGGTGTTCTAGGTTGTAAATTAGAATGGAATGTGCGAGGAAAAAGCCCTTTAAGTTTATGTCTCATTACTTCTTGTTGGTATTTTTAACTTAATTTTAATTTTTATCACAGCAAACTTGAATACAATGTTTTGTTTGTTCTAGGTGTGCAAGATGTGGTTCTTTCACAAATATATATATATATATATTCTTCTTCGGATCCTTTTCCCATGTAGGTTATGACACAATGTTGAGTAGTCTTCTCTTGGTATTGCATAGGTCTTTGGTGATTATATATTTCACATGTGTTTGTATCTCTCAGTTAACCTCAATATGGTAATGTATCCAATCCTCACACCTTTCCATTTGGTCAACCATAAGTTTTTTTAATGTATCTATGATAGTGTTTGTCTGTGGAAATATCTTTGTTTGTATCATTCTTTAGGTAACCCCTATATGTGATACGATAGGATATGTGTCTTTCGCTTTCTCACTTACTCCAAGTTGCGTGATTACTTCTAGAATCATCTATGGTGCTGCAAATGGCATTGTTTCATTTTTTCACTAGCTCATATTCCATCTGTACAGGTAGCAGTTCTTCTTTGTCCACCCATCTGTCGATGGGCTTTTTGGTTACTTCCATATCTTTGCTATTGTAATAGTATGCAATGCAGATTTGCGTGGCTGTGTCCTTCCAATTCTGTCTTCTTAGTTTATAGGTCCAGGAATAGGTCTGCTGGATCATATGGTAGCTCAGTGTTTACCTTTTAAAGGCACCTCTGTTCTGTTCTCCTTAGTGGCTCTTTCCAGGTTACGTCCCACTTAAAGTGGAGGGCATGTATTTCTTCCCAGCACCTTCAGGATTTATTCTTTGTAGTTTTTGCTGATGATTATTCTGAGTGGTGTGAGCTGATACCTCTTTGTGGTTGAATTTGCATGTGTCTCATAATGCGTTGAAATTGAGCTTAAAGACACGTCCTTTTTATTTTTCCAGCTGTGATTAGAGCTTATTTCTTCAAAGTGTTTTCTTAAAGTATGTGTCACCATTTGAAATATTTTGGCCATTATCTCCCTCAAGACATTTTGAGGGCAGGTTTCATTTACAGCCCTGCAGTACTTGTTCACATGAAGTGACCATTAGCTCAGGCTTTAAACCTGCTTTTGCAGGTAACGGCCAGAGAGCGGCAGCCTTTCTACGTTTCCCATGCTGGTACTAGGGAAACAGACCTACCGGCCAGTGGTGTTCTTCGGTTATAAATGAGAGTGCAATGTGCCCGGATAAACCCACAAATGTTGATGTCTCCTTGCTTTTGTTTGTTTTTAAATTTAATTTATATTTATTATTAGAGTAATATTCCATTGTGTACGTGGACCACTTCTTCTTGGTGCATTCCTCGGTTGATGGACATTTTCATTGCTTCCAAGTGCTGGCTATGGTAAATCTTGCTGGTGTACAGGTTTGCCAGCCTGTGACTTTTTGATTCTCATTTTCTCAGGTGATAGGCCAAGCAGTGGTTGTGATTGATTGACTGGTAGCTCAATGTTTCCCTTTCAAAGCACCTACATTGTGTTTTCATTAGTGGCTCTTTACATGCCCCCCCTTACAACCGAGGGTACGCATTTCCATTTTGAGAAATGAAGATTAGTGTTACTATACATATACAAATACATAGTATATATATGTATCAAAAAGACCGAACATATAGCAAGTGAGGTCGACAGAACACTGTAATATTTTACATGGGAAGAGGATCTGTACATTAATAGACATACATAATGTATAAATGAACGAGATTGTGTACACCTAGGACAAACAATATTCTAAACTTTACCCAGGTTAAAAAAATTTTAAAACCAAGAAGAAGTAATGAGACAGAAACTTATGGGGATTTCTCCTGGCAAATTCCATTCTAATTTACAACCTAGGACAATGACTTCCAGAAAGGCTCTGCTGCCCTAGTACCCAGATTGGGGAATGGAGAAATGCTACCTCCTTGTGGCCGTTTCCCACAACAGCAGCTTTGAACCCACTGCAAAAGGTGACTAAATTTTCACCAACTTGCATTTCTGTAAATGGCACCTGCCTTCCAGAAAATTTCTGGGGTCAAAAATCGACCAAAAACTTCAGAAGAGGGCAACCTTCGAAGAAGACAATTTCAAGAGCTATATTGTACTCACGGTTTTTTCTTTTAAGAGAAAAGGAAAAGGCATAGGAAGATGATGAATTTTAAAAATTTTAATGACATGCATACCCATATGACAAAAACCTATCAGCTCTCAGCAGTCAGAATGGCCATTAGGAATAATGCTGCAAAAAATAAACGGTGAAGGGAGTGAGGAGAAATGCGTACCCTCGGTTGTAAGGGGGGGCATGTAAAGAGCCACTAATGAAAACACAATGTAGGTGCTTTGAAAAGGGAAACATTGAGCTACCAGTCAATCAATCACAACCACTGCTTGGCCTATCACCTGAGAAAATGAGAATCAAAAAGTCACAGGCTGGCAAACCTGTACGCCAGCAAGATTTACCATAGCCAGCACTTGGAAGCAATGAAAATGTCCATCAACCGAGGAATGCACCAAGAAGAAGTGGTCCACGTACACAATGGAATATTACTCTAATAATAAATATAAATTAAATTTAAAAACAAACAAAAGCAAGGAGACATCAACATTTGTGGGTTTATCCGGGCACATTGCACTCTAATTTATAACCGAAGAACACCACTGGCCGGTAGGTCTGTTTCCCTAGTACCAGCATGGGAAACGTAGAAAGGCTGCCGCTCTCTGGCCGTTACCTGCAAAAGCAAGTTTAAAGCCTGAGCTAATGGTCACTTCATAAGAACAAGTACTGCAGGGCTGTAAATGAAACCTGCCCTCAAAATGTCTTGAGGGAGATAATGGCCAAAATATTTCAAATGGTGACACATACTTTAAGAAAACACTTTGAAGAAATAAGCTCTAATCACAGCTGGAAAAATAAAAAGGACATGTCTTAAAGCTCAATTTCAACGCATTATGAGACACGTGCAAATTCAACCACAAAGAGGTATCAGCTCACACCACTCAGAATAATCATCAGCAAAAACTACAAAGAATAAATCCTGAAGGTGCTGGGAAGAAATACATGCCCTCCACTTTAAGTGGGACGTAACCTGGAAAGAGCCACTAAGGAGAACAGAACAGAGGTGCCTTTAAAAGGTAAACACTGAGCTACCATATGATCCAGCAGACCTATTCCTGGACCTATAAACTAAGAAGACAGAATTGGAAGGACACAGCCACGCAAATCTGCATTGCATACTATTACAATAGCCAAGATATGGAAGTAACCAAAACGCCCATCGACAGATGAGTGGACAAAGAAGAACTGCTACCTGTACAGATGGAATATGATCTAGTGAAAAAATGAAACAATGCCATTTGCAGCACCATAGATGAGTCTAGAAGTAATCACGCAACTTGGAGTAAGTGAGAAAGCGAAAGACACATATCCTATCATATCACATATAGAGGTTACCTAAAGAATGATACAAACAAAGATATTTCCACAGACAAACACTATCATAGATACATTAAAAAAACTTATGGTTGACCAAATGGAAAGGTGTGAGGATTGGATACATTACCATATTGAGGTTAACAGAGAGATAAAAACACATGTGAAATATATAATCACCAAAGACCTATGCAATACCAAGAGAAGACTACTCAACACTGTGTCATAACCTACATGGGAAAAGGATCCGAAGAAGAATAGATATATGTATATGTGTGAAAGAACCACATCTTGCACACCTAGAACAAACAAAACATTGTAATCAAGTTTGCTGTGATAAATAATAAAAATTAAGTTAAAAATACCAACAAGAAATAATGAGACATAAACTTAAAGAGCTTTTTCCTCGCACATTCCATTCTAATTTACAACCTAGAACACCACTTCCAGTAAGGCTCTGTTGCCCTAGTAACCAGATTTGGTAAAGGAGAAAGGCTGCCGCCTTGTGGCCAATTCCCGCCAGAGCAGCTTTTAAACCACAGCTAATGGTCACTTACCATTCACAAGGACTCAGGGCTGTAAAGGACACCTGCCCTCAAAATTGTGCTGAGGTAGGGAATGGATAAAAATTTCAAAACAGGCAAAATTTGCAAGAAGATAGTATGAAGAGGTATGTTTTACTCACTCTCTTTTTAAAGAAAGGAAAATGTATAAAAGCTCAGCTTCAGGAATTATTAGACTCATGCAATCTAATCTACAAAAAGTTTTCAACTCACACCAGTCGACTGACCATTGGAAAAAAGACTACAAACAATAAATGCCTAAGAGGTTTTAGAGAACTGTGTACCCTCTAGCTGCTGGTGAGATGTAAAAGGGTTAAACGCTAATAATGAGAACAGAAAGGAGCTGCGTTTAAAAGGAAAAATTGAGGTACCATTTAATCCAGCAGGTGCACCAATGGGCCTCTCACCTGAGAAGACCAGAATGAAGAAGACCCGGGCTGCAAAAGCTGCACTGCAGCCTGATTCACAATAGACAAGGCAGTGAAACAACCAAAATGTCCATCAACAGATGAAAGGATAAAGAAGAAGTGGTCCATGTACACAATGAATAATAGCCATGGAAAACAATCAAACACTGCTCTTTGAGGCACCATAGATGATCTTGGAGATAATCACAGAACATGAGGTAAGTCGGAAAGCAAATGTCCTATATCCTACGATATCACTTATAGGCGTTATCTAATAACTGACACATGAACATATTTCCACAGAGAAAGTCAATCACAGACTTATTAAAAAAACTATGCTTATCTAAAAGGAAAGGTGGGGGGAATGGATAAATGAAGATTAGCGTTACCTTATGTATACAAATACATATTATAAACATATATCAAAAAGACTGACCAAATAGCAAGGAAGGTTTACGGAACACTCTGTAATACTTTACACGGGAAGAGGATCTCTACATAAATAGGTATATAGAATATGTAGATGAACCAGAGTGTGTACACCTTGGACAAGCAACATTCTAACCATTACGCCAATTGAAAAAATTAAAACAACAAACTAGGAGTAATGAGACATAAACTTATGGGGGGTTTTCCTGGCACATTCCATTCAAATTTACAACCTATACAAACGACTTCCAGAATGGTTCTGCTGCCCTAGTACCCAGATTTGGGAATGGAGAAATGCTGCATCCTTGTGGCCGTTTCCCACAACAGCAGCTTTAAACCCACTGCAAAAGGTCACTAAATATTCACCAATTGCAGTTCTGTAAATGACACCTGCCCTCCAAAAAATCCTGAGGCCGAAAATCGACCAAAAAATTCTAGAGTGCAACCTTCCAAAAAGAAAATTTGAAGAGGTATATTATACTCACACATTTTTGCTTTTTTCTTTTAACAGAAAAGAAAAAGGTGTGGAGAAATGATGAATTGT
This sequence comes from Balaenoptera physalus, assembly GCF_965194825.1. NCBI lineage: Eukaryota > Metazoa > Chordata > Mammalia > Artiodactyla > Balaenopteridae > Balaenoptera > Balaenoptera physalus. Next base: position 39,573,393 of record NC_138887.1, on the reverse strand, counting down.
AGGAATTTTTACAGACATGTAAACCCAAATTACAAAAACCTATCAGCTCACACCAGTCAGAATGGCCATCAACAAAAATGCTGCAAACAATAAATGCTGACGTGATTGTGGAGAAATGCGTACCCTCGATTCTAAGGGGGACGTGGTAAGAGCCACTAATGAAAGCACAATTGAGGTGCCTTGAAAAGGTAAACGTTGAGCTACCATACCAGTCAATCAATCATACCCACTGCTGGGTCTACCACCTGAGAAAATGAAAATCATACATCACAGGCTGGCAAACCTGCACTCCAGCAATATTTACCATAGGCAACACTTGGAAGCAACGAAAATGTCCATCAACAGAGGAATGCACCAAGAAGAAGTGGTCCATGTACACAATGGAATATTAGCTATGGAAAACATTGAAGCACTGCTCTTTGAGGCACCATAGATGAGCCTGGAGATAATCACAAAACATGAAGTAGGTCGGAAAGCAAAAGACCTATATCCTATATTATCACTTATGGCATTATCTAATAACTGACACAGATGAACATATTTCCAAAGAGAAAGACACTCACAGGCTTAGAAAACAAACTATGCTCATCGAAAAGGAAAGGAGGGGGGAAATTGAGAAATGAAGATTAGTGTTACTATACATATACAAATACATAGTATATACATGTATCAAAAAGACCGAACATATAGCAAGGGAGGTCGACAGAACACTGTAATATTTTACATGGGAAGAGGATCTGTACATTAATAGACATACATAATGTATAAATGAACCAGATTGTGTACACCTAGGACAAACAATATTCTAAACTTTACCCAGGTTAAAAAAATTTTAAAACCAAGAAGAAGTAATGAGACAGAAACTTATGGGGATTTCTCCTGGCAAATTCCATTCTAATTTACAACCTAGGACAATGACTTCCAGAAAGGCTCTGCTGCCCTAGTACCCAGATTGGGGAATGGAGAAATGCTACCTCCTTGTGGCCGTTTCCCACAACAGCAGCTTTGAACCCACTGCAAAAGGTGACTAAATTTTCACCAACTTGCATTTCTGTAAATGGCACCTGCCTTCCAGAAAATTTCTGGGGTCAAAAATCGACCAAAAACTTCAGAAGAGGGCAACCTTCGAAGAAGACAATTTCAAGAGCTATATTGTACTCACGGTTTTTTTCTTTTAAGAGAAAAGAAAAAGGCATAGGAAGATGATGAATTTTAAAAATTTTAATGACATGCATACCCATATGACAAAAACCTATCAGCTCTCAGCAGTCAGAATGGCCATTAGGAATAATGCTGCAAAAAATAAACGGTGAAGGGAGTGAGGAGAAATGCGTACCCTCGGTTGTAAGGGGGGGCATGTAAAGAGCCACTAATGAAAACACAATGTAGGTGCTTTGAAAAGGGAAACATTGAGCTACCAGTCAATCAATCACAACCACTGCTTGGCCTATCACCTGAGAAAATGAGAATCAAAAAGTCACAGGCTGGCAAACCTGTACGCCAGCAACATTTACCATAGCCAGCACTTGGAAGCAATGAAAATGTCCATCAACCGAGGAATGCACCAAGAAGAAGTGGTCCACGTACACAATGGAATATTACTCTAATAATAAATATAAATTAAATTTAAAAACAAACAAAAGCAAGGAGACATCAACATTTGTGGGTTTATCCGGGCACATTGCACTCTAATTTATAACCGAAGGACACCACTGGCCGGTAGGTCTGTTTCCCTAGTACCAGCATGGGAAACGTAGAAAGGCTGCCGCTCTCTGGCCGTTACCTGCAAAAGCAGGTTTAAAGCCTGAGCTAATGGTCACTTCATAAGAACAAGTACTGCAGGGCTGTAAATGAAACCTGCCCTCAAAATGTCTTGAGGGAGATAATGGCCAAAATATTTCAAATGGTGACACATACTTTAAGAAAACACTTTGAAGAAATAAGCTCTAATCACAGCTGGAAAAATTAAAAGGACATGTCTTAAAGCTCAATTTCAACGCATTATGAGACACGTGCAAATTCAACCACAAAGAGGTATCAGCTCACACCACTCAGAATAATCATCAGCAAAAACTACAAAGAATAAATCCTGAAGGTGCTGGGAAGAAATACATGCCCTCCACTTTAAGTGGGACGTAACCTGGAAAGAGCCACTAAGGAGAACAGAACAGAGGTGCCTTTAAAAGGTAAACACTGAGCTACCATATGATCCAGCAGACCTATTCCTGGACCTATAAACTAAGAAGACAGAATTGGAAGGACACAGCCACGCAAATCTGCATTGCATACTATTACAATAGCCAAGATATGGAAGTAACCAAAACGCCCATCGACAGATGGGTGGACAAAGAAGAACTGCTACCTGTACAGATGGAATATGATCTAGTGAAAAAATGAAACAATGCCATTTGCAGCACCATAGATGAGTCTAGAAGTAATCACGCAACTTGGAGTAAGTGAGAAAGCGAAAGACACATATCCTATCATATCACATATAGAGGTTACCTAAAGAATGATACAAACAAAGATATTTCCACAGACAAACACTATCATAGATACATTAAAAAAACTTATGGTTGACCAAATGGAAAGGTGTGAGGATTGGATACATTACCATATTGAGGTTAACAGAGAGATACAAACACATGTGAAATATATAATCACCAAAGACCTATGCAATACCAAGAGAAGACTACTCAACATTGTGTCATAACCTACATGGGAAAAGGATCCGAAGAAGAATAGATATATGTATATGTGTGAAAGAACCACATCTTGCACACCTAGAACAAACAAAACATTGTAATCAAGTTTGCTGTGATAAATAATAAAAATTAAGTTAAAAATACCAACAAGAAGTAATGAGACATAAACTTAAAGAGCTTTTTCCTCGCACATTCCATTCTAATTTACAACCTAGAACACCACTTCCAGTAAGGCTCTGTTGCCCTAGTAACCAGATTTGGTAAAGGAGAAATGCTGCCGCCTTGTGTCCAATTCCCGCCAGAGCAGCTTTTAAACCACAGCTAATGGTCACTTACCATTCACAAGGACTCAGGGCTGTAAAGGACACCTGCCCTCAAAATTGTGCTGAGGTAGGGAATGGATAAAAATTTCAAAACAGGCAAAATTTGCAAGAAGATAGTATGAAGAGGTATGTTTTACTCACTCTCTTTTTAAAGAAAGGAAAATGTATAAAAGCTCAGCCTCAGGAAGTATTAGACTCATGCAATCTAATCTACAAAAAGTTTTCAACTCACACCAGTCGACTGACCATTGGAAAAAAGACTACAAACAATAAATGCCTAAGAGGTTTTAGAGAACTGTGTACCCTCTAGCTGCTGGTGAGATGTAAAAGGGTTAAACGCTAATAATGAGAACAGAAAGGAGCTGCGTTTAAAAGGAAAAATTGAGGTACCATTTAATCCAGCAGGTGCACCAATGGGCCTCTCACCTGAGAAGACCAGAATGAAGAAGACCCGGGCTGCAAAAGCTGCACTGCAGCCTGATTCACAATAGACAAGGCAGTGAAACAACCAAAATGTCCATCAACAGATGAAAGGATAAAGAAGAAGTGGTCCATGTACACAATAAATAATAGCCATGGAAAACAATCAAACACTGCTCTTTGAGGCACCATAGATGATCTTGGAGATAATCACAGAACATGAGGTAAGTCGGAAAGCAAAAGTCCTATATCCTATGATATCACTTATAGGCATTATCTAATAACTGACACATGAACATATTTCCACAGAGAAAGTCAATCACAGACTTATTAAAAAAACTATGCTTATCTAAAAGGAAAGGTGGGGGGAATGGATAAATGAAGATTAGCGTTACCTTATGTATACAAATACATATTATATACATATATCAAAAAGACTGACCAAATAGCAAGGAAGGTTTACGGAACACTCTGTAATACTTTACACGGGAAGAGGATCTCTACATAAATAGGTATATAGAATATGTAGATGAACCAGAGTGTGTACACCTTGGACAAGCAACATTCTAACCATTACGCCAATTGAAAAAATTAAAACAACAAACTAGGAGTAATGAGACATAAACTTATGGGGGGTTTTCCTGGCACATTCCATTCAAATTTACAACCTATACAAACGACTTCCAGAATGGTTCTGCTGCCCTAGTACCCAGATTTGGGAATGGAGAAATGCTGCATCCTTGTGGCCGTTTCCCACAACAGCAGCTTTAAACCCACTGCAAAAGGTCACTAAATATTCACCAATTGCAGTTCTGTAAATGACACCTGTCCTCCAAAAAATCCTGAGGCCGAAAATCGACCAAAAAATTCTAGAGTGCAACCTTCCAAAAAGAAAATTTGAAGAGGTATATTATACTCACAAATTTTTGCTTTTTTCTTTTAACAGAAAAGAAAAAGGTGTGGAGAAATGATGAATTGTAGGAATTTTTACAGACATGTAAACCCAAATTACAAAAACCTATCAGCTCACACCAGTCAGAATGGCCATCAACAAAAATGCTGCAAACAATAAATGCTGACGTGATTGTGGAGAAATGCGTACCCTCGATTCTAAGGGGGACGTGGTAAGAGCCACTAATGAAAGCACAATTGAGGTGCCTTGAAAAGGTAAACGTTGAGCTACCATACCAGTCAATCAATCATACCCACTGCTGGGTCTACCACCTGAGAAAATGAAAATCATACATCACAGGCTGGCAAACCTGCACTCCAGCAATATTTACCATAGGCAACACTTGGAAGCAACGAAAATGTCCATCAACAGAGGAATGCACCAAGAAGAAGTGGTCCATGTACACAATGGAATATTAGCTATGGAAAACATTGAAGCACTGCTCTTTGAGGCACCATAGATGAGCCTGGAGATAATCACAAAACATGAAGTAGGTCGGAAAGCAAAAGACCTATATCCTATATTATCACTTATGGCATTATCTAATAACTGACACAGATGAACATATTTCCAAAGAGAAAGACACTCACAGGCTTAGAAAACAAACTATGCTCATCGAAAAGGAAAGGAGGGGGGAAATTGAGAAATGAAGATTAGTGTTACTATACATATACAAATACATAGTATATACATGTATCAAAAAGACCGAACATATAGCAAGGGAGGTCGACAGAACACTGTAATATTTTACATGGGAAGAGGATCTGTACATTAATAGACATACATAATGTATAAATGAACCAGATTGTGTACACCTAGGACAAACAATATTCTAAACTTTACCCAGGTTAAAAAAATTTTAAAACCAAGAAGAAGTAATGAGACAGAAACTTATGGGGATTTCTCCTGGCAAATTCCATTCTAATTTACAACCTAGGACAATGACTTCCAGAAAGGCTCTGCTGCCCTAGTACCCAGATTGGGGAATGGAGAAATGCTACCTCCTTGTGGCCGTTTCCCACAACAGCAGCTTTGAACCCACTGCAAAAGGTGACTAAATTTTCACCAACTTGCATTTCTGTAAATGGCACCTGCCTTCCAGAAAATTTCTGGGGTCAAAAATCGACCAAAAACTTCAGAAGAGGGCAACCTTCGAAGAAGACAATTTCAAGAGCTATATTGTACTCACGGTTTTTTTCTTTTAAGAGAAAAGAAAAAGGCATAGGAAGATGATGAATTTTAAAAATTTTAATGACATGCATACCCATATGACAAAAACCTATCAGCTCTCAGCAGTCAGAATGGCCATTAGGAATAATGCTGCAAAAAATAAACGGTGAAGGGAGTGAGGAGAAATGCGTACCCTCGGTTGTAAGGGGGGGCATGTAAAGAGCCAATAATGAAAACACAATGTAGGTGCTTTGAAAAGGGAAACATTGAGCTACCAGTCAATCAATCACAACCACTGCTTGGCCTATCACCTGAGAAAATGAGAATCAAAAAGTCACAGGCTGGCAAACCTGTACGCCAGCAAGATTTACCATAGCCAGCACTTGGAAGCAATGAAAATGTCCATCAACCGAGGAATGCACCAAGAAGAAGTGGTCCACGTACACAATGGAATATTACTCTAATAATAAATATAAATTAAATTTAAAAACAAACAAAAGCAAGGAGACATCAACATTTGTGGGTTTATCCGGGCACATTGCACTCTAATTAATAACCGAAGAACACCACTGGCCGGTAGGTCTGTTTCCCTAGTACCATCATGGGAAACGTAGAAAGGCTGCCGCTCTCTTGCCGTTACCTGCAAAAGCAGGTTTAAAGCCTGAGCTAATGGTCACTTCATAAGAACAAGTACTGCAGGGCTGTAAATGAAACCTGCCCTCAAAATGTCTTGAGGGAGATAATGGCCAAAATATTTCAAATGGTGACACATACTTTAAGAAAACACTTTGAAGAAATAAGCTCTAATCACAGCTGGAAAAATAAAAAGGACATGTCTTAAAGCTCAATTTCAACGCATTATGAGACACGTGCAAATTCAACCACAAAGAGGTATCAGCTCACACCACTCAGAATAATCATCAGCAAAAACTACAAAGAATAAATCCTGAAGGTGCTGGGAAGAAATACATGCCCTCCACTTTAAGTGGGACGTAACCTGGAAAGAGCCACTAAGGAGAACAGAACAGAGGTGCCTTTAAAAGGTAAACACTGAGCTACCATATGATCCAGCAGACCTATTTCTGGACCTATAAACTAAGAAGACAGAATTGGAAGGACACAGCCACGCAAATCTGCATTGCATACTATTACAATAGCCAAGATATGGAAGTAACCAAAAAGCCCATCGGCAGATGGGTGGACAAAGAAGAACTGCTACCTGTACAGATGGAATATGAGCTAGTGAAAAAATGAAACAATGCCATTTGCAGAACCATAGATGAGTCTAGAAGTAATCACGCAACTTGGAGTAAGTGAGAAAGCGAAAGACACATATCCTATCATATCACATATAGAGGTTACCTAAAGAATGATACAGACAAAGATATTTCCACAGACAAACACTATCATAGATACATTAAAAAAACTTATGGTTGAACAAATGGAAAGGTGTGAGGATTGGATACATTACCATATTGAGGTTAACAGAGAGATACAAACACATGTGAAATATATAATCACCAAAGACCTATGCAATACCAAGAGAAGACTACTCAACATTGTGTCATAACCTCCATGGGAAAAGGATCCGAAGAAGAATAGATATATGTATATGTGTGAAAGAACCACATCTTGCACACCTAGAACAAACAAAACATTGTAATCAAGTTTGCTGTGATAAATAATAAAAATTAAGTTAAAAATACCAACAAGAAGTAATGAGACATAAACTTAAAGAGCTTTTTCCTCGCACATTCCATTCTAATTTACAACCTAGAACACCACTTCCAGTAAGGCTCTGTTGCCCTAGTAACCAGATTTGGTAAAGGAGAAATGCTGCCGCCTTGTGGCCAATTCCCGCCAGAGCAGCTTTTAACCCACAGCTAATGGTCACTTACCATTCACAAGGACTCAGGGCTGTAAAGGACACCTGCCCTCAAAATTGTGCTGAGGTAGGGAATGGATAAAAATTTCAAAACAGGCAAAATTTGCAAGAAGATAGTATGAAGAGGTATGTTTTACTCACTCTCTTTTTAAAGAAAGGAAAATGTATAAAAGCTCAGCCTCAGGAAGTATTAGACTCATGCAATCTAATCTACAAAAAGTTTTCAACTCACACCAGTCGACTGACCATTGGAAAAAAGACTACAAACAATAAATGCCTAAGAGGTTTTAGAGAACTGTGTACCCTCTAGCTGCTGGTGAGATGTAAAAGGGTTAAACGCTAATAATGAGAACAGAAAGGAGCTGCGTTTAAAAGGAAAAATTGAGGTACCATTTAATCCAGCAGGTGCACCAATGGGCCTCTCACCTGAGAAGACCAGAATGAAGAAGACCCGGGCTGCAAAAGCTGCACTGCAGCCTGATTCACAATAGACAAGGCAGTGAAACAACCAAAATGTCCATCAACAGATGAAAGGATAAAGAAGAAGTGGTCCATGTACACAATGAATAATAGCCATGGAAAACAATCAAACACTGCTCTTTGAGGCACCATAGATGATCTTGGAGATAATCACAGAACATGAGGTAAGTCGGAAAGCAAAAGTCCTATATCCTATGATATCACTTATAGGCATTATCTAATAACTGACACATAAACATATTTCCACAGAGAAAGTCAATCACAGACTTATTAAAAAAACTATGCTTATCTAAAAGGAAAGGTGGGGGGAATGGATAAATGAAGATTAGCGTTACCTTATGTATACAAATACATATTATATACATATATCAAAAAGACTGACCAAATAGCAAGGAAGGTTTACGGAACACTCTGTAATACTTTACACGGGAAGAGGATCTCTACATAAATAGGTATATAGAATATGTAGATGAACCAGAGTGTGTACACCTTGGACAAGCAACATTCTAACCATTACGCCAATTGAAAAAATTAAAACAACAAACTAGGAGTAATGAGACATAAACTTATGGGGGGTTTTCCTGGCACATTCCATTCAAATTTACAACCTATACAAACGACTTCCAGAATGGTTCTGCTGCCCTATTACCCAGATTTGGGAATGGAGAAATGCTGCATCCTTGTGGCCGTTTCCCACAACAGCAGCTTTAAACCCACTGCAAAAGGTCACTAAATATTCACCAATTGCAGTTCTGTAAATGACACCTGCCCTCCAAAAAATCCTGAGGCCGAAAATCGACCAAAAAATTCTAGAGTGCAACCTTCCAAAAAGAAAATTTGAAGAGGTATATTATACTCACACATTTTTGCTTTTTTCTTTTAACAGAAAAGAAAAAGGTGTGGAGAAATGATGAATTGTAGGAATTTTTACAGACATGTAAACCCAAATTACAAAAACCTATCAGCTCACACCAGTCAGAATGGCCATCAACAAAAATGCTGCAAACAATAAATGCTGACGTGATTGTGGAGAAATGCGTACCCTCGATTCTAAGGGGGACGTGGTAAGAGCCACTAATGAAAGCACAATTGAGGTGCCTTGAAAAGGTAAACGTTGAGCTACCATACCAGTCAATCAATCATACCCACTGCTGGGTCTACCACCTGAGAAAATGAAAATCATACATCACAGGCTGGCAAACCTGCACTCCAGCAATATTTACCATAGGCAACACTTGGAAGCAACGAAAATGTCCATCAACAGAGGAATGCACCAAGAAGAAGTGGTCCATGTACACAATGGAATATTAGCTATGGAAAACATTGAAGCACTGCTCTTTGAGGCACCATAGATGAGCCTGGAGATAATCACAAAACATGAAGTAGGTCGGAAAGCAAAAGACCTATATCCTATATTATCACTTATGGCATTATCTAATAACTGACACAGATGAACATATTTCCAAAGAGAAAGACACTCACAGGCTTAGAAAACAAACTATGCTCATCGAAAAGGAAAGGAGGGGGGAAATTGAGAAATGAAGATTAGTGTTACTATACATATACAAATACATAGTATATACATGTATCAAAAAGACCGAACATATAGCAAGGGAGGTCGACAGAACACTGTAATATTTTACATGGGAAGAGGATCTGTACATTAATAGACATACATAATGTATAAATGAACCAGATTGTGTACACCTAGGACAAACAATATTCTAAACTTTACCCAGGTTAAAAAAATTTTAAAACCAAGAAGAAGTAATGAGACAGAAACTTATGGGGATTTCTCCTGGCAAATTCCATTCTAATTTACAACCTAGGACAATGACTTCCAGAAAGGCTCTGCTGCCCTAGTACCCAGATTGGGGAATGGAGAAATGCTACCTCCTTGTGGCCGTTTCCCACAACAGCAGCTTTGAACCCACTGCAAAAGGTGACTAAATTTTCACCAACTTGCATTTCTGTAAATGGCACCTGCCTTCCAGAAAATTTCTGGGGTCAAAAATCGACCAAAAACTTCAGAAGAGGGCAACCTTCGAAGAAGACAATTTCAAGAGCTATATTGTACTCACGGTTTTTTTCTTTTAAGAGAAAAGAAAAAGGCATAGGAAGATGATGAATTTTAAAAATTTTAATGACATGCATACCCATATGACAAAAACCTATCAGCTCTCAGCAGTCAGAATGGCCATTAGGAATAATGCTGCAAAAAATAAACGGTGAAGGGAGTGAGGAGAAATGCGTACCCTCGGTTGTAAGGGGGGGCATGTAAAGAGCCACTAATGAAAACACAATGTAGGTGCTTTGAAAAGGGAAACATTGAGCTACCAGTCAATCAATCACAACCACTGCTTGGCCTATCACCTGAGAAAATGAGAATCAAAAAGTCACAGGCTGGCAAACCTGTACGCCAGCAACATTTACCATAGCCAGCACTTGGAAGCAATGAAAATGTCCATCAACCGAGGAATGCACCAAGAAGAAGTGGTCCAGGTACACAATGGAATATTACTCTAATAATAAATATAAATTAAATTTAAAAACAAACAAAAGCAAGGAGACATCAACATTTGTGGGTTTATCCCGGCACATTGCACTCTAATTTATAACCGAAGGACACCACTGGCCGGTAGGTCTGTTTCCCTAGTACCAGCATGGGAAACGTAGAAAGGCTGCCGCTCTCTGGCCGTTACCTGCAAAAGCAGGTTTAAAGCCTGAGCTAATGGTCACTTCATAAGAACAAGTACTGCAGGGCTGTAAATGAAACCTGCCCTCAAAATGTCTTGAGGGAGATAATGGCCAAAATATTTCAAATGGTGACACATACTTTAAGAAAACACTTTGAAGAAATAAGCTCTAATCACAGCTGGAAAAATTAAAAGGACATGTCTTAAAGCTCAATTTCAACGCATTATGAGACACGTGCAAATTCAACCACAAAGAGGTATCAGCTCACACCACTCAGAATAATCATCAGCAAAAACTACAAAGAATAAATCCTGAAGGTGCTGGGAAGAAATACATGCCCTCCACTTTAAGTGGGACGTAACCTGGAAAGAGCCACTAAGGAGAACAGAACAGAGGTGCCTTTAAAAGGTAAACACTGAGCTACCATATGATCCAGCAGACCTATTCCTGGACCTATAAACTAAGAAGACAGAATTGGAAGGACACAGCCACGCAAATCTGCATTGCATACTATTACAATAGCCAAGATATGGAAGTAACCAAAACGCCCATCGACAGATGGGTGGACAAAGAAGAACTGCTACCTGTACAGATGGACTATGAGCTAGTGAAAAAATGAAACAATGCCATTTGCAGCACCATAGATGAGTCTAGAAGTAATCACGCAACTTGGAGTAAGTGAGAAAGCGAAAGACACATATCCTATCATATCACATATAGAGGTTACCTAAAGAATGATACAAACAAAGATATTTCCACAGACAAACACTATCATAGATACATTAAAAAAACTTATGGTTGACCAAATGGAAAGGTGTGAGGATTGGATACATTACCATATTGAGGTTAACAGAGAGATACAAACACATGTGAAATATATAATCACCAAAGACCTATGCAATACCAAGAGAAGACTACTCAACATTGTGTCATAACCTACATGGGAAAAGGATCCGAAGAAGAATAGATATATGTATATGTGTGAAAGAACCACATCTTGCACACCTAGAACAAACAAAACATTGTAATCAAGTTTGCTGTGATAAATAATAAAAATTAAGTTAAAAATACCAACAAGAAGTAATGAGACATAAACTTAAAGAGCTTTTTCCTCGCACATTCCATTCTAATTTACAACCTAGAACACCACTTCCAGTAAGGCTCTGTTGCCCTAGTAACCAGATTTGGTAAAGGAGAAATGCTGCCGCCTTGTGGCCAATTCCCGCCAGAGCAGCTTTTAACCCACAGCTAATGGTCACTTACCATTCACAAGGACTCAGGGCTGTAAAGGACACCTGCCCTCAAAATTGTGCTGAGGTAGGGAATGGATAAAAATTTCAAAACAGGCAAAATTTGCAAGAAGATAGTATGAAGAGGTATGTTTTACTCACTCTCTTTTTAAAGAAAGGAAAATGTATAAAAGCTCAGCCTCAGGAAGTATTAGACTCATGCAATCTAATCTACAAAAAGTTTTCAACTCACACCAGTCGACTGACCATTGGAAAAAAGACTACAAACAATAAATGCCTAAGAGGTTTTAGAGAACTGTGTACCCTCTAGCTGCTGGTGAGATGTAAAAGGGTTAAACGCTAATAATGAGAACAGAAAGGAGCTGCGTTTAAAAGGAAAAATTGAGGTACCATTTAATCCAGCAGGTGCACCAATGGGCCTCTCACCTGAGAAGACCAGAATGAAGAAGACCCGGGCTGCAAAAGCTGCACTGCAGCCTGATTCACAATAGACAAGGCAGTGAAACAACCAAAATGTCCATCAACAGATGAAAGGATAAAGAAGAAGTGGTCCATGTACACAATGAATAATAGCCATGGAAAACAATCAAACACTGCTCTTTGAGGCACCATAGATGATCTTGGAGATAATCACAGAACATGAGGTAAGTCGGAAAGCAAAAGTCCTATATCCTATGATATCACTTATAGGCATTATCTAATAACTGACACATAAACATATTTCCACAGAGAAAGTCAATCACAGACTTATTAAAAAAACTATGCTTATCTAAAAGGAAAGGTGGGGGGAATGGATAAATGAAGATTAGCGTTACCTTATGTATACAAATACATATTATATACATATATCAAAAAGACTGACCAAATAGCAAGGAAGGTTTACGGAACACTCTGTAATACTTTACACGGGAAGAGGATCTCTACATAAATAGGTATATAGAATATGTAGATGAACCAGAGTGTGTACACCTTGGACAAGCAACATTCTAACCATTACGCCAATTGAAAAAATTAAAACAACAAACTAGGAGTAATGAGACATAAACTTATGGGGGGTTTTCCTGGCACATTCCATTCAAATTTACAACCTATACAAACGACTTCCAGAATGGTTCTGCTGCCCTATTACCCAGATTTGGGAATGGAGAAATGCTGCATCCTTGTGGCCGTTTCCCACAACAGCAGCTTTAAACCCACTGCAAAAGGTCACTAAATATTCACCAATTGCAGTTCTGTAAATGACACCTGCCCTCCAAAAAATCCTGAGGCCGAAAATCGACCAAAAAATTCTAGAGTGCAACCTTCCAAAAAGAAAATTTGAAGAGGTATATTATACTCACACATTTTTGCTTTTTTCTTTTAACAGAAAAGAAAAAGGTGTGGAGAAATGATGAATTGTAGGAATTTTTACAGACATGTAAACCCAAATTACAAAAACCTATCAGCTCACACCAGTCAGAATGGCCATCAACAAAAATGCTGCAAACAATAAATGCTGACGTGATTGTGGAGAAATGCGTACCCTCGATTCTAAGGGGGACGTGGTAAGAGCCACTAATGAAAGCACAATTGAGGTGCCTTGAAAAGGTAAACGTTGAGCTACCATACCAGTCAATCAATCATACCCACTGCTGGGTCTACCACCTGAGAAAATGAAAATCATACATCACAGGCTGGCAAACCTGCACTCCAGCAATATTTACCATAGGCAACACTTGGAAGCAACGAAAATGTCCATCAACAGAGGAATGCACCAAGAAGAAGTGGTCCATGTACACAATGGAATATTAGCTATGGAAAACATTGAAGCACTGCTCTTTGAGGCACCATAGATGAGCCTGGAGATAATCACAAAACATGAAGTAGGTCGGAAAGCAAAAGACCTATATCCTATATTATCACTTATGGCATTATCTAATAACTGACACAGATGAACATATTTCCAAAGAGAAAGACACTCACAGGCTTAGAAAACAAACTATGCTCATCGAAAAGGAAAGGAGGGGGGAAATTGAGAAATGAAGATTAGTGTTACTATACATATACAAATACATAGTATATACATGTATCAAAAAGACCGAACATATAGCAAGGGAGGTCGACAGAACACTGTAATATTTTACATGGGAAGAGGATCTGTACATTAATAGACATACATAATGTATAAATGAACCAGATTGTGTACACCTAGGACAAACAATATTCTAAACTTTACCCAGGTTAAAAAAATTTTAAAACCAAGAAGAAGTAATGAGACAGAAACTTATGGGGATTTCTCCTGGCAAATTCCATTCTAATTTACAACCTAGGACAATGACTTCCAGAAAGGCTCTGCTGCCCTAGTACCCAGATTGGGGAATGGAGAAATGCTACCTCCTTGTGGCCGTTTCCCACAACAGCAGCTTTGAACCCACTGCAAAAGGTGACTAAATTTTCACCAACTTGCATTTCTGTAAATGGCACCTGCCTTCCAGAAAATTTCTGGGGTCAAAAATCGACCAAAAACTTCAGAAGAGGGCAACCTTCGAAGAAGACAATTTCAAGAGCTATATTGTACTCACGGTTTTTTTCTTTTAAGAGAAAAGAAAAAGGCATAGGAAGATGATGAATTTTAAAAATTTTAATGACATGCATACCCATATGACAAAAACCTATCAGCTCTCAGCAGTCAGAATGGCCATTAGGAATAATGCTGCAAAAAATAAACGGTGAAGGGAGTGAGGAGAAATGCGTACCCTCGGTTGTAAGGGGGGGCATGTAAAGAGCCACTAATGAAAACACAATGTAGGTGCTTTGAAAAGGGAAACATTGAGCTACCAGTCAATCAATCACAACCACTGCTTGGCCTATCACCTGAGAAAATGAGAATCAAAAAGTCACAGGCTGGCAAACCTGTACGCCAGCAACATTTACCATAGCCAGCACTTGGAAGCAATGAAAATGTCCATCAACCGAGGAATGCACCAAGAAGAAGTGGTCCACGTACACAATGGAATATTACTCTAATAATAAATATAAATTAAATTTAAAAACAAACAAAAGCAAGGAGACATCAACATTTGTGGGTTTATCCGGGCACATTGCACTCTAATTTATAACCGAAGGACACCACTGGCCGGTAGGTCTGTTTCCCTAGTACCAGCATGGGAAACGTAGAAAGGCTGCCGCTCTCTGGCCGTTACCTGCAAAAGCAGGTTTAAAGCCTGAGCTAATGGTCACTTCATAAGAACAAGTACTGCAGGGCTGTAAATGAAACCTGCCCTCAAAATGTCTTGAGGGAGATAATGGCCAAAATATTTCAAATGGTGACACATACTTTAAGAAAACACTTTGAAGAAATAAGCTCTAATCACAGCTGGAAAAATTAAAAGGACATGTCTTAAAGCTCAATTTCAACGCATTATGAGACACGTGCAAATTCAACCACAAAGAGGTATCAGCTCACACCACTCAGAATAATCATCAGCAAAAACTACAAAGAATAAATCCTGAAGGTGCTGGGAAGAAATACATGCCCTCCACTTTAAGTGGGACGTAACCTGGAAAGAGCCACTAAGGAGAACAGAACAGAGGTGCCTTTAAAAGGTAAACACTGAGCTACCATATGATCCAGCAGACCTATTCCTGGACCTATAAACTAAGAAGACAGAATTGGAAGGACACAGCCACGCAAATCTGCATTGCATACTATTACAATAGCCAAGATATGGAAGTAACCAAAACGCCCATCGACAGATGGGTGGACAAAGAAGAACTGCTACCTGTACAGATGGACTATGAGCTAGTGAAAAAATGAAACAATGCCATTTGCAGCACCATAGATGAGTCTAGAAGTAATCACGCAACTTGGAGTAAGTGAGAAAGCGAAAGACACATATCCTATCATATCACATATAGAGGTTACCTAAAGAATGATACAAACAAAGATATTTCCACAGACAAACACTATCATAGATACATTAAAAAAACTTATGGTTGACCAAATGGAAAGGTGTGAGGATTGGATACATTACCATATTGAGGTTAACAGAGAGATACAAACACATGTGAAATATATAATCACCAAAGACCTATGCAATACCAAGAGAAGACTACTCAACATTGTGTCATAACCTACATGGGAAAAGGATCCGAAGAAGAATAGATATATGTATATGTGTGAAAGCACCACATCTTGCACACCTAGAACACACAAAACATTGTAATCAAGTTTGCTGTGATAAATAATAAAAATTAAGTTAAAAATACCAACAAGAAGTAATGAGACATAAACTTAAAGAGCTTTTTCCTCGCACATTCCATTCTAATTTACAACCTAGAACACCACTTCCAGTAAGGCTCTGTTGCCCTAGTAACCAGATTTGGTAAAGGAGAAATGCTGCCGCCTTGTGTCCAATTCCCGCCAGAGCAGCTTTTAAACCACAGCTAATGGTCACTTACCATTCACAAGGACTCAGGGCTGTAAAGGACACCTGCCCTCAAAATTGTGCTGAGGTAGGGAATGGATAAAAATTTCAAAACAGGCAAAATTTGCAAGAAGATAGTATGAAGAGGTATGTTTTACTCACTCTCTTTTTAAAGAAAGGAAAATGTATAAAAGCTCAGCTTCAGGAAGTATTAGACTCATGCAATCTAATCTACAAAATGTTTTCAACTCACACCAGTCGACTGACCATTGGAAAAAAGACTACAAACAATAAATGCCTAAGAGGTTTTAGAGAACTGTGTACCCTCTAGCTGCTGGTGAGATGTAAAAGGGTTAAACGCTAATAATGAGAACAGAAAGGAGCTGCGTTTAAAAGGAAAAATTGAGGTACCATTTAATCCAGCAGGTGCACCAATGGGCCTCTCACCTGAGAAGACCAGAATGAAGAAGACCCGGGCTGCAAAAGCTGCACTGCAGCCTGATTCACAATAGACAAGGCAGTGAAACAACCAAAATGTCCATCAACAGATGAAAGGATAAAGAAGAAGTGGTCCATGTACACAATGAATAATAGCCATGGAAAACAATCAAACACTGCTCTTTGAGGCACCATAGATGATCTTGGAGATAATCACAGAACATGAGGTAAGTCGGAAAGCAAAAGTCCTATATCCTATGATATCACTTATAGGCATTATCTAATAACTGACACATGAACATATTTCCACAGAGAAAGTCAATCACAGACTTATTAAAAAAACTATGCTTATCTAAAAGGAAAGGTGGGGGGAATGGATAAATGAAGATTAGCGTTACCTTATGTATACAAATACATATTATATACATATATCAAAAAGACTGACCAAATAGCAAGGAAGGTTTACGGAACACTCTGTAATACTTTACACGGGAAGAGGATCTCTACATAAATAGGTATATAGAATATGTAGATGAACCAGAGTGTGTACACCTTGGACAAGCAACATTCTAACCATTACGCCAATTGAAAAAATTAAAACAACAAACTAGGAGTAATGAGACATAAACTTATGGGGGGTTTTCCTGGCACATTCCATTCAAATTTACAACCTATACAAACGACTTCCAGAATGGTTCTGCTGCCCTAGTACCCAGATTTGGGAATGGAGAAATGCTGCATCCTTGTGGCCGTTTCCCACAACAGCAGCTTTAAACCCACTGCAAAAGGTCACTAAATATTCACCAATTGCAGTTCTGTAAATGACACCTGTCCTCCAAAAAATCCTGAGGCCGAAAATCGACCAAAAAATTCTAGAGTGCAACCTTCCAAAAAGAAAATTTGAAGAGGTATATTATACTCACACATTTTTGCTTTTTTCTTTTAACAGAAAAGAAAAAGGTGTGGAGAAATGATGAATTGTAGGAATTTTTACAGACATGTAAACCCAAATTACAAAAACCTATCAGCTCACACCACTCAGAATGGCCATCAACAAAAATGCTGCAAACAATAAATGCTGACGTGATTGTGGAGAAATGCGTACCCTCGATTCTAAGGGGGACGTGGTAAGAGCCACTAATGAAAGCACAATTGAGGTGCCTTGAAAAGGTAAACGTTGAGCTACCATACCAGTCAATCAATCATACCCACTGCTGGGTCTACCACCTGAGAAAATGAAAATCATACATCACAGGCTGGCAAACCTGCACTCCAGCAATATTTACCATAGGCAACACTTGGAAGCAACGAAAATGTCCATCAACAGAGGAATGCACCAAGAAGAAGTGGTCCATGTACACAATGGAATATTAGCTATGGAAAACATTGAAGCACTGCTCTTTGAGGCACCATAGATGAGCCTGGAGATAATCACAAAACATGAAGTAGGTCGGAAAGCAAAAGACCTATATCCTATATTATCACTTATGGCATTATCTAATAACTGACACAGATGAACATATTTCCAAAGAGAAAGACACTCACAGGCTTAGAAAACAAACTATGCTCATCGAAAAGGAAAGGAGGGGGGAAATTGAGAAATGAAGATTAGTGTTACTATACATATACAAATACATAGTATATACATGTATCAAAAAGACCGAACATATAGCAAGGGAGGTCGACAGAACACTGTAATATTTTACATGGGAAGAGGATCTGTACATTAATAGACATACATAATGTATAAATGAACCAGATTGTGTACACCTAGGACAAACAATATTCTAAACTTTACCCAGGTTAAAAAAATTTTAAAACCAAGAAGAAGTAATGAGACAGAAACTTATGGGGATTTCTCCTGGCAAATTCCATTCTAATTTACAACCTAGGACAATGACTTCCAGAAAGGCTCTGCTGCCCTAGTACCCAGATTGGGGAATGGAGAAATGCTACCTCCTTGTGGCCGTTTCCCACAACAGCAGCTTTGAACCCACTGCAAAAGGTGACTAAATTTTCACCAACTTGCATTTCTGTAAATGGCACCTGCCTTCCAGAAAATTTCTGGGGTCAAAAATCGACCAAAAACTTCAGAAGAGGGCATCCTTCGAAGAAGACAATTTCAAGAGCTATATTGTACTCACGTTTTTTTTCTTTTAAGAGAAAAGAAAAAGGCATAGGAAGATGATGAATTTTAAAAATTTTAATGACATGCATACCCATATGACAAAAACCTATCAGCTCTCAGCAGTCAGAATGGCCATTAGGAATAATGCTGCAAAAAATAAACGGTGAAGGGAGTGAGGAGAAATGCGTACCCTCGGTTGTAAGGGGGGGCATGTAAAGAGCCACTAATGAAAACACAATGTAGGTGCTTTGAAAAGGGAAACATTGAGCTACCAGTCAATCAATCACAACCACTGCTTGGCCTATCACCTGAGAAAATGAGAATCAAAAAGTCACAGGCTGGCAAACCTGTACGCCAGCAACATTTACCATAGCCAGCACTTGGAAGCAATGAAAATGTCCATCAACCGAGGAATGCACCAAGAAGAAGTGGTCCAGGTACACAATGGAATATTACTCTAATAATAAATATAAATTAAATTTAAAAACAAACAAAAGCAAGGAGACATCAACATTTGTGGGTTTATCCGGGCACATTGCACTCTAATTTATAACCGAAGGACACCACTGGCCGGTAGGTATGTTTCCCTAGTACCAGCATGGGAAACGTAGAAAGGCTGCCGCTCTCTGGCCGTTACCTGCAAAAGCAGGTTTAAAGCCTGAGCTAATGGTCACTTCATAAGAACAAGTACTGCAGGGCTGTAAATGAAACCTGCCCTCAAAATGTCTTGAGGGAGATAATGGCCAAAATATTTCAAATGGTGACACATACTTTAAGAAAACACTTTGAAGAAATAAGCTCTAATCACAGCTGGAAAAATTAAAAGGACATGTCTTAAAGCTCAATTTCAACGCATTATGAGACACGTGCAAATTCAACCACAAAGAGGTATCAGCTCACACCACTCAGAATAATCATCAGCAAAAACTACAAAGAATAAATCCTGAAGGTGCTGGGAAGAAATACATGCCCTCCACTTTAAGTGGGACGTAACCTGGAAAGAGCCACTAAGGAGAACAGAACAGAGGTGCCTTTAAAAGGTAAACACTGAGCTACCATATGATCCAGCAGACCTATTCCTGGACCTATAAACTAAGAAGACAGAATTGGAAGGACACAGCCACGCAAATCTGCATTGCATACTATTACAATAGCCAAGATATGGAAGTAACCAAAACGCCCATCGACAGATGGGTGGACAAAGAAGAACTGCTACCTGTACAGATGGACTATGAGCTAGTGAAAAAATGAAACAATGCCATTTGCAGCACCATAGATGAGTCTAGAAGTAATCACGCAACTTGGAGTAAGTGAGAAAGCGAAAGACACATATCCTATCATATCACATATAGAGGTTACCTAAAGAATGATACAAACAAAGATATTTCCACAGACAAACACTATCATAGATACATTAAAAAAACTTATGGTTGAACAAATGGAAAGGTGTGAGGATTGGATACATTACCATATTGAGGTTAACAGAGAGATACAAACACATGTGAAATATATAATCACCAAAGACCTATGCAATACCAAGAGAAGACTACTCAACATTGTGTCATAACCTCCATGGGAAAAGGATCCGAAGAAGAATAGATATATGTATATGTGTGAAAGAACCACATCTTGCACACCTAGAACAAACAAAACATTGTAATCAAGTTTGCTGTGATAAATAATAAAAATTAAGTTAAAAATACCAACAAGAAGTAATGAGACATAAACTTAAAGAGCTTTTTCCTCGCACATTCCATTCTAATTTACAACCTAGAACACCACTTCCAGTAAGGCTCTGTTGCCCTAGTAACCAGATTTGGTAAAGGAGAAATGCTGCCGCCTTGTGGCCAATTCCCGCCAGAGCAGCTTTTAACCCACAGCTAATGGTCACTTACCATTCACAAGGACTCAGGGCTGTAAAGGACACCTGCCCTCAAAATTGTGCTGAGGTAGGGAATGGATAAAAATTTCAAAACAGGCAAAATTTGCAAGAAGATAGTATGAAGAGGTATGTTTTACTCACTCTCTTTTTAAAGAAAGGAAAATGTATAAAAGCTCAGCCTCAGGAAGTATTAGACTCATGCAATCTAATCTACAAAAAGTTTTCAACTCACACCAGTCGACTGACCATTGGAAAAAAGACTACAAACAATAAATGCCTAAGAGGTTTTAGAGAACTGTGTACCCTCTAGCTGCTGGTGAGATGTAAAAGGGTTAAACGCTAATAATGAGAACAGAAAGGAGCTGCGTTTAAAAGGAAAAATTGAGGTACCATTTAATCCAGCAGGTGCACCAATGGGCCTCTCACCTGAGAAGACCAGAATGAAGAAGACCCGGGCTGCAAAAGCTGCACTGCAGCCTGATTCACAATAGACAAGGCAGTGAAACAACCAAAATGTCCATCAACAGATGAAAGGATAAAGAAGAAGTGGTCCATGTACACAATGAATAATAGCCATGGAAAACAATCAAACACTGCTCTTTGAGGCACCATAGATGATCTTGGAGATAATCACAGAACATGAGGTAAGTCGGAAAGCAAAAGTCCTATATCCTATGATATCACTTATAGGCATTATCTAATAACTGACACATAAACATATTTCCACAGAGAAAGTCAATCACAGACTTATTAAAAAAACTATGCTTATCTAAAAGGAAAGGTGGGGGGAATGGATAAATGAAGATTAGCGTTACCTTATGTATACAAATACATATTATATACATATATCAAAAAGACTGACCAAATAGCAAGGAAGGTTTACGGAACACTCTGTAATACTTTACACGGGAAGAGGATCTCTACATAAATAGGTATATAGAATATGTAGATGAACCAGAGTGTGTACACCTTGGACAAGCAACATTCTAACCATTACGCCAATTGAAAAAATTAAAACAACAAACTAGGAGTAATGAGACATAAACTTATGGGGGGTTTTCCTGGCACATTCCATTCAAATTTACAACCTATACAAACGACTTCCAGAATGGTTCTGCTGCCCTAGTACCCAGATTTGGGAATGGAGAAATGCTGCATCCTTGTGGCCATTTCCCACAACAGCAGCTTTAAACCCACTGCAAAAGGTCACTAAATATTCACCAATTGCAGTTCTGTAAATGACACCTGCCCTCCAAAAAATCCTGAGGCCGAAAATCGACCAAAATATTCTAGAGTGCAACCTTCCAAAAAGAAAATTTGAAGAGGTATATTATACTCACACATTTTTGCTTTTTTCTTTTAACAGAAAAGAAAAAGGTGTGGAGAAATGATGAATTGTAGGAATTTTTACAGACATGTAAACCCAAATTACAAAAACCTATCAGCTCACACCAGTCAGAATGGCCATCAACAAAAATGCTGCAAACAATAAATGCTGACGTGATTGTGGAGAAATGCGTACCCTCGATTCTAAGGGGGACGTGGTAAGAGCCACTAATGAAAGCACAATTGAGGTGCCTTGAAAAGGTAAACGTTGAGCTACCATACCAGTCAATCAATCATACCCACTGCTGGGTCTACCACCTGAGAAAATGAAAATCATACATCACAGGCTGGCAAACCTGCACTCCAGCAATATTTACCATAGGCAACACTTGGAAGCAACGAAAATGTCCATCAACAGAGGAATGCACCAAGAAGAAGTGGTCCATGTACACAATGGAATATTAGCTATGGAAAACATTGAAGCACTGCTCTTTGAGGCACCATAGATGAGCCTGGAGATAATCACAAAACATGAAGTAGGTCGGAAAGCAAAAGACCTATATCCTATATTATCACTTATGGCATTATCTAATAACTGACACAGATGAACATATTTCCAAAGAGAAAGACACTCACAGGCTTAGAAAACAAACTATGCTCATCGAAAAGGAAAGGAGGGGGGAAATTGAGAAATGAAGATTAGTGTTACTATACATATACAAATACATAGTATATACATGTATCAAAAAGACCGAACATATAGCAAGGGAGGTCGACAGAACACTGTAATATTTTACATGGGAAGAGGATCTGTACATTAATAGACATACATAATGTATAAATGAACCAGATTGTGTACACCTAGGACAAACAATATTCTAAACTTTACCCAGGTTAAAAAAATTTTAAAACCAAGAAGAAGTAATGAGACAGAAACTTATGGGGATTTCTCCTGGCAAATTCCATTCTAATTTACAACCTAGGACAATGACTTCCAGAAAGGCTCTGCTGCCCTAGTACCCAGATTGGGGAATGGAGAAATGCTACCTCCTTGTGGCCGTTTCCCACAACAGCAGCTTTGAACCCACTGCAAAAGGTGACTAAATTTTCACCAACTTGCATTTCTGTAAATGGCACCTGCCTTCCAGAAAATTTCTGGGGTCAAAAATCGACCAAAAACTTCAGAAGAGGGCAACCTTCGAAGAAGACAATTTCAAGAGCTATATTGTACTCACGGTTTTTTTCTTTTAAGAGAAAAGAAAAAGGCATAGGAAGATGATGAATTTTAAAAATTTTAATGACATGCATACCCATATGACAAAAACCTATCAGCTCTCAGCAGTCAGAATGGCCATTAGGAATAATGCTGCAAAAAATAAACGGTGAAGGGAGTGAGGAGAAATGCGTACCCTCGGTTGTAAGGGGGGGCATGTAAAGAGCCACTAATGAAAACACAATGTAGGTGCTTTGAAAAGGGAAACATTGAGCTACCAGTCAATCAATCACAACCACTGCTTGGCCTATCACCTGAGAAAATGAGAATCAAAAAGTCACAGGCTGGCAAACCTGTACGCCAGCAACATTTACCATAGCCAGCACTTGGAAGCAATGAAAATGTCCATCAACCGAGGAATGCACCAAGAAGAAGTGGTCCACGTACACAATGGAATATTACTCTAATAATAAATATAAATTAAATTTAAAAACAAACAAAAGCAAGGAGACATCAACATTTGTGGGTTTATCCGGGCACATTGCACTCTAATTTATAACCGAAGGACACCACTGGCCGGTAGGTCTGTTTCCCTAGTACCAGCATGGGAAA
Organism: Balaenoptera physalus; assembly: GCF_965194825.1. NCBI lineage: Eukaryota > Metazoa > Chordata > Mammalia > Artiodactyla > Balaenopteridae > Balaenoptera > Balaenoptera physalus. Next base: position 39,549,506 of record NC_138887.1, on the reverse strand, counting down.
CGTAGAAAGGCTGCCGCTCTCTTGCCGTTACCTGCAAAAGCAGGTTTAAAGCCTGAGCTAATGGTCACTTCATAAGAACAAGTACTGCAGGGCTGTAAATGAAACCTGCCCTCAAAATGTCTTGAGGGAGATAATGGCCAAAATATTTCAAATGGTGACACATACTTTAAGAAAACACTTTGAAGAAATAAGCTCTAATCACAGCTGGAAAAATTAAAAGGACATGTCTTAAAGCTCAATTTCAACGCATTATGAGACACGTGCAAATTCAACCACAAAGAGGTATCAGCTCACACCACTCAGAATAATCATCAGCAAAAACTACAAAGAATAAATCCTGAAGGTGCTGGAAAGAAATACATGCCCTCCACTTTAAGTGGGACGTAACCTGGAAAGAGCCACTAAGGAGAACAGAACAGAGGTGCCTTTAAAAGGTAAACACTGAGCTACCATATGATCCAGCAGACCTATTCCTGGACCTATAAACTAAGAAGACAGAATTGGAAGGACACAGCCACGCAAATCTGCATTGCATACTATTACAATAGCCAAGATATGGAAGTAACCAAAAAGCCCATCGGCAGATAGGTGGACAAAGAAGAACTGCTACCTGTACAGATGGACTATGAGCTAGTGAAAAAATGAAACAATGCCATTTGCAGCACCATAGATGAGTCTAGAAGTAATCACGCAACTTGGAGTAAGTGAGAAAGCGAAAGACACATATCCTATCATATCACATATAGAGGTTACCTAAAGAATGATACAAACAAAGATATTTCCACAGACAAACACTATCATAGATACATTAAAAAAAACTTATGGTTGACCAAATGGAAAGGTGTGAGGATTGGATACATTACCATATTGAGGTTAACAGAGAGATACAAACACATGTGAAATATATAATCACCAAAGACCTATGCAATACCAAGAGAAGACTACTCAACATTGTGTCATAACCTACATGGGAAAAGGATCCGAAGAAGAATAGATATATGTATATGTGTGAAAGAACCACATCTTGCACACCTAGAACAAACAAAACATTGTAATCAAGTTTGCTGTGATAAATAATAAAAATTAAGTTAAAAATACCAACAAGAAGTAATGAGACATAAACTTAAAGAGCTTTTTCCTCGCACATTCCATTCTAATTTACAACCTAGAACACCACTTCCAGTAAGGCTCTGTTGCCCTAGTAACCAGATTTGGTAAAGGAGAAAGGCTGCCGCCTTGTGGCCAATTCCCGCCAGAGCAGCTTTTAAACCACAGCTAATGGTCACTTACCATTCACAAGGACTCAGGGCTGTAAAGGACACCTGCCCTCAAAATTGTGCTGAGGTAGGGAATGGATAAAAATTTCAAAACAGGCAAAATTTGCAAGAAGATAGTATGAAGAGGTATGTTTTACTCACTCTCTTTTTAAAGAAAGGAAAATGTATAAAAGCTCAGCTTCAGGATGTATTAGACTCATGCAATCTAATCTACAAAAAGTTTTCAACTCACACCAGTCGACTGACCATTGGAAAAAAGACTACAAACAATAAATGCCTAAGAGGTTTTAGAGAACTGTGTACCCTCTAGCTGCTGGTGAGATGTAAAAGGGTTAAACGCTAATAATGAGAACAGAAAGGAGCTGCGTTTAAAAGGAAAAATTGAGGTACCATTTAATCCAGCAGGTGCACCAATGGGCCTCTCACCTGAGAAGACCAGAATGAAGAAGACCCGGGCTGCAAAAGCTGCACTGCAGCCTGATTCACAATAGACAAGGCAGTGAAATAACCAAAATGTCCATCAACAGATGAAAGGATAAAGAAGAAGTGGTCCATGTACACAATGAATAATAGCCATGGAAAACAATGAAACACTGCTCTTTGAGGCACCATAGATGATCTTGGAGATAATCACAGAACATGAGGTAAGTCGGAAAGCAAATGTCCTATATCCTACGATATCACTTATAGGCGTTATCTAATAACTGACACATGAACATATTTCCACAGAGAAAGTCAATCACAGACTTATTAAAAAAACTATGCTTATCTAAAAGGAAAGGTGGGGGGAATGGATAAATGAAGATTAGCGTTACCTTATGTATACAAATACATATTATAAACATATATCAAAAAGACTGACCAAATAGCAAGGAAGGTTTACGGAACACTCTGTAATACTTTACACGGGAAGAGGATCTCTACATAAATAGGTATATAGAATATGTAGATGAACCAGAGTGTGTACACCTTGGACAAGCAACATTCTAACCATTACGCCAATTGAAAAAATTAAAACAACAAACTAGGAGTAATGAGACATAAACTTATGGGGGGTTTTCCTGGCACATTCCATTCAAATTTACAACCTATACAAACGACTTCCAGAATGGTTCTGCTGCCCTAGTACCCAGATTTGGGAATGGAGAAATGCTGCATCCTTGTGGCCGTTTCCCACAACAGCAGCTTTAAACCCACTGCAAAAGGTCACTAAATATTCACCAATTGCAGTTCTGTAAATGACACCTGCCCTCCAAAAAATCCTGAGGCCGAAAATCGACCAAAAAATTCTAGAGTGCAACCTTCCAAAAAGAAAATTTGAAGAGGTATATTATACTCACACATTTTTGCTTTTTTCTTTTAACAGAAAAGAAAAAGGTGTGGAGAAATGATGAATTGTAGGAATTTTTACAGACATGTAAACCCAAATTACAAAAACCTATCAGCTCACACCAGTCAGAATGGCCATCAACAAAAATGCTGCAAACAATAAATGCTGACGTGATTGTGGAGAAATGCGTACCCTCGATTCTAAGGGGGACGTGGTAAGAGCCACTAATGAAAGCACAATTGAGGTGCCTTGAAAAGGTAAACGTTGAGCTACCATACCAGTCAATCAATCATACCCACTGCTGTGTCTACCACCTGAGAAAATGAAAATCATACATCACAGGCTGGCAAACCTGCACTCCAGCAATATTTACCATAGGCAACACTTGGAAGCAACGAAAAGGTCCATCAACAGAGGAATGCACCAAGAAGAAGTGGTCCATGTACACAATGGAATATTAGCTATGGAAAACATTGAAGCACTGCTCTTTGAGGCACCATAGATGAGCCTGGAGATAATCACAAAACATGAAGTAGGTCGGAAAGCAAAAGACCTATATCCTATATTATCACTTATGGCATTATCTAATAACTGACACAGATGAACATATTTCCAAAGAGAAAGACACTCACAGGCTTAGAAAACAAACTATGCTCATCGAAAAGGAAAGGAGGGGGGAAATTGAGAAATGAAGATTAGTGTTACTATACATATACAAATACATAGTATATACATGTATCAAAAAGACCGAACATATAGCAAGGGAGGTCGACAGAACACTGTAATATTTTACATGGGAAGAGGATCTGTACATTAATAGACATACATAATGTATAAATGAACCAGATTGTGTACACCTAGGACAAACAATATTCTAAACTTTACCCAGGTTAAAAAAATTTTAAAACCAAGAAGAAGTAATGAGACAGAAACTTATGGGGATTTCTCCTGGCAAATTCCATTCTAATTTACAACCTAGGACAATGACTTCCAGAAAGGCTCTGCTGCCCTAGTACCCAGATTGGGGAATGGAGAAATGCTACCTCCTTGTGGCCGTTTCCCACAACAGCAGCTTTGAACCCACTGCAAAAGGTGACTAAATTTTCACCAACTTGCATTTCTGTAAATGGCACCTGCCTTCCAGAAAATTTCTGGGGTCAAAAATCGACCAAAAACTTCAGAAGAGGGCAACCTTCGAAGAAGACAATTTCAAGAGCTATATTGTACTCACGGTTTTTTTCTTTTAAGAGAAAAGAAAAAGGCATAGGAAGATGATGAATTTTAAAAATTTTAATGACATGCATACCCATATGACAAAAACCTATCAGCTCTCAGCAGTCAGAATGGCCATTAGGAATAATGCTGCAAAAAATAAACGGTGAAGGGAGTGAGGAAAAATGCGTACCCTCGGTTGTAAGGGGGGGCATGTAAAGAGCCACTAATGAAAACACAATGTAGGTGCTTTGAAAAGGGAAACATTGAGCTACCAGTCAATCAATCACAACCACTGCTTGGCCTATCACCTGAGAAAATGAGAATCAAAAAGTCACAGGCTGGCAAACCTGTACGCCAGCAACATTTACCATAGCCAGCACTTGGAAGCAATGAAAATGTCCATCAACCGAGGAATGCACCAAGAAGAAGTGGTCCACGTACACAATGGAATATTACTCTAATAATAAATATAAATTAAATTTAAAAACAAACAAAAGCAAGGAGACATCAACATTTGTGGGTTTATCCGGGCACATTGCACTCTCATTTATAACCGAAGGACACCACTGGCCGGTAGGTCTGTTTCCCTAGTACCAGCATGGGAAACGTAGAAAGGCTGCCGCTCTCTGGCCGTTACCTGCAAAAGCAGGTTTAAAGCCTGAGCTAATGGTCACTTCATAAGAACAAGTACTGCAGGGCTGTAAATGAAACCTGCCCTCAAAATGTCTTGAGGGAGATAATGGCCAAAATATTTCAAATGGTGACACATACTTTAAGAAAACACTTTGAAGAAATAAGCTCTAATCACAGCTGGAAAAATTAAAAGGACATGTCTTAAAGCTCAATTTCAACGCATTATGAGACACGTGCAAATTCAACCACAAAGAGGTATCAGCTCACACCACTCAGAATAATCATCAGCAAAAACTACAAAGAATAAATCCTGAAGGTGCTGGGAAGAAATACATGCCCTCCACTTTAAGTGGGACGTAACCTGGAAAGAGCCACTAAGGAGAACAGAACAGAGGTGCCTTTAAAAGGTAAACACTGAGCTACCATATGATCCAGCAGACCTATTCCTGGACCTATAAACTAAGAAGACAGAATTGGAAGGACACAGCCACGCAAATCTGCATTGCATACTATTACAATAGCCAAGATATGGAAGTAACCAAAAAGCCCATCGGCAGATGGGTGGACAAAGAAGAACTGCTACCTGTACAGATGGACTATGAGCTAGTGAAAAAATGAAACAATGCCATTTGCAGCACCATAGATGAGTCTAGAAGTAATCACGCAACTTGGAGTAAGTGAGAAAGCGAAAGACACATATACTATCATATCACATATAGGGGTTACCTAAAGAATGATACAAACAAAGATATTTCCACAGACAAACACTATCATAGATACATTAAAAAAACTTATGGTTGAACAAATGGAAAGGTGTGAGGATTGGATACATTACCATATTGAGGTTAACAGAGAGATACAAACACATGTGAAATATATAATCACCAAAGACCTATGCAATACCAAGAGAAGACTACTCAACATTGTGTCATAACCTACATGGGAAAAGGATCCGAAGAAGAATAGATATATGTATATGTGTGAAAGAACCACATCTTGCACACCTAGAACAAACAAAACATTGTAATCAAGTTTGCTGTGATAAATAATAAAAATTAAGTTAAAAATACCAACAAGAAGTAATGAGACATAAACTTAAAGAGCTTTTTCCTCGCACATTCCATTCTAATTTACAACCTAGAACACCACTTCCAGTAAGGCTCTGTTGCCCTAGTAACCAGATTTGGTAAAGGAGAAATGCTGCCGCCTTGTGGCCAATTCCCGCCAGAGCAGCTTTTAACCCACAGCTAATGGTCACTTACCATTCACAAGGACTCAGGGCTGTAAAGGACACCTGCCCTCAAAATTGTGCTGAGGTAGGGAATGGATAAAAATTTCAAAACAGGCAAAATTTGCAAGAAGATAGTATGAAGAGGTATGTTTTACTCACTCTCTTTTTAAAGAAAGGAAAATGTATAAAAGCTCAGCCTCAGGAAGTATTAGACTCATGCAATCTAATCTACAAAAAGTTTTCAACTCACACCAGTCGACTGACCATTGGAAAAAAGACTACAAACAATAAATGCCTAAGAGGTTTTAGAGAACTGTGTACCCTCTAGCTGCTGGTGAGATGTAAAAGGGTTAAACGCTAATAATGAGAACAGAAAGGAGCTGCGTTTAAAAGGAAAAATTGAGGTACCATTTAATCCAGCAGGTGCACCAATGGGCCTCTCACCTGAGAAGACCAGAATGAAGAAGACCCGGGCTGCAAAAGCTGCACTGCAGCCTGATTCACAATAGACAAGGCAGTGAAACAACCAAAATGTCCATCAACAGATGAAAGGATAAAGAAGAAGTGGTCCATGTACACAATGAATAATAGCCATGGAAAACAATGAAACACTGCTCTTTGAGGCACCATAGATGATCTTGGAGATAATCACAGAACATGAGGTAAGTCGGAAAGCAAAAGTCCTATATCCTATTATATCACTTATAGGCATTATCTAATAACTGACACATAAACATATTTCCACAGAGAAAGTCAATCACAGACTTATTAAAAAAACTATGCTTATCTAAAAGGAAAGGTGGGGGGAATGGATAAATGAAGATTAGCGTTACCTTATGTATACAAATACATATTATATACATATATCAAAAAGACTGACCAAATAGCAAGGAAGGTTTACGGAACACTCTGTAATACTTTACACGGGAAGAGGATCTCTACATAAATAGGTATATAGAATATGTAGATGAACCAGAGTGTGTACACCTTGGACAAGCAACATTCTAACCATTACGCCAATTGAAAAAATTAAAACAACAAACTAGGAGTAATGAGACATAAACTTATGGGGGGTTTTCCTGGCACATTCCATTCAAATTTACAACCTATACAAACGACTTCCAGAATGGTTCTGCTGCCCTATTACCCAGATTTGGGAATGGAGAAATGCTGCATCCTTGTGGCCGTTTCCCACAACAGCAGCTTTAAACCCACTGCAAAAGGTCACTAAATATTCACCAATTGCAGTTCTGTAAATGACACCTGCCCTCCAAAAAATCCTGAGGCCGAAAATCGACCAAAAAATTCTAGAGTGCAACCTTCCAAAAAGAAAATTTGAAGAGGTATATTATACTCACACATTTTTGCTTTTTTCTTTTAACAGAAAAGAAAAAGGTGTGGAGAAATGATGAATTGTAGGAATTTTTACAGACATGTAAACCCAAATTACAAAAACCTATCAGCTCACACCACTCAGAATGGCCATCAACAAAAATGCTGCAAACAATAAATGCTGACGTGATTGTGGAGAAATGCGTACCCTCGATTCTAAGGGGGACGTGGTTAGAGCCACTAATGAAAGCACAATTGAGGTGCCTTGAAAAGGTAAACGTTGAGCTACCATACCAGTCAATCAATCATACCCACTGCTGGGTCTACCACCTGAGAAAATGAAAATCATACATCACAGGCTGCCAAACCTGCACTCCAGCAATATTTACCATAGGCAACACTTGGAAGCAACGAAAATGTCCATCAACAGAGGAATGCACCAAGAAGAAGTGGTCCATGTACACAATGGAATATTAGCTATGGAAAACATTGAAGCACTGCTCTTTGAGGCACCATAGATGAGCCTGGAGATAATCACAAAACATGAAGTAGGTCGGAAAGCAAAAGACCTATATCCTATATTATCACTTATGGCATTATCTAATAACTGACACAGATGAACATATTTCCAAAGAGAAAGACACTCACAGGCTTAGAAAACAAACTATGCTCATCGAAAAGGAAAGGAGGGGGGAAATTGAGAAATGAAGATTAGTGTTACTATACATATACAAATACATAGTATATACATGTATCAAAAAGACCGAACATATAGCAAGGGAGGTCGACAGAACACTGTAATATTTTACATGGGAAGAGGATCTGTACATTAATAGACATACATAATGTATAAATGAACCAGATTGTGTACACCTAGGACAAACAATATTCTAAACTTTACCCAGGTTAAAAAAATTTTAAAACCAAGAAGAAGTAATGAGACAGAAACTTATGGGGATTTCTCCTGGCAAATTCCATTCTAATTTACAACCTAGGACAATGACTTCCAGAAAGGCTCTGCTGCCCTAGTACCCAGATTGGGGAATGGAGAAATGCTACCTCCTTGTGGCCGTTTCCCACAACAGCAGCTTTGAACCCACTGCAAAAGGTGACTAAATTTTCACCAACTTGCATTTCTGTAAATGGCACCTGCCTTCCAGAAAATTTCTGGGGTCAAAAATCGACCAAAAACTTCAGAAGAGGGCAACCTTCGAAGAAGACAATTTCAAGAGCTATATTGTACTCACGGTTTTTTCTTTTAAGAGAAAAGAAAAAGGCATAGGAAGATGATGAATTTTAAAAAGTTTAATGACATGCATACCCATATTACAAAAACCTATCAGCTCTCAGCAGTCAGAATGGCCATTAGGAATAATGCTGCAAAAAATAAACGGTGAAGGGAGTGAGGAGAAATGCGTACCCTCGGTTGTAAGGGGGGGCATGTAAAGAGCCACTAATGAAAACACAATGTAGGTGCTTTGAAAAGGGAAACATTGAGCTACCAGTCAATCAATCACAACCACTGCTTGGCCTATCACCTGAGAAAATGAGAATCAAAAAGTCACAGGCTGGCAAACCTGTACGCCAGCAACATTTACCATAGCCAGCACTTGGAAGCAATGAAAATGTCCATCAACCGAGGAATGCACCAAGAAGAAGTGGTCCACGTACACAATGGAATATTACTCTAATAATAAATATAAATTAAATTTAAAAACAAACAAAAGCAAGGAGACATCAACATTTGTGGGTTTATCCGGGCACATTGCACTCTAATTTATAACCGAAGAACACCACTGGCCGGTAGGTCTGTTTCCCTAGTACCAGCATGGGAAACGTAGAAAGGCTGCCGCTCTCTGGCCGTTACCTGCAAAAGCAGGTTTAAAGCCTGAGCTAATGGTCACTTCATAAGAACAAGTACTGCAGGGCTGTAAATGAAACCTGCCCTCAAAATGTCTTGAGGGAGATAATGGCCAAAATATTTCAAATGGTGACACATACTTTAAGAAAACACTTTGAAGAAATAAGCTCTAATCACAGCTGGAAAAATTAAAAGGACATGTCTTAAAGCTCAATTTCAACGCATTATGAGACACGTGCAAATTCAACCACAAAGAGGTATCAGCTCACACCACTCAGAATAATCATCAGCAAAAACTACAAAGAATAAATCCTGAAGGTGCTGGGAAGAAATACATGCCCTCCACTTTAAGTGGGACGTAACCTGGAAAGAGCCACTAAGGAGAACAGAACAGAGGTGCCTTTAAAAGGTAAACACTGAGCTACCATATGATCCAGCAGACCTATTCCTGGACCTATAAACTAAGAAGACAGAATTGGAAGGACACAGCCACGCAAATCTGCATTGCATACTATTACAATAGCCAAGATATGGAAGTAACCAAAACGCCCATCGACAGATGGGTGGACAAAGAAGAACTGCTACCTGTACAGATGGAATATGAGCTAGTGAAAAAATGAAACAATGCCATTTGCAGAACCATAGATGAGTCTAGAAGTAATCACGCAACTTGGAGTAAGTGAGAAAGCGAAAGACACATATCCTATCATATCACATATAGAGGTTATCTAAAGAATGATACAAACAAAGATATTTCCACAGACAAACACTATCATAGATACATTAAAAAAACTTATGGTTGACCAAATGGAAAGGTGTGAGGATTGGATACATTACCATATTGAGGTTAACAGAGAGATACAAACACATGTGAAATATATAATCACCAAAGACCTATGCAATACCAAGAGAAGACTACTCAACATTGTGTCATAACCTACATGGGAAAAGGATCCGAAGAAGAATAGATATATGTATATGTGTGAAAGAACCACATCTTGCACACCTAGAACAAACAAAACATTGTAATCAAGTTTGCTGTGATAAATAATAAAAATTAAGTTAAAAATACCAACAAGAAGTAATGAGACATAAACTTAAAGAGCTTTTTCCTTGCACATTCCATTCTAATTTACAACCTAGAACACCACTTCCAGTAAGGCTCTGTTGCCCTAGTAACCAGATTTGGTAAAGGAGAAATGCTGCCGCCTTGTGGCCAATTCCCGCCAGAGCAGCTTTTAACCCACAGCTAATGGTCACTTACCATTCACAAGGACTCAGGGCTGTAAAGGACACCTGCCCTCAAAATTGTGCTGAGGTAGGGAATGGATAAAAATTTCAAAACAGGCAAAATTTGCAAGAAGATAGTATGAAGAGGTATGTTTTACTCACTCTCTTTTTAAAGAAAGGAAAATGTATAAAAGCTCAGCCTCAGGAAGTATTAGACTCATGCAATCTAATCTACAAAAAGTTTTCAACTCACACCAGTCGACTGACCATTGGAAAAAAGACTACAAACAATAAATGCCTAAGAGGTTTTAGAGAACTGTGTACCCTCTAGCTGCTGGTGAGATGTAAAAGGCTTAAACGCTAATAATGAGAACAGAAAGGAGCTGCGTTTAAAAGGAAAAATTGAGGTACCATTCAATCCAGCAGGTGCACCAATGGGCCTCTCACCTGAGAAGACCAGAATGAAGAAGACCCGGGCTGCAAAAGCTGCACTGCAGCCTGATTCACAATAGACAAGGCAGTGAAGCAACCAAAATGTCCATCAACAGATGAAAGGATAAAGAAGAAGTGGTCCATGTACACAATGAATACTAGCCATGGAAAACAATGAAACACTGCTCTTTGAGGCACCATAGATGATCTTGGAGATAATCACAGAACATGAGGTAAGTCGGAAAGCAAAAGTCCTATATCCTACGATATCACTTATAGGCGTTATCTAATAACTGACACAAATGAACATATTTCCACAGAGAAAGTCAATCACAGACTTATTAAAAAAACTATGCTTATCTAAAAGGAAAGGTGGGGGGAATGGATAAATGAAGATTAGCGTTACCATATGTATACAAACACATATTATATACATATATCAAAAACACTGACCAAATAGCAAGGAAGGTTTACAGAACACTCTGTAATAATTTACACGGGAAGAGGATCTCTACATAAATAGGTATATAGAATATGTAGATGAACCAGAGTGTGTACACCTTGGACGAGCAACATTCTAACCATTACCCCAATTGAAAAAATTAAAACAACGAACTAGGAGTAATGAGACATAAACTTATGAGGGGTTTTCCTGGCACATTCCATCCAAATTTAAAACCTAGGCAAACAACTTCCAGAACGGCTCTGCTGCCCTAGTACCCAGATTTGGGAATGGAGAAATGCTGCATCCTTGTGGCCGTTTTCCACAAGAGCAGCTTTAAACCCACTGCAAAAGGTCTCTAAATATTCACCAATTGCAGGTCTGTAAATGACACCGGCCCTCCAAAAACTACTGAGGTCGAAAATCGACCAAAAAATTCCAGAGTGCAACCTTCCAAAAAGAAAATTTGAAGAGGTATATTATAGTCACACTTTTTTGCTTTTTTCTTTTAACAGAAAAGAAAAAGGCGTGGAAAAATGATGAATTGTAGGAATTTTTACAGACATGTAAACCCAAATTACAAAAACCTATCAGCTCACACCAGTCAGAACGGCCATCAACAAAAATGCTGCAAACAATAAATGCTGACGTGATTGTGGAGAAATGCGTACCCTCGATTCTAAGGGGGATGTGGTAAGAGCCGCTAATGAAAGCACAATTGAGGTGCCTTGAAAAGGTAAACGTTGACCTACCATACCAGTCAATCAATCATACCCACTGCTGTGTCTATCACCTGAGAAAATGAAAATCAAAAATCACAGGCTGGCAATCCTGCACTCCAGCAATATTTACCATAGGCAACACTTGGAAGCAACGAAACTGTCCATCAACAGAGGAATGCACCAAGAAGAAGTGGTCCGTGTACACAATGGAATATTAGCCATGGAAAACATTGAAGCACTGCTCTTTGAGGCACCATAGATGAGCCTGGAGATAATCACAAAACATGAAGTAGGTCGGACAGCAAAACACCTATATCCTATATGATCACTTATGGCATTATCTAATAACTGACACAGATGAACATATTTCCGAAGAGAAAGACACTCACAGGCTTAGAAAACAAACTATGCTCATCTGAAAGGAAAGGAGGGGGGAAATTGAGAAATGAAGATTAGTGTTACTATTCATATACAAATACATATTATATACATGTATCAAAAAGACCGAACATATAGCAAGGGAGGTTGATGGAACACTGTAATATTTTACATGGGAAGAGGATCTGTACATTAATAGACATACATAATGTACAAATGAACCAGATTGTGTACACCAAAGACAAACAATATTCTAAACTTTACCCACATTAAAAAAATTTTAAAAACCAAGAAGAAGTAATGAGACATAAACTTATGGGGATTTCTCCTGGCAAATTCCATTCTAATTTACAACCTAGGACAATGACTTCCAGAAAGGCTCTGCTGCCCTAGTACCCAGATTGGGGAATGGAGAAATGCTACCTCCTTGTGGCCGTTTCCCACAACAGCAGCTTTGAACCCACTGCAAAAGGTCACTAAATTTTCACCTACTTGCAGTTCTGTAAATGACACCTGCCCTCCAGAAAATTTCTGGGGTCAAAAATCGACCAAAAACTTCACAAGAGGGCAACCTTCGAAGAAGACAATTTCAAGAGCTATATTGTACTCACGGTTTTTTCTTTTAAGAGAAAAGCGAAAGGAGTAGGAATATGACGAATTTTAAAAATTTTAATGACATGCACACCCATATTACAAAAACCTATCAGCTCACAGCAGTCAGAATGGCCATTAGGAAATATGCTGCAAAAAATAAAAGGTGAAGGGAGTGTGGAGAAATGCGTACCTTCGGTTGTAAGGGGGGCATGTAAAGAGCCACTAATGAAAACACAATGTAGGTGCTTCAAAAAGGGAAACATTGAGCTACCAGTCAATCAATCACAACCACTGCTTGGCCTATCACCTGAGAAAATGAGAATCAAAAAGTCACAGGCTGGCAAACCTGTACGCCAGCAAGATTTACCATAGCCAGCACTTGGAAGCAATGAAAATGTCCATCAACCGAGGAATGCACCAAGAAGAAGTGGTCCACGTACACAATGGAATATTACTCTAATAATAAATATAAATTAAATTTAAAAACAAACAAAAGCAAGGAGACATCAACATTTGTGGGTTTATCCGGGCACATTGCACTCTCATTTATAACCGAAGAACACCACTGGCCGGTAGGTCTGTTTCCCTAGTACCAGCAAGGGGAACGTAGAAAGGCTGCCGCTCTCTGGCCGTTACCTGCAAAAGCAGGTTTAAAGCCTTAGCCAATGGTCACTTCATATGAACAAGTACTGCAGGGCTGTAAATGAAACCTGCCCTCAAAATGTCTTGAGGGAGATAATGGCCAAAATATTTCAAATGGTGACACATACTTTAAGAAAACACTTTGAAGAAATAAGCTCTAATCACAGCTGGAAAAGTAAAAGGGACATGTCTTAAAGCTCAATTTCAACGCATTATGAGACACATGCAAATTCAACCACAAAGAGGTATCAGCTCACACAACTCAGAATAACCATCAGCAAAAACTACAGAGAAAAAATCCTGAAGGTGCTGGGAAGAAATACATGCCCTCCACTTTAAGTGGGACGTAACCTGGAAAGAGCCACTAAGGAGAACAGAACAGAGGTGCCTTTAAAAGGTAAACATTGAGCTACCATATGATCCAGCAGACCTATTCCTGGACCTATAAACTAAGAAGACAGAATTGGAAGGACACAGCCACGCAAATCTGCATTGCATACTATTACAATAGCCAAGATATGGAAGTAACCAAAAAGTCCACCGACAGATGGGTGGACAAAGAAGAACTGCTACCTGTATAGATGGAATATGAGCTAGTGAAAAAATGAAACAATGCCATTTGCAGCACCATAGATGAGTCTAGAAGTAATCACGCAACTTGGAGTAAGTGAGAAAGCGAAAGACACATATCCTATCATATCACATATAGGGGTTACCTAAAAAATGATACAAACAAAGATATTTCCACAAACACTATCATAGATTCATTAAAAAAACTTATGGTTCACGAAATGGAAAGGTGTGAGGATTGGATACATTACCATATTGAGGTTAACAGAGAGATACAAACACATGTGAAATATATAATCACCAAAGACCTACGCAATACCAAGGGAAGATTACTCAACATTCTGTCATAACCTACATGGGAAAAGGATCCGAAGAAGAATAGATATATGTATATGTGTGAAAGAACCACATCTTGCACACCTAGAACAAACAAAACATTGTAATCAAGTTTGCTGTGATAAAAAATAAAAATTAAGTTAAAAATACCAACAAGAAGTAATGAGACATAAACTTAAAGGGCTTTTTCCTCGCACATTCCATTCTAATTTACAACCTAGAACACCACTTCCAGTAAGGCTCTGTTGCCCTAGTAACCAGATTTGGTAAAGGAGAAATGCTGCCGCCTTGTGGCCGATTCCCGCAAGAGCAGCTTTTAACCCACAGCTAATGGTCACTTACCATTCATAAGGACTCAGGGCTCTAAAGGACACCTGCCCTCAAAATTGTGCTGCGGTAGGGAATGGATAAAATTTTCAAAACAGGCAAAATTTGCAAGAAGATAGTATGAAGAGGTATGTTTTACTCACTCTCTTTTGAAAGAAAGGAAAATGTATAAAAGCTCAGCCTCAGGAAGTATTAGACTCATGCAATCTAATCTACAAAAAGTTTTCAACTCACACCAGTCGACTGACCATTGGCAAAAAGTCTACAAATAATAAATGCTGAAGAGCTCTTAGAGAACTTTGTACCCTCTAGCTGCTGGTGAGATGTAAGAGGGTTAAACGCTAATAATGACAACAGAAAGGAGCTGCGTTTAAAAGGAAAAATTGAGGTACCATTCAATCCAGCAGGCGCACCAATGGGCCTCTCACCTGAGAAGACCAGAATGAAGAAGACCCGGGCTGCAAAAGCTGCACTGCAGCCTGATTCACAATAGACAAGACAGTGAAGCAACTAAAATGTCCATCAACAGATGAAAGGATAAAGAAGAAGTGGTCCATGTACACAATGAATACTAGCCATGGAAAACAATGAAACACTGCTCTTTGAGGCACCATAGATGATCTTGGAGATAATCACAGAACATGAGGTAAGTCGGAAAGCAAAAGTCCTATATCCTATGATATCACTTATAGGCGTTATCTAATAACTGACACAAATGAACATATTTCCACACAGAAAGTCAATCACAGACTTATTAAAAAAAAACTATGCTTATCTAAAAGGAAAGGTGGGGGGAATGGATAAATGAAGATTAGCGTTACCATATGTATACAAATATATATTATATACATATATCAAAAGACCAACCATATAGCAAGGAAGGATTATGGAACACTCTGTAATAATTTACACGGGAAGAGGATCTCTACCTAAATAGTTATATAGAATATGTAGATGAACCAGAGTGTGTACACCTTGGACGAGCAACATTCTAACCATTACCCCAATTGAAAAAATTAAAACAACGAACTAGGAGTAATGAGACATAAACTTATGAGGGGTTTTCCTGGCACATTCCATCCAAATTTAAAACCTAGGCAAACAACTTCCAGAACGGCTCTGCTGCCCTAGTACCCAGATTTGGGAATGGAGAAATGCTGCATCCTTGTGGCCGTTTTCCACAAGAGCAGCTTTAAACCCACTGCAAAAGGTCACTAAATATTCACCAATTGCAGGTCTGTAAATGACACCGGCCCTCCAAAAAATACTGAGGTCGAAAATCGACCAAAAAATTCCAGAGTGCAACCTTCCAAAAAGAAAATTTGAAGAGGTATATTATAGTCACACTTTTTTGCTTTTTTCTTTTAACAGAAAAGAAAAAGGCGTGGAAAAATGATGAATTGTAGGAATTTTTACAGACATGTAAACCCAAATTACAAAAACCTATCAGCTCACACCAGTCAGAACGGCCATCAACAAAAATGCTGCAAACAATAAATGCTGACGTGATTGTGGAGAAATGCGTACCCTCGATTCTAAGGGGGATGTGGTAAGAGCCGCTAATGAAAGCACAATTGAGGTGCCTTGAAAAGGTAAACGTTGACCTACCATACCAGTCAATCAATCATACCCACTGCTGTGTCTATCACCTGAGAAAATGAAAATCAAAAATCACAGGCTGGCAATCCTGCACTCCAGCAATATTTACCATAGGCAACACTTGGAAGCAACGAAACTGTCCATCAACAGAGGAATGCACCAAGAAGAAGTGGTCCGTGTACACAATGGAATATTAGCCATGGAAAACATTGAAGCACTGCTCTTTGAGGCACCATAGATGAGCCTGGAGATAATCACAAAACATGAAGTAGGTCGGACAGCAAAACACCTATATCCTATATGATCACTTATGGCATTATCTAATAACTGACACAGATGAACATATTTCCGAAGAGAAAGACACTCACAGGCTTAGAAAACAAACTATGCTCATCTGAAAGGAAAGGAGGGGGGAAATTGAGAAATGAAGATTAGTGTTACTATTCATATACAAATACATATTATATACATGTATCAAAAAGACCGAACATATAGCAAGGGAGGTCGACGGAACACTGTAATATTTTACATGGGAAGAGGATCTGTACATTAATAGACATACATAATGTACAAATGAACCAGATTGTGTACACCAAAGACAAACAATATTCTAAACTTTACCCAGATTAAAAAAATTTTAAAAACCAACAAGAAGTAATGAGACATAAACTTATGGGGATTTCTCCTGGCAAATTCCATTCTAATTTACAACCTAGGACAATGACTTCCAGAAAGGCTCTGCTGCCCTAGTACCCAGATTGGGGAATGGAGAAATGCTACCTCCTTGTGGCCGTTTCCCACAACAGCAGCTTTGAACCCACTGCAAAAGGTCACTAAATTTTCACCTACTTGCAGTTCTGTAAATGACACCTGCCCTCCAGAAAATTTCTGGGGTCAAAAATCGACCAAAAACTTCACAAGAGGGCAACCTTCGAAGAAGACAATTTCAAGAGCTATATTGTACTCACGGTTTTTTCTTTTAAGAGAAAAGCGAAAGGCGTAGGAATATGACGAATTTTAAAAATTTTAATGACATGCACACCCATATTACAAAAACCTATCAGCTCACAGCAGTCAGAATGTCCATTAGGAAATATGCTGCAAAAAATAAAAGGTGAAGGGAGTGTGGAGAAATGCGTACCTTCGGTTGTAAGGGGGGCATGTAAAGAGCCACTAATGAAAACACAATGTAGGTGCTTCAAAAAGGGAAACATTGAGCTACCAGTCAATCAATCACAACCACTGCTTGGCCTATCACCTGAGAAAATGAGAATCAAAAAGTCACAGGCTGGCAAACCTGTACGCCAGCAAGATTTACCATAGCCAGCACTTGGAAGCAATGAAAATGTCCATCAACCGAGGAATGCACCAAGAAGAAGTGGTCCACGTACACAATGGAATATTACTCTAATAATAAATATAAATTAAATTTAAAAACAAACAAAAGCAAGGAGACATCAACATTTGTGGGTTTATCCGGGCACATTGCACTCTCATTTATAACCGAAGAACACCACTGGCCGGTAGGTCTGTTTCCCTAGTACCAGCAAGGGGAACGTAGAAAGGCTGCCGCTCTCTGGCCGTTACCTGCAAAAGCAGGTTTAAAGCCTGAGCCAATGGTCACTTCATATGAACAAGTACTGCAGGGCTGTAAATGAAACCTGCCCTCAAAATGTCTTGAGGGAGATAATGGCCAAAATATTTCAAATGGTGACACATACTTTAAGAAAACACTTTGAAGAAATAAGCTCTAATCACAGCTGGAAAAGTAAAAGGGACATGTCTTAAAGCTCAATTTCAACGCATTATGAGACACATGCAAATTCAACCACAAAGAGGTATCAGCTCACACAACTCAGAATAACCATCAGCAAAAACTACAGAGAAAAAATCCTGAAGGTGCTGGGAAGAAATACATGCCCTCCACTTTAAGTGGGATGTAACCTGGAAAGAGCCACTAAGGAGAACAGAACAGAGGTGCCTTTAAAAGGTAAACATTGAGCTACCATATGATCCAGCAGACCTATTCCTGGACCTATAAACTAAGAAGACAGAATTGGAAGGACACAGCCACGCAAATCTGCATTGCATACTATTACAATAGCCAAGATATGGAAGTAACCAAAAAGTCCACCGACAGATGGGTGGACAAAGAAGAACTGCTACCTGTATAGATGGAATATGAGCTAGTGAAAAAATGAAACAATGCCATTTGCAGCACCATAGATGAGTCTAGAAGTAATCACGCAACTTGGAGTAAGTGAGAAAGCGAAAGACACATATCCTATCATATCACATATAGGGGTTACCTAAAAAATGATACAAACAAAGATATTTCCACAAACACTATCATAGATTCATTAAAAAAACTTATGGTTCACCAAATGGAAAGGTGTGAGGATTGGATACATTACCATATTGAGGTTAACAGAGAGATACAAACACATGTGAAATATATAATCACCAAAGACCTACGCAATACCAAGGGAAGACTACTCAACATTGTGTCATAACCTACATGGGAAAAGGATCCGAAGAAGAATAGATATATGTATATGTGTGAAAGAACCACATCTTGCACACCTAGAACAAACAAAACATTGTAATCAAGTTTGCTGTGATAAAAAATAAAAATTAAGTTAAAAATACCAACAAGAAGTAATGAGACATAAACTTAAAGGGCTTTTTCCTCGCACATTCCATTCTAATTTACAACCTAGAACACCACTTCCAGTAAGGCTCTGTTGCCCTAGTAACCAGATTTGGTAAAGGAGAAATGCTGCCGCCTTGTGGCCGATTCCCGCAAGAGCAGCTTTTAACCCACAGCTAATGGTCACTTACCATTCACAAGGACTCAGGGCTGTAAAGGACACCTGCCCTCAAAATTGTGCTGCGGTAGGGAATGGATAAAATTTTCAAAACAGGCAAAATTTGCAAGAAGATAGTATGAAGAGGTATGTTTTACTCACTCTCTTTTGAAAGAAAGGAAAATGTATAAAAGCTCAGCCTCAGGAAGTATTAGACTCATGCAATCTAATCTACAAAAAGTTTTCAACTCACACCAGTCGACTGACCATTGGCAAAAAGTCTACAAATAATAAATGCTGAAGAGCTCTTAGAGAACTTTGTACCCTCTAGCTGCTGGTGAGATGTAAGAGGGTTAAACGCTAATAATGACAACAGAAAGGAGCTGCGTTTAAAAGGAAAAATTGAGGTACCATTCAATCCAGCAGGCGCACCAATGGGCCTCTCACCTGAGAAGACCAGAATGAAGAAGACCCGGGCTGCAAAAGCTGCACTGCAGCCTGATTCACAATAGACAAGACAGTGAAGCAACTAAAATGTCCATCAACAGATGAAAGGATAAAGAAGAAGTGGTCCATGTACACAATGAATACTAGCCATGGAAAACAATGAAACACTGCTCTTTGAGGCACCATAGATGATCTTGGAGATAATCACAGAACATGAGGTAAGTCGGAAAGCAAAAGTCCTATATCCTATGATATCACTTATAGGCGTTATCTAATAACTGACACAAATGAACATATTTCCACACAGAAAGTCAATCACAGACTTATTAAAAAAAAACTATGCTTATCTAAAAGGAAAGGTGGGGGGAATGGATAAATGAAGATTAGCGTTACCATATGTATACAAATATATATTATATACATATATCAAAAGACCAACCATATAGCAAGGAAGGATTATGGAACACTCTGTAATAATTTACACGGGAAGAGGATCTCTACCTAAATAGTTATATAGAATATGTAGATGAACCAGAGTGTGTACACCTTGGACGAGCAACATTCTAACCATTACCCCAATTGAAAAAATTAAAACAACGAACTAGGAGTAATGAGACATAAACTTATGAGGGGTTTTCCTGGCACATTCCATCCAAATTTAAAACCTAGGCAAACAACTTCCAGAACGGCTCTGCTGCCCTAGTACCCAGATTTGGGAATGGAGAAATGCTGCATCCTTGTGGCCGTTTTCCACAAGAGCAGCTTTAAACCCACTGCAAAAGGTCACTAAATATTCACCAATTGCAGGTCTGTAAATGACACCGGCCCTCCAAAAAATACTGAGGTCGAAAATCGACCAAAAAATTCCAGAGTGCAACCTTCCAAAAAGAAAATTTGAAGAGGTATATTATAGTCACACTTTTTTGCTTTTTTCTTTTAACAGAAAAGAAAAAGGCGTGGAAAAATGATGAATTGTAGGAATTTTTACAGACATGTAAACCCAAATTACAAAAACCTATCAGCTCACACCAGTCAGAACGGCCATCAACAAAAATGCTGCAAACAATAAATGCTGACGTGATTGTGGAGAAATGCGTACCCTCGATTCTAAGGGGGATGTGGTAAGAGCCGCTAATGAAAGCACAATTGAGGTGCCTTGAAAAGGTAAACGTTGACCTACCATACCAGTCAATCAATCATACCCACTGCTGTGTCTATCACCTGAGAAAATGAAAATCAAAAATCACAGGCTGGCAATCCTGCACTCCAGCAATATTTACCATAGGCAACACTTGGAAGCAACGAAACTGTCCATCAACAGAGGAATGCACCAAGAAGAAGTGGTCCGTGTACACAATGGAATATTAGCCATGGAAAACATTGAAGCACTGCTCTTTGAGGCACCATAGATGAGCCTGGAGATAATCACAAAACATGAAGTAGGTCGGACAGCAAAACACCTATATCCTATATGATCACTTATGGCATTATCTAATAACTGACACAGATGAACATATTTCCGAAGAGAAAGACACTCACAGGCTTAGAAAACAAACTATGCTCATCTGAAAGGAAAGGAGGGGGGAAATTGAGAAATGAAGATTAGTGTTACTATTCATATACAAATACATATTATATACATGTATCAAAAAGACCGAACATATAGCAAGGGAGGTCGACGGAACACTGTAATATTTTACATGGGAAGAGGATCTGTACATTAATAGACATACATAATGTACAAATGAACCAGATTGTGTACACCAAAGACAAACAATATTCTAAACTTTACCCAGATTAAAAAAATTTTAAAAACCAAGAAGAAGTAATGAGACATAAACTTATGGGGATTTCTCCTGGCAAATTCCATTCTAATTTACAACCTAGGACAATGACTTCCAGAAAGGCTCTGCTGCCCTAGTACCCAGATTGGGGAATGGAGAAATGCTACCTCCTTGTGGCCGTTTCCCACAACAGCAGCTTTGAACCCACTGCAAAAGGTCACTAAATTTTCACCTACTTGCAGTTCTGTAAATGACACCTGCCCTCCAGAAAATTTCTGGGGTCAAAAATCGACCAAAAACTTCACAAGAGGGCAACCTTCGAAGAAGACAATTTCAAGAGCTATATTGTACTCACGGTTTTTTCTTTTAAGAGAAAAGCGAAAGGCGTAGGAATATGACGAATTTTAAAAATTTTAATGACATGCACACCCATATTACAAAAACCTATCAGCTCACAGCAGTCAGAATGTCCATTAGGAAATATGCTGCAAAAAATAAAAGGTGAAGGGAGTGTGGAGAAATGCGTACCTTCGGTTGTAAGGGGGGCATGTAAAGAGCCACTAATGAAAACACAATGTAGGTGCTTCAAAAAGGGAAACATTGAGCTACCAGTCAATCAATCACAACCACTGCTTGGCCTATCACCTGAGAAAATGAGAATCAAAAAGTCACAGGCTGGCAAACCTGTACGCCAGCAAGATTTACCATAGCCAGCACTTGGAAGCAATGAAAATGTCCATCAACCGAGGAATGCACCAAGAAGAAGTGGTCCACGTACACAATGGAATATTACTCTAATAATAAATATAAATTAAATTTAAAAACAAACAAAAGCAAGGAGACATCAACATTTGTGGGTTTATCCGGGCACATTGCACTCTCATTTATAACCGAAGAACACCACTGGCCGGTAGGTCTGTTTCCCTAGTACCAGCAAGGGGAACGTAGAAAGGCTGCCGCTCTCTGGCCGTTACCTGCAAAAGCAGGTTTAAAGCCTGAGCCAATGGTCACTTCATATGAACAAGTACTGCAGGGCTGTAAATGAAACCTGCCCTCAAAATGTCTTGAGGGAGATAATGGCCAAAATATTTCAAATGGTGACACATACTTTAAGAAAACACTTTGAAGAAATAAGCTCTAATCACAGCTGGAAAAGTAAAAGGGACATGTCTTAAAGCTCAATTTCAACGCATTATGAGACACATGCAAATTCAACCACAAAGAGGTATCACCTCACACAACTCAGAATAACCATCAGCAAAAACTACAGAGAAAAAATCCTGAAGGTGCTGGGAAGAAATACATGCCCTCCACTTTAAGTGGGACGTAACCTGGAAAGAGCCACTAAGGAGAACAGAACAGAGGTGCCTTTAAAAGGTAAACATTGAGCTACCATATGATCCAGCAGACCTATTCCTGGACCTATAAACTAAGAAGACAGAATTGGAAGGACACAGCCACGCAAATCTGCATTGCATACTATTACAATAGCCAAGATATGGAAGTAACCAAAAAGTCCACCGACAGATGGGTGGACAAAGAAGAACTGCTACCTGTATAGATGGAATATAAGCTAGTGAAAAAATGAAACAATGCCATTTGCAGCACCATAGATGAGTCTAGAAGTAATCACGCAACTTGGAGTAAGTGAGAAAGCGAAAGACACATATCCTATCATATCACATATAGGGGTTACCTAAAAAATGATACAAACAAAGATATTTCCACAAACACTATCATAGATTCATTAAAAAAACTTATGGTTCACCAAATGGAAAGGTGTGAGGATTGGATACATTACCATATTGAGGTTAACAGAGAGATACAAACACATGTGAAATATATAATCACCAAAGACCTACGCAATACCAAGGGAAGACTACTCAACATTCTGTCATAACCTACATGGGAAAAGGATCCGAAGAAGAATAGATATATGTATATGTGTGAAAGAACCACATCTTGCACACCTAGAACAAACAAAACATTGTAATCAAGTTTGCTGTGATAAAAAATAAAAATTAAGTTAAAAATACCAACAAGAAGTAATGAGACATAAACTTAAAGGGCTTTTTCCTCGCACATTCCATTCTAATTTACAACCTAGAACACCACTTCCAGTAAGGCTCTGTTGCCCTAGTAACCAGATTTGGTAAAGGAGAAATGCTGCCGCCTTGTGGCCGATTCCCGCAAGAGCAGCTTTTAACCCACAGCTAATGGTCACTTACCATTCACAAGGACTCAGGGCTGTAAAGGACACCTGCCCTCAAAATTGTGCTGCGGTAGGGAATGGATAAAATTTTCAAAACAGGCAAAATTTGCAAGAAGATAGTATGAAGAGGTATGTTTTACTCACTCTCTTTTGAAAGAAAGGAAAATGTATAAAAGCTCAGCCTCAGGAAGTATTAGACTCATGCAATCTAATCTACAAAACGTTTTCAACTCACACCAGTCGACTGACCATTGGCAAAAAGTCTACAAATAATAAATGCTGAAGAGCTCTTAGAGAACTGTGTACCCTCTAGCTGCTGGTGAGATGTAAGAGGGTTAAACGCTAATAATGACAACAGAAAGGAGCTGCGTTTAAAAGGAAAAATTGAGGTACCATTCAATCCAGCAGGCGCACCAATGGGCCTCTCACCTGAGAAGACCAGAATGAAGAAGACCCGGGCTGCAAAAGCTGCACTGCAGCCTGATTCACAATAGACAAGACAGTGAAGCAACTAAAATGTCCATCAACAGATGAAAGGATAAAGAAGAAGTGGTCCATGTACACAATGAATACTAGCCATGGAAAACAATGAAACACTGCTCTTTGAGGCACCATAGATGATCTTGGAGATAATCACAGAACATGAGGTAAGTCGGAAAGCAAAAGTCCTATATCCTATGATATCACTTATAGGCGTTATCTAATAACTGACACAAATGAACATATTTCCACACAGAAAGTCAATCACAGACTTATTAAAAGAAAACTATGCTTATCTAAAAGGAAAGGTGGGGGGAATGGATAAATGAAGATTAGCGTTACCATATGTATACAAATATATATTATATACATATATCAAAAGACCAACCATATAGCAAGGAAGGATTATGGAACACTCTGTAATAATTTACACGGGAAGAGGATCTCTACCTAAATAGTTATATAGAATATGTAGATGAACCAGAGTGTGTACACCTTGGACGAGCAACATTCTAACCATTACCCCAATTGAAAAAATTAAAACAACGAACTAGGAGTAATGAGACATAAACTTATGAGGGGTTTTCCTGGCACATTCCATCCAAATTTAAAACCTAGGCAAACAACTTCCAGAACGGCTCTGCTGCCCTAGTACCCAGATTTGGGAATGGAGAAATGCTGCATCCTTGTGGCCGTTTTCCACAAGAGCAGCTTTAAACCCACTGCAAAAGGTCACTAAATATTCACCAATTGCAGGTCTGTAAATGACACCGGCCCTCCAAAAACTACTGAGGTCGAAAATCGACCAAAAAATTCCAGAGTGCAACCTTCCAAAAAGAAAATTTGAAGAGGTATATTATAGTCACACTTTTTTGCTTTTTTCTTTTAACAGAAAAGAAAAAGGCGTGGAAAAATGATGAATTGTAGGAATTTTTACAGACATGTAAACCCAAATTACAAAAACCTATCAGCTCACACCAGTCAGAACGGCCATCAACAAAAATGCTGCAAACAATAAATGCTGACGTGATTGTGGAGAAATGCGTACCCTCGATTCTAAGGGGGATGTGGTAAGAGCCGCTAATGAAAGCACAATTGAGGTGCCTTGAAAAGGTAAACGTTGACCTACCATACCAGTCAATCAATCATACCCACTGCTGTGTCTATCACCTGAGAAAATGAAAATCAAAAATCACAGGCTGGCAATCCTGCACTCCAGCAATATTTACCATAGGCAACACTTGGAAGCAACGAAACTGTCCATCAACAGAGGAATGCACCAAGAAGAAGTGGTCCGTGTACACAATGGAATATTAGCCATGGAAAACATTGAAGCACTGCTCTTTGAGGCACCATAGATGAGCCTGGAGATAATCACAAAACATGAAGTAGGTCGGACAGCAAAACACCTATATCCTATATGATCACTTATGGCATTATCTAATAACTGACACAGATGAACATATTTCCGAAGAGAAAGACACTCACAGGCTTAGAAAACAAACTATGCTCATCTGAAAGGAAAGGAGGGGGGAAATTGAGAAATGAAGATTAGTGTTACTATTCATATACAAATACATATTATATACATGTATCAAAAAGACCGAACATATAGCAAGGGAGGTCGACGGAACACTGTAATATTTTACATGGGAAGAGGATCTGTACATTAATAGACATACATAATGTACAAATGAACCAGATTGTGTACACCAAAGACAAACAATATTCTAAACTTTACCCAGATTAAAAAAATTTTAAAAACCAAGAAGAAGTAATGAGACATAAACTTATGGGGATTTCTCCTGGCAAATTCCATTCTAATTTACAACCTAGGACAATGACTTCCAGAAAGGCTCTGCTGCCCTAGTACCCAGATTGGGGAATGGAGAAATGCTACCTCCTTGTGGCCGTTTCCCACAACAGCAGCTTTGAACCCACTGCAAAAGGTCACTAAATTTTCACCTACTTGCAGTTCTGTAAATGACACCTGCCCTCCAGAAAATTTCTGGGGTCAAAAATCGACCAAAAACTTCACAAGAGGGCAACCTTCGAAGAAGACAATTTCAAGAGCTATATTGTACTCACGGTTTTTTCTTTTAAGAGAAAAGCGAAAGGCGTAGGAATATGACGAATTTTAAAAATTTTAATGACATGCACACCCATATTACAAAAACCTATCAGCTCACAGCAGTCAGAATGGCCATTAGGAAATATGCTGCAAAAAATAAAAGGTGAAGGGAGTGTGGAGAAATGCGTACCTTCGGTTGTAAGGGGGGCATGTAAAGAGCCACTAATGAAAACACAATGTAGGTGCTTCAAAAAGGGAAACATTGAGCTACCAGTCAATCAATCACAACCACTGCTTGGCCTATCACCTGAGAAAATGAGAATCAAAAAGTCACAGGCTGGCAAACCTGTACGCCAGCAAGATTTACCATAGCCAGCACTTGGAAGCAATGAAAATGTCCATCAACCGAGGAATGCACCAAGAAGAAGTGGTCCACGTACACAATGGAATATTACTGTAATAATAAATATAAATTAAATTTAAAAACAAACAAAAGCAAGGAGACATCAACATTTGTGGGTTTATCCGGGCACATTGCACTCTCATTTATAACCGAAGAACACCACTGGCCGGTAGGTCTGTTTCCCTAGTACCAGCAAGGGGAACGTAGAAAGGCTGCCGCTCTCTGGCCGTTACCTGCAAAAGCAGGTTTAAAGCCTGAGCCAATGGTCACTTCATATGAACAAGTACTGCAGGGCTGTAAATGAAACCTGCCCTCAAAATGTCTTGAGGGAGATAATGGCCAAAATATTTCAAATGGTGACACATACTTTAAGAAAACACTTTGAAGAAATAAGCTCTAATCACAGCTGGAAAAGTAAAAGGGACATGTCTTAAAGCTCAATTTCAACGCATTATGAGACACATGCAAATTCAACCACAAAGAGGTATCAGCTCACACAACTCAGAATAACCATCAGCAAAAACTACAGAGAAAAAATCCTGAAGGTGCTGGGAAGAAATACATGCCCTCCACTTTAAGTGGGACGTAACCTGGAAAGAGCCACTAAGGAGAACAGAACAGAGGTGCCTTTAAAAGGTAAACATTGAGCTACCATATGATCCAGCAGACCTATTCCTGGACCTATAAACTAAGAAGACAGAATTGGAAGGACACAGCCACGCAAATCTGCATTGCATACTATTACAATAGCCAAGATATGGAAGTAACCAAAAAGTCCACCGACAGATGGGTGGACAAAGAAGAACTGCTACCTGTATAGATGGAATATGAGCTAGTGAAAAAATGAAACAATGCCATTTGCAGCACCATAGATGAGTCTAGAAGTAATCACGCAACTTGGAGTAAGTGAGAAAGCGAAAGACACATATCCTATCATATCACATATAGGGGTTACCTAAAAAATGATACAAACAAAGATATTTCCACAAACACTATCATAGATTCATTAAAAAAACTTATGGTTCACCAAATGGAAAGGTGTGAGGATTGGATACATTACCATATTGAGGTTAACAGAGAGATACAAACACATGTGAAATATATAATCACCAAAGACCTACGCAATACCAAGGGAAGACTACTCAACATTCTGTCATAACCTACATGGGAAAAGGATCCGAAGAAGAATAGATATATGTATATGTGTGAAAGAACCACATCTTGCACACCTAGAACAAACAAAACATTGTAATCAAGTTTGCTGTGATAAAAAATAAAAATTAAGTTAAAAATACCAACAAGAAGTAATGAGACATAAACTTAAAGGGCTTTTTCCTCGCACATTCCATTCTAATTTACAACCTAGAACACCACTTCCAGTAAGGCTCTGTTGCCCTAGTAACCAGATTTGGTAAAGGAGAAATGCTGCCGCCTTGTGGCCGATTCCCGCAAGAGCAGCTTTTAACCCACAGCTAATGGTCACTTACCATTCACAAGGACTCAGGGCTGTAAAGGACACCTGCCCTCAAAATTGTGCTGCGGTAGGGAATGGATAAAATTTTCAAAACAGGCAAAATTTGCAAGAAGATAGTATGAAGAGGTATGTTTTACTCACTCTCTTTTGAAAGAAAGGAAAATGTATAAAAGCTCAGCCTCAGGAAGTATTAGACTCATGCAATCTAATCTACAAAACGTTTTCAACTCACACCAGTCGACTGACCATTGGCAAAAAGTCTACAAATAATAAATGCTGAAGAGCTCTTAGAGAACTGTGTACCCTCTAGCTGCTGGTGAGATGTAAGAGGGTTAAACGCTAATAATGACAACAGAAAGGAGCTGCGTTTAAAAGGAAAAATTGAGGTACCATTCAATCCAGCAGGCGCACCAATGGGCCTCTCACCTGAGAAGACCAGAATGAAGAAGACCCGGGCTGCAAAAGCTGCACTGCAGCCTGATTCACAATAGACAAGACAGTGAAGCAACTAAAATGTCCATCAACAGATGAAAGGATAAAGAAGAAGTGGTCCATGTACACAATGAATACTAGCCATGGAAAACAATGAAACACTGCTCTTTGAGGCACCATAGATGATCTTGGAGATAATCACAGAACATGAGGTAAGTCGGAAAGCAAAAGTCCTATATCCTATGATATCACTTATAGGCGTTATCTAATAACTGACACAAATGAACATATTTCCACACAGAAAGTCAATCACAGACTTATTAAAAGAAAACTATGCTTATCTAAAAGGAAAGGTGGGGGGAATGGATAAATGAAGATTAGCGTTACCATATGTATACAAATATATATTATATACATATATCAAAAGACCAACCTTATAGCAAGGAAGGATTATGGAACACTCTGTAATAATTTACACGGGAAGAGGATCTCTACCTAAATCGTTATATAGAATATGTAGATGAACCAGAGTGTGTACACCTTGGACGAGCAACATTCTAACCATTACCCCAATTGAAAAAATTAAAACAACGAACTAGGAGTAATGAGACATAAACTTATGAGGGGTTTTCCTGGCACATTCCATCCAAATTTAAAACCTAGGCAAACAACTTCCAGAATGGCTCTGCTGCCCTAGTACCCAGATTTGGGAATGGAGAAATGCTGCATCCTTGTGGCCGTTTTCCACAGGAGCAGCTTTAAACCCACTGCAAAAGGTCACTAAATATTCACCAATTGCAGGTCTGTAAATGACACCGGCCCTCCAAAAACTACTGAGGTCGAAAATCGACCAAAAAATTCCAGAGTGCAACCTTCCAAAAAGAAAATTTGAAGGGGTATATTATAGTCACACTTTTTTGCTTTTTTCTTTTAACAGAAAAGAAAAAGGCGTGGAAAAATGATGAATTGTAGGAATTTTTACAGACATGTAAACCCAAATTACAAAAACCTATCAGCTCACACCAGTCAGAACGGCCATCAACAAAAATGCTGCAAACAATAAATGCTGACGTGATTGTGGAGAAATGCGTACCCTCGATTCTAAGGGGGATGTGGTAAGAGCCGCTAATGAAAGCACAATTGAGGTGCCTTGAAAAGGTAAACGTTGACCTACCATACCAGTCAATCAATCATACCCACTGCTGTGTCTATCACCTGAGAAAATGAAAATCAAAAATCACAGGCTGGCAATCCTGCACTCCAGCAATATTTACCATAGGCAACACTTGGAAGCAACGAAACTGTCCATCAACAGAGGAATGCACCAAGAAGAAGTGGTCCGTGTACACAATGGAATATTAGCCATGGAAAACATTGAAGCACTGCTCTTTGAGGCACCATAGATGAGCCTGGAGATAATCACAAAACATGAAGTAGGTCGGACAGCAAAACACCTATATCCTATATGATCACTTATGGCATTATCTAATAACTGACACAGATGAACATATTTCCGAAGAGAAAGACACTCACAGGCTTAGAAAACAAACTATGCTCATCTGAAAGGAAAGGAGGGGGGAAATTGAGAAATGAAGATTAGTGTTACTATTCATAAACAAATACATATTATATACATGTATCAAAAAGACCGAACATATAGCAAGGGAGGTCGACGGAACACTGTAATATTTTACATGGGAAGAGGATCTGTACATTAATAGACATACATAATGTACAAATGAACCAGATTGTGTACACCAAAGACAAACAATATTCTAAACTTTACCCACATTAAAAAAATTTTAAAAACCAAGAAGAAGTAATGAGACATAAACTTATGGGGATTTCTCCTGGCAAATTCCATTCTAATTTACAACCTAGGACAATGACTTCCAGAAAGGCTCTGCTGCCCTAGTACCCAGATTGGGGAATGGAGAAATGCTACCTCCTTGTGGCCGTTTCCCACAACAGCAGCTTTGAACCCACTGCAAAAGGTCACTAAATTTTCACCTACTTGCAGTTCTGTAAATGACACCTGCCCTCCAGAAAATTTCTGGGGTCAAAAATCGACCAAAAACTTCACAAGAGGGCAACCTTCGAAGAAGACAATTTCAAGAGCTATATTGTACTCACGGTTTTTTCTTTTAAGAGAAAAGCGAAAGGCGTAGGAATATGACGAATTTTAAAAATTTTAATGACATGCACACCCATATTACAAAAACCTATCAGCTCACAGCAGCCAGAATGGCCATTAGGAAATATGCTGCAAAAAATAAAAGGTGAAGGGAGTGTGGAGAAATGCGTACCTTCGGTTGTAAGGGGGGCATGTAAAGAGCCACTAATGAAAACACAATGTAGGTGCTTCAAAAAGGGAAACATTGAGCTACCAGTCAATCAATCACAACCACTGCTTGGCCTATCACCTGAGAAAATGAGAATCAAAAAGTCACAGGCTGGCAAACCTGTACGCCAGCAAGATTTACCATAGCCAGCACTTGGAAGCAATGAAAATGTCCATCAACCGAGGAATGCACCAAGAAGAAGTGGTCCACGTACACAATGGAATATTACTCTAATAATAAATATAAATTAAATTTAAAAACAAACAAAAGCAAGGAGTCATCAACATTTGTGGGTTTATCCGGGCACATTGCACTCTCATTTATAACCGAAGAACACCACTGGCCGGTAGGTCTGTTTCCCTAGTACCAGCAAGGGGAACGTAGAAAGGCTGCCGCTCTCTGGCCGTTACCTGCAAAAGCAGGTTTAAAGCCTGAGCCAATGGTCACTTCATATGAACAAGTACTGCAGGGCTGTAAATGAAACCTGCCCTCAAAATGTCTTGAGGGAGATAATGGCCAAAATATTTCAAATGGTGACACATACTTTAAGAAAACACTTTGAAGAAATAAGCTCTAATCACAGCTGGAAAAGTAAAAGGGACATGTCTTAAAGCTCAATTTCAACGCATTATGAGACACATGCAAATTCAACCACAAAGAGGTATCAGCTCACACAACTCAGAATAACCATCAGCAAAAACTACAGAGAAAAAATCCTGAAGGTGCTGGGAAGAAATACATGCCCTCCACTTTAAGTGGGACGTAACCTGGAAAGAGCCACTAAGGAGAACAGAACAGAGGTGCCTTTAAAAGGTAAACATTGAGCTACCATATGATGCAGCAGACCTATTCCTGGACCTATAAACTAAGAAGACAGAATTGGAAGGACACAGCCACGCAAATCTGCATTGCATACTATTACAATAGCCAAGATATGGAAGTAACCAAAAAGTCCACCGACAGATGGGTGGACAAAGAAGAACTGCTACCTGTATAGATGGAATATGAGCTAGTGAAAAAATGAAACAATGCCATTTGCAGCACCATAGATGAGTCTAGAAGTAATCACGCAACTTGGAGTAAGTGAGAAAGCGAAAGACACATATCCTATCATATCACATATAGGGGTTACCTAAAAAATGATACAAACAAAGATATTTCCACAAACACTATCATAGATTCATTAAAAAAACTTATGGTTCACCAAATGGAAAGGTGTGAGGATTGGATACATTACCATATTGAGGTTAACAGAGAGATACAAACACATGTGAAATATATAATCACCAAAGACCTACGCAATACCAAGGGAAGACTACTCAACATTCTGTCATAACCTACATGGGAAAAGGATCCGAAGAAGAATAGATATATGTATATGTGTGAAAGAACCACATCTTGCACACCTAGAAAAAACAAAACATTGTAATCAAGTTTGCTGTGATAAAAAATAAAAATTAAGTTAAAAATACCAACAAGAAGTAATGAGACATAAACTTAAAGGGCTTTTTCCTCGCACATTCCATTCTAATTTACAACCTAGAACACCACTTCCAGTAAGGCTCTGTTGCCCTAGTAACCAGATTTGGTAAAGGAGAAATGCTGCCGCCTTGTGGCCGATTCCCGCAAGAGCAGCTTTTAACCCACAGCTAATGGTCACTTACCATTCACAAGGACTCAGGGCTGTAAAGGACACCTGCCCTCAAAATTGTGCTGCGGTAGGGAATGGATAAAATTTTCAAAACAGGCAAAATTTGCAAGAAGATAGTATGAAGAGGTATGTTTTACTCACTCTCTTTTGAAAGAAAGGAAAATGTATAAAAGCTCAGCCTCAGGAAGTATTAGACTCATGCAATCTAATCTACAAAACGTTTTCAACTCACACCAGTCGACTGACCATTGGCAAAAAGTCTACAAATAATAAATGCTGAAGAGCTCTTAGAGAACTGTGTACCCTCTAGCTGCTGGTGAGATGTAAGAGGGTTAAACGCTAATAATGACAACAGAAAGGAGCTGCGTTTAAAAGGAAAAATTGAGGTACCATTCAATCCAGCAGGCGCACCAATGGGCCTCTCACCTGAGAAGACCAGAATGAAGAAGACCCGGGCTGCAAAAGCTGCACTGCAGCCTGATTCACAATAGACAAGACAGTGAAGCAACTAAAATGTCCATCAACAGATGAAAGGATAAAGAAGAAGTGGTCCATGTACACAATGAATACTAGCCATGGAAAACAATGAAACACTGCTCTTTGAGGCACCATAGATGATCTTGGAGATAATCACAGAACATGAGGTAAGTCGGAAAGCAAAAGACCTATATCCTATGATATCACTTATAGGCGTTATCTAATAACTGACACAAATGAACATATTTCCACACAGAAAGTCAATCACAGACTTATTAAAAAAAAACTATGCTTATCTAAAAGGAAAGGTGGGGGGAATGGATAAATGAAGATTAGCGTTACCATATGTATACAAATATATATTATATACATATATCAAAAGACCAACCATATAGCAAGGAAGGATTATGGAACACTCTGTAATAATTTACACGGGAAGAGGATCTCTACCTAAATCGTTATATAGAATATGTAGATGAACCAGAGTGTGTACACCTTGGACGAGCAACATTCTAACCATTACCCCAATTGAAAAAATTAAAACAACGAACTAGGAGTAATGAGACATAAACTTATGAGGGGTTTTCCTGGCACATTCCATCCAAATTTAAAACCTAGGCAAACAACTTCCAGAACGGCTCTGCTGCCCTAGTACCCAGATTTGGGAATGGAGAAATGCTGCATCCTTGTGGCCGTTTTCCACAAGAGCAGCTTTAAACCCACTGCAAAAGGTCACTAAATATTCACCAATTGCAGGTCTGTAAATGACACCGGCCCTCCAAAAACTACTGAGGTCGAAAATCGACCAAAAAATTCCAGAGTGCAACCTTCCAAAAAGAAAATTTGAAGAGGTATATTATAGTCACACTTTTTTGCTTTTTTCTTTTAACAGAAAAGAAAAAGGCGTGGAAAAATGATGAATTGTAGGAATTTTTACAGACATGTAAACCCAAATTACAAAAACCTATCAGCTCACACCAGTCAGAACGGCCATCAACAAAAATGCTGCAAACAATAAATGCTGACGTGATTGTGGAGAAATGCGTACCCTCGATTCTAAGGGGGATGTGGTAAGAGCCGCTAATGAAAGCACAATTGAGGTGCCTTGAAAAGGTAAACGTTGACCTACCATACCAGTCAATCAATCATACCCACTGCTGTGTCTATCACCTGAGAAAATGAAAATCAAAAATCACAGGCTGGCAATCCTGCACTCCAGCAATATTTACCATAGGCAACACTTGGAAGCAACGAAACTGTCCATCAACAGAGGAATGCACCAAGAAGAAGTGGTCCGTGTACACAATGGAATATTAGCCATGGAAAACATTGAAGCACTGCTCTTTGAGGCACCATAGATGAGCCTGGAGATAATCACAAAACATGAAGTAGGTCGGACAGCAAAACACCTATATCCTATATGATCACTTATGGCATTATCTAATAACTGACACAGATGAACATATTTCCGAAGAGAAAGACACTCACAGGCTTAGAAAACAAACTATGCTCATCTGAAAGGAAAGGAGGGGGGAAATTGAGAAATGAAGATTAGTGTTACTATTCATATACAAATACATATTATATACATGTATCAAAAAGACCGAACATATAGCAAGGGAGGTCGACGGAACACTGTAATATTTTACATGGGAAGAGGATCTGTACATTAATAGACATACATAATGTACAAATGAACCAGATTGTGTACACCAAAGACAAACAATATTCTAAACTTTACCCAGATTAAAAAAATTTTAAAAACCAAGAAGAAGTAATGAGACATAAACTTATGGGGATTTCTCCTGGCAAATTCCATTCTAATTTACAACCTAGGACAATGACTTCCAGAAAGGCTCTGCTGCCCTAGTACCCAGATTGGGGAATGGAGAAATGCTACCTCCTTGTGGCCGTTTCCCACAACAGCAGCTTTGAACCCACTGCAAAAGGTCACTAAATTTTCACCTACTTGCAGTTCTGTAAATGACACCTGCCCTCCAGAAAATTTCTGGGGTCAAAAATCGACCAAAAACTTCACAAGAGGGCAACCTTCGAAGAAGACAATTTCAAGAGCTATATTGTACTCACGGTTTTTTCTTTTAAGAGAAAAGCGAAAGGCGTAGGAATATGACGAATTTTAAAAATTTTAATGACATGCACACCCATATTACAAAAACCTATCAGCTCACAGCAGTCAGAATGGCCATTAGGAAATATGCTGCAAAAAATAAAAGGTGAAGGGAGTGTGGAGAAATGCGTACCTTCGGTTGTAAGGGGGGCATGTAAAGAGCCACTAATGAAAACACAATGTAGGTGCTTCAAAAAGGGAAACATTGAGCTACCAGTCAATCAATCACAACCACTGCTTGGCCTATCACCTGAGAAAATGAGAATCAAAAAGTCACAGGCTGGCAAACCTGTACGCCAGCAAGATTTACCATAGCCAGCACTTGGAAGCAATGAAAATGTCCATCAACCGAGGAATGCACCAAGAAGAAGTGGTCCACGTACACAATGGAATATTACTCTAATAATAAATATAAATTAAATTTAAAAACAAACAAAAGCAAGGAGACATCAACATTTGTGGGTTTATCCGGGCACATTGCACTCTCATTTATAACCGAAGAACACCACTGGCCGGTAGGTCTGTTTCCCTAGTACCAGCAAGGGGAACGTAGAAAGGCTGCCGCTCTCTGGCCGTTACCTGCAAAAGCAGGTTTAAAGCCTGAGCCAATGGTCACTTCATATGAACAAGTACTGCAGGGCTGTAAATGAAACCTGCCCTCAAAATGTCTTGAGGGAGATAATGGCCAAAATATTTCAAATGGTGACACATACTTTAAGAAAACACTTTGAAGAAATAAGCTCTAATCACAGCTGGAAAAGTAAAAGGGACATGTCTTAAAGCTCAATTTCAACGCATTATGAGACACATGCAAATTCAACCACAAAGAAGTATCAGCTCACACAACTCAGAATAACCATCAGCAAAAACTACAGAGAAAAAATCCTGAAGGTGCTGGGAAGAAATACATGCCCTCCACTTTAAGTGGGACGTAACCTGGAAAGAGCCACTAAGGAGAACAGAACAGAGGTGCCTTTAAAAGGTAAACATTGAGCTACCATATGATGCAGCAGACCTATTCCTGGACCTATAAACTAAGAAGACAGAATTGGAAGGACACAGCCACGCAAATCTGCATTGCATACTATTACAATAGCCAAGATATGGAAGTAACCAAAAAGTCCACCGACAGATGGGTGGACAAAGAAGAACTGCTACCTGTATAGATGGAATATGAGCTAGTGAAAAAATGAAACAATGCCATTTGCAGCACCATAGATGAGTCTAGAAGTAATCACGCAACTTGGAGTAAGTGAGAAAGCGAAAGACACATATCCTATCATATCACATATAGGGGTTACCTAAAAAATGATACAAACAAAGATATTTCCACAAACACTATCATAGATTCATTAAAAAAACTTATGGTTCACCAAATGGAAAGGTGTGAGGATTGGATACATTACCATATTGAGGTTAACAGAGAGATACAAACACATGTGAAATATATAATCACCAAAGACCTACGCAATACCAAGGGAAGACTACTCAACATTGTGTCATAACCTACATGGGAAAAGGATCCGAAGAAGAATAGATATATGTATATGTGTGAAAGAACCACATCTTGCACACCTAGAGCAAACAAAACATTGTAATCAAGTTTGCTGTGATAAAAAATAAAAATTAAGTTAAAAATACCAACAAGAAGTAATGAGACATAAACTTAAAGGGCTTTTTCCTCGCACATTCCATTCTAATTTACAACCTAGAACACCACTTCCAGTAAGGCTCTGTTGCCCTAGTAACCAGATTTGGTAAAGGAGAAATGCTGCCGCCTTGTGGCCGATTCCCGCAAGAGCAGCTTTTAACCCACAGCTAATGGTCACTTACCATTCACAAGGACTCAGGGCTGTAAAGGACACCTGCCCTCAAAATTGTGCTGCGGTAGGGAATGAATAAAATTTTCAAAACAGGCAAAATTTGCAAGAAGATAGTATGAAGAGGTATGTTTTACTCACTCTCTTTTGAAAGAAAGGAAAATGTATAAAAGCTCAGCCTCAGGAAGTATTAGACTCATGCAATCTAATCTACAAAACGTTTTCAACTCACACCAGTCGACTGACCATTGGCAAAAAGTCTACAAATAATAAATGCTGAAGAGCTCTTAGAGAACTGTGTACCCTCTAGCTGCTGGTGAGATGTAAGAGGGTTAAACGCTAATAATGACAACAGAAAGGAGCTGCGTTTAAAAGGAAAAATTGAGGTACCATTCAATCCAGCAGGCGCACCAATGGGCCTCTCACCTGAGAAGACCAGAATGAAGAAGACCCGGGCTGCAAAAGCTGCACTGCAGCCTGATTCACAATAGACAAGACAGTGAAGCAACTAAAATGTCCATCAACAGATGAAAGGATAAAGAAGTGGTCCATGTACACAATGAATACTAGCCATGGAAAACAATGAAACACTGCTCTTTGAGGCACCATAGATGATCTTGGAGATAATCACAGAACATGAGGTAAGTCGGAAAGCAAAAGTCCTATATCCTATGATATCACTTATAGGCGTTATCTAATAACTGACACAAATGAACATATTTCCACACAGAAAGTCAATCACAGACTTATTAAAAGAAAACTATGCTTATCTAAAAGGAAAGGTGGGGGGAATGGATAAATGAAGATTAGCGTTACCATATGTATACAAATATATATTATATACATATATCAAAAGACCAACCATATAGCAAGGAAGGATTATGGAACACTCTGTAATAATTTACACGGGAAGAGGATCTCTACCTAAATCGTTATATAGAATATGTAGATGAACCAGAGTGTGTACACCTTGGACGAGCAACATTCTAACCATTACCCCAATTGAAAAAATTAAAACAACGAACTAGGAGTAATGAGACATAAACTTATGAGGGGTTTTCCTGGCACATTCCATCCAAATTTAAAACCTAGGCAAACAACTTCCAGAATGGCTCTGCTGCCCTATTACCCAGATTTGTGAATGGAGAAATGCTGCATCCTTGTGGCCGTTTCCCACAACAGCAGCTTTAAACCCACTGCAAAAGGTCACTAAATATTCACCAATTGCAGTTCTGTAAATGACACCTGCCCTCCAAAAAATCCTGAGGCCGAAAATCGACCAAAAAATTCTAGAGTGCAACCTTCCAAAAAGAAAATTTGAAGAGGTATATTATACTCAAACATTTTTGCTTTTTTCTTTTAACAGAAAAGAAAAAGGTGTGGAGAAATGATGAATTGTAGGAATTTTTACAGACATGTAAACCCAAATTACAAAAACCTATCAGCTCACACCAGTCAGAATGGCCATCAACAAAAATGCTGCAAACAATAAATGCTGACGTGATTGTGGAGAAATGCGTACCCTCGATTCTAAGGGGGACGTGGTAAGAGCCACTAATGAAAGCACAATTGAGGTACCTTGAAAAGGTAAACGTTGAGCTACCATACCAGTCAATCAATCATACCCACTGCTGGGTCTACCACCTGAGAAAATGAAAATCATACATCACAGGCTGGCAAACCTGCACTCCAGCAATATTTACCATAGGCAACACTTGGAAGCAACGAAAATGTCCATCAACAGAGGAATGCACCAAGAAGAAGTGGTCCATGTACACAATGGAATATTAGCTATGGAAAACATTGAAGCACTGCTCTTTGAGGCACCATAGATGAGCCTGGAGATAATCACAAAACATGAAGTAGGTCGGAAAGCAAAAGACCTATATCCTATATTATCACTTATGGCATTATCTAATAACTGACACAGATGAACATATTTCCAAAGAGAAAGACACTCACAGGCTTAGAAAACAAACTATGCTCATCGAAAAGGAAAGGAGGGGGAAAATTGAGAAATGAAGATTAGTGTTACTATACATATACAAATACATAGTATATACATGTATCAAAAAGACCGAACATATAGCAAGGGAGGTCGACAGAACACTGGAATATTTTACATGGGAAGAGGATCTGTACATTGATAGACATACATAATGTATAAATGAACCAGATTGTGTACACCTAGGACAAACAATATTCTAAACTTTACCCAGGTTAAAAAAATTTTAAAACCAAGAAGAAGTAATGAGACAGAAACTTATGGGGATTTCTCCTGGCAAATTCCATTCTAATTTACAACCTAGGACAATGACTTCCAGAAAGGCTCTGCTGCCCTAGTACCCAGATTGGGGAATGGAGAAATGCTACCTCCTTGTGGCCGTTTCCCACAACAGCAGCTTTGAACCCACTGCAAAAGGTGACTAAATTTTCACCAACTTGCATTTCTGTAAATGGCACCTGCCTTCCAGAAAATTTCTGGGGTCAAAAATCGACCAAAAACTTCAGAAGAGGGCAACCTTCGAAGAAGACAATTTCAAGAGCTATATTGTACTCACGGTTTTTTCCTTTAAGAGAAAAGAAAAAGGCATAGGAAGATGATGAATTTTAAAAATTTTAATGACATGCATACCCATATTACAAAAACCTATCAGCTCTCAGCAGTCAGAATGGCCATTAGGAATAATGCTGCAAAAAATAAACGGTGAAGGGAGTGAGGAGAAATGCGTACCCTCGGTTGTAAGGGGGGGCATGTAAAGAGCCACTAATGAAAACACAATGTAGGTGCTTTGAAAAGGGAAACATTGAGCTACCAGTCAATCAATCACAACCACTGCTTGGCCTATCACCTGAGAAAATGAGAATCAAAAAGTCACAGGCTGGCAAACCTGTACGCCAGCAACATTTACCATAGCCAGCACTTGGAAGCAATGAAAATGTCCATCAACCGAGGAATGCACCAAGAAGGAGTGGTCCACGTACACAATGGAATATTACTCTAATAATAAATATAAATTAAATTTAAAAACAAACAAAAGCAAGGAGACATCAACATTTGTGGGTTTATCCGGGCACATTGCACTCTAATTTATAACCGAAGAACACCACTGGCCGGTAGGTCTGTTTCCCTAGTACCAGCATGGGAAACGTAGAAAGGCTGCCGCTCTCTGGCCGTTACCTGCAAAAGCAGGTTTAAAGCCTGAGCTAATGGTCACTTCATAAGAACAAGTACTGCAGGGCTGTAAATGAAACCTGCCCTCAAAATGTCTTGAGGGAGATAATGGCCAAAATATTTCAAATGGTGACACATACTTTAAGAAAACACTTTGAAGAAATAAGCTCTAATCACAGCTGGAAAAATAAAAAGGACATGTCTTAAAGCTCAATTTCAACGCATTATGAGACACGTGCAAATTCAACCACAAAGAGGTATCAGCTCACACCACTCAGAATAATCATCAGCAAAAACTACAAAGAATAAATCCTGAAGGTGCTGGGAAGAAATACATGCCCTCCACTTTAAGTGGGACGTAACCTGGAAAGAGCCACTAAGGAGAACAGAACAGAGGTGCCTTTAAAAGGTAAACACTGAGCTACCATATGATCCAGCAGACCTATTCCTGGACCTATAAACAAAGAAGACAGAATTGGAAGGACACAGCCACGCAAATCTGCATTGCATACTATTACAATAGCCAAGATATGGAAGTAACCAAAACGCCCATCGACAGATGGGTGGACAAAGAAGAACTGCTACCTGTACAGATGGAATATGAGCTAGTGAAAAAATGAAACAATGCCATTTGCAGAACCATAGATGAGTCTAGAAGTAATCACGCAACTTGGAGTAAGTGAGAAAGCGAAAGACACATATCCTATCATATCACATACAGAGGTTACCTAAAGAATGATACAAACAAAGATATTTCCACAGACAAACACTATCATAGATACATTAAAAAAACTTATGGTTGAACAAATGGAAAGGTGTGAGGATTGGATACATTACCATATTGAGGTTAACAGAGAGATACAAACACATATGAAATATATAATCACCAAAGACCTATGCAATACCAAGAGAAGACTACTCAACATTGTGTCATAACCTACATGGGAAAAGGATCCGAAGAAGAATAGATATATGTATATGTGTGAAAGAACCACATCTTGCACACCTAGAACAAACAAAACATTGTAATCAAGTTTGCTGTGATAAATAATAAAAATTAAGTTAAAAATACCAACAAGAAGTAATGAGACATAAACTTAAAGAGCTTTTTCCTCGCACATTCCATTCTAATTTACAACCTAGAACACCACTTCCAGTAAGGCTCTGTTGCCCTAGTAACCAGATTTGGTAAAGGAGAAATGCTGCCGCCTTGTGGCCAATTCCCGCCAGAGCAGCTCTTAACCCACAGCTAATGGTCACTTACCATTCACAAGGACTCAGGGCTGTAAAGGACACCTGCCCTCAAAATTGTGCTGAGGTAGG
Organism: Balaenoptera physalus; assembly: GCF_965194825.1. Taxonomy (NCBI): domain Eukaryota; kingdom Metazoa; phylum Chordata; class Mammalia; order Artiodactyla; family Balaenopteridae; genus Balaenoptera; species Balaenoptera physalus. The sequence continues at coordinate 39,508,329 of NC_138887.1, read as the reverse complement.
GAATGGATAAAAATTTCAAAACAGGCAAAATTTGCAAGAAGATAGTATGAAGAGGTATGTTTTACTCACTCTCTTTTTAAAGAAAGGAAAATGTATAAAAGCTCAGCCTCAGGAAGTATTAGACTCATGCAATCTAATCTACAAAAAGTTTTCAACTCACACCAGTCGACTGACCATTGGAAAAAAGACTACAAACAATAAATGCCTAAGAGGTTTTAGAGAACTGTGTACCCTCTAGCTGCTGGTGAGATGTAAAAGGCTTAAACGCTAATAATGAGAACAGAAAGGAGCTGCGTTTAAAAGGAAAAATTGAGGTACCATTCAATCCAGCAGGTGCACCAATGGGCCTCTCACCTGAGAAGACCAGAATGAAGAAGACCCGGGCTGCAAAAGCTGCACTGCAGCCTGATTCACAATAGACAAGGCAGTGAAGCAACCAAAATGTCCATCAACAGATGAAAGGATAAAGAAGAAGTGGTCCATGTACACAATGAATACTAGCCATGGAAAACAATGAAACACTGCTCTTTGAGGCACCATAGATGATCTTGGAGATAATCACAGAACATGAGGTAAGTCGGAAAGCAAAAGTCCTATATCCTATGATATCACTTATAGGCGTTATCTAATAACTGACACAAATGAACATATTTCCACACAGAAAGTCAATCACAGACTTATTAAAAAAAAAACTATGCTTATCTAAAAGGAAAGGTGGGGGGAATGGATAAATGAAGATTAGCGTTACCATATGTATACAAATATATATTATATACATATATCAAAAGACCAACCATATAGCAAGGAAGGATTATGGAACACTCTGTAATAATTTACACGGGAAGAGGATCTCTACCTAAATCGTTATATAGAATATGTAGATGAACCAGAGTGTGTACACCTTGGACGAGCAACATTCTAACCATTACCCCAATTGAAAAAATTAAAACAACGAACTAGGAGTAATGAGACATAAACTTATGAGGGGTTTTCCTGGAACATTCCATCCAAATTTAAAACCTAGGCAAACAACTTCCAGAACGGCTCTGCTGCCCTAGTACCCAGATTTGGGAATGGAGAAATGCTGCATCCTTGTGGCCGTTTTCCACAAGAGCAGCTTTAAACCCACTGCAAAAGGTCACTAAATATTCACCAATTGCAGGTCTGTAAATGACACCGGCCCTCCAAAAAATACTGAGGTCGAAAATCGACCAAAAAATTCCAGAGTGCAACCTTCCAAAAAGAAAATTTGAAGAGGTATATTATAGTCACACTTTTTTGCTTTTTTCTTTTAACAGAAAAGAAAAAGGCGTGGAAAAATGATGAATTGTAGGAATTTTTACAGACATGTAAACCCAAATTACAAAAACCTATCAGCTCACACCAGTCAGAACGGCCATCAACAAAAATGCTGCAAACAATAAATGCTGACGTGATTGTGGAGAAATGCGTACCCTCGATTCTAAGGGGGATGTGGTAAGAGCCGCTAATGAAAGCACAATTGAGGTGCCTTGAAAAGGTAAACGTTGACCTACCATACCAGTCAATCAATCATACCCACTGCTGTGTCTATCACCTGAGAAAATGAAAATCAAAAATCACAGGCTGGCAATCCTGCACTCCAGCAATATTTACCATAGGAAACACTTGGAAGCAACGAAACTGTCCATCAACAGAGGAATGCACCAAGAAGAAGTGGTCCGTGTACACAATGGAATATTAGCCATGGAAAACATTGAAGCACTGCTCTTTGAGGCACCATAGATGAGCCTGGAGATAATCACAAAACATGAAGTAGGTCGGACAGCAAAACACCTATATCCTATATGATCACTTATGGCATTATCTAATAACTGACACAGATGAACATATTTCCGAAGAGAAAGACACTCACAGGCTTAGAAAACAAACTATGCTCATCTGAAAGGAAAGGAGGGGGGAAATTGAGAAATGAAGATTAGTGTTACTATTCATATACAAATACATATTATATACATGTATCAAAAAGACCGAACATATAGCAAGGGAGGTCGACGGAACACTGTAATATTTTACATGGGAAGAGGATCTGTACATTAATAGACATACATAATGTACAAATGAACCAGATTGTGTACACCAAAGACAAACAATATTCTAAACTTTACCCAGATTAAAAAAATTTTAAAAACCAAGAAGAAGTAATGAGACATAAACTTATGGGGATTTCTCCTGGCAAATTCCATTCTAATTTACAACCTAGGACAATGACTTCCAGAAAGGCTCTGCTGCCCTAGTACCCAGATTGGGGAATGGAGAAATGCTACCTCCTTGTGGCCGTTTCCCACAACAGCAGCTTTGAACCCACTGCAAAAGGTCACTAAATTTTCACCTACTTGCAGTTCTGTAAATGACACCTGCCCTCCAGAAAATTTCTGGGGTCAAAAATCGACCAAAAACTTCACAAGAGGGCAACCTTCGAAGAAGACAATTTCAAGAGCTATATTGTACTCACGGTTTTTTCTTTTAAGAGAAAAGCGAAAGGCGTAGGAATATGACGAATTTTAAAAATTTTAATGACATGCACACCCATATTACAAAAAACTATCAGCTCACAGCAGTCAGAATGGCCATTAGGAAATATGCTGCAAAAAATAAAAGGTGAAGGGAGTGTGGAGAAATGCGTACCTTCGGTTGTAAGGGGGGCATGTAAAGAGCCACTAATGAAAACACAATGTAGGTGCTTCAAAAAGGGAAACATTGAGCTACCAGTCAATCAATCACAACCACTGCTTGGCCTATCACCTGAGAAAATGAGAATCAAAAAGTCACAGGCTGGCAAACCTGTACGCCAGCAAGATTTACCATAGCCAGCACTTGGAAGCAATGAAAATGTCCATCAACCGAGGAATGCACCAAGAAGAAGTGGTCCACGTACACAATGGAATATTACTCTAATAATAAATATAAATTAAATTTAAAAACAAACAAAAGCAAGGAGACATCAACATTTGTGGGTTTATCCGGGCACATTGCACTCTAATTTATAACCGAAGAACACCACTGGCCGGTAGGTCTGTTTCCCTAGTACCAGCAAGGGGAACGTAGAAAGGCTGCCGCTCTCTGGCCGTTACCTGCAAAAGCAGGTTTAAAGCCTGAGCCAATGGTCACTTCATATGAACAAGTACTGCAGGGCTGTAAATGAAACCTGCCCTCAAAATGTCTTGAGGGAGATAATGGCCAAAATATTTCAAATGGTGACACATACTTTAAGAAAACACTTTGAAGAAATAAGCTCTAATCACAGCTGGAAAAGTAAAAGGGACATGTCTTAAAGCTCAATTTCAATGCATTATGAGACACATGCAAATTCAACCACAAAGAGGTATCAGCTCACACAACTCAGAATAACCATCAGCAAAAACTACAGAGAAAAAATCCTGAAGGTGCTGGGAAGAAATACATGCCCTCCACTTTAAGTGGGACGTAACCTGGAAAGAGCCACTAAGGAGAACAGAACAGAGGTGCCTTTAAAAGGTAAACATTGAGCTACCATATGATCCAGCAGACCTATTCCTGGACCTATAAACTAAGAAGACAGAATTGGAAGGACACAGCCACGCAAATCTGCATTGCATACTATTACAATAGCCAAGATATGGAAGTAACCAAAAAGTCCACCGACAGATGGGTGGACAAAGAAGAACTGCTACCTGTATAGATGGAATATGAGCTAGTGAAAAAATGAAACAATGCCATTTGCAGCACCATAGATGAGTCTAGAAGTAATCACGCAACTTGGAGTAAGTGAGAAAGCGAAAGACACATATCCTATCATATCACATATAGGGGTTACCTAAAAAATGATACAAACAAAGATATTTCCACAGACAAACACTATCATAGATTCATTCAAAAAACTTATGGTTCACCAAATGGAAAGGTGTGAGGATTGGATACATTACCATATTGAGGTTAACAGAGAGATACAAACACATGTGAAATATATAATCACCAAAGACCTACGCAATACCAAGGGAAGACTACTCAACATTGTGTCATAACCTACATGGGAAAAGGATCCGAAGAAGAATAGATATATGTATATGTGTGAAAGAACCACATCTTGCACACCTAGAACAAACAAAACATTGTAATCAAGTTTGCTGTGATAAAAAATAAAAATTAAGTTAAAAATACCAACAAGAAGTAATGAGACATAAACTTAAAGGGCTTTTTCCTCGCACATTCCATTCTAATTTACAACCTAGAACACCACTTCCAGTAAGGCTCTGTTGCCCTAGTAACCAGATTTGGTAAAGGAGAAATGCTGCCGCCTTGTGGCCGATTCCCGCAAGAGCAGCTTTTAACCCACAGCTAATGGTCACTTACCATTCACAAGGACTCAGGGCTGTAAAAGACACCTGCCCTCAAAATTGTGCTGCGGTAGGGAATGGATAAAAATTTCAAAACAGGCAAAATTTGCAAGAAGATAGTATGAAGAGGTATGTTTTACTCACTCTCTTTTGAAAGAAAGGAAAATGTATAAAAGCTCAGCCTCAGGAAGTATTAGACTCATGCAATCTAATCTACAAAAAGTTTTCAACTCACACCAGTCGACTGACCATTGGCAAAAAGTCTACAAATAATAAATGCTGAAGAGCTCTTAGAGAACTGTGTACCCTCTAGCTGCTGGTGAGATGTAAGAGGGTTAAACGCTAATAATGACAACAGAAAGGAGCTGCGTTTAAAAGGAAAAATTGAGGTACCATTCAATCCAGCAGGCGCACCAATGGGCCTCTCACCTGAGAAGACCAGAATGAAGAAGACCCGGGCTGCAAAAGCTGCACTGCAGCCTGATTCACAATAGACAAGACAGTGAAGCAACTAAAATGTCCATCAACAGATGAAAGGATAAAGAAGAAGTGGTCCATGTACACAATGAATACTAGCCATGGAAAACAATGAAACACTGCTCTTTGAGGCACCATAGATGATCTTGGAGATAATCACAGAACATGAGGTAAGTCGGAAAGCAAAAGTCCTATATCCTATGATATCACTTATAGGCGTTATCTAATAACTGACACAAATGAACATATTTCCACACAGAAAGTCAATCACAGACTTATTAAAAAAAACTATGCTTATCTAAAAGGAAAGGTGGGGGGAATGGATAAATGAAGATTAGCGTTACCATATGTATACAAATATATATTATATACATATATCAAAAGACCAACCATATAGCAAGGAAGGATTATGGAACACTCTGTAATAATTTACACGGGAAGAGGATCTCTACCTAAATAGTTATATAGAATATGTAGATGAACCAGAGTGTGTACACCTTGGACGAGCAACATTCTAACCATTACCCCAATTGAAAAAATTAAAACAACGAACTAGGAGTAATGAGACATAAACTTATGAGGGGTTTTCCTGGCACATTCCATCCAAATTTAAAACCTAGGCAAACAACTTCCTGAACGGCTCTGCTGCTCTAGTACCCAGATTTGGGAATGGAGAAATGCTGCATCCTTGTGGCCGTTTTCCACAAGAGCAGCTTTAAACCCACTGCAAAAGGTCACTAAATATTCACCAATTGCAGGTCTGTAAATGACACCGGCCCTCCAAAAAATACTGAGGTCGAAAATCGACCAAAAAATTCCAGAGTGCAACCTTCCAAAAAGAAAATTTGAAGAGGTATATTATAGTCACACTTTTTTGCTTTTTTCTTTTAACAGAAAAGAAAAAGGCGTGGAAAAATGATGAATTGTAGGAATTTTTACAGACATGTAAACCCAAATTACAAAAACCTATCAGCTCACACCAGTCAGAACGGCCATCAACAAAAATGCTGCAAACAATAAATGCTGACGTGATTGTGGAGAAATGCGTACCCTCGATTCTAAGGGGGATGTGGTAAGAGCCGCTAATGAAAGCACAATTGAGGTGCCTTGAAAAGGTAAACGTTGACCTACCATACCAGTCAATCAATCATACCCACTGCTGTGTCTATCACCTGAGAAAATGAAAATCAAAAATCACAGGCTGGCAATCCTGCACTCCAGCAATATTTACCATAGGCAACACTTGGAAGCAATGAAACTGTCCATCAACAGAGGAATGCACCAAGAAGAAGTGGTCCGTGTACACAATGGAATATTAGCCATGGAAAACATTGAAGCACTGCTCTTTGAGGCACCATAGATGAGCCTGGAGATAATCACAAAACATGAAGTAGGTCGGACAGCAAAACACCTATATCCTATATGATCACTTATGGCATTATCTAATAACTGACACAGATGAACATATTTCCGAAGAGAAAGACACTCACAGGCTTAGAAAACAAACTATGCTCATCTGAAAGGAAAGGAGTGGGGAAATTGAGAAATGAAGATTAGTGTTACTATTCATAAACAAATACATATTATATACATGTATCAAAAAGACCGAACATATAGCAAGGGAGGTCGACGGAACACTGTAATATTTTACATGGGAAGAGGATCTGTACATTAATAGACATACATAATGTACAAATGAACCAGATTGTGTACACCAAAGACAAACAATATTCTAAACTTTACCCACATTAAAAAAATTTTAAAAACCAAGAAGAAGTAATGAGACATAAACTTATGGGGATTTCTCCTGGCAAATTCCATTCTAATTTGCAACCTAGGACAATGACTTCCAGAAAGGCTCTGCTGCCCTAGTACCCAGATTGGGGAATGGAGAAATGCTACCTCCTTGTGGCCGTTTCCCACAACAGCAGCTTTGAACCCACTGCAAAAGGTCACTAAATTTTCACCTACTTGCAGTTCTGTAAATGACACCTGCCCTCCAGAAAATTTCTGGGGTCAAAAATCGACCAAAAACTTCACAAGAGGGCAACCTTCGAAGAAGACAATTTCAAGAGCTATATTGTACTCACGGTTTTTTCTTTTAAGAGAAAAGCGAAAGGCGTAGGAATATGACGAATTTTAAAAATTTTAATGACATGCACACCCATATTACAAAAACCTATCAGCTCACAGCAGTCAGAATGGCCATTAGGAAATATGCTGCAAAAAATAAAAGGTGAAGGGAGTGTGGAGAAATGCGTACCTTCGGTTGTAAGGGGGGCATGTAAAGAGCCACTAATGAAAACACAATGTAGGTGCTTCAAAAAGGGAAACATTGAGCTACCAGTCAATCAATCACAACCACTGCTTGGCCTATCACCTGAGAAAATGAGAATCAAAAAGTCACAGGCTGGCAAACCTGTACGCCAGCAAGATTTACCATAGCCAGCACTTGGAAGCAATGAAAATGTCCATCAACCGAGGAATGCACTAAGAAGAAGTGGTCCACGTACACAATGGAATATTACTCTAATAATAAATATAAATTAAATTTAAAAACATACAAAAGCAAGGAGACATCAACATTTGTGGGTTTATCCGGGCACATTGCACTCTAATTTATAACCGAAGAACACCACTGGCCGGTAGGTCTGTTTCCCTAGTACCAGCAAGGGGAACGTAGAAAGGCTGCAGCTCTCTGGCCGTTACCTGCAAAAGCAGGTTTAAAGCCTGAGCCAATGGTCACTTCATATGAACAAGTACTGCAGGGCTGTAATTGAAACCTGCCCTCAAAATGTCTTGAGGGAGATAATGGCCAAAATATTTCAAATGGTGACACATACTTTAAGAAAACACTTTGAAGAAATAAGCTCTAATCACAGCTGGAAAAGTAAAAGGGACATGTCTTAAAGCTCAATTTCAATGCATTATGAGACACATGCAAATTCAACCACAAAGAGGTATCAGCTCACACAACTCAGAATAACCATCAGCAAAAACTACAGAGAAAAAATCCTGAAGTTGCTGGGAAGAAATACATGCCCTCCACTTTAAGTGGGACGTAACCTGGAAAGAGCCACTAAGGAGAACAGAACAGAGGTGCCTTTAAAAGGTAAACATTGAGCTACCATATGATCCAGCAGACCTATTCCTGGACCTATAAACTAAGAAGACAGAATTGGAAGGACACAGCCACGCAAATCTGCATTGCATACTATTACAATAGCCAAGATATGGAAGTAACCAAAAAGTCCACCGACAGATGGGTGGACAAAGAAGAACTGCTACCTGTATAGATGGAATATGAGCTAGTGAAAAAATGAAACAATGCCATTTGCAGCACCATAGATGAGTCTAGAAGTAATCACGCAACTTGGAGTAAGTGAGAAAGCGAAAGACACATATCCTATCATATCACATATAGGGGTTACCTAAAAAATGATACAAACAAAGATATTTCCACAGACAAACACTATCATAGATTCATTCAAAAAACTTATGGTTCACCAAATGGAAAGGTGTGAGGATTGGATACATTACCATATTGAGGTTAACAGAGAGATACAAACACATGTGAAATATATAATCACCAAAGACCTACGCAATACCAAGGGAAGACTACTCAACATTGTGTCATAACCTACATGGGAAAAGGATCCGAAGAAGAATAGATATATGTATATGTGTGAAAGAACCACATCTTGCACACCTAGAACAAACAAAACATTGTAATCAAGTTTGCTGTGATAAAAAATAAAAATTAAGTTAAAAATACCAACAAGAAGTAATGAGACATAAACTTAAAGGGCTTTTTCCTCGCACATTCCATTCTAATTTACAACCTAGAACACCACTTCCAGTAAGGCTCTGTTGCCCTAGTAACCAGATTTGGTAAAGGAGAAATGCTGCCGCCTTGTGGCCGATTCCCGCAAGAGCAGCTTTTAACCCACAGCTAATGGTCACTTACCATTCACAAGGACTCAGGGCTGTAAAAGACACCTGCCCTCAAAATTGTGCTGCGGTAGGGAATGGATAAAAATTTCAAAACAGGCAAAATTTGCAAGAAGATAGTATGAAGAGGTATGTTTTACTCACTCTCTTTTGAAAGAAAGGAAAATGTATAAAAGCTCAGCCTCAGGAAGTATTAGACTCATGCAATCTAATCTACAAAAAGTTTTCAACTCACACCAGTCGACTGACCATTGGCAAAAAGTCTACAAATAATAAATGCTGAAGAGCTCTTAGAGAACTGTGTACCCTCTAGCTGCTGGTGAGATGTAAGAGGGTTAAACGCTAATAATGACAACAGAAAGGAGCTGCGTTTAAAAGGAAAAATTGAGGTACCATTCAATCCAGCAGGCGCACCAATGGGCCTCTCACCTGAGAAGACCAGAATGAAGAAGACCCGGGCTGCAAAAGCTGCACTGCAGCCTGATTCACAATAGACAAGACAGTGAAGCAACTAAAATGTCCATCAACAGATGAAAGGATAAAGAAGAAGTGGTCCATGTACACAATGAATACTAGCCATGGAAAACAATGAAACACTGCTCTTTGAGGCACCATAGATGATCTTGGAGATAATCACAGAACATGAGGTAAGTCGGAAAGCAAAAGTCCTATATCCTATGATATCACTTATAGGCGTTATCTAATAACTGACACAAATGAACATATTTCCACACAGAAAGTCAATCACAGACTTATTAAAAAAAACTATGCTTATCTAAAAGGAAAGGTGGGGGGAATGGATAAATGAAGATTAGCGTTACCATATGTATACAAATATATATTATATACATATATCAAAAGACCAACCATATAGCAAGGAAGGATTATGGAACACTCTGTAATAATTTACACGGGAAGAGGATCTCTACCTAAATAGTTATATAGAATATGTAGATGAACCAGAGTGTGTACACCTTGGACGAGCAACATTCTAACCATTACCCCAATTGAAAAAATTAAAACAACGAACTAGGAGTAATGAGACATAAACTTATGAGGGGTTTTCCTGGCACATTCCATCCAAATTTAAAACCTAGGCAAACAACTTCCTGAACGGCTCTGCTGCTCTAGTACCCAGATTTGGGAATGGAGAAATGCTGCATCCTTGTGGCCGTTTTCCACAAGAGCAGCTTTAAACCCACTGCAAAAGGTCACTAAATATTCACCAATTGCAGGTCTGTAAATGACACCGGCCCTCCAAAAAATACTGAGGTCGAAAATCGACCAAAAAATTCCAGAGTGCAACCTTCCAAAAAGAAAATTTGAAGAGGTATATTATAGTCACACTTTTTTGCTTTTTTCTTTTAACAGAAAAGAAAAAGGCGTGGAAAAATGATGAATTGTAGGAATTTTTACAGACATGTAAACCCAAATTACAAAAACCTATCAGCTCACACCAGTCAGAACGGCCATCAACAAAAATGCTGCAAACAATAAATGCTGACGTGATTGTGGAGAAATGCGTACCCTCGATTCTAAGGGGGATGTGGTAAGAGCCGCTAATGAAAGCACAATTGAGGTGCCTTGAAAAGGTAAACGTTGACCTACCATACCAGTCAATCAATCATACCCACTGCTGCGTCTATCACCTGAGAAAATGAAAATCAAAAATCACAGGCTGGCAATCCTGCACTCCAGCAATATTTACCCTAGGCAACACTTGGAAGCAACGAAACTGTCCATCAACAGAGGAATGCACCAAGAAGAAGTGGTCCGTGTACACAATGGAATATTAGCCATGGAAAACATTGAAGCACTGCTCTTTGAGGCACCATAGATGAGCCTGGAGATAATCACAAAACATGAAGTAGGTCGGACAGCAAAACACCTATATCCTATATGATCACTTATGGCATTATCTAATAACTGACACAGATGAACATATTTCCGAAGAGAAAGACACTCACAGGCTTAGAAAACAAACTATGCTCATCTGAAAGGAAAGGAGTGGGGAAATTGAGAAATGAAGATTAGTGTTACTATTCATAAACAAATAAATATTATATACATGTATCAAAAAGACCGAACATATAGCAAGGGAGGTCGACGGAACACTGTAATATTTTACATGGGAAGAGGATCTGTACATTAATAGACATACATAATGTACAAATGAACCAGATTGTGTACACCAAAGACAAACAATATTCTAAACTTTACCCACATTAAAAAAATTTTAAAAACCAAGAAGAAGTAATGAGACATAAACTTATGGGGATTTCTCCTGGCAAATTCCATTCTAATTTACAACCTAGGACAATGACTTCCAGAAAGGCTCTGCTGCCCTAGTACCCAGATTGGGGAATGGAGAAATGCTACCTCCTTGTGGCCGTTTCCCACAACAGCAGCTTTGAACCCACTGCAAAAGGTCACTAAATTTTCACCTACTTGCAGTTCTGTAAATGACACCTGCCCTCCAGAAAATTTCTGGGGTCAAAAATCGACCAAAAACTTCACAAGAGGGCAACCTTCGAAGAAGACAATTTCAAGAGCTATATTGTACTCACGGTTTTTTCTTTTAAGAGAAAAGCGAAAGGCATAGGAATATGACGAATTTTAAAAATTTTAATGACATGCACACCCATATTACAAAAACCTATCAGCTCACAGCAGTCAGAATGGCCATTAGGAAATATGCTGCAAAAAATAAAAGGTGAAGGGAGTGTGGAGAAATGCGTACCTTCGGTTGTAAGGGGGGCATGTAAAGAGCCACTAATGAAAACACAATGTAGGTGCTTCAAAAAGGGAAACATTGAGCTACCAGTCAATCAATCACAACCACTGCTTGGCCTATCACCTGAGAAAATGAGAATCAAAAAGTCACAGGCTGGCAAACCTGTACGCCAGCAAGATTTACCATAGCCAGCACTTGGAAGCAATGAAAATGTCCATCAACCGAGGAATGCACTAAGAAGAAGTGGTCCACGTACACAATGGAATATTACTCTAATAATAAATATAAATTAAATTTAAAAACATACAAAAGCAAGGAGACATCAACATTTGTGGGTTTATCCGGGCACATTGCACTCTAATTTATAACCGAAGAACACCACTGGCCGGTAGGTCTGTTTCCCTAGTACCAGCAAGGGGAACGTAGAAAGGCTGCAGCTCTCTGGCCGTTACCTGCAAAAGCAGGTTTAAAGCCTGAGCCAATGGTCACTTCATATGAACAAGTACTGCAGGGCTGTAATTGAAACCTGCCCTCAAAATGTCTTGAGGGAGATAATGGCCAAAATATTTCAAATGGTGACACATACTTTAAGAAAACACTTTGAAGAAATAAGCTCTAATCACAGCTGGAAAAGTAAAAGGGACATGTCTTAAAGCTCAATTTCAATGCATTATGAGACACATGCAAATTCAACCACAAAGAGGTATCAGCTCACACAACTCAGAATAACCATCAGCAAAAACTACAGAGAAAAAATCCTGAAGGTGCTGGGAAGAAATACATGCCCTCCACTTTAAGTGGGACGTAACCTGGAAAGAGCCACTAAGGAGAACAGAACAGAGGTGCCTTTAAAAGGTAAACATTGAGCTACCATATGATCCAGCAGACCTATTCCTGGACCTATAAACTAAGAAGACAGAATTGGAAGGACACAGCCACGCAAATCTGCATTGCATACTATTACAATAGCCAAGATATGGAAGTAACCAAAAAGTCCACCGACAGATGGGTGGACAAAGAAGAACTGCTACCTGTATAGATGGAATATGAGCTAGTGAAAAAATGAAACAATGCCATTTGCAGCACCATAGATGAGTCTAGAAGTAATCACGCAACTTGGAGTAAGTGAGAAAGCGAAAGACACATATCCTATCATATCACATATAGGGGTTACCTAAAAAATGATACAAACAAAGATATTTCCACAGACAAACACTATCATAGATTCATTCAAAAAACTTATGGTTCACCAAATGGAAAGGTGTGAGGATTGGATACATTACCATATTGAGGTTAACAGAGAGATACAAACACATGTGAAATATATAATCACCAAAGACCTACGCAATACCAAGGGAAGACTACTCAACATTGTGTCATAACCTACATGGGAAAAGGATCCGAAGAAGAATAGATATATGTATATGTGTGAAAGAACCACATCTTGCACACCTAGAACAAACAAAACATTGTAATCAAGTTTGCTGTGATAAAAAATAAAAATTAAGTTAAAAATACCAACAAGAAGTAATGAGACATAAACTTAAAGGGCTTTTTCCTCGCACATTCCATTCTAATTTACAACCTAGAACACCACTTCCAGTAAGGCTCTGTTGCCCTAGTAACCAGATTTGGTAAAGGAGAAATGCTGCCGCCTTGTGGCCGATTCCCGCAAGAGCAGCTTTTAACCCACAGCTAATGGTCACTTACCATTCACAAGGACTCAGGGCTGTAAAAGACACCTGCCCTCAAAATTGTGCTGCGGTAGGGAATGGATAAAAATTTCAAAACAGGCAAAATTTGCAAGAAGATAGTATGAAGAGGTATGTTTTACTCACTCTCTTTTGAAAGAAAGGAAAATGTATAAAAGCTCAGCCTCAGGAAGTATTAGACTCATGCAATCTAATCTACAAAAAGTTTTCAACTCACACCAGTCGACTGACCATTGGCAAAAAGTCTACAAATAATAAATGCTGAAGAGCTCTTAGAGAACTGTGTACCCTCTAGCTGCTGGTGAGATGTAAGAGGGTTAAACGCTAATAATGACAACAGAAAGGAGCTGCGTTTAAAAGGAAAAATTGAGGTACCATTCAATCCAGCAGGCGCACCAATGGGCCTCTCACCTGAGAAGACCAGAATGAAGAAGACCCGGGCTGCAAAAGCTGCACTGCAGCCTGATTCACAATAGACAAGACAGTGAAGCAACTAAAATGTCCATCAACAGATGAAAGGATAAAGAAGAAGTGGTCCATGTACACAATGAATACTAGCCATGGAAAACAATGAAACACTGCTCTTTGAGGCACCATAGATGATCTTGGAGATAATCACAGAACATGAGGTAAGTCGGAAAGCAAAAGTCCTATATCCTATGATATCACTTATAGGCGTTATCTAATAACTGACACAAATGAACATATTTCCACACAGAAAGTCAATCACAGACTTATTAAAAAAAACTATGCTTATCTAAAAGGAAAGGTGGGGGGAATGGATAAATGAAGATTAGCGTTACCATATGTATACAAATATATATTATATACATATATCAAAAGACCAACCATATAGCAAGGAAGGATTATGGAACACTCTGTAATAATTTACACGGGAAGAGGATCTCTACCTAAATAGTTATATAGAATATGTAGATGAACCAGAGTGTGTACACCTTGGACGAGCAACATTCTAACCATTACCCCAATTGAAAAAATTAAAACAACGAACTAGGAGTAATGAGACATAAACTTATGAGGGGTTTTCCTGGCACATTCCATCCAAATTTAAAACCTAGGCAAACAACTTCCTGAACGGCTCTGCTGCTCTAGTACCCAGATTTGGGAATGGAGAAATGCTGCATCCTTGTGGCCGTTTTCCACAAGAGCAGCTTTAAACCCACTGCAAAAGGTCACTAAATATTCACCAATTGCAGGTCTGTAAATGACACCGGCCCTCCAAAAAATACTGAGGTCGAAAATCGACCAAAAAATTCCAGAGTGCAACCTTCCAAAAAGAAAATTTGAAGAGGTATATTATAGTCACACTTTTTTGCTTTTTTCTTTTAACAGAAAAGAAAAAGGCGTGGAAAAATGATGAATTGTAGGAATTTTTACAGACATGTAAACCCAAATTACAAAAACCTATCAGCTCACACCAGTCAGAACGGCCATCAACAAAAATGCTGCAAACAATAAATGCTGACGTGATTGTGGAGAAATGCGTACCCTCGATTCTAAGGGGGATGTGGTAAGAGCCGCTAATGAAAGCACAATTGAGGTGCCTTGAAAAGGTAAACGTTGACCTACCATACCAGTCAATCAATCATACCCACTGCTGTGTCTATCACCTGAGAAAATGAAAATCAAAAATCACAGGCTGGCAATCCTGCACTCCAGCAATATTTACCATAGGCAACACTTGGAAGCAACGAAACTGTCCATCAACAGAGGAATGCACCAAGAAGAAGTGGTCCGTGTACACAATGGAATATTAGCCATGGAAAACATTGAAGCACTGCTCTTTGAGGCACCATAGATGAGCCTGGAGATAATCACAAAACATGAAGTAGGTCGGACAGCAAAACACCTATATCCTATATGATCACTTATGGCATTATCTAATAACTGACACAGATGAACATATTTCCGAAGAGAAAGACACTCACAGGCTTAGAAAACAAACTATGCTCATCTGAAAGGAAAGGAGTGGGGAAATTGAGAAATGAAGATTAGTGTTACTATTCATAAACAAATACATATTATATACATGTATCAAAAAGACCGAACATATAGCAAGGGAGGTCGACGGAACACTGTAATATTTTACATGGGAAGAGGATCTGTACATTAATAGACATACATAATGTACAAATGAACCAGATTGTGTACACCAAAGACAAACAATATTCTAAACTTTACCCACATTAAAAAAAATTTTAAAAACCAAGAAGAAGTAATGAGACATAAACTTATGGGGATTTCTCCTGGCAAATTCCATTCTAATTTACAACCTAGGACAATGACTTCCAGAAAGGCTCTGCTGCCCTAGTACCCAGATTGGGGAATGGAGAAATGCTACCTCCTTGTGGCCGTTTCCCACAACAGCAGCTTTGAACCCACTGCAAAAGGTCACTAAATTTTCACCTACTTGCAGTTCTGTAAATGACACCTGCCCTCCAGAAAATTTCTGGGGTCAAAAATCGACCAAAAACTTCACAAGAGGGCAACCTTCGAAGAAGACAATTTCAAGAGCTATATTGTACTCACGGTTTTTTCTTTTAAGAGAAAAGCGAAAGGCGTAGGAATATGACGAATTTTAAAAATTTTAATGACATGCACACCCATATTACAAAAACCTATCAGCTCACAGCAGTCAGAATGGCCATTAGGAAATATGCTGCAAAAAATAAAAGGTGAAGGGAGTGTGGAGAAATGCGTACCTTCGGTTGTAAGGGGGGCATGTAAAGAGCCACTAATGAAAACACAATGTAGGTGCTTCAAAAAGGGAAACATTGAGCTACCAGTCAATCAATCACAACCACTGCTTGGCCTATCACCTGAGAAAATGAGAATCAAAAAGTCACAGGCTGGCAAACCTGTACGCCAGCAAGATTTACCATAGCCAGCACTTGGAAGCAATGAAAATGTCCATCAACCGAGGAATGCACCAAGAAGAAGTGGTCCACGTACACAATGGAATATTACTCTAATAATAAATATAAATTAAATTTAAAAACAAACAAAAGCAAGGAGACATCAACATTTGTGGGTTTATCCGGGCACATTGCACTCTAATTTATAACCGAAGAACACCACTGGCCGGTAGGTCTGTTTCCCTAGTACCAGCAAGGGGAACGTAGAAAGGCTGCCGCTCTCTGGCCGTTACCTGCAAAAGCAGGTTTAAAGCCTGAGCCAATGGTCACTTCATATGAACAAGTACTGCAGGGCTGTAATTGAAACCTGCCCTCAAAATGTCTTGAGGGAGATAATGGCCAAAATATTTCAAATGGTGACACATACTTTAAGAAAACACTTTGAAGAAATAAGCTCTAATCACAGCTGGAAAAGTAAAAGGGACATGTCTTAAAGCTCAATTTCAACGCATTATGAGACACATGCAAATTCAACCACAAAGAGGTATCAGCTCACACAACTCAGAATAACCATCAGCAAAAACTACAGAGAAAAAATCCTGAAGGTGCTGGGAAGAAATACATGCCCTCCACTTTAAGTGGGACGTAACCTGGAAAGAGCCACTAAGGAGAACAGAACAGAGGTGCCTTTAAAAGGTAAACATTGAGCTACCATATGATCCAGCAGACCTATTCCTGGACCTATAAACTAAGAAGACAGAATTGGAAGGACACAGCCACGCAAATCTGCATTGCATACTATTACAATAGCCAAGATATGGAAGTAACCAAAAAGTCCACCGACAGATGGGTGGACAAAGAAGAACTGCTACCTGTATAGATGGAATATGAGCTAGTGAAAAAATGAAACAATGCCATTTGCAGCACCATAGATGAGTCTAGAAGTAATCACGCAACTTGGAGTAAGTGAGAAAGCGAAAGACACATATCCTATCATATCACATATAGGGGTTACCTAAAAAATGATACAAACAAAGATATTTCCACAGACAAACACTATCATAGATTCATTCAAAAAACTTATGGTTCACCAAATGGAAAGGTGTGAGGATTGGATACATTACCATATTGAGGTTAACAGAGAGATACAAACACATGTGAAATATATAATCACCAAAGACCTACGCAATACCAAGGGAAGACTACTCAACATTGTGTCATAACCTACATGGGAAAAGGATCCGAAGAAGAATAGATATATGTATATGTGTGAAAGAACCACATCTTGCACACCTAGAACAAACAAAACATTGTAATCAAGTTTGCTGTGATAAAAAATAAAAATTAAGTTAAAAATACCAACAAGAAGTAATGAGACATAAACTTAAAGGGCTTTTTCCTCGCACATTCCATTCTAATTTACAACCTAGAACACCACTTCCAGTAAGGCTCTGTTGCCCTAGTAACCAGATTTGGTAAAGGAGAAATGCTGCCGCCTTGTGGCCGATTCCCGCAAGAGCAGCTTTTAACCCACAGCTAATGGTCACTTACCATTCACAAGGACTCAGGGCTGTAAAAGACACCTGCCCTCAAAATTGTGCTGCGGTAGGGAATGGATAAAAATTTCAAAACAGGCAAAATTTGCAAGAAGATAGTATGAAGAGGTATGTTTTACTCACTCTCTTTTGAAAGAAAGGAAAATGTATAAAAGCTCAGCCTCAGGAAGTATTAGACTCATGCAATCTAATCTACAAAAAGTTTTCAACTCACACCAGTCGACTGACCATTGGCAAAAAGTCTACAAATAATAAATGCTGAAGAGCTCTTAGAGAACTGTGTACCCTCTAGCTGCTGGTGAGATGTAAGAGGGTTAAACGCTAATAATGACAACAGAAAGGAGCTGCGTTTAAAAGGAAAAATTGAGGTACCATTCAATCCAGCAGGCGCACCAATGGGCCTCTCACCTGAGAAGACCAGAATGAAGAAGACCCGGGCTGCAAAAGCTGCACTGCAGCCTGATTCACAATAGACAAGACAGTGAAGCAACTAAAATGTCCATCAACAGATGAAAGGATAAAGAAGAAGTGGTCCATGTACACAATGAATACTAGCCATGGAAAACAATGAAACACTGCTCTTTGAGGCACCATAGATGATCTTGGAGATAATCACAGAACATGAGGTAAGTCGGAAAGCAAAAGTCCTATATCCTATGATATCACTTATAGGCGTTATCTAATAACTGACACAAATGAACATATTTCCACACAGAAAGTCAATCACAGACTTATTAAAAAAAACTATGCTTATCTAAAAGGAAAGGTGGGGGGAATGGATAAATGAAGATTAGCGTTACCATATGTATACAAATATATATTATATACATATATCAAAAGACCAACCATATAGCAAGGAAGGATTATGGAACACTCTGTAATAATTTACACGGGAAGAGGATCTCTACCTAAATAGTTATATAGAATATGTAGATGAACCAGAGTGTGTACACCTTGGACGAGCAACATTCTAACCATTACCCCAATTGAAAAAATTAAAACAACGAACTAGGAGTAATGAGACATAAACTTATGAGGGGTTTTCCTGGCACATTCCATCCAAATTTAAAACCTAGGCAAACAACTTCCTGAACGGCTCTGCTGCTCTAGTACCCGGATTTGGGAATGGAGAAATGCTGCATCCTTGTGGCCGTTTTCCACAAGAGCAGCTTTAAACCCACTGCAAAAGGTCACTAAATATTCACCAATTGCAGGTCTGTAAATGACACCGGCCCTCCAAAAAATACTGAGGTCGAAAATCGACCAAAAAATTCCAGAGTGCAACCTTCCAAAAAGAAAATTTGAAGAGGTATATTATAGTCACACTTTTTTGCTTTTTTCTTTTAACAGAAAAGAAAAAGGCGTGGAAAAATGATGAATTGTAGGAATTTTTACAGACATGTAAACCCAAATTACAAAAACCTATCAGCTCACACCAGTCAGAACGGCCATCAACAAAAATGCTGCAAACAATAAATGCTGACGTGATTGTGGAGAAATGCGTACCCTCGATTCTAAGGGGGATGTGGTAAGAGCCGCTAATGAAAGCACAATTGAGGTGCCTTGAAAAGGTAAACGTTGACCTACCATACCAGTCAATCAATCATACCCACTGCTGTGTCTATCACCTGAGAAAATGAAAATCAAAAATCACAGGCTGGCAATCCTGCACTCCAGCAATATTTACCATAGGCAACACTTGGAAGCAACGAAACTGTCCATCAACAGAGGAATGCACCAAGAAGAAGTGGTCCGTGTACACAATGGAATATTAGCCATGGAAAACATTGAAGCACTGCTCTTTGAGGCACCATAGATGAGCCTGGAGATAATCACAAAACATGAAGTAGGTCGGACAGCAAAACACCTATATCCTATATGATCACTTATGGCATTATCTAATAACTGACACAGATGAACATATTTCCGAAGAGAAAGACACTCACAGGCTTAGAAAACAAACTATGCTCATCTGAAAGGAAAGGAGTGGGGAAATTGAGAAATGAAGATTAGTGTTACTATTCATAAACAAATACATATTATATACATGTATCAAAAAGACCGAACATATAGCAAGGGAGGTCGACGGAACACTGTAATATTTTACATGGGAAGAGGATCTGTACATTAATAGACATACATAATGTACAAATGAACCAGATTGTGTACACCAAAGACAAACAATATTCTAAACTTTACCCACATTAAAAAAAATTTTAAAAACCAAGAAGAAGTAATGAGACATAAACTTATGGGGATTTCTCCTGGCAAATTCCATTCTAATTTACAACCTAGGACAATGACTTCCAGAAAGGCTCTGCTGCCCTAGTACCCAGATTGGGGAATGGAGAAATGCTACCTCCTTGTGGCCGTTTCCCACAACAGCAGCTTTGAACCCACTGCAAAAGGTCACTAAATTTTCACCTACTTGCAGTTCTGTAAATGACACCTGCCCTCCAGAAAATTTCTGGGGTCAAAAATCGACCAAAAACTTCACAAGAGGGCAACCTTCGAAGAAGACAATTTCAAGAGCTATATTGTACTCACGGTTTTTTCTTTTAAGAGAAAAGCGAAAGGCGTAGGAATATGACGAATTTTAAAAATTTTAATGACATGCACACCCATATTACAAAAACCTATCAGCTCACAGCAGTCAGAATGGCCATTAGGAAATATGCTGCAAAAAATAAAAGGTGAAGGGAGTGTGGAGAAATGCGTACCTTCGGTTGTAAGGGGGGCATGTAAAGAGCCACTAATGAAAACACAATGTAGGTGCTTCAAAAAGGGAAACATTGAGCTACCAGTCAATCAATCACAACCACTGCTTGGCCTATCACCTGAGAAAATGAGAATCAAAAAGTCACAGGCTGGCAAACCTGTACGCCAGCAAGATTTACCATAGCCAGCACTTGGAAGCAATGAAAATGTCCATCAACCGAGGAATGCACCAAGAAGAAGTGGTCCACGTACACAATGGAATATTACTCTAATAATAAATATAAATTAAATTTAAAAACAAACAAAAGCAAGGAGACATCAACATTTGTGGGTTTATCCGGGCACATTGCACTCTAATTTATAACCGAAGAACACCACTGGCCGGTAGGTCTGTTTCCCTAGTACCAGCAAGGGGAACGTAGAAAGGCTGCCGCTCTCTGGCCGTTACCTGCAAAAGCAGGTTTAAAGCCTGAGCCAATGGTCACTTCATATGAACAAGTACTGCAGGGCTGTAATTGAAACCTGCCCTCAAAATGTCTTGAGGGAGATAATGGCCAAAATATTTCAAATGGTGACACATACTTTAAGAAAACACTTTGAAGAAATAAGCTCTAATCACAGCTGGAAAAGTAAAAGGGACATGTCTTAAAGCTCAATTTCAACGCATTATGAGACACATGCAAATTCAACCACAAAGAGGTATCAGCTCACACAACTCAGAATAACCATCAGCAAAAACTACAGAGAAAAAATCCTGAAGGTGCTGGGAAGAAATACATGCCCTCCACTTTAAGTGGGACGTAACCTGGAAAGAGCCACTAAGGAGAACAGAACAGAGGTGCCTTTAAAAGGTAAACATTGAGCTACCATATGATCCAGCAGACCTATTCCTGGACCTATAAACTAAGAAGACAGAATTGGAAGGACACAGCCACGCAAATCTGCATTGCATACTATTACAATAGCCAAGATATGGAAGTAACCAAAAAGTCCACCGACAGATGGGTGGACAAAGAAGAACTGCTACCTGTATAGATGGAATATTAGCTAGTGAAAAAATGAAACAATGCCATTTGCAGCACCATAGATGAGTCTAGAAGTAATCACGCAACTTGGAGTAAGTGAGAAAGCGAAAGACACATATCCTATCATATCACATATAGGGGTTACCTAAAAAATGATACAAACAAAGATATTTCCACAGACAAACACTATCATAGATTCATTCAAAAAACTTATGGTTCACCAAATGGAAAGGTGTGAGGATTGGATACATTACCATATTGAGGTTAACAGAGAGATACAAACACATGTGAAATATATAATCACCAAAGACCTACGCAATACCAAGGGAAGACTACTCAACATTGTGTCATAACCTACATGGGAAAAGGATCCGAAGAAGAATAGATATATGTATATGTGTGAAAGAACCACATCTTGCACACCTAGAACAAACAAAACATTGTAATCAAGTTTGCTGTGATAAAAAATAAAAATTAAGTTAAAAATACCAACAAGAAGTAATGAGACATAAACTTAAAGGGCTTTTTCCTCGCACATTCCATTCTAATTTACAACCTAGAACACCACTTCCAGTAAGGCTCTGTTGCCCTAGTAACCAGATTTGGTAAAGGAGAAATGCTGCCGCCTTGTGGCCGATTCCCGCAAGAGCAGCTTTTAACCCACAGCTAATGGTCACTTACCATTCACAAGGACTCAGGGCTGTAAAGGACACCTGCCCTCAAAATTGTGCTGCGGTAGGGAATGGATAAAATTTTCAAAACAGGCAAAATTTGCAAGAAGATAGTATGAAGAGGTATGTTTTACTCACTCTCTTTTGAAAGAAAGGAAAATGTATAAAAGCTCAGCCTCAGGAAGTATTAGACTCATGCAATCTAATCTACAAAAAGTTTTCAACTCACACCAGTCGACTGACCATTGGCAAAAAGTCTACAAATAATAAATGCTGAAGAGCTCTTAGAGAACTGTGTACCCTCTAGCTGCTGGTGAGATGTAAGAGGGTTAAACGCTAATAATGACAACAGAAAGGAGCTGCGTTTAAAAGGAAAAATTGAGGTACCATTCAATCCAGCAGGTGCACCAATGGGCCTCTCACCTGAGAAGACCAGAATGAAGAAGACCCGGGCTGCAAAAGCTGCACTGCAGCCTGATTCACAATAGACAAGACAGTGAAGCAACTAAAATGTCCATCAACAGATGAAAGGATAAAGAAGAAGTGGTCCATGTACACAATGAATACTAGCCATGGAAAACAATGAAACACTGCTCTTTGAGGCACCATAGATGATCTTGGAGATAATCACAGAACATGAGGTAAGTCGGAAAGCAAAAGTCCTATATCCTATGATATCACTTATAGGCGTTATCTAATAACTGACACAAATGAACATATTTCCACACAGAAAGTCAATCACAGACTTATTAAAAAAAAACTATGCTTATCTAAAAGGAAAGGTGGGGGGAATGGATAAATGAAGATTAGCGTTACCATATGTATACAAATATATATTATATACATATATCAAAAGACCAACCATATAGCAAGGAAGGATTATGGAACACTCTGTAATAATTTACACGGGAAGAGGATCTCTACCTAAATAGTTATATAGAATATGTAGATGAACCAGAGTGTGTACACCTTGGACGAGCAACATTCTAACCATTACCCCAATTGAAAAAATTAAAACAACGAACTAGGAGTAATGAGACATAAACTTATGAGGGGTTTTCCTGGAACATTCCATCCAAATTTAAAACCTAGGCAAACAACTTCCAGAACGGCTCTGGTGCCCTAGTACCCAGATTTGGGAATGGAGAAATGCTGCATCCTTGTGGCCGTTTTCCACAAGAGCAGCTTTAAACCCACTGCAAAAGGTCACTAAATATTCACCAATTGCAGGTCTGTAAATGACACCGGCCCTCCAAAAAATACTGAGGTCGAAAATCGACCAAAAAATTCCAGAGTGCAACCTTCCAAAAAGAAAATTTGAAGAGGTATATTATAGTCACACTTTTTTGCTTTTTTCTTTTAACAGAAAAGAAAAAGGCGTGGAAAAATGATGAATTGTAGGAATTTTTACAGACATGTAAACCCAAATTACAAAAACCTATCAGCTCACACCAGTCAGAACGGTCATCAACAAAAATGCTGCAAACAATAAATGCTGACGTGATTGTGGAGAAATGCGTACCCTCGATTCTAAGGGGGATGTGGTAAGAGCCACTAATGAAAGCACAATTGAGGTGCCTTGAAAAGGTAAACGTTGACCTACCATACCAGTCAATCAATCATACCCACTGCTGTGTCTATCACCTGAGAAAATGAAAATCAAAAATCACAGGCTGGAAATCCTGCTCTCCAGCAAAATTTACCATAGGCAACACTTGGAAGCAACGAAACTGTCCATCAACAGAGGAATGCACCAAGAAGAAGTGGTCCGTGTACACAATGGAATATTAGCCATGGAAAACATTGAAGCACTGCTCTTTGAGGCACCATAGATGAGCCTGGAGATAATCACAAAACATGAAGTAGGTCGGACAGCAAAACACCTATATCCTATATGATCACTTATGGCATTATCTAATAACTGACACAGATGAACATATTTCCGAAGAGAAAGACACTCACAGGCTTAGAAAACAAACTATGCTTATCTGAAAGGAAAGGAGGGGGGAAACTGAGAAATGAAGATTAGTGTTACTATTCATATACAAATACATATTATATACATGTATCAAAAAGACCGAACATATAGCAAGGGAGGTCGACGGAACACTGTAATATTTTACATGCGAAGAGGATCTGTACATTAATAGACATACATAATGTACAAATGAACCAGATTGTGTACACCAAAGACAAACAATATTCTAAACTTTACCCAGATTAAAAAAATTTTAAAAACCAAGAAGAAGTAATGAGACATAAACTTATGGGGATTTCTCCTGGCAAATTCCATTCTAATTTACAACCTAGGACAATGACTTCCAGAGAGGCTCTGCTGCCCTAGTACCCAGATTGGGGAATGGAGAAATGCTACCTCCTTGTGGCCGTTTCCCACAACAGCAGCTTTGAACCCACTGCAAAAGGTCACTAAATTTTCACCTACTTGCAGTTCTGTAAATGACACCTGCCCTCCAGAAAATATCTGGGGTCAAAAATCGACCAAAAACTTCACAAGAGGGCAACCTTCGAAGAAGACAATTTCAAGAGCTATATTGTACTCACGGTTTTTTCTTTTAAGAGAAAAGCGAAAGGCGTAGGAATATGACGAATTTCAAAAATTTTAATGACATGCACACCCATATTACAAAAACCTATCAGCTCACAGCAGTCAGAATGGCCATTAGGAAATATGCTGCAAAAAATAAAAGGTGAAGGGAGTGTGGAGAAATGCGTACCTTCGGTTGTAAGGGGGGCATGTAAAGAGCCACTAATGAAAACACAATGTAGGTGCTTCAAAAAGGGAAACATTGAGCTACCAGTCAATCAATCACAACCACTGCTTGGCCTATCACCTGAGAAAATGAGAATCAAAAAGTCACAGGCTGGCAAACCTGTACGCCAGCAAGATTTACCATAGCCAGCACTTGGAAGCAATGAAAATGTCCATCAACCGAGGAATGCACCAAGAAGAAGTGGTCCACGTACACAATGGAATATTACTCTAATAATAAATATAAATTAAATTTAAAAACAAACAAAAGCAAGGAGACATCAACATTTGTGGGTTTATCCGGGCACATTACACTCTAATTTATAACCGAAGAACACCACTGGCCGGTAGGTCTGTTTCCCTAGTACCAGCAAGGGGAACGTAGAAAGGCTGCCGCTCTCTGGCCGTTACCTGCAAAAGCAGGTTTAAAGCCTGAGCCAATGGTCACTTCATATGAACAAGTACTGCAGGGCTGTAATTGAAACCTGCCCTCAAAATGTCTTGAGGGAGATAATGGCCAAAATATTTCAAATGGTGACACATACTTTAAGAAAACACTTTGAAGAAATAAACTCTAATCACAGCTGGAAAAGTAAAAGGGACATGTCTTAAAGCTCAATTTCAACGCATTATGAGACACATGCAAATTCAACCACAAAGAGGTATCAGCTCACACAACTCAGAATAACCATCAGCAAAAACTACAGAGAAAAAATCCTGAAGGTGCTGGGAAGAAATACATGCCCTCCACTTTAAGTGGGACGTAACCTGGAAAGAGCCACTAAGGAGAACAGAACAGAGGTGCCTTTAAAAGGTAAACATTGAGCTACCATATGATCCAGCAGACCTATTCCTGGACCTATAAACTAAGAAGACAGAATTGGAAGGACACAGCCACGCAAATCTGCATTGCATACTATTACAATAGCCAAGATATGGAAGTAACCAAAAAGTCCACCGACAGATGGGTGGACAAAGAAGAACTGCTACCTGTATAGATGGAATATGAGCTAGTGAAAAAATGAAACAATGCCATTTGCAGCACCATAGATGAGTCTAGAAGTAATCACGCAACTTGGAGTAAGTGAGAAAGCGAAAGACACATATCCTATCATATCACATATAGGGGTTACCTAAAAAATGATACAAACAAAGATATTTCCACAGACAAACACTATCATAGATTCATTCAAAAAACTTATGGTTCACCAAATGGAAAGGTGTGAGGATTGGATACATTACCATATTGAGGTTAACAGAGAGATACAAACACATGTGAAATATATAATCACCAAAGACCTACGCAATACCAAGGGAAGACTACTCAACATTGTGTCATAACCTACATGGGAAAAGGATCCGAAGAAGAATAGATATATGTATATGTGTGAAAGAACCACATCTTGCACACCTAGAACAAACAAAACATTGTAATCAAGTTTGCTGTGATAAAAAATAAAAATTAAGTTAAAAATACCAACAAGAAGTAATGAGACATAAACTTAAAGGGCTTTTTCCTCGCACATTCCATTCTAATTTACAACCTAGAACACCACTTCCAGTAAGGCTCTGTTGCCCTAGTAACCAGATTTGGTAAAGGAGAAATGCTGCCGCCTTGTGGCCGATTCCCGCAAGAGCAGCTTTTAACCCACAGCTAATGGTCACTTACCATTCACAAGGACTCAGGGCTGTAAAGGACACCTGCCCTCAAAATTGTGCTGCGGTAGGGAATGGATAAAAATTTCAAAACAGGCAAAATTTGCAAGAAGATAGTATGAAGAGGTATGTTTTACTCACTCTCTTTTGAAAGAAAGGAAAATGTATAAAAGCTCAGCCTCAGGAAGTATTAGACTCATGCAATCTAATCTACAAAAAGTTTTCAACTCACACCAGTCGACTGACCATTGGCAAAAAGTCTACAAATAATAAATGCTGAAGAGCTCTTAGAGAACTGTGTACCCTCTAGCTGCTGGTGAGATGTAAGAGGGTTAAACGCTAATAATGACAACAGAAAGGAGCTGCGTTTAAAAGGAAAAATTGAGGTACCATTCAATCCAGCAGGCGCACCAATGGGCCTCTCACCTGAGAAGACCAGAATGAAGAAGACCCGGGCTGCAAAAGCTGCACTGCAGCCTGATTCACAATAGACAAGACAGTGAAGCAACTAAAATGTCCATCAACAGATGAAAGGATAAAGAAGAAGTGGTCCATGTACACAATGAATACTAGCCATGGAAAACAATGAAACACTGCTCTTTGAGGCACCATAGATGATCTTGGAGATAATCACAGAACATGAGGTAAGTCGGAAAGCAAAAGTCCTATATCCTATGATATCACTTATAGGCGTTATCTAATAACTGACACAAATGAACATATTTCCACACAGAAAGTCAATCACAGACTTATTAAAAAAAACTATGCTTATCTAAAAGGAAAGGTGGGGGGAATGGATAAATGAAGATTAGCGTTACCATATGTATACAAATATATATTATATACATATATCAAAAGACCAACCATATAGCAAGGAAGGATTATGGAACACTCTGTAATAATTTACACGGGAAGAGGATCTCTACCTAAATAGTTATATAGAATATGTAGATGAACCAGAGTGTGTACACCTTGGACGAGCAACATTCTAACCATTACCCCAATTGAAAAAATTAAAACAACGAACTAGGAGTAATGAGACATAAACTTATGAGGGGTTTTCCTGGCACATTCCATCCAAATTTAAAACCTAGGCAAACAACTTCCAGAACGGCTCTGCTGCCCTAGTACCCAGATTTGGGAATGGAGAAATGCTGCATCCTTGTGGCCGTTTTCCACAAGAGCAGCTTTAAACCCACTGCAAAAGGTCACTAAATATTCACCAATTGCAGGTCTGTAAATGACACCGGCCCTCCAAAAAATACTGAGGTCGAAAATCGACCAAAAAATTCCAGAGTGCAACCTTCCAAAAAGAAAATTTGAAGAGGTATATTATAGTCACACTTTTTTGCTTTTTTCTTTTAACAGAAAAGAAAAAGGCGTGGAAAAATGATGAATTGTAGGAATTTTTACAGACATGTAAACCCAAATTACAAAAACCTATCAGCTCACACCAGTCAGAACGGCCATCAACAAAAATGCTGCAAACAATAAATGCTGACGTGATTGTGGAGAAATGCGTACCCTCGATTCTAAGGGGGATGTGGTAAGAGCCGCTAATGAAAGCACAATTGAGGTGCCTTGAAAAGGTAAACGTTGACCTACCATACCAGTCAATCAATCATACCCACTGCTGTGTCTATCACCTGAGAAAATGAAAATCAAAAATCACAGGCTGGCAATCCTGCACTCCAGCAATATTTACCATAGGCAACACTTGGAAGCAACGAAACTGTCCATCAACAGAGGAATGCACCAAGAAGAAGTGGTCCGTGTACACAATGGAATATTAGCCATGGAAAACATTGAAGCACTGCTCTTTGAGGCACCATAGATGAGCCTGGAGATAATCACAAAACATGAAGTAGGTCGGACAGCAAAACACCTATATCCTATATGATCACTTATGGCATTATCTAATAACTGACACAGATGAACATATTTCCGAAGAGAAAGACACTCACAGGCTTAGAAAACAAACTATGCTCATCTGAAAGGAAAGGAGGGGGGAAACTGAGAAATGAAGATTAGTGTTACTATTCATAAACAAATACATATTATATACATGTATCAAAAAGACCGAACATATAGCAAGGGAGGTCGACGGAACACTGTAATATTTTACATGGGAAGAGGATCTGTACATTAATAGACATACATAATGTACAAATGAACCAGATTGTGTACACCAAAGACAAACAATATTCTAAACTTTACCCAGATTAAAAAAATTTTAAAAACCAAGAAGAAGTAATGAGACATAAACTTATGGGGATTTCTCCTGGCAAATTCCATTCTAATTTACAACCTAGGACAATGACTTCCAGAAAGGCTCTGCTGCCCTAGTACCCAGATTGGGGAATGGAGAAATGCTACCTCCTTGTGGCCGTTTCCCACAACAGCAGCTTTGAACCCACTGCAAAAGGTCACTAAATTTTCACCTACTTGCAGTTCTGTAAATGACACCTGCCCTCCAGAAAATTTCTGGGGTCAAAAATCGACCAAAAACTTCACAAGAGGGCAACCTTCGAAGAAGACAATTTCAAGAGCTATATTGTACTCACGGTTTTTTCTTTTAAGAGAAAAGCGAAAGGCGTAGGAATATGACGAATTTTAAAAATTTTAATGACATGCACACCCATATTACAAAAACCTATCAGCTCACAGCAGTCAGAATGGCCATTAGGAAATATGCTGCAAAAAATAAAAGGTGAAGGGAGTGTGGAGAAATGCGTACCTTCGGTTGTAAGGGGGGCATGTAAAGAGCCACTAATGAAAACACAATGTAGGTGCTTCAAAAAGGGAAACATTGAGCTACCAGTCAATCAATCACAACCACTGCTTGGCCTATCACCTGAGAAAATGAGAATCAAAAAGTCACAGGCTGGCAAACCTGTACGCCAGCAAGATTTACCATAGCCAGCACTTGGAAGCAATGAAAATGTCCATCAACCGAGGAATGCACCAAGAAGAAGTGGTCCACGTACACAATGGAATATTACTCTAATAATAAATATAAATTAAATTTAAAAACAAACAAAAGCAAGGAGACATCAACATTTGTGGGTTTATCCGGGCACATTGCACTCTAATTTATAACCGAAGAACACCACTGGCCGGTAGGTCTGTTTCCCTAGTACCAGCAAGGGGAACGTAGAAAGGCTGCCGCTCTCTGGCCGTTACCTGCAAAAGCAGGTTTAAAGCCTGAGCCAATGGTCACTTCATATGAACAAGTACTGCAGGGCTGTAATTGAAACCTGCCCTCAAAATGTCTTGAGGGAGATAATGGCCAAAATATTTCAAATGGTGACACATACTTTAAGAAAACACTTTGAAGAAATAAGCTCTAATCACAGCTGGAAAAGTAAAAGGGACATGTCTTAAAGCTCAATTTCAACGCATTATGAGACACATGCAAATTCAACCACAAAGAGGTATCAGCTCACACAACTCAGAATAACCATCAGCAAAAACTACAGAGAAAAAATCCTGAAGGTGCTGGGAAGAAATACATGCCCTCCACTTTAAGTGGGACGTAACCTGGAAAGAGCCACTAAGGAGAACAGAACAGAGGTGCCTTTAAAAGGTAAACATTGAGCTACCATATGATCCAGCAGACCTATTCCTGGACCTATAAACTAAGAAGACAGAATTGGAAGGACACAGCCACGCAAATCTGCATTGCATACTATTACAATAGCCAAGATATGGAAGTAACCAAAAAGTCCACCGACAGATGGGTGGACAAAGAAGAACTGCTACCTGTATAGATGGAATATTAGCTAGTGAAAAAATGAAACAATGCCATTTGCAGCACCATAGATGAGTCTAGAAGTAATCACGCAACTTGGAGTAAGTGAGAAAGCGAAAGACACATATCCTATCATATCACATATAGGGGTTACCTAAAAAATGATACAAACAAAGATATTTCCACAGACAAACACTATCATAGATTCATTCAAAAAACTTATGGTTCACCAAATGGAAAGGTGTGAGGATTGGATACATTACCATATTGAGGTTAACAGAGAGATACAAACACATGTGAAATATATAATCACCAAAGACCTACGCAATACCAAGGGAAGACTACTCAACATTGTGTCATAACCTACATGGGAAAAGGATCCGAAGAAGAATAGATATATGTATATGTGTGAAAGAACCACATCTTGCACACCTAGAACAAACAAAACATTGTAATCAAGTTTGCTGTGATAAAAAATAAAAATTAAGTTAAAAATACCAACAAGAAGTAATGAGACATAAACTTAAAGGGCTTTTTCCTCGCACATTCCATTCTAATTTACAACCTAGAACACCACTTCCAGTAAGGCTCTGTTGCCCTAGTAACCAGATTTGGTAAAGGAGAAATGCTGCCGCCTTGTGGCCGATTCCCGCAAGAGCAGCTTTTAACCCACAGCTAATGGTCACTTACCATTCACAAGGACTCAGGGCTGTAAAGGACACCTGCCCTCAAAATTGTGCTGCGGTAGGGAATGGATAAAATTTTCAAAACAGGCAAAATTTGCAAGAAGATAGTATGAAGAGGTATGTTTTACTCACTCTCTTTTGAAAGAAAGGAAAATGTATAAAAGCTCAGCCTCAGGAAGTATTAGACTCATGCAATCTAATCTACAAAAAGTTTTCAACTCACACCAGTCGACTGACCATTGGCAAAAAGTCTACAAATAATAAATGCTGAAGAGCTCTTAGAGAACTGTGTACCCTCTAGCTGCTGGTGAGATGTAAGAGGGTTAAACGCTAATAATGACAACAGAAAGGAGCTGCGTTTAAAAGGAAAAATTGAGGTACCATTCAATCCAGCAGGTGCACCAATGGGCCTCTCACCTGAGAAGACCAGAATGAAGAAGACCCGGGCTGCAAAAGCTGCACTGCAGCCTGATTCACAATAGACAAGACAGTGAAGCAACTAAAATGTCCATCAACAGATGAAAGGATAAAGAAGAAGTGGTCCATGTACACAATGAATACTAGCCATGGAAAACAATGAAACACTGCTCTTTGAGGCACCATAGATGATCTTGGAGATAATCACAGAACATGAGGTAAGTCGGAAAGCAAAAGTCCTATATCCTACGATATCACTTATAGGCGTTATCTAATAACTGACACAAATGAACATATTTCCACACAGAAAGTCAATCACAGACTTATTAAAAAAAAACTATGCTTATCTAAAAGGAAAGGTGGGGGGAATGGATAAATGAAGATTAGCGTTACCATATGTATACAAATATATATTATATACATATATCAAAAGACCAACCATATAGCAAGGAAGGATTATGGAACACTCTGTAATAATTTACACGGGAAGAGGATCTCTACCTAAATAGTTATATAGAATATGTAGATGAACCAGAGTGTGTACACCTTGGACGAGCAACATTCTAACCATTACCCCAATTGAAAAAATTAAAACAACGAACTAGGAGTAATGAGACATAAACTTATGAGGGGTTTTCCTGGAACATTCCATCCAAATTTAAAACCTAGGCAAACAACTTCCAGAACGGCTCTGGTGCCCTAGTACCCAGATTTGGGAATGGAGAAATGCTGCATCCTTGTGGCCGTTTTCCACAAGAGCAGCTTTAAACCCACTGCAAAAGGTCACTAAATATTCACCAATTGCAGGTCTGTAAATGACACCGGCCCTCCAAAAAATACTGAGGTCGAAAATCGACCAAAAAATTCCAGAGTGCAACCTTCCAAAAAGAAAATTTGAAGAGGTATATTATAGTCACACTTTTTTGCTTTTTTCTTTTAACAGAAAAGAAAAAGGCGTGGAAAAATGATGAATTGTAGGAATTTTTACAGACATGTAAACCCAAATTACAAAAACCTATCAGCTCACACCAGTCAGAACGGTCATCAACAAAAATGCTGCAAACAATAAATGCTGACGTGATTGTGGAGAAATGCGTACCCTCGATTCTAGGGGGATGTGGTAAGAGCCACTAATGAAAGCACAATTGAGGTGCCTTGAAAAGGTAAACGTTGACCTACCATACCAGTCAATCAATCATACCCACTGCTGTGTCTATCACCTGAGAAAATGAAAATCAAAAATCACAGGCTGGCAATCCTGCTCTCCAGCAAAATTTACCATAGGCAACACTTGGAAGCAACGAAACTGTCCATCAACAGAGGAATGCACCAAGAAGAAGTGGTCCGTGTACACAATGGAATATTAGCCATGGAAAACATTGAAGCACTGCTCTTTGAGGCACCATAGATGAGCCTGGAGATAATCACAAAACATGAAGTAGGTCGGACAGCAAAACACCTATATCCTATATGATCACTTATGGCATTATCTAATAACTGACACAGATGAACATATTTCCGAAGAGAAAGACACTCACAGGCTTAGAAAACAAACTATGCTCATCTGAAAGGAAAGGAGGGGGGAAACTGAGAAATGAAGATTAGTGTTACTATTCATATACAAATACATATTATATACATGTATCAAAAAGACCGAACATATAGCAAGGGAGGTCGACGGAACACTGTAATATTTTACATGCGAAGAGGATCTGTACATTAATAGACATACATAATGTACAAATGAACCAGATTGTGTACACCAAAGACAAACAATATTCTAAACTTTACCCAGATTAAAAAAATTTTAAAAACCAAGAAGAAGTAATGAGACATAAACTTATGGGGATTTCTCCTGGCAAATTCCATTCTAATTTACAACCTAGGACAATGACTTCCAGAGAGGCTCTGCTGCCCTAGTACCCAGATTGGGGAATGGAGAAATGCTACCTCCTTGTGGCCGTTTCCCACAACAGCAGCTTTGAACCCACTGCAAAAGGTCACTAAATTTTCACCTACTTGCAGTTCTGTAAATGACACCTGCCCTCCAGAAAATTTCTGGGGTCAAAAATCGACCAAAAACTTCACAAGAGGGCAACCTTCGAAGAAGACAATTTCAAGAGCTATATTGTACTCACGGTTTTTTCTTTTAAGAGAAAAGCGAAAGGCGTAGGAATATGACGAATTTCAAAAATTTTAATGACATGCACACCCATATTACAAAAACCTATCAGCTCACAGCAGTCAGAATGGCCATTAGGAAATATGCTGCAAAAAATAAAAGGTGAAGGGAGTGTGGAGAAATGCGTACCTTCGGTTGTAAGGGGGGCATGTAAAGAGCCACTAATGAAAACACAATGTAGGTGCTTCAAAAAGGGAAACATTGAGCTACCAGTCAATCAATCACAACCACTGCTTGGCCTATCACCTGAGAAAATGAGAAACAAAAAGTCACAGGCTGGCAAACCTGTACGCCAGCAAGATTTACCATAGCCAGCACTTGGAAGCAATGAAAATGTCCATCAACCGAGGAATGCACCAAGAAGAAGTGGTCCACGTACACAATGGAATATTACTCTAATAATAAATATAAATTAAATTTAAAAACAAACAAAAGCAAGGAGACATCAACATTTGTGGGTTTATCCGGGCTCATTGCACTCTAATTTATAACCGAAGAACACCACTGGCCGGTAGGTCTGTTTCCCTAGTACCAGCAAGGGGAACGTAGAAAGGCTGCCGCTCTCTGGCCGTTACCTGCAAAAGCAGGTTTAAAGCCTGAGCCAATGGTCACTTCATATGAACAAGTACTGCAGGGCTGTAATTGAAACCTGCCCTCAAAATGTCTTGAGGGAGATAATGGCCAAAATATTTCAAATGGTGACACATACTTTAAGAAAACACTTTGAAGAAATAAGCTCTAATCACAGCTGGAAAAGTAAAAGGGACATGTCTTAAAGCTCAATTTCAACGCATTATGAGACACATGCAAATTCAACCACAAAGAGGTATCAGCTCACACAACTCAGAATAACCATCAGCAAAAACTACAGAGAAAAAATCCTGAAGGTGCTGGGAAGAAATACATGCCCTCCACTTTAAGTGGGACGTAACCTGGAAAGAGCCACTAAGGAGAACAGAACAGAGGTGCCTTTAAAAGGTAAACATTGAGCTACCATATGATCCAGCAGACCTATTCCTGGACCTATAAACTAAGAAGACAGAATTGGAAGGACACAGCCACGCAAATCTGCATTGCATACTATTACAATAGCCAAGATATGGAAGTAACAAAAAAGTCCACCGACAGATGGGTGGACAAAGAAGAACTGCTACCTGTATAGATGGAATATTAGCTAGTGAAAAAATGAAACAATGCCATTTGCAGCACCATAGATGAGTCTAGAAGTAATCACGCAACTTGGAGTAAGTGAGAAAGCGAAAGACACATATCCTATCATATCACATATAGGGGTTACCTAAAAAATGATACAAACAAAGATATTTCCACAGACAAACACTATCATAGATTCATTCAAAAAACTTATGGTTCACCAAATGGAAAGGTGTGAGGATTGGATACATTACCATATTGAGGTTAACAGAGAGATACAAACACATGTGAAATATATAATCACCAAAGACCTACGCAATACCAAGGGAAGACTACTCAACATTGTGTCATAACCTACATGGGAAAAGGATCCGAAGAAGAATAGATATATGTATATGTGTGAAAGAACCACATCTTGCACACCTAGAGCAAACAAAACATTGTAATCAAGTTTGCTGTGGTAAAAAATAAAAATTAAGTTAAAAATACCAACAAGAAGTAATGAGACATAAACTTAAAGGGCTTTTTCCTCGCACATTCCATTCTAATTTACAACCTAGAACACCACTTCCAGTAAGGCTCTGTTGCCCTAGTAACCAGATTTGGTAAAGGAGAAATGCTGCCGCCTTGTGGCCGATTCCCGCAAGAGCAGCTTTTAACCCACAGCTAATGGTCACTTACCATTCACAAGGACTCAGGGCTGTAAAGGACACCTGCCCTCAAAATTGTGCTGCGGTAGGGAATGGATAAAATTTTCAAAACAGGCAAAATTTGCAAGAAGATAGTATGAAGAGGTATGTTTTACTCACTCTCTTTTGAAAGAAAGGAAAATGTATAAAAGCTCAGCCTCAGGAAGTATTAGACTCATGCAATCTAATCTACAAAAAGTTTTCAACTCACACCAGTCGACTGACCATTGGCAAAAAGTCTACAAATAATAAATGCTGAAGAGCTCTTAGAGAACTGTGTACCCTCTAGCTGCTGGTGAGATGTAAGAGGGTTAAACGCTAATAATGACAACAGAAAGGAGCTGCGTTTAAAAGGAAAAATTGAGGTACCATTCAATCCAGCAGGTGCACCAATGGGCCTCTCACCTGAGAAGACCAGAATGAAGAAGACCCGGGCTGCAAAAGCTGCACTGCAGCCTGATTCACAATAGACAAGACAGTGAAGCAACTAAAATGTCCATCAACAGATGAAAGGATAAAGAAGAAGTGGTCCATGTACACAATGAATACTAGCCATGGAAAACAATGAAACACTGCTCTTTGAGGCACCATAGATGATCTTGGAGATAATCACAGAACATGAGGTAAGTCGGAAAGCAAAAGTCCTATATCCTATGATATCACTTATAGGCGTTATCTAATAACTGACACAAATGAACATATTTCCACACAGAAAGTCAATCACAGACTTATTAAAAAAAAACTATGCTTATCTAAAAGGAAAGGTGGGGGGAATGGATAAATGAAGATTAGCGTTACCATATGTATACAAATATATATTATATACATATATCAAAAGACCAACCATATAGCAAGGAAGGATTATGGAACACTCTGTAATAATTTACACGGGAAGAGGATCTCTACCTAAATAGTTATATAGAATATGTAGATGAACCAGAGTGTGTACACCTTGGACGAGCAACATTCTAACCATTACCCCAATTGAAAAAATTAAAACAACAAACTAGGAGTAATGAGACATAAACTTATGAGGGGTTTTCCTGGCACATTCCATCCAAATTTAAAACCTAGGCAAACAACTTCCAGAACGGCTCTGCTGCCCTAGTACCCAGATTTGGGAATGGAGAAATGCTGCATCCTTGTGGCCGTTTTCCACAAGAGCAGCTTTAAACCCACTGCAAAAGGTCACTAAATATTCACCAATTGCAGGTCTGTAAATGACACCGGCCCTCCAAAAAATACTGAGGTCGAAAATCGACCAAAAAATTCCAGAGTGCAACCTTCCAAAAAGAAAATTTGAAGAGGTATATTATAGTCACACTTTTTTGCTTTTTTCTTTTAACAGAAAAGAAAAAGGCGTGGAAAAATGATGAATTGTAGGAATTTTTACAGACATGTAAACCCAAATTACAAAAACCTATCAGCTCACACCAGTCAGAACGGCCATCAACAAAAATGCTGCAAACAATAAATGCTGACGTGATTGTGGAGAAATGCGTACCCTCGATTCTAAGGGGGATGTGGTAAGAGCCGCTAATGAAAGCACAATTGAGGTGCCTTGAAAAGGTAAACGTTGACCTACCATACCAGTCAATCAATCATACCCACTGCTGTGTCTATCACCTGAGAAAATGAAAATCAAAAATCACAGGCTGGCAATCCTGCACTCCAGCAATATTTACCATAGGCAACACTTGGAAGCAACGAAACTGTCCATCAACAGAGGAATGCACCAAGAAGAAGTGGTCCGTGTACACAATGGAATATTAGCCATGGAAAACATTGAAGCACTGCTCTTTGAGGCACCATAGATGAGCCTGGAGATAATCACAAAACATGAAGTAGGTCGGACAGCAAAACACCTATATCCTATATGATCACTTATGGCATTATCTAATAACTGACACAGATGAACATATTTCCGAAGAGAAAGACACTCACAGGCTTAGAAAACAAACTATGCTCATCTGAAAGGAAAGGAGGGGGGAAATTGAGAAATGAAGATTAGTGTTACTATTCATAAACAAATACATATTATATACATGTATCAAAAAGACCGAACATATAGCAAGGGAGGTCGACGGAACACTGTAATATTTTACATGGGAAGAGGATCTGTACATTAATAGACATACATAATGTACAAATGAACCAGATTGTGTACACCAAAG
Organism: Balaenoptera physalus; assembly: GCF_965194825.1. NCBI lineage: Eukaryota > Metazoa > Chordata > Mammalia > Artiodactyla > Balaenopteridae > Balaenoptera > Balaenoptera physalus. Next base: position 39,470,777 of record NC_138887.1, on the reverse strand, counting down.
ACAAACAATATTCTAAACTTTACCCACATTAAAAAAATTTTAAAAACCAAGAAGAAGTAATGAGACATAAACTTATGGGGATTTCTCCTGGCAAATTCCATTCTAATTTACAACCTAGGACAATGACTTCCAGAGAGGCTCTGCTGCCCTAGTACCCAGATTGGGGAATGGAGAAATGCTACCTCCTTGTGGCCGTTTCCCACAACAGCAGCTTTGAACCCACTGCAAAAGGTCACTAAATTTTCACCTACTTGCAGTTCTGTAAATGACACCTGCCCTCCAGAAAATTTCTGGGGTCAAAAATCGACCAAAAACTTCACAAGAGGGCAACCTTCGAAGAAGACAATTTCAAGAGCTATATTGTACTCACGGTTTTTTCTTTTAAGAGAAAAGCGAAAGGCGTAGGAATATGACGAATTTTAAAAATTTTAATGACATGCACACCCATATTACAAAAACCTATCAGCTCACAGCAGTCAGAATGGCCATTAGGAAATATGCTGCAAAAAATAAAAGGTGAAGGGAGTGTGGAGAAATGCGTACCTTCGGTTGTAAGGGGGGCATGTAAAGAGCCACTAATGAAAACACAATGTAGGTGCTTCAAAAAGGGAAACATTGAGCTACCAGTCAATCAATCACAACCACTGCTTGGCCTATCACCTGAGAAAATGAGAATCAAAAAGTCACAGGCTGGCAAACCTGTACGCCAGCAAGATTTACCATAGCCAGCACTTGGAAGCAATGAAAATGTCCATCAACCGAGGAATGCACCAAGAAGAAGTGGTCCACGTACACAATGGAATATTACTCTAATAATAAATATAAATTAAATTTAAAAACAAACAAAAGCAAGGAGACATCAACATTTGTGGGTTTATCCGGGCACATTGCACTCTAATTTATAACCGAAGAACACCACTGGCCGGTAGGTCTGTTTCCCTAGTACCAGCAAGGGGAACGTAGAAAGGCTGCCGCTCTCTGGCCGTTACCTGCAAAAGCAGGTTTAAAGCCTGAGCCAATGGTCACTTCATATGAACAAGTACTGCAGGGCTGTAATTGAAACCTGCCCTCAAAATGTCTTGAGGGAGATAATGGCCAAAATATTTCAAATGGTGACACATACTTTAAGAAAACACTTTGAAGAAATAAGCTCTAATCACAGCTGGAAAAGTAAAAGGGACATGTCTTAAAGCTCAGTTTCAACGCATTATGAGACACATGCAAATTCAACCACAAAGAGGTATCAGCTCACACAACTCAGAATAACCATCAGCAAAAACTACAGAGAAAAAATCCTGAAGGTGCTGGGAAGAAATACATGCCCTCCACTTTAAGTGGGACGTAACCTGGAAAGAGCCACTAAGGAGAACAGAACAGAGGTGCCTTTAAAAGGTAAACATTGAGCTACCATATGATCCAGCAGACCTATTCCTGGACCTATAAACTAAGAAGACAGAATTGGAAGGACACAGCCACGCAAATCTGCATTGCATACTATTACAATAGCCAAGATATGGAAGTAACCAAAAAGTCCACCGACAGATGGGTGGACAAAGAAGAACTGCTACCTGTATAGATGGAATATTAGCTAGTGAAAAAATGAAACAATGCCATTTGCAGCACCATAGATGAGTCTAGAAGTAATCACGCAACTTGGAGTAAGTGAGAAAGCGAAAGACACATATCCTATCATATCACATATAGGGGTTACCTAAAAAATGATACAAACAAAGATATTTCCACAGACAAACACTATCATAGATTCATTCAAAAAACTTATGGTTCACCAAATGGAAAGGTGTGAGGATTGGATACATTACCATATTGAGGTTAACAGAGAGATACAAACACATGTGAAATATATAATCACCAAAGACCTACGCAATACCAAGGGAAGACTACTCAACATTGTGTCATAACCTACATGGGAAAAGGATCCGAAGAAGAATAGATATATGTATATGTGTGAAAGAACCACATCTTGCACACCTAGAACAAACAAAACATTGTAATCAAGTTTGCTGTGATAAAAAATAAAAATTAAGTTAAAAATACCAACAAGAAGTAATGAGACATAAACTTAAAGGGCTTTTTCCTCGCACATTCCATTCTAATTTACAACCTAGAACACCACTTCCAGTAAGGCTCTGTTGCCCTAGTAACCAGATTTGGTAAAGGAGAAATGCTGCCGCCTTGTGCCCGATTCCCGCAAGAGCAGCTTTTAACCCACAGCTAATGGTCACTTACCATTCACAAGGACTCAGGGCTGTAAAGGACACCTGCCCTCAAAATTGTGCTGCGGTAGGGAATGGATAAAATTTTCAAAACAGGCAAAATTTGCAAGAAGATAGTATGAAGAGGTATGTTTTACTCACTCTCTTTTGAAAGAAAGGAAAATGTATAAAAGCTCAGCCTCAGGAAGTATTAGACTCATGCAATCAAATCTACAAAAAGTTTTCAACTCACACCAGTCAACTGACCATTGGCAAAAAGTCTACAAATAATAAATGCTGAAGAGCTCTTAGAGAACTGTGTACCCTCTAGCTGCTGGTGAGATGTAAGAGGGTTAAACGCTAATAATGACAACAGAAAGGAGCTGCGTTTAAAAGGAAAAATTGAGGTACCATTCAATCCAGCAGGTGCACCAATGGGCCTCTCACCTGAGAAGACCAGAATGAAGAAGACCCGGGCTGCAAAAGCTGCACTGCAGCCTGATTCACAATAGACAAGAGAGTGAAGCAACTAAAATGTCCATCAACAGATGAAAGGATAAAGAAGAAGTGGTCCATGTACACAATGAATACTAGCCATGGAAAACAATGAAACACTGCTCTTTGAGGCACCATAGATGATCTTGGAAATAATCACAGAACATGAGGTAAGTCGGAAAGCAAAAGTCCTATATCCTATGATATCACTTATAGGCGTTATCTAATAACTGACACAAATGAACATATTTCCACACAGAAAGTCAATCACAGACTTATTAAAAAAAAACTATGCTTATCTAAAAGGAAAGGTGGGGGGAATGGATAAATGAAGATTAGCGTTACCATATGTATACAAATATATATTATATACATATATCAAAAGACCAACCATATAGCAAGGAAGGATTATGGAACACTCTGTAATAATTTACACGGGAAGAGGATCTCTACCTAAATAGTTATATAGAATATGTAGATGAACCAGAGTGTGTACACCTTGGACGAGCAACATTCTAACCATTACCCCAATTGAAAAAATTAAAACAACGAACTAGGAGTAATGAGACATAAACTTATGAGGGGTTTTCCTGGAACATTCCATCCAAATTTAAAACCTAGGCAAACAACTTCCAGAACGGCTCTGCTGCCCTAGTACCCAGATTTGGGAATGGAGAAATGCTGCATCCTTGTGGCCGTTTTCCACAAGAGCAGCTTTAAACCCACTGCAAAAGGTCACTAAATATTCACCAATTGCAGGTCTGTAAATGACACCGGCCCTCCAAAAAATACTGAGGTCGAAAATCGACCAAAAAATTCCAGAGTGCAACCTTCCAAAAAGAAAATTTGAAGAGGTATATTATAGTCACACTTTTTTGCTTTTTTCTTTTAACAGAAAAGAAAAAGGTGTGGAAAAATGATGAATTGTAGGAATTTTTACAGACATGTAAACCCAAATTACAAAAACCTATCAGCTCACACCAGTCAGAACGGCCATCAACAAAAATGCTGCAAACAATAAATGCTGACGTGATTGTGGAGAAATGCGTACCCTCGATTCTAAGGGGGATGTGGTAAGAGCCGCTAATGAAAGCACAATTGAGGTGCCTTGAAAAGGTAAACGTTGACCTACCATACCAGTCAATCAATCATACCCACTGCTGTGTCTATCACCTGAGAAAATGAAAATCAAAAATCACAGGCGGGCAATCCTGCACTCCAGCAAAATTTACCATAGGCAACACTTGGAAGCAACGAAACTGTCCATCAACAGAGGAATGCACCAAGAAGAAGTGGTCCGCGTACACAATGGAATATTAGCCATGGAAAACATTGAAGCACTGCTCTTTGAGGCACCATAGATGAGCCTGGAGATAATCACAAAACATGAAGTAGGTCGGACAGCAAAACACCTATATCCTATATGATCACTTATGGCATTATCTAATAACTGACACAGATGAACATATTTCCGAAGAGAAAGACACTCACAGGCTTAGAAAACAAACTATGCTCATCTGAAAGGAAAGGAGGGGGGAAACTGAGAAATGAAGATTAGTGTTACTATTCATATACAAATACATATTATATACATGTATCAAAAAGACCGAACATATAGCAAGGGAGGTCGACGGAACACTGTAATATTTTACATGCGAAGAGGATCTGTACATTAATAGACATACATAATGTACAAATGAACCAGATTGTGTACACCAAAGACAAACAATATTCTAAACTTTACCCAGATTAAAAAAATTTTAAAAACCAAGAAGAAGTAATGAGACATAAACTTATGGGGATTTCTCCTGGCAAATTCCATTCTAATTTACAACCTAGGACAATGACTTCCAGAGAGGCTCTGCTGCCCTAGTACCCAGATTGGGGAATGGAGAAATGCTACCTCCTTGTGGCCGTTTCCCACAACAGCAGCTTTGAACCCACTGCAAAAGGTCACTAAATTTTCACCTACTTGCAGTTCTGTAAATGACACCTGCCCTCCAGAAAATTTCTGGGGTCAAAAATCGACCAAAAACTTCACAAGAGGGCAACCTTCGAAGAAGACAATTTCAAGAGCTATATTGTACTCACGGTTTTTTCTTTTAAGAGAAAAGCGAAAGGCGTAGGAATATGACGAATTTCAAAAATTTTAATGACATGCACACCCATATTACAAAAACCTATCAGCTCACAGCAGTCAGAATGGCCATTAGGAAATATGCTGCAAAAAATAAAAGGTGAAGGGAGTGTGGAGAAATGCGTACCTTCGGTTGTAAGGGGGGCATGTAAAGAGCCACTAATGAAAACACAATGTAGGTGCTTCAAAAAGGGAAACATTGAGCTACCAGTCAATCAATCACAACCACTGCTTGGCCTATCACCTGAGAAAATGAGAATCAAAAAGTCACAGGCTGGCAAACCTGTACGCCAGCAAGATTTACCATAGCCAGCACTTGGAAGCAATGAAAATGTCCATCAACCGAGGAATGCACCAAGAAGAAGTGGTCCACGTACACAATGGAATATTACTCTAATAATAAATATAAATTAAATTTAAAAACAAACAAAAGCAAGGAGACATCAACATTTGTGGGTTTATCCGGGCACATTGCACTCTAATTTATAACCGAAGAACACCACTGGCCGGTAGGTCTGTTTCCCTAGTACCAGCAAGGGGAACGTAGAAAGGCTGCCGCTCTCTGGCCGTTACCTGCAAAAGCAGGTTTAAAGCCTGAGCCAATGGTCACTTCATATGAACAAGTACTGCAGGGCTGTAATTGAAACCTGCCCTCAAAATGTCTTGAGGGAGATAATGGCCAAAATATTTCAAATGGTGACACATACTTTAAGAAAACACTTTGAAGAAATAAGCTCTAATCACAGCTGGAAAAGTAAAAGGGACATGTCTTAAAGCTCAATTTCAACGCATTATGAGACACATGCAAATTCAACCACAAAGAGGTATCAGCTCACACAACTCAGAATAACCATCAGCAAAAACTACAGAGAAAAAATCCTGAAGGTGCTGGGAAGAAATACATGCCCTCCACTTTAAGTGGGACGTAACCTGGAAAGAGCCACTAAGGAGAACAGAACAGAGGTGCCTTTAAAAGGTAAACATTGAGCTACCATATGATCCAGCAGACCTATTCCTGGACCTATAAACTAAGAAGACAGAATTGGAAGGACACAGCCACGCAAATCTGCATTGCATACTATTACAATAGCCAAGATATGGAAGTAACCAAAAAGTCCACCGACAGATGGGTGGACAAAGAAGAACTGCTACCTGTATAGATGGAATATGAGCTAGTGAAAAAATGAAACAATGCCATTTGCAGCACCATAGATGAGTCTAGAAGTAATCACGCAACTTGGAGTAAGTGAGAAAGCGAAAGACACATATCCTATCATATCACATATAGGGGTTACCTAAAAAATGATACAAACAAAGATATTTCCACAGACAAACACTATCATAGATTCATTCAAAAAACTTATGGTTCACCAAATGGAAAGGTGTGAGGATTGGATACATTACCATATTGAGGTTAACAGAGAGATACAAACACATGTGAAATATATAATCACCAAAGACCTACGCAATACCAAGGGAAGACTACTCAACATTGTGTCATAACCTACATGGGAAAAGGATCCGAAGAAGAATAGATATATGTATATGTGTGAAAGAACCACATCTTGCACACCTAGAACAAACAAAACATTGTAATCAAGTTTGCTGTGATAAAAAATAAAAATTAAGTTAAAAATACCAACAAGAAGTAATGAGACATAAACTTAAAGGGCTTTTTCCTCGCACATTCCATTCTAATTTACAACCTAGAACACCACTTCCAGTAAGGCTCTGTTGCCCTAGTAACCAGATTTGGTAAAGGAGAAATGCTGCCGCCTTGTGGCCGATTCCCGCAAGAGCAGCTTTTAACCCACAGCTAATGGTCACTTACCATTCACAAGGACTCAGGGCTGTAAAGGACACCTGCCCTCAAAATTGTGCTGCGGTAGGGAATGGATAAAATTTTCAAAACAGGCAAAATTTGCAAGAAGATAGTATGAAGAGGTATGTTTTACTCACTCTCTTTTGAAAGAAAGGAAAATGTATAAAAGCTCAGCCTCAGGAAGTATTAGACTCATGCAATCTAATCTACAAAAAGTTTTCAACTCACACCAGTCGACTGACCATTGGCAAAAAGTCTACAAATAATAAATGCTGAAGAGCTCTTAGAGAACTGTGTACCCTCTAGCTGCTGGTGAGATGTAAGAGGGTTAAACGCTAATAATGACAACAGAAAGGAGCTGCGTTTAAAAGGAAAAATTGAGGTACCATTCAATCCAGCAGGTGCACCAATGGGCCTCTCACCTGAGAAGACCAGAATGAAGAAGACCCGGGCTGCAAAAGCTGCACTGCAGCCTGATTCACAATAGACAAGACAGTGAAGCAACTAAAATGTCCATCAACAGATGAAAGGATAAAGAAGAAGTGGTCCATGTACACAATGAATACTAGCCATGGAAAACAATGAAACACTGCTCTTTGAGGCACCATAGATGATCTTGGAGATAATCACAGAACATGAGGTAAGTCGGAAAGCAAAAGTCCTATATCCTATGATATCACTTATAGGCGTTATCTAATAACTGACACAAATGAACATATTTCCACACAGAAAGTCAATCACAGACTTATTAAAAAAAAACTATGCTTATCTAAAAGGAAAGGTGGGGGGAATGGATAAATGAAGATTAGCGTTACCATATGTATACAAATATATATTATATACATATATCAAAAGACCAACCATATAGCAAGGAAGGATTATGGAACACTCTGTAATAATTTACACGGGAAGAGGATCTCTACCTAAATAGTTATATAGAATATGTAGATGAACCAGAGTGTGTACACCTTGGACGAGCAACATTCTAACCATTACCCCAATTGAAAAAATTAAAACAACGAACTAGGAGTAATGAGACATAAACTTATGAGGGGTTTTCCTGGAACATTCCATCCAAATTTAAAACCTAGGCAAACAACTTCCAGAACGGCTCTGCTGCCCTAGTACCCAGATTTGGGAATGGAGAAATGCTGCATCCTTGTGGCCGTTTTCCACAAGAGCAGCTTTAAACCCACTGCAAAAGGTCACTAAATATTCACCAATTGCAGGTCTGTAAATGACACCGGCCCTCCAAAAAATACTGAGGTCGAAAATCGACCAAAAAATTCCAGAGTGCAACCTTCCAAAAAGAAAATTTGAAGAGGTATATTATAGTCACACTTTTTTGCTTTTTTCTTTTAACAGAAAAGAAAAAGGCGTGGAAAAATGATGAATTGTAGGAATTTTTACAGACATGTAAACCCAAATTACAAAAACCTATCAGCTCACACCAGTCAGAACGGTCATCAACAAAAATGCTGCAAACAATAAATGCTGACGTGATTGTGGAGAAATGCGTACCCTCGATTCTAAGGGGGATGTGGTAAGAGCCACTAATGAAAGCACAATTGAGGTGCCTTGAAAAGGTAAACGTTGACCTACCATACCAGTCAATCAATCATACCCACTGCTGTGTCTATCACCTGAGAAAATGAAAATCAAAAATCACAGGCTGGCAATCCTGCACTCCAGCAAAATTTACCATAGGCAACACTTGGAAGCAACGAAACTGTCCATCAACAGAGGAATGCACCAAGAAGAAGTGGTCCGTGTACACAATGGAATATTAGCCATGGAAAACATTGAAGCACTGCTCTTTGAGGCACCATAGATGAGCCTGGAGATAATCACAAAACATGAAGTAGGTCGGACAGCAAAACACCTATATCCTATATGATCACTTATGGCATTATCTAATAACTGACACAGATGAACATATTTCCGAAGAGAAAGACACTCACAGGCTTAGAAAACAAACTATGCTCATCTGAAAGGAAAGGAGGGGGGAAACTGAGAAATGAAGATTAGTGTTACTATTCATATACAAATACATATTATATACATGTATCAAAAAGACCGAACATATAGCAAGGGAGGTCGACGGAACACTGTAATATTTTACATGCGAAGAGGATCTGTACATTAATAGACATACATAATGTACAAATGAACCAGATTGTGTACACCAAAGACAAACAATATTCTAAACTTTACCCAGATTAAAAAAATTTTAAAAACCAAGAAGAAGTAATGAGACATAAACTTATGGGGATTTCTCCTGGCAAATTCCATTCTAATTTACAACCTAGGACAATGACTTCCAGAGAGGCTCTGCTGCCCTAGTACCCAGATTGGGGAATGGAGAAATGCTACCTCCTTGTGGCCGTTTCCCACAACAGCAGCTTTGAACCCACTGCAAAAGGTCACTAAATTTTCACCTACTTGCAGTTCTGTAAATGACACCTGCCCTCCAGAAAATTTCTGGGGTCAAAAATCGACCAAAAACTTCACAAGAGGGCAACCTTCGAAGAAGACAATTTCAAGAGCTATATTGTACTCACGGTTTTTTCTTTTAAGAGAAAAGCGAAAGGCGTAGGAATATGACGAATTTCAAAAATTTTAATGACATGCACACCCATATTACAAAAACCTATCAGCTCACAGCAGTCAGAATGGCCATTAGGAAATATGCTGCAAAAAATAAAAGGTGAAGGGAGTGTGGAGAAATGCGTACCTTCGGTTGTAAGGGGGGCATGTAAAGAGCCACTAATGAAAACACAATGTAGGTGCTTCAAAAAGGGAAACATTGAGCTACCAGTCAATCAATCACAACCACTGCTTGGCCTATCACCTGAGAAAATGAGAATCAAAAAGTCACAGGCTGGCAAACCTGTACGCCAGCAAGATTTACCATAGCCAGCACTTGGAAGCAATGAAAATGTCCATCAACCGAGGAATGCACCAAGAAGAAGTGGTCCACGTACACAATGGAATATTACTCTAATAATAAATATAAATTAAATTTAAAAACAAACAAAAGCAAGGAGACATCAACATTTGTGGGTTTATCCGGGCACATTGCACTCTAATTTATAACCGAAGAACACCACTGGCCGGTAGGTCTGTTTCCCTAGTACCAGCAAGGGGAACGTAGAAAGGCTGCCGCTCTCTGGCCGTTACCTGCAAAAGCAGGTTTAAAGCCTGAGCCAATGGTCACTTCATATGAACAAGTACTGCAGGGCTGTAATTGAAACCTGCCCTCAAAATGTCTTGAGGGAGATAATGGCCAAAATATTTCAAATGGTGACACATACTTTAAGAAAACACTTTGAAGAAATAAGCTCTAATCACAGCTGGAAAAGTAAAAGGGACATGTCTTAAAGCTCAATTTCAACGCATTATGAGACACATGCAAATTCAACCACAAAGAGGTATCAGCTCACACAACTCAGAATAACCATCAGCAAAAACTACAGAGAAAAAATCCTGAAGGTGCTGGGAAGAAATACATGCCCTCCACTTTAAGTGGGACGTAACCTGGAAAGAGCCACTAAGGAGAACAGAACAGAGGTGCCTTTAAAAGGTAAACATTGAGCTACCATATGATCCAGCAGACCTATTCCTGGACCTATAAACTAAGAAGACAGAATTGGAAGGACACAGCCACGCAAATCTGCATTGCATACTATTACAATAGCCAAGATATGGAAGTAACCAAAAAGTCCACCGACAGATGGGTGGACAAAGAAGAACTGCTACCTGTATAGATGGAATATGAGCTAGTGAAAAAATGAAACAATGCCATTTGCAGCACCATAGATGAGTCTAGAAGTAATCACGCAACTTGGAGTAAGTGAGAAAGCGAAAGACACATATCCTATCATATCACATATAGGGGTTACCTAAAAAATGATACAAACAAAGATATTTCCACAGACAAACACTATCATAGATTCATTCAAAAAACTTATGGTTCACCAAATGGAAAGGTGTGAGGATTGGATACATTACCATATTGAGGTTAACAGAGAGATACAAACACATGTGAAATATATAATCACCAAAGACCTACGCAATACCAAGGGAAGACTACTCAACATTGTGTCATAACCTACATGGGAAAAGGATCCGAAGAAGAATAGATATATGTATATGTGTGAAAGAACCACATCTTGCACACCTAGAACAAACAAAACATTGTAATCAAGTTTGCTGTGATAAAAAATAAAAATTAAGTTAAAAATACCAACAAGAAGTAATGAGACATAAACTTAAAGGGCTTTTTCCTCGCACATTCCATTCTAATTTACAACCTAGAACACCACTTCCAGTAAGGCTCTGTTGCCCTAGTAACCAGATTTGGTAAAGGAGAAATGCTGCCGCCTTGTGGCCGATTCCCGCAAGAGCAGCTTTTAACCCACAGCTAATGGTCACTTACCATTCACAAGGACTCAGGGCTGTAAAGGACACCTGCCCTCAAAATTGTGCTGCGGTAGGGAATGGATAAAATTTTCAAAACAGGCAAAATTTGCAAGAAGATAGTATGAAGAGGTATGTTTTACTCACTCTCTTTTGAAAGAAAGGAAAATGTATAAAAGCTCAGCCTCAGGAAGTATTAGACTCATGCAATCTAATCTACAAAAAGTTTTCAACTCACACCAGTCGACTGACCATTGGCAAAAAGTCTACAAATAATAAATGCTGAAGAGCTCTTAGAGAACTGTGTACCCTCTAGCTGCTGGTGAGATGTAAGAGGGTTAAACGCTAATAATGACAACAGAAAGGAGCTGCGTTTAAAAGGAAAAATTGAGGTACCATTCAATCCAGCAGGTGCACCAATGGGCCTCTCACCTGAGAAGACCAGAATGAAGAAGACCCGGGCTGCAAAAGCTGCACTGCAGCCTGATTCACAATAGACAAGACAGTGAAGCAACTAAAATGTCCATCAACAGATGAAAGGATAAAGAAGAAGTGGTCCATGTACACAATGAATACTAGCCATGGAAAACAATGAAACACTGCTCTTTGAGGCACCATAGATGATCTTGGAGATAATCACAGAACATGAGGTAAGTCGGAAAGCAAAAGTCCTATATCCTATGATATCACTTATAGGCGTTATCTAATAACTGACACAAATGAACATATTTCCACACAGAAAGTCAATCACAGACTTATTAAAAAAAAACTATGCTTATCTAAAAGGAAAGGTGGGGGGAATGGATAAATGAAGATTAGCGTTACCATATGTATACAAATATATATTATATACATATATCAAAAGACCAACCATATAGCAAGGAAGGATTATGGAACACTCTGTAATAATTTACACGGGAAGAGGATCTCTACCTAAATAGTTATATAGAATATGTAGATGAACCAGAGTGTGTACACCTTGGACGAGCAACATTCTAACCATTACCCCAATTGAAAAAATTAAAACAACGAACTAGGAGTAATGAGACATAAACTTATGAGGGGTTTTCCTGGAACATTCCATCCAAATTTAAAACCTAGGCAAACAACTTCCAGAACGGCTCTGCTGCCCTAGTACCCAGATTTGGGAATGGAGAAATGCTGCATCCTTGTGGCCGTTTTCCACAAGAGCAGCTTTAAACCCACTGCAAAAGGTCACTAAATATTCACCAATTGCAGGTCTGTAAATGACACCGGCCCTCCAAAAAATACTGAGGTCGAAAATCGACCAAAAAATTCCAGAGTGCAACCTTCCAAAAAGAAAATTTGAAGAGGTATATTATAGTCACACTTTTTTGCTTTTTTCTTTTAACAGAAAAGAAAAAGGCGTGGAAAAATGATGAATTGTAGGAATTTTTACAGACATGTAAACCCAAATTACAAAAACCTATCAGCTCACACCAGTCAGAACGGTCATCAACAAAAATGCTGCAAACAATAAATGCTGACGTGATTGTGGAGAAATGCGTACCCTCGATTCTAAGGGGGATGTGGTAAGAGCCACTAATGAAAGCACAATTGAGGTGCCTTGAAAAGGTAAACGTTGACCTACCATACCAGTCAATCAATCATACCCACTGCTGTGTCTATCACCTGAGAAAATGAAAATCAAAAATCACAGGCTGGCAATCCTGCTCTCCAGCAAAATTTACCATAGGCAACACTTGGAAGCAACGAAACTGTCCATCAACAGAGGAATGCACCAAGAAGAAGTGGTCCGTGTACACAATGGAATATTAGCCATGGAAAACATTGAAGCACTGCTCTTTGAGGCACCATAGATGAGCCTGGAGATAATCACAAAACATGAAGTAGGTCGGACAGCAAAACACCTATATCCTATATGATCACTTATGGCATTATCTAATAACTGACACAGATGAACATATTTCCGAAGAGAAAGACACTCACAGGCTTAGAAAACAAACTATGCTCATCTGAAAGGAAAGGAGGGGGGAAACTGAGAAATGAAGATTAGTGTTACTATTCATATACAAATACATATTATATACATGTATCAAAAAGACCGAACATATAGCAAGGGAGGTCGACGGAACACTGTAATATTTTACATGCGAAGAGGATCTGTACATTAATAGACATACATAATGTACAAATGAACCAGATTGTGTACACCAAAGACAAACAATATTCTAAACTTTACCCAGATTAAAAAAATTTTAAAAACCAAGAAGAAGTAATGAGACATAAACTTATGGGGATTTCTCCTGGCAAATTCCATTCTAATTTACAACCTAGGACAATGACTTCCAGAGAGGCTCTGCTGCCCTAGTACCCAGATTGGGGAATGGAGAAATGCTACCTCCTTGTGGCCGTTTCCCACAACAGCAGCTTTGAACCCACTGCAAAAGGTCACTAAATTTTCACCTACTTGCAGTTCTGTAAATGACACCTGCCCTCCAGAAAATTTCTGGGGTCAAAAATCGACCAAAAACTTCACAAGAGGGCAACCTTCGAAGAAGACAATTTCAAGAGCTATATTGTACTCACGGTTTTTTCTTTTAAGAGAAAAGCGAAAGGCGTAGGAATATGACGAATTTCAAAAATTTTAATGACATGCACACCCATATTACAAAAACCTATCAGCTCACAGCAGTCAGAATGGCCATTAGGAAATATGCTGCAAAAAATAAAAGGTGAAGGGAGTGTGGAGAAATGCGTACCTTCGGTTGTAAGGGGGGCATGTAAAGAGCCACTAATGAAAACACAATGTAGGTGCTTCAAAAAGGGAAACATTGAGCTACCAGTCAATCAATCACAACCACTGCTTGGCCTATCACCTGAGAAAATGAGAATCAAAAAGTCACAGGCTGGCAAACCTGTACGCCAGCAAGATTTACCATAGCCAGCACTTGGAAGCAATGAAAATGTCCATCAACCGAGGAATGCACCAAGAAGAAGTGGTCCACGTACACAATGGAATATTACTCTAATAATAAATATAAATTAAATTTAAAAACAAACAAAAGCAAGGAGACATCAACATTTGTGGGTTTATCCGGGCACATTACACTCTAATTTATAACCGAAGAACACCACTGGCCGGTAGGTCTGTTTCCCTAGTACCAGCAAGGGGAACGTAGAAAGGCTGCCGCTCTCTGGCCGTTACCTGCAAAAGCAGGTTTAAAGCCTGAGCCAATGGTCACTTCATATGAACAAGTACTGCAGGGCTGTAATTGAAACCTGCCCTCAAAATGTCTTGAGGGAGATAATGGCCAAAATATTTCAAATGGTGACACATACTTTAAGAAAACACTTTGAAGAAATAAACTCTAATCACAGCTGGAAAAGTAAAAGGGACATGTCTTAAAGCTCAATTTCAACGCATTATGAGACACATGCAAATTCAACCACAAAGAGGTATCAGCTCACACAACTCAGAATAACCATCAGCAAAAACTACAGAGAAAAAATCCTGAAGGTGCTGGGAAGAAATACATGCCCTCCACTTTAAGTGGGACGTAACCTGGAAAGAGCCACTAAGGAGAACAGAACAGAGGTGCCTTTAAAAGGTAAACATTGAGCTACCATATGATCCAGCAGACCTATTCCTGGACCTATAAACTAAGAAGACAGAATTGGAAGGACACAGCCACGCAAATCTGCATTGCATACTATTACAATAGCCAAGATATGGAAGTAACCAAAAAGTCCACCGACAGATTGGTGGACAAAGAAGAACTGCTACCTGTATAGATGGAATATGAGCTAGTGAAAAAATGAAACAATGCCATTTGCAGCACCATAGATGAGTCTAGAAGTAATCACGCAACTTGGAGTAAGTGAGAAAGCGAAAGACACATATCCTATCATATCACATATAGGGGTTACCTAAAAAATGATACAAACAAAGATATTTCCACAGACAAACACTATCATAGATTCATTCAAAAAACTTATGGTTCACCAAATGGAAAGGTGTGAGGATTGGATACATTACCATATTGAGGTTAACAGAGAGATACAAACACATGTGAAATATATAATCACCAAAGACCTACGCAATACCAAGGGAAGACTACTCAACATTGTGTCATAACCTACATGGGAAAAGGATCCGAAGAAGAATAGATATATGTATATGTGTGAAAGAACCACATCTTGCACACCTAGAACAAACAAAACATTGTAATCAAGTTTGCTGTGATAAAAAATAAAAATTAAGTTAAAAATACCAACAAGAAGTAATGAGACATAAACTTAAAGGGCTTTTTCCTCGCACATTCCATTCTAATTTACAACCTAGAACACCACTTCCAGTAAGGCTCTGTTGCCCTAGTAACCAGATTTGGTAAAGGAGAAATGCTGCCGCCTTGTGGCCGATTCCCGCAAGAGCAGCTTTTAACCCACAGCTAATGGTCACTTACCATTCACAAGGACTCAGGGCTGTAAAGGACACCTGCCCTCAAAATTGTGCTGCGGTAGGGAATGGATAAAAATTTCAAAACAGGCAAAATTTGCAAGAAGATAGTATGAAGAGGTATGTTTTACTCACTCTCTTTTGAAAGAAAGGAAAATGTATAAAAGCTCAGCCTCAGGAAGTATTAGACTCATGCAATCTAATCTACAAAAAGTTTTCAACTCACACCAGTCGACTGACCATTGGCAAAAAGTCTACAAATAATAAATGCTGAAGAGCTCTTAGAGAACTGTGTACCCTCTAGCTGCTGGTGAGATGTAAGAGGGTTAAACGCTAATAATGACAACAGAAAGGAGCTGCGTTTAAAAGGAAAAATTGAGGTACCATTCAATCCAGCAGGCGCACCAATGGGCCTCTCACCTGAGAAGACCAGAATGAAGAAGACCCGGGCTGCAAAAGCTGCACTGCAGCCTGATTCACAATAGACAAGACAGTGAAGCAACTAAAATGTCCATCAACAGATGAAAGGATAAAGAAGAAGTGGTCCATGTACACAATGAATACTAGCCATGGAAAACAATGAAACACTGCTCTTTGAGGCACCATAGATGATCTTGGAGATAATCACAGAACATGAGGTAAGTCGGAAAGCAAAAGTCCTATATCCTATGATATCACTTATAGGCGTTATCTAATAACTGACACAAATGAACATATTTCCACACAGAAAGTCAATCACAGACTTATTAAAAAAAAACTATGCTTATCTAAAAGGAAAGGTGGGGGGAATGGATAAATGAAGATTAGCGTTACCATATGTATACAAATATATATTATATACATATATCAAAAGACCAACCATATAGCAAGGAAGGATTATGGAACACTCTGTAATAATTTACACGGGAAGAGGATCTCTACCTAAATAGTTATATAGAATATGTAGATGAACCAGAGTGTGTACACCTTGGACGAGCAACATTCTAACCATTACCCCAATTGAAAAAATTAAAACAACGAACTAGGTGTAATGAGACATAAACTTATGAGGGGTTTTCCTGGCACATTCCATCCAAATTTAAAACCTAGGCAAACAACTTCCAGAACGGCTCTGCTGCCCTAGTACCCAGATTTGGGAATGGAGAAATGCTGCATCCTTGTGGCCGTTTTCCACAAGAGCAGCTTTAAACCCACTGCAAAAGGTCACTAAATATTCACCAATTGCAGGTCTGTAAATGACACCGGCCCTCCAAAAAATACTGAGGTCGAAAATCGACCAAAAAATTCCAGAGTGCAACCTTCCAAAAAGAAAATTTGAAGAGGTATATTATAGTCACACTTTTTTGCTTTTTTCTTTTAACAGAAAAGAAAAAGGCGTGGAAAAATGATGAATTGTAGGAATTTTTACAGACATGTAAACCCAAATTACAAAAACCTATCAGCTCACACCAGTCAGAACGGCCATCAACAAAAATGCTGCAAACAATAAATGCTGACGTGATTGTGGAGAAATGCGTACCCTCGATTCTAAGGGGGATGTGGTAAGAGCCACTAATGAAAGCACAATTGAGGTGCCTTGAAAAGGTAAACGTTGACCTACCATACCAGTCAATCAATCATACCCACTGCTGTGTCTATCACCTGAGAAAATGAAAATCAAAAATCACAGGCGGGCAATCCTGCACTCCAGCAAAATTTACCATAGGCAACACTTGGAAGCAACGAAACTGTCCATCAACAGAGGAATGCACCAAGAAGAAGTGGTCCGTGTACACAATGGAATATTAGCCATGGAAAACATTGAAGCACTGCTCTTTGAGGCACCATAGATGAGCCTGGAGATAATCACAAAACATGAAGTAGGTCGGACAGCAAAACACCTATATCCTATATGATCACTTATGGCATTATCTAATAACTGACACAGATGAACATATTTCCGAAGAGAAAGACACTCACAGGCTTAGAAAACAAACTATGCTCATCTGAAAGGAAAGGAGGGGGGAAACTGAGAAATGAAGATTAGTGTTACTATTCATATACAAATACATATTATATACATGTATCAAAAAGACCGAACATATAGCAAGGGAGGTCGACGGAACACTGTAATATTTTACATGCGAAGAGGATCTGTACATTAATAGACATACATAATGTACAAATGAACCAGATTGTGTACACCAAAGACAAACAATATTCTAAACTTTACCCAGATTAAAAAAATTTTAAAAACCAAGAAGAAGTAATGAGACATAAACTTATGGGGATTTCTCCTGGCAAATTCCATTCTAATTTACAACCTAGGACAATGACTTCCAGAGAGGCTCTGCTGCCCTAGTACCCAGATTGGGGAATGGAGAAATGCTACCTCCTTGTGGCCGTTTCCCACAACAGCAGCTTTGAACCCACTGCAAAAGGTCACTAAATTTTCACCTACTTGCAGTTCTGTAAATGACACCTGCCCTCCAGAAAATTTCTGGGGTCAAAAATCGACCAAAAACTTCACAAGAGGGCAACCTTCGAAGAAGACAATTTCAAGAGCTATATTGTACTCACGGTTTTTTCTTTTAAGAGAAAAGCGAAAGGCGTAGGAATATGACGAATTTTAAAAATTTTAATGACATGCACACCCATATTACAAAAACCTATCAGCTCACAGCAGTCAGAATGGCCATTAGGAAATATGCTGCAAAAAATAAAAGGTGAAGGGAGTGTGGAGAAATGCGTACCTTCGGTTGTAAGGGGGGCATGTAAAGAGCCACTAATGAAAACACAATGTAGGTGCTTCAAAAAGGGAAACATTGAGCTACCAGTCAATCAATCACAACCACTGCTTGGCCTATCACCTGAGAAAATGAGAATCAAAAAGTCACAGGCTGGCAAACCTGTACGCCAGCAAGATTTACCATAGCCAGCACTTGGAAGCAATGAAAATGTCCATCAACCGAGGAATGCACCAAGAAGAAGTGGTCCACGTACACAATGGAATATTACTCTAATAATAAATATAAATTAAATTTAAAAACAAACAAAAGCAAGGAGACATCAACATTTGTGGGTTTATCCGGGCACATTGCACTCTCATTTATAACCGAAGAACACCACTGGCCGGTAGGTCTGTTTCCCTAGTACCAGCAAGGGGAACGTAGAAAGGCTGCCGCTCTCCGGCCGTTACCTGCAAAAGCAGGTTTAAAGCCTGAGCCAATGGTCACTTCATATGAACAAGTACTGCAGGGCTGTAAATGAAACCTGCCCTCAAAATGTCTTGAGGGAGATAATGGCCAAAATATTTCAAATGGTGACACATACTTTAAGAAAACACTTTGAAGAAATAAGCTCTAATCACAGCTGGAAAAGTAAAAGGGACATGTCTTAAAGCTCAATTTCAATGCATTATGAGACACGCAAATTCAACCACAAAGAGGTATCAGCTCACACAACTCAGAATAACCATCAGCAAAAACTACAGAGAAAAAATCCTGAAGGTGCTGGGAAGAAATACATGCCCTCCACTTTAAGTGGGACGTAACCTGGAAAGAGCCACTAAGGAGAACAGAACAGAGGTGCATTTAAAAGGTAAACATTGAGCTACCATATGATCCAGCAGACCTATTCCTGGACCTATAAACTAAGAAGACAGAATTGGAAGGACACAGCCACGCAAATCTGCATTGCATACTATTACAATAGCCAAGATATGGAAGTAACCAAAAAGTCCACCGACAGATGGGTGGACAAAGAAGAACTGCTACCTGCATAGATGGAATATGAGCTAGTGAAAAAATGAAACAATGCCATTTGCAGCACCATAGATGAGTCTAGAAGTAATCACGCAACTTGGAGTAAGTGAGAAAGCGAAAGACACATATCCTATCATATCACATATAGGGGTTACCTAAAAAATGATACAAACAAAGATATTTCCACAGACAAACACTATCATAGATTCATTCAAAAAACTTATGGTTCACCAAATGGAAAGGTGTGAGGATTGGATACATTACCATATTGAGGTTAACAGAGAGATACAAACACATGTGAAATATATAATCACCAAAGACCTACGCAATACCAAGGGAAGACTACTCAACATTCTGTCATAACCTACATGGGAAAAGGATCCGAAGAAGAATAGATATATGTATATGTGTGAAAGAACCACATCTTGCACACCTAGAACAAACAAAACATTGTAATCAAGTTTGCTGTGATAAAAAATAAAAATTAAGTTAAAAATACCAACAAGAAGTAATGAGACATAAACTTAAAGGGCTTTTTCCTCGCACATTCCATTCTAATTTACAACCTAGAACACCACTTCCAGTAAGGCTCTGTTGCCCTAGTAACCAGATTTGGTAAAGGAGAAATGCTGCCGCCTTGTGCCCGATTCCCGCAAGAGCAGCTTTTAACCCACAGCTAATGGTCACTTACCATTCACAAGGACTCAGGGCTGTAAAGGACACCTGCCCTCAAAATTGTGCTGCGGTAGGGAATGGATAAAAATTTCAAAACAGGCAAAATTTGCAAGAAGATAGTATGAAGAGGTATGTTTTACTCACTCTCTTTTGAAAGAAAGGAAAATGTATAAAAGCTCAGCCTCAGGAAGTATTAGACTCATGCAATCTAATCTACAAAAAGTTTTCAACTCACACCAGTCGACTGACCATTGGCAAAAAGTCTACAAATAATAAATGCTGAAGAGCTCTTAGAGAACTGTGTACCCTCTAGCTGCTGGTGAGATGTAAGAGGGTTAAACGCTAATAATGACAACAGAAAGGAGCTGCGTTTAAAAGGAAAAATTGAGGTACCATTCAATCCAGCAGGCGCACCAATGGGCCTCTCACCAGAGAAGACCAGAATGAAGAAGACCCGGGCTGCAAAAGCTGCACTGCAGCCTGATTCACAATAGACAAGACAGTGAAGCAACTAAAATGTCCATCAACAGATGAAAGGATAAAGAAGAAGTGGTCCATGTACACAATGAATACTAGCCATGGAAAACAATGAAACACTGCTCTTTGAGGCACCATAGATGATCTTGGAGATAATCACAGAACATGAGGTAAGTCGGAAAGCAAAAGTCCTATATCCTACGATATCACTTATAGGCGTTATCTAATAACTGACACAAATGAACATATTTCCACACAGAAAGTCAATCACAGACTTATTAAAAAAAAACTATGCTTATCTAAAAGGAAAGGTGGGGGGAATGGATAAATGAAGATTAGCGTTACCATATGTATACAAATATATATTATATACATATATCAAAAGACCAACCATATAGCAAGGAAGGATTATGGAACACTCTGTAATAATTTACACGGGAAGAGGATCTCTACCTAAATAGTTATATAGAATATGTAGATGAACCAGAGTGTGTACACCTTGGACGAGCAACATTCTAACCATTACCCCAATTGAAAAAATTAAAACAACGAACTAGGAGTAATGAGACATAAACTTATGAGGGGTTTTCCTGGCACATTCCATCCAAATTTAAAACCTAGGCAAACAACTTCCAGAACGGCTCTGCTGCCCTAGTACCCAGATTTGGGAATGGAGAAATGCTGCATCCTTGTGGCCGTTTTCCACAAGAGCAGCTTTAAACCCACTGCAAAAGGTCACTAAATATTCACCAATTGCAGGTCTGTAAATGACACCGGCCCTCCAAAAAATACTGAGGTCGAAAATCGACCAAAAAATTCCAGAGTGCAACCTTCCAAAAAGAAAATTTGAAGAGGTATATTATAGTCACACTTTTTTGCTTTTTTCTTTTAACAGAAAAGAAAAAGGCGTGGAAAAATGATGAATTGTAGGAATTTTTACAGACATGTAAACCCAAATTACAAAAACCTATCAGCTCACACCAGTCAGAACGGCCATCAACAAAAATGCTGCAAACAATAAATGCTGACGTGATTGTGGAGAAATGCGTACCCTCGATTCTAAGGGGGATGTGGTAAGAGCCACTAATGAAAGCACAATTGAGGTGCCTTGAAAAGGTAAACGTTGACCTACCATACCAGTCAATCAATCATACCCACTGCTGTGTCTATCACCTGAGAAAATGAAAATCAAAAATCACAGGCTGGCAATCCTGCACTCCAGCAATATTTACCATAGGCAACACTTGGAAGCAACGAAACTGTCCATCAACAGAGGAATGCACCAAGAAGAAGTGGTCCGTGTACACAATGGGATATTAGCCATGGAAAACATTGAAGCACTGCTCTTTGAGGCACCATAGATGAGCCTGGAGATAATCACAAAACATGAAGTAGGTCGGACAGCAAAACACCTATATCCTATATGATCACTTATGGCATTATCTAATAACTGACACAGATGAACATATTTCCGAAGAGAAAGACACTCACAGGCTTAGAAAACAAACTATGCTCATCTGAAAGGAAAGGAGGGGGGAAATTGAGAAATGAAGATTAGTGTTACTATTCATATACAAATACATATTATATACATGTATCAAAAAGACCGAACATATAGCAAGGGAGGTCGACGGAACACTGTAATATTTTACATGGGAAGAGGATCTGTACATTAATAGACATACATAATGTACAAATGAACCAGATTGTGTACACCAAAGACAAACAATATCCTAAACTTTACCCAGTTTAAAAAAAATTTAAAACCAAGAAGAAGTAATGAGACATAAACATATGGGGATTTCTCCTGGCAAATTCCATTCTAATTTACAACCTAGGACAATGACTTCCAGAAAGGCTCTGCTGCCCTAGTACCCAGATAGGGGAATGGAGAAATGCTACCTCCTTGTGGCCGTTTCCCACAACAGCAGCTTTGAACCCACTGCAAAAGGTCACTAAATTTTCACCTACTTGCAGTTCTGTAAATGACACCTGCCTCCAGAAAATTTCTGGGGTCAAAAATCGACCAAAAACTTCACAAGAGGGCAACCTACGAAGAAGACAATTTCAAGAGCTATATTGTACTCACGGTTTTTTCTTTTAAGAGAAAAGCGAAAGGCGTAGGAATATGACGAATTTTAAAAATTTTAATGACATGCACACCCATATTACAAAAACCTATCAGCTCACAGCAGTCAGAATGGCCATTAGGAAATATGCTGCAAAAAATAAAGGTGAAGGGAGTGTGGAGAAATGCGTACCTTCGGTTGTAAGGGGGGCATGTAAAGAGCCACTAATGAAAACACAATGTAGGTGCTTCAAAAAGGGAAACATTGAGCTACCAGTCAATCAATCAAAACCACTGCTTGGCCTATCACCTGAGAAAATGAGAATCAAAAAGTCACAGGCTGGCAAACCTGTACGCCAGCAAGATTTACCATAGCCAGCACTTGGAAGCAATGAAAATGTCCATCAACCGAGGAATGCACCAAGAAGAAGTGGTCCACGTACACAATGGAATATTACTCTAATAATAAATATAAATTAAATTTAAAAACAAACAAAAGCAAGGAGACATCAACATTTGTGGGTTTATCCGGGCACATTGCACTTCAATTTATAACCGAAGAACACCACTGGCCGGTAGGTCTGTTTCCCTAGTACCAGCAAGGGGAACGTAGAAAGGCTGCCGCTCTCTGGCCGTTACCTGCAAAAGCAGGTTTAAAGCCTGAGCCAATGGTCACTTCATATGAACAAGTACTGCAGGGCTGTAATTGAAACCTGCCGTCAAAATGTCTTGAGGGAGATAATGGCCAAAATATTTCAAATGGTGACACATACTTTAAGAAAACACTTTGAAGAAATAAGCTCTAATCACAGCTGGAAAAGAAAAAGGGACATGTCTTAAAGCTCAATTTCAACGCATTATGAGACACATGCAAATTCATCCACAAAGAGGTATCAGCTCACACAACTCAGAATAACCATCAGCAAAAACTACAGAGAAAAAATCCTGAAGGTGCTGGGAAGAAATACATGCCCTCCACTTTAAGTGGGACGTAACCTGGAAAGAGCCACTAAGGAGAACAGAACAGAGGTGCCTTTAAAAGGTAAACATTGAGCTACCATATGATCCAGCAGACCTATTCCTGGACCTATAAACTAAGAAGACAGAATTGGAAGGACACAGCCACGCAAATCTGCATTGCATACTATTACAATAGCCAAGATATGGAAGTAACCAAAAAGTCCACCGACAGATGGGTGGACAAAGAAGAACTGCTACCTGTATAGATGGAATATGAGCTAGTGAAAAAATGAAACAATGCCATTTGCAGCACCATAGATGAGTCTAGAAGTAATCACGCAACTTGGAGTAAGTGAGAAAGCGAAAGACACATATCCTATCATATCACATATAGGGGTTACCTAAAAAATGATACAAACAAAGATATTTCCACAGACAAACACTATCATAGATTCATTCAAAAAACTTATGGTTCACCAAATGGAAAGGTGTGAGGATTGGATACATTACCATATTGAGGTTAACAGAGAGATACAAACACATGTGAAATATATAATCACCAAAGACCTACGCAATACCAAGGGAAGACTACTCAACATTCTGTCATAACCTACATGGGAAAAGGATCCGAAGAAGAATAGATATATGTATATGTGTGAAAGAACCACATCTTGCACACCTAGAACAAACAAAACATTGTAATCAAGTTTGCTGTGATAAAAAATAAAAATTAAGTTAAAAATACCAACAAGAAGTAATGAGACATAAACTTAAAGGGCTTTTTCCTCGCACATTCCATTCTAATTTACAACCTAGAACACCACTTCCAGTAAGGCTCTGTTGCCCTAGTAACCAGATTTGGTAAAGGAGAAATGCTGCCGCCTTGTGGCCGATTCCCGCAAGAGCAGCTTTTAACCCACAGCTAATGGTCACTTACCATTCACAAGGACTCAGGGCTGTAAAGGACACCTGCCCTCAAAATTGTGCTGCGGTAGGGAATGGATAAAATTTTCAAAACAGGCAAAATTTGCAAGAAGATAGTATGAAGAGGTATGTTTTACTCACTCTCTTTTGAAAGAAAGGAAAATGTATAAAAGCTCAGCCTCAGGAAGCATTAGACTCATGCAATCTAATCTACAAAAAGTTTTCAACTCACACCAGTCGACTGACCACTGGCAAAAAGTCTACAAATAATAAATGCTGAAGAGCTCTTAGAGAACTGTGTACCCTCTAGCTGCTGGTGAGATGTAAGAGGGTTAAACGCTAATAATGACAACAGAAAGGAGCTGCGTTTAAAAGGAAAAATTGAGGTACCATTCAATCCAGCAGGCGCACCAATGGGCCTCTCACCTGAGAAGACCAGAATGAAGAAGACCCGGGCTGCAAAAGCTGCACTGCAGCCTGATTCACAATAGACAAGACAGTGAAGCAACTAAAATGTCCATCAACAGATGAAAGGATAAAGAAGAAGTGGTCCATGTACACAATGAATACTAGCCATGGAAAACAATGAAACACTGCTCTTTGAGGCACCATAGATGATCTTGGAGATAATCACAGAACATGAGGTAAGTCGGAAAGCAAAAGTCCTATATCCTATGATATCACTTATAGGCGTTATCTAATAACTGACACAAATGAACATATTTCCACACAGAAAGTCAATCACAGACTTATTAAAAAAAAACTATGCTTATCTAAAAGGAAAGGTGGGGGGAATGGATAAATGAAGATTAGCGTTACCATATGTATACAAATATATATTATATACATATATCAAAAGACCAACCATATAGCAAGGAAGGGTTATGGAACACTCTGTAATAATTTACACGGGAAGAGGATCTCTACCTAAATAGTTATATAGAATATGTAGATGAACCAGAGTGTGTACACCTTGGACGAGCAACATTCTAACCATTACCCCAATTGAAAAAATTAAAACAACGAACTAGGAGTAATGAGACATAAACTTATGAGGGGTTTTCCTGGCACATTCCATCCAAATTTAAAACCTAGGCAAACAACTTCCAGAACGGCTCTGCTGCCCTAGTACCCAGATTTGGGAATGGAGAAATGCTGCATCCTTGTGGCCGTTTTCCACAAGAGCAGCTTTAAACCCACTGCAAAAGGTCACTAAATATTCACCAATTGCAGGTCTGTAAATGACACCGGCCCTCCAAAAAATACTGAGGTCGAAAATCGACCAAAAAATTCCAGAGTGCAACCTTCCAAAAAGAAAATTTGAAGAGGTATATTATAGTCACACTTTTTTGCTTTTTTCTTTTAACAGAAAAGAAAAAGGCGTGGAAAAATGATGAATTGTAGGAATTTTTACAGACATGTAAACCCAAATTACAAAAACCTATCAGCTCACACCAGTCAGAACGGCCATCAACAAAAATGCTGCAAACAATAAATGCTGACGTGATTGTGGAGAAATGCGTACCCTCGATTCTAAGGGGGATGTGGTAAGAGCCACTAATGAAAGCACAATTGAGGTGCCTTGAAAAGGTAAACGTTGACCTACCATACCAGTCAATCAATCATACCCACTGCTGTGTCTATCACCTGAGAAAATGAAAATCAAAAATCACAGGCTGGCAATCCTGCACTCCAGCAATATTTACCATAGGCAACACTTGGAAGCAACGAAACTGTCCATCAACAGAGGAATGCACCAAGAAGAAGTGGTCCGTGTACACAATGGGATATTAGCCATGGAAAACATTGAAGCACTGCTCTTTGAGGCACCATAGATGAGCCTGGAGATAATCACAAAACATGAAGTAGGTCGGACAGCAAAACACCTATATCCTATATGATCATTTATGGCATTATCTAATAACTGACACAGATGAACATATTTCCGAAGAGAAAGACACTCACAGGCTTAGAAAACAAACTATGCTCATCTGAAAGGAAAGGAGGGGGGAAACTGAGAAATGAAGATTAGTGTTACTATTCATAAACAAATACATATTATATACATGTATCAAAAAGACCGAACATATAGCAAGGGAGGTCGACGGAACACTGTAATATTTTACATGGGAAGAGGATCTGTACATTAATAGACATACATAATGTACAAATGAACCAGATTGTGTACACCAAAGACAAACAATATTCTAAACTTTACCCAGATTAAAAAAATTTTAAAAACCAAGAAGAAGTAATGAGACATAAACTTATGGGGATTTCTCCTGGCAAATTCCATTCTAATTTACAACCTAGGACAATGACTTCCAGAGAGGCTCTGCTGCCCTAGTACCCAGATTGGGGAATGGAGAAATGCTACCTCCTTGTGGCCGTTTCCCACAACAGCAGCTTTGAACCCACTGCAAAAGGTCACTAAATTTTCACCTACTTGCAGTTCTGTAAATGACACCTGCCCTCCAGAAAATTTCTGGGGTCAAAAATCGACCAAAAACTTCACAAGAGGGCAACCTTCGAAGAAGACAATTTCAAGAGCTATATTGTACTCACGGTTTTTTCTTTTAAGAGAAAAGCGAAAGGCGTAGGAATATGACGAATTTTAAAAATTTTAATGACATGCACACCCATATTACAAAAACCTATCAGCTCACAGCAGTCAGAATGGCCATTAGGAAATATGCTGCAAAAAATAAAAGGTGAAGGGAGTGTGGAGAAATGCGTACCTTCGGTTGTAAGGGGGGCATGTAAAGAGCCACTAATGAAAACACAATGTAGGTGCTTCAAAAAGGGAAACATTGAGCTACCAGTCAATCAATCACAACCACTGCTTGGCCTATCACCTGAGAAAATGAGAATCAAAAAGTCACAGGCTGGCAAACCTGTACGCCAGCAAGATTTACCATAGCCAGCACTTGGAAGCAATGAAAATGTCCATCAACCGAGGAATGCACCAAGAAGAAGTGGTCCACGTACACAATGGAATATTACTCTAATAATAAATATAAATTAAATTTAAAAACAAACAAAAGCAAGGAGACATCAACATTTGTGGGTTTATCCGGGCACATTGCACTCTAATTTATAACCGAAGAACACCACTGGCCGGTAGGTCTGTTTCCCTAGTACCAGCAAGGGGAACGTAGAAAGGCTGCCGCTCTCTGGCCGTTACCTGCAAAAGCAGGTTTAAAGCCTGAGCCAATGGTCACTTCATATGAACAAGTACTGCAGGGCTGTAATTGAAACCTGCCCTCAAAATGTCTTGAGGGAGATAATGGCCAAAATATTTCAAATGGTGACACATACTTTAAGAAAACACTTTGAAGAAATAAGCTCTAATCACAGCTGGAAAAGTAAAAGGGACATGTCTTAAAGCTCAATTTCAACGCATTATGAGACACATGCAAATTCAACCACAAAGAGGTATCAGCTCACACAACTCAGAATAACCATCAGCAAAAACTACAGAGAAAAAATCCTGAAGGTGCTGGGAAGAAATACATGCCCTCCACTTTAAGTGGGACGTAACCTGGAAAGAGCCACTAAGGAGAACAGAACAGAGGTGCCTTTAAAAGGTAAACATTGAGCTACCATATGATCCAGCAGACCTATTCCTGGACCTATAAACTAAGAAGACAGAATTGGAAGGACACAGCCACGCAAATCTGCATTGCATACTATTACAATAGCCAAGATATGGAAGTAACCAAAAAGTCCACCGACAGATGGGTGGACAAAGAAGAACTGCTACCTGTATAGATGGAATATTAGCTAGTGAAAAAATGAAACAATGCCATTTGCAGCACCATAGATGAGTCTAGAAGTAATCACGCAACTTGGAGTAAGTGAGAAAGCGAAAGACACATATCCTATCATATCACATATAGGGGTTACCTAAAAAATGATACAAACAAAGATATTTCCACAGACAAACACTATCATAGATTCATTCAAAAAACTTATGGTTCACCAAATGGAAAGGTGTGAGGATTGGATACATTACCATATTGAGGTTAACAGAGAGATACAAACACATGTGAAATATATAATCACCAAAGACCTACGCAATACCAAGGGAAGACTACTCAACATTGTGTCATAACCTACATGGGAAAAGGATCCGAAGAAGAATAGATATATGTATATGTGTGAAAGAACCACATCTTGCACACCTAGAACAAACAAAACATTGTAATCAAGTTTGCTGTGATAAAAAATAAAAATTAAGTTAAAAATACCAACAAGAAGTAATGAGACATAAACTTAAAGGGCTTTTTCCTCGCACTTTCCATTCTAATTTACAACCTAGAACACCACTTCCAGTAAGGCTCTGTTGCCCTAGTAACCAGATTTGGTAAAGGAGAAATGCTGCCGCCTTGTGGCCGATTCCCGCAAGAGCAGCTTTTAACCCACAGCTAATGGTCACTTACCATTCACAAGGACTCAGGGCTGTAAAGGACACCTGCCCTCAAAATTGTGCTGCGGTAGGGAATGGATAAAATTTTCAAAACAGGCAAAATTTGCAAGAAGATAGTATGAAGAGGTATGTTTTACTCACTCTCTTTTGAAAGAAAGGAAAATGTATAAAAGCTCAGCCTCAGGAAGCATTAGACTCATGCAATCTAATCTACAAAAAGTTTTCAACTCACACCAGTCGACTGACCATTGGCAAAAAGTCTACAAATAATAAATGCTGAAGAGCTCTTAGGGAACTGTGTACCCTCTAGCTGCTGGTGAGATGTAAGAGGGTTAAACGCTAATAATGACAACAGAAAGGAGCTGCGTTTAAAAGGAAAAATTGAGGTACCATTCAATCCAGCAGGCGCACCAATGGGCCTCTCACCTGAGAAGACCAGAATGAAGAAGACCCGGGCTGCAAAAGCTGCACTGCAGCCTGATTCACAATAGACAAGACAGTGAAGCAACTAAAATGTCCATCAACAGATGAAAGGATAAAGAAGAAGTGGTCCATGTACACAATGAATACTAGCCATGGAAAACAATGAAACACTGCTCTTTGAGGCACCATAGATGATCTTGGAGATAATCACAGAACATGAGGTAAGTCGGAAAGCAAAAGTCCTATATCCTATGATATCACTTATAGGCGTTATCTAATAACTGACACAAATGAACATATTTCCACACAGAAAGTCAATCACAGACTTATTAAAAAAAAACTATGCTTATCTAAAAGGAAAGGTGGGGGGAATGGATAAATGAAGATTAGCGTTACCATATGTATACAAATATATATTATATACATATATCAAAAGACCAACCATATAGCAAGGAAGGATTATGGAACACTCTGTAATAATTTACACGGGAAGAGGATCTCTACCTAAATAGTTATATAGAATATGTAGATGAACCAGAGTGTGTACACCTTGGACGAGCAACATTCTAACCATTACCCCAATTGAAAAAATTAAAACAACGAACTAGGAGTAATGAGACATAAACTTATGAGGGGTTTTCCTGGCACATTCCATCCAAATTTAAAACCTAGGCAAACAACTTCCGGAACGGCTCTGCTGCCCTAGTACCCAGATTTGGGAATGGAGAAATGCTGCATCCTTGTGGCCGTTTTCCACAAGAGCAGCTTTAAACCCACTGCAAAAGGTCACTAAATATTCACCAATTGCAGGTCTGTAAATGACACCGGCCCTCCAAAAAATACTGAGGTCGAAAATCGACCAAAAAATTCCAGAGTGCAACCTTCCAAAAAGAAAATTTGAAGAGGTATATTATAGTCACACTTTTTTGCTTTTTTCTTTTAACAGAAAAGAAAAAGGCGTGGAAAAATGATGAATTGTAGGAATTTTTACAGACATGTAAACCCAAATTACAAAAACCTATCAGCTCACACCAGTCAGAACGGCCATCAACAAAAATGCTGCAAACAATAAATGCTGACGTGATTGTGGAGAAATGCGTACCCTCGATTCTAAGGGGGATGTGGTAAGAGCCACTAATGAAAGCACAATTGAGGTGCCTTGAAAAGGTAAACGTTTACCTACCATACCAGTCAATCAATCATACCCACTGCTGTATCTATCACCTGAGAAAATGAAAATCAAAAATCACAGGCTGGCAATCCTGCACTCCAGCAATATTTACCATAGGCAACACTTGGAAGCAACGAAACTGTCCATCAACAGAGGAATGCACCAAGAAGAAGTGGTCCGTGTACACAATGGGATATTAGCCATGGAAAACATTGAAGCACTGCTCTTTGAGGCACCATAGATGAGCCTGGAGATAATCACAAAACATGAAGTAGGTCGGACAGCAAAACACCTATATCCTATATGATCATTTATGGCATTATCTAATAACTGACACAGATGAACATATTTCCGAAGAGAAAGACACTCACAGGCTTAGAAAACAAACTATGCTCATCTGAAAGGAAAGGAGGGGGGAAACTGAGAAATGAAGATTAGTGTTACTATTCATAAACAAATACATATTATATACATGTATCAAAAAGACCGAACATATAGCAAGGGAGGTCGACGGAACACTGTAATATTTTACATGGGAAGAGGATCTGTACATTAATAGACATACATAATGTACAAATGAACCAGATTGTGTACACCAAAGACAAACAATATTCTAAACTTTACCCAGATTAAAAAAATTTTAAAAACCAAGAAGAAGTAATGAGACATAAACTTATGGGGATTTCTCCTGGCAAATTCCATTCTAATTTACAACCTAGGACAATGACTTCCAGAGAGGCTCTGCTGCCCTAGTACCCAGATTGGGGAATGGAGAAATGCTACCTCCTTGTGGCCGTTTCCCACAACAGCAGCTTTGAACCCACTGCAAAAGGTCACTAAATTTTCACCTACTTGCAGTTCTGTAAATGACACCTGCCCTCCAGAAAATTTCTGGGGTCAAAAATCGACCAAAAACTTCACAAGAGGGCAACCTTCGAAGAAGACAATTTCAAGAGCTATATTGTACTCACGGTTTTTTCTTTTAAGAGAAAAGCGAAAGGCGTAGGAATATGACGAATTTTAAAAATTTTAATGACATGCACACCCATATTACAAAAACCTATCAGCTCACAGCAGTCAGAATGGCCATTAGGAAATATGCTGCAAAAAATAAAAGGTGAAGGGAGTGTGGAGAAATGCGTACCTTCGGTTGTAAGGGGGGCATGTAAAGAGCCACTAATGAAAACACAATGTAGGTGCTTCAAAAAGGGAAACATTGAGCTACCAGTCAATCAATCACAACCACTGCTTGGCCTATCACCTGAGAAAATGAGAATCAAAAAGTCACAGGCTGGCAAACCTGTACGCCAGCAAGATTTACCATAGCCAGCACTTGGAAGCAATGAAAATGTCCATCAACCGAGGAATGCACCAAGAAGAAGTGGTCCACGTACACAATGGAATATTACTCTAATAATAAATATAAATTAAATTTAAAAACAAACAAAAGCAAGGAGACATCAACATTTATGGGTTTATCCGGGCACATTGCACTCTCATTTATAACCGAAGAACACCACTGGCCGGTAGGTCTGTTTCCCTAGTACCAGCAAGGGGAACGTAGAAAGGCTGCCGCTCTCTGGCCGTTACCTGCAAAAGCAGGTTTAAAGCCTGAGCCAATGGTCACTTCATATGAACAAGTACTGCAGGGCTGTAATTGAAACCTGCCCTCAAAATGTCTTGAGGGAGATAATGGCCAAAATATTTCAAATGGTGACACATACTTTAAGAAAACACTTTGAAGAAATAAGCTCTAATCACAGCTGGAAAAGTAAAAGGGACATGTCTTAAAGCTCAATTTCAACGCATTATGAGACACATGCAAATTCAACCACAAAGAGGTATCAGCTCACACAACTCAGAATAACCATCAGCAAAAACTACAGAGAAAAAATCCTGAAGGTGCTGGGAAGAAATACATGCCCTCCACTTTAAGTGGGACGTAACCTGGAAAGAGCCACTAAGGAGAACAGAACAGAGGTGCCTTTAAAAGGTAAACATTGAGCTACCATATGATCCAGCAGACCTATTCCTGGACCTATAAACTAAGAAGACAGAATTGGAAGGACACAGCCACGCAAATCTGCATTGCATACTATTACAATAGCCAAGATATGGAAGTAACCAAAAAGTCCACCGACAGATGGGTGGACAAAGAAGAACTGCTACCTGTATAGATGGAATATGAGCTAGTGAAAAAATGAAACAATGCCATTTGCAGCACCATAGATGAGTCTAGAAGTAATCACGCAACTTGGAGTAAGTGAGAAAGCGAAAGACACATATCCTATCATATCACATATAGGGGTTACCTAAAAAATGATACAAACAAAGATATTTCCACAGACAAACACTATCATAGATTCATTCAAAAAACTTATGGTTCACCAAATGGAAAGGTGTGAGGATTGGATACATTACCATATTGAGGTTAACAGAGAGATACAAACACATGTGAAATATATAATCACCAAAGACCTACGCAATACCAAGGGAAGACTACTCAACATTGTGTCATAACCTACATGGGAAAAGGATCCGAAGAAGAATAGATATATGTATATGTGTGAAAGAACCACATCTTGCACACCTAGAACAAACAAAACATTGTAATCAAGTTTGCTGTGATAAAAAATAAAAATTAAGTTAAAAATACCAACAAGAAGTAATGAGACATAAACTTAAAGGGCTTTTTCCTCGCACATTCCATTCTAATTTACAACCTAGAACACCACTTCCAGTAAGGCTCTGTTGCCCTAGTAACCAGATTTGGTAAAGGAGAAATGCTGCCGCCTTGTGGCCGATTCCCGCAAGAGCAGCTTTTAACCCACAGCTAATGGTCACTTACCATTCACAAGGACTCAGGACTGTAAAGGACACCTGCCCTCAAAATTGTGCTGCGGTAGGGAATGGATAAAATTTTCAAAACAGGCAAAATTTGCAAGAAGATAGTATGAAGAGGTATGTTTTACTCACTCTCTTTTGAAAGAAAGGAAAATGTATAAAAGCTCAGCCTCAGGAAGTATTAGACTCATGCAATCTAATCTACAAAAAGTTTTCAACTCACACCAGTCGACTGACCATTGGCAAAAAGTCTACAAATAATAAATGCTGAAGAGCTCTTAGAGAACTGTGTACCCTCTAGCTGCTGGTGAGATGTAAGAGGGTTAAACGCTAATAATGACAACAGAAAGGAGCTGCGTTTAAAAGGAAAAATTGAGGTACCATTCAATCCAGCAGGCGCACCAATGGGCCTCTCACCTGAGAAGACCAGAATGAAGAAGACCCGGGCTGCAAAAGCTGCACTGCAGCCTGATTCACAATAGACAAGACAGTGAAGCAACTAAAATGTCCATCAACAGATGAAAGGATAAAGAAGAAGTGGTCCATGTACACAATGAATACTAGCCATGGAAAACAATGAAACACTGCTCTTTGAGGCACCATAGATGATCTTGGAGATAATCACAGAACATGAGGTAAGTCGGAAAGCAAAAGTCCTATATCCTATGATATCACTTATAGGCGTTATCTAATAACTGACACAAATGAACATATTTCCACACAGAAAGTCAATCACAGACTTATTAAAAAAAAACTATGCTTATCTAAAAGGAAAGGTGGGGGGAATGGATAAATGAAGATTAGCGTTACCATATGTATACAAATATATATTATATACATATATCAAAAGACCAACCATATAGCAAGGAAGGATTATGGAACACTCTGTAATAATTTACACGGGAAGAGGATCTCTACCTAAATAGTTATATAGAATATGTAGATGAACCAGAGTGTGTACACCTTGGACGAGCAACATTCTAACCATTACCCCAATTGAAAAAATTAAAACAACGAACTAGGAGTAATGAGACATAAACTTATGAGGGGTTTTCCTGGCACATTCCATCCAAATTTAAAACCTAGGCAAACAACTTCCAGAACGGCTCTGCTGCCCTAGTACCCAGATTTGGGAATGGAGAAATGCTGCATCCTTGTGGCCGTTTTCCACAAGAGCAGCTTTAAACCCACTGCAAAAGGTCACTAAATATTCACCAATTGCAGGTCTGTAAATGACACCGGCCCTCCAAAAAATACTGAGGTCGAAAATCGACCAAAAAATTCCAGAGTGCAACCTTCCAAAAAGAAAATTTGAAGAGGTATATTATAGTCACACTTTTTTGCTTTTTTCTTTTAACAGAAAAGAAAAAGGCGTGGAAAAATGATGAATTGTAGGAATTTTTACAGACATGTAAACCCAAATTACAAAAACCTATCAGCTCACACCAGTCAGAACGGCCATCAACAAAAATGCTGCAAACAATAAATGCTGACGTGATTGTGGAGAAATGCGTACCCTCGATTCTAAGGGGGATGTGGTAAGAGCCACTAATGAAAGCACAATTGAGGTGCCTTGAAAAGGTAAACGTTGACCTACCATACCAGTCAATCAATCAT
Source organism: Balaenoptera physalus (assembly GCF_965194825.1). NCBI lineage: Eukaryota > Metazoa > Chordata > Mammalia > Artiodactyla > Balaenopteridae > Balaenoptera > Balaenoptera physalus. Next base: position 39,435,919 of record NC_138887.1, on the reverse strand, counting down.
ACCCACTGCTGTGTCTATCACCTGAGAAAATGAAAATCAAAAATCACAGGCTGGCAATCCTGCACTCCAGCAAAATTTACCATAGACAACACTTGGAAGCAACGAAACTGTCCATCAACAGAGGAATGCACCAAGAAGAAGTGGTCCGTGTACACAATGGAATATTAGCCATGGAAAACATTGAAGCACTGCTCTTTGAGGCACCATAGATGAGCCTGGAGATAATCACAAAACATGAAGTAGGTCGGACAGCAAAACACCTATATCCTATATGATCACTTATGGCATTATCTAATAACTGACACAGATGAACATATTTCCGAAGAGAAAGACACTCACAGGGTTAGAAAACAAACTATGCTCATCTGAAAGGAAAGGAGGGGGGAAACTGAGAAATGAAGATTAGTGTTACTATTCATATACAAATACATATTATATACATGTATCAAAAAGACCGAACATATAGCAAGGGAGGTCGACGGAACACTGTAATATTTTACATGGGAAGAGGATCTGTACATTAATAGACATACATAATGTACAAATGAACCAGATTGTGTACACCAAAGACAAACAATATTCTAAACTTTACCCAGATTAAAAAAATTTTAAAAACCAAGAAGAAGTAATGAGACATAAACTTATGGGGATTTCTCCTGGCAAATTCCATTCTAATTTACAACCTAGGACAATGACTTCCAGAGAGGCTCTGCTGCCCTAGTACCCAGATTGGGGAATGGAGAAATGCTACCTCCTTGTGGCCGTTTCCCACAACAGCAGCTTTGAACCCACTGCAAAAGGTCACTAAATTTTCACCTACTTGCAGTTCTGTAAATGACACCTGCCCTCCAGAAAATTTCTGGGGTCAAAAATCGACCAAAAACTTCACAAGAGGGCAACCTTCGAAGAAGACAATTTCAAGAGCTATATTGTACTCACGGTTTTTTCTTTTAAGAGAAAAGCGAAAGGCGTAGGAATATGACGAATTTTAAAAATTTTAATGACATGCACACCCATATTACAAAAACCTATCAGCTCACAGCAGTCAGAATGGCCATTAGGAAATATGCTGCAAAAAATAAAAGGTGAAGGGAGTGTGGAGAAATGCGTACCTTCGGTTGTAAGGGGGGCATGTAAAGAGCCACTAATGAAAACACAATGTAGGTGCTTCAAAAAGGGAAACATTGAGCTACCAGTCAATCAATCACAACCACTGCTTGGCCTATCACCTGAGAAAATGAGAATCAAAAAGTCACAGGCTGGCAAACCTGTACGCCAGCAAGATTTACCATAGCCAGCACTTGGAAGCAATGAAAATGTCCATCAACCGAGGAATGCACCAAGAAGAAGTGGTCCACGTACACAATGGAATATTACTCTAATAATAAATATAAATTAAATTTAAAAACAAACAAAAGCAAGGAGACATCAACATTTGTGGGTTTATCCGGGCACATTGCACTCTCATTTATAACCGAAGAACACCACTGGCCGGTAGGTCTGTTTCCCTAGTACCAGCAAGGGGAACGTAGAAAGGCTGCCGCTCTCTGGCCGTTACCTGCAAAAGCAGGTTTAAAGCCTGAGCCAATGGTCACTTCATATGAACAAGTACTGCAGGGCTGTAATTGAAACCTGCCCTCAAAATGTCTTGAGGGAGATAATGGCCAAAATATTTCAAATGGTGACACATACTTTAAGAAAACACTTTGAAGAAATAAGCTCTAATCACAGCTGGAAAAGTAAAAGGGACATGTCTTAAAGCTCAATTTCAACGCATTATGAGACACATGCAAATTCAACCACAAAGAGGTATCAGCTCACACAACTCAGAATAACCATCAGCAAAAACTACAGAGAAAAAATCCTGAAGGTGCTGGGAAGAAATACATGCCCTCCACTTTAAGTGGGACGTAACCTGGAAAGAGCCACTAAGGAGAACAGAACAGAGGTGCCTTTAAAAGGTAAACATTGAGCTACCATATGATCCAGCAGACCTATTCCTGGACCTATAAACTAAGAAGACAGAATTGGAAGGACACAGCCACGCAAATCTGCATTGCATACTATTACAATAGCCAAGATATGGAAGTAACCAAAAAGTCCACCGACAGATGGGTGGACAAAGAAGAACTGCTACCTGCATAGATGGAATATGAGCTAGTGAAAAAATGAAACAATGCCATTTGCAGCACCATAGATGAGTCTAGAAGTAATCACGCAACTTGGAGTAAGTGAGAAAGCGAAAGACACATATCCTATCATATCACATATAGGGGTTACCTAAAAAATGATACAAACAAAGATATTTCCACAGACAAACACTATCATAGATTCATTCAAAAAACTTATGGTTCACCAAATGGAAAGGTGTGAGGATTGGATACATTACCATATTGAGGTTAACAGAGAGATACAAACACATGTGAAATATATAATCACCAAAGACCTACGCAATACCAAGGGAAGACTACTCAACATTGTGTCATAACCTACATGGGAAAAGGATCCGAAGAAGAATAGATATATGTATATGTGTGAAAGAACCACATCTTGCACACCTAGAACAAACAAAACATTGTAATCAAGTTTGCTGTGATAAAAAATAAAAATTAAGTTAAAAATACCAACAAGAAGTAATGAGACATAAACTTAAAGGGCTTTTTCCTCGCACATTCCATTCTAATTTACAACCTAGAACACCACTTCCAGTAAGGCTCTGTTGCCCTAGTAACCAGATTTGGTAAAGGAGAAATGCTGCCGCCTTGTGGCCGATTCCCACAAGAGCAGCTTTTAACCCACAGCTAATGGTCACTTACCATTCACAAGGACTCAGGGCTGTAAAGGACACCTGCCCTCAAAATTGTGCTGCGGTAGGGAATGGATAAAAATTTCAAAACAGGCAAAATTTGCAAGAAGATAGTATGAAGAGGTATGTTTTACTCACTCTCTTTTGAAAGAAAGGAAAATGTATAAAAGCTCAGCCTCAGGAAGTATTAGACTCATGCAATCTAATCTACAAAAAGTTTTCAACTCACACCAGTCGACTGACCATTGGCAAAAAGTCTACAAATAATAAATGCTGAAGAGCTCTTAGAGAACTGTGTACCCTCTAGCTGCTGGTGAGATGTAAGAGGGTTAAACGCTAATAATGACAACAGAAAGGAGCTGCGTTTAAAAGGAAAAATTGAGGTACCATTCAATCCAGCAGGCGCACCAATGGGCCTCTCACCTGAGAAGACCAGAATGAAGAAGACCCGGGCTGCAAAAGCTGCACTGCAGCCTGATTCACAATAGACAAGACAGTGAAGCAACTAAAATGTCCATCAACAGATGAAAGGATAAAGAAGAAGTGGTCCATGTACACAATGAATACTAGCCATGGAAAACAATGAAACACTGCTCTTTGAGGCACCATAGATGATCTTGGAGATAATCACAGAACATGAGGTAAGTCGGAAAGCAAAAGTCCTATATCCTATGATATCACTTATAGGCGTTATCTAATAACTGACACAAATGAACATATTTCCACACAGAAAGTCAATCACAGACTTATTAAAAAAAAACTATGCTTATCTAAAAGGAAAGGTGGGGGGAATGGATAAATGAAGATTAGCGTTACCATATGTATACAAATATATATTATATACATATATCAAAAGACCAACCATATAGCAAGGAAGGATTATGGAACACTCTGTAATAATTTACACGGGAAGAGGATCTCTACCTAAATAGTTATATAGAATATGTAGATGAACCAGAGTGTGTACACCTTGGACGAGCAACATTCTAACCATTACCCCAATTGAAAAAATTAAAACAACGAACTAGGAGTAATGAGACATAAACTTATGAGGGGTTTTCCTGGCACATTCCATCCAAATTTAAAACCTAGGCAAACAACTTCCAGAACGGCTCTGCTGCCCTAGTACCCAGATTTGGGAATGGAGAAATGCTGCATCCTTGTGGCCGTTTTCCACAAGAGCAGCTTTAAACCCACTGCAAAAGGTCACTAAATATTCACCAATTGCAGGTCTGTAAATGACACCGGCCCTCCAAAAAATACTGAGGTCGAAAATCGACCAAAAAATTCCAGAGTGCAACCTTCCAAAAAGAAAATTTGAAGAGGTATATTATAGTCACACTTTTTTGCTTTTTTCTTTTAACAGAAAAGAAAAAGGCGTGGAAAAATGATGAATTGTAGGAATTTTTACAGACATGTAAACCCAAATTACAAAAACCTATCAGCTCACACCAGTCAGAACGGCCATCAACAAAAATGCTGCAAACAATAAATGCTGACGTGATTGTGGAGAAATGCGTACCCTCGATTCTAAGGGGGATGTGGTAAGAGCCACTAATGAAAGCACAATTGAGGTGCCTTGAAAAGGTAAACGTTGACCTACCATACCAGTCAATCAATCATACCCACTGCTGTGTCTATCACCTGAGAAAATGAAAATCAAAAATCACAGGCTGGCAATCCTGCACTCCAGCAAAATTTACCATAGACAACACTTGGAAGCAACGAAACTGTCCATCAACAGAGGAATGCACCAAGAAGAAGTGGTCCGTGTACACAATGGAATATTAGCCATGGAAAACATTGAAGCACTGCTCTTTGAGGCACCATAGATGAGCCTGGAGATAATCACAAAACATGAAGTAGGTCGGACAGCAAAACACCTATATCCTATATGATCACTTATGGCATTATCTAATAACTGACACAGATGAACATATTTCCGAAGAGAAAGACACTCACAGGGTTAGAAAACAAACTATGCTCATCTGAAAGGAAAGGAGGGGGGAAACTGAGAAATGAAGATTAGTGTTACTATTCATATACAAATACATATTATATACATGTATCAAAAAGACCGAACATATAGCAAGGGAGGTCGACGGAACACTGTAATATTTTACATGGGAAGAGGATCTGTACATTAATAGACATACATAATGTACAAATGAACCAGATTGTGTACACCAAAGACAAACAATATTCTAAACTTTACCCAGATTAAAAAAATTTTAAAAACCAAGAAGAAGTAATGAGACATAAACTTATGGGGATTTCTCCTGGCAAATTCCATTCTAATTTACAACCTAGGACAATGACTTCCAGAGAGGCTCTGCTGCCCTAGTACCCAGATTGGGGAATGGAGAAATGCTACCTCCTTGTGGCCGTTTCCCACAACAGCAGCTTTGAACCCACTGCAAAAGGTCACTAAATTTTCACCTACTTGCAGTTCTGTAAATGACACCTGCCCTCCAGAAAATTTCTGGGGTCAAAAATCGACCAAAAACTTCACAAGAGGGCAACCTTCGAAGAAGACAATTTCAAGAGCTATATTGTACTCACGGTTTTTTCTTTTAAGAGAAAAGCGAAAGGCGTAGGAATATGACGAATTTTAAAAATTTTAATGACATGCACACCCATATTACAAAAACCTATCAGCTCACAGCAGTCAGAATGGCCATTAGGAAATATGCTGCAAAAAATAAAAGGTGAAGGGAGTGTGGAGAAATGCGTACCTTCGGTTGTAAGGGGGGCATGTAAAGAGCCACTAATGAAAACACAATGTAGGTGCTTCAAAAAGGGAAACATTGAGCTACCAGTCAATCAATCACAACCACTGCTTGGCCTATCACCTGAGAAAATGAGAATCAAAAAGTCACAGGCTGGCAAACCTGTACGCCAGCAAGATTTACCATAGCCAGCACTTGGAAGCAATGAAAATGTCCATCAACCGAGGAATGCACCAAGAAGAAGTGGTCCACGTACACAATGGAATATTACTCTAATAATAAATATAAATTAAATTTAAAAACAAACAAAAGCAAGGAGACATCAACATTTGTGGGTTTATCCGGGCACATTGCACTCTCATTTATAACCGAAGAACACCACTGGCCGGTAGGTCTGTTTCCCTAGTACCAGCAAGGGGAACGTAGAAAGGCTGCCGCTCTCTGGCCGTTACCTGCAAAAGCAGGTTTAAAGCCTGAGCCAATGGTCACTTCATATGAACAAGTACTGCAGGGCTGTAATTGAAACCTGCCCTCAAAATGTCTTGAGGGAGATAATGGCCAAAATATTTCAAATGGTGACACATACTTTAAGAAAACACTTTGAAGAAATAAGCTCTAATCACAGCTGGAAAAGTAAAAGGGACATGTCTTAAAGCTCAATTTCAACGCATTATGAGACACATGCAAATTCAACCACAAAGAGGTATCAGCTCACACAACTCAGAATAACCATCAGCAAAAACTACAGAGAAAAAATCCTGAAGGTGCTGGGAAGAAATACATGCCCTCCACTTTAAGTGGGACGTAACCTGGAAAGAGCCACTAAGGAGAACAGAACAGAGGTGCCTTTAAAAGGTAAACATTGAGCTACCATATGATCCAGCAGACCTATTCCTGGACCTATAAACTAAGAAGACAGAATTGGAAGGACACAGCCACGCAAATCTGCATTGCATACTATTACAATAGCCAAGATATGGAAGTAACCAAAAAGTCCACCGACAGATGGGTGGACAAAGAAGAACTGCTACCTGCATAGATGGAATATGAGCTAGTGAAAAAATGAAACAATGCCATTTGCAGCACCATAGATGAGTCTAGAAGTAATCACGCAACTTGGAGTAAGTGAGAAAGCGAAAGACACATATCCTATCATATCACATATAGGGGTTACCTAAAAAATGATACAAACAAAGATATTTCCACAGACAAACACTATCATAGATTCATTCAAAAAACTTATGGTTCACCAAATGGAAAGGTGTGAGGATTGGATACATTACCATATTGAGGTTAACAGAGAGATACAAACACATGTGAAATATATAATCACCAAAGACCTACGCAATACCAAGGGAAGACTACTCAACATTGTGTCATAACCTACATGGGAAAAGGATCCGAAGAAGAATAGATATATGTATATGTGTGAAAGAACCACATCTTGCACACCTAGAACAAACAAAACATTGTAATCAAGTTTGCTGTGATAAAAAATAAAAATTAAGTTAAAAATACCAACAAGAAGTAATGAGACATAAACTTAAAGGGCTTTTTCCTCGCACATTCCATTCTAATTTACAACCTAGAACACCACTTCCAGTAAGGCTCTGTTGCCCTAGTAACCAGATTTGGTAAAGGAGAAATGCTGCCGCCTTGTGGCCGATTCCCGCAAGAGCAGCTTTTAACCCACAGCTAATGGTCACTTACCATTCACAAGGACTCAGGGCTGTAAAGGACACCTGCCCTCAAAATTGTGCTGCGGTAGGGAATGGATAAAAATTTCAAAACAGGCAAAATTTGCAAGAAGATAGTATGAAGAGGTATGTTTTACTCACTCTCTTTTGAAAGAAAGGAAAATGTATAAAAGCTCAGCCTCAGGAAGTATTAGACTCATGCAATCTAATCTACAAAAAGTTTTCAACTCACACCAGTCGACTGACCATTGGCAAAAAGTCTACAAATAATAAATGCTGAAGAGCTCTTAGAGAACTGTGTACCCTCTAGCTGCTGGTGAGATGTAAGAGGGTTAAACGCTAATAATGACAACAGAAAGGAGCTGCGTTTAAAAGGAAAAATTGAGGTACCATTCAATCCAGCAGGCGCACCAATGGGCCTCTCACCTGAGAAGACCAGAATGAAGAAGACCCGGGCTGCAAAAGCTGCACTGCAGCCTGATTCACAATAGACAAGACAGTGAAGCAACTAAAATGTCCATCAACAGATGAAAGGATAAAGAAGAAGTGGTCCATGTACACAATGAATACTAGCCATGGAAAACAATGAAACACTGCTCTTTGAGGCACCATAGATGATCTTGGAGATAATCACAGAACATGAGGTAAGTCGGAAAGCAAAAGTCCTATATCCTATGATATCACTTATAAGCGTTATCTAATAACTGACACAAATGAACATATTTCCACACAGAAAGTCAATCACAGACTTATTAAAAAAAAACTATGCTTATCTAAAAGGAAAGGTGGGGGGAATGGATAAATGAAGATTAGCGTTACCATATGTATACAAATATATATTATATACATATATCAAAAGACCAACCATATAGCAAGGAAGGATTATGGAACACTCTGTAATAATTTACACGGGAAGAGGATCTCTACCTAAATAGTTATATAGAATATGTAGATGAACCAGAGTGTGTACACCTTGGACGAGCAACATTCTAACCATTACCCCAATTGAAAAAATTAAAACAACGAACTAGGAGTAATGAGACATAAACTTATGAGGGGTTTTCCTGGCACATTCCATCCAAATTTAAAACCTAGGCAAACAACTTCCAGAACGGCTCTGCTGCCCTAGTACCCAGATTTGGGAATGGAGAAATGCTGCATCCTTGTGGCCGTTTTCCACAAGAGCAGCTTTAAACCCACTGCAAAAGGTCACTAAATATTCACCAATTGCAGGTCTGTAAATGACACCGGCCCTCCAAAAAATACTGAGGTCGAAAATCGACCAAAAAATTCCAGAGTGCAACCTTCCAAAAAGAAAATTTGAAGAGGTATATTATAGTCACACTTTTTTGCTTTTTTCTTTTAACAGAAAAGAAAAAGGCGTGGAAAAATGATGAATTGTAGGAATTTTTACAGACATGTAAACCCAAATTACAAAAACCTATCAGCTCACACCAGTCAGAACGGCCATCAACAAAAATGCTGCAAACAATAAATGCTGACGTGATTGTGGAGAAATGCGTACCCTCGATTCTAAGGGGGATGTGGTAAGAGCCACTAATGAAAGCACAATTGAGGTGCCTTGAAAAGGTAAACGTTGACCTACCATACCAGTCAATCAATCATACCCACTGCTGTGTCTATCACCTGAGAAAATGAAAATCAAAAATCACAGGCTGGCAATCCTGCACTCCAGCAATATTTACCATAGGCAACACTTGGAAGCAACGAAACTGTCCATCAACAGAGGAATGCACCAAGAAGAAGTGGTCCGTGTACACAATGGGATATTAGCCATGGAAAACATTGAAGCACTGCTCTTTGAGGCACCATAGATGAGCCTGGAGATAATCACAAAACATGAAGTAGGTCGGACAGCAAAACACCTATATCCTATATGATCATTTATGGCATTATCTAATAACTGACACAGATGAACATATTTCCGAAGAGAAAGACACTCACAGGCTTAGAAAACAAACTATGCTCATCTGAAAGGAAAGGAGGGGGGAAACTGAGAAATGAAGATTAGTGTTACTATTCATAAACAAATACATATTATATACATGTATCAAAAAGACCGAACATATAGCAAGGGAGGTCGACGGAACACTGTAATATTTTACATGGGAAGAGGATCTGTACATTAATAGACATACATAATGTACAAATGAACCAGATTGTGTACACCAAAGACAAACAATATTCTAAACTTTACCCAGATTAAAAAAATTTTAAAAACCAAGAAGAAGTAATGAGACATAAACTTATGGGGATTTCTCCTGGCAAATTCCATTCTAATTTACAACCTAGGACAATGACTTCCAGAGAGGCTCTGCTGCCCTAGTACCCAGATTGGGGAATGGAGAAATGCTACCTCCTTGTGGCCGTTTCCCACAACAGCAGCTTTGAACCCACTGCAAAAGGTCACTAAATTTTCACCTACTTGCAGTTCTGTAAATGACACCTGCCCTCCAGAAAATTTCTGGGGTCAAAAATCGACCAAAAACTTCACAAGAGGGCAACCTTCGAAGAAGACAATTTCAAGAGCTATATTGTACTCACGGTTTTTTCTTTTAAGAGAAAAGCGAAAGGCGTAGGAATATGACGAATTTTAAAAATTTTAATGACATGCACACCCATATTACAAAAACCTATCAGCTCACAGCAGTCAGAATGGCCATTAGGAAATATGCTGCAAAAAATAAAAGGTGAAGGGAGTGTGGAGAAATGCGTACCTTCGGTTGTAAGGGGGGCATGTAAAGAGCCACTAATGAAAACACAATGTAGGTGCTTCAAAAAGGGAAACATTGAGCTACCAGTCAATCAATCACAACCACTGCTTGGCCTATCACCTGAGAAAATGAGAATCAAAAAGTCACAGGCTGGCAAACCTGTACGCCAGCAAGATTTACCATAGCCAGCACTTGGAAGCAATGAAAATGTCCATCAACCGAGGAATGCACCAAGAAGAAGTGGTCCACGTACACAATGGAATATTACTCTAATAATAAATATAAATTAAATTTAAAAACAAACAAAAGCAAGGAGACATCAACATTTGTGGGTTTATCCGGGCACATTGCACTCTCATTTATAACCGAAGAACACCACTGGCCGGTAGGTCTGTTTCCCTAGTACCAGCAAGGGGAACGTAGAAAGGCTGCCGCTCTCTGGCCGTTACCTGCAAAAGCAGGTTTAAAGCCTGAGCCAATGGTCACTTCATATGAACAAGTACTGCAGGGCTGTAATTGAAACCTGCCCTCAAAATGTCTTGAGGGAGATAATGGCCAAAATATTTCAAATGGTGACACATACTTTAAGAAAACACTTTGAAGAAATAAGCTCTAATCACAGCTGGAAAAGTAAAAGGGACATGTCTTAAAGCTCAATTTCAACGCATTATGAGACACATGCAAATTCAACCACAAAGAGGTATCAGCTCACACAACTCAGAATAACCATCAGCAAAAACTACAGAGAAAAAATCCTGAAGGTGCTGGGAAGAAATACATGCCCTCCACTTTAAGTGGGACGTAACCTGGAAAGAGCCACTAAGGAGAACAGAACAGAGGTGCCTTTAAAAGGTAAACATTGAGCTACCATATGATCCAGCAGACCTATTCCTGGACCTATAAACTAAGAAGACAGAATTGGAAGGACACAGCCACGCAAATCTGCATTGCATACTATTACAATAGCCAAGATATGGAAGTAACCAAAAAGTCCACCGACAGATGGGTGGACAAAGAAGAACTGCTACCTGTATAGATGGAATATGAGCTAGTGAAAAAATGAAACAATGCCATTTGCAGCACCATAGATGAGTCTAGAAGTAATCACGCAACTTGGAGTAAGTGAGAAAGCGAAAGACACATATCCTATCATATCACATATAGGGGTTACCTAAAAAATGATACAAACAAAGATATTTCCACAGACAAACACTATCATAGATTCATTCAAAAAACTTATGGTTCACCAAATGGAAAGGTGTGAGGATTGGATACATTACCATATTGAGGTTAACAGAGAGATACAAACACATGTGAAATATATAATCACCAAAGACCTACGCAATACCAAGGGAAGACTACTCAACATTGTGTCATAACCTACATGGGAAAAGGATCCGAAGAAGAATAGATATATGTATATGTGTGAAAGAACCACATCTTGCACACCTAGAACAAACAAAACATTGTAATCAAGTTTGCTGTGATAAAAAATAAAAATTAAGTTAAAAATACCAACAAGAAGTAATGAGACATAAACTTAAAGGGCTTTTTCCTCGCACATTCCATTCTAATTTACAACCTAGAACACCACTTCCAGTAAGGCTCTGTTGCCCTAGTAACCAGATTTGGTAAAGGAGAAATGCTGCCGCCTTGTGGCCGATTCCCGCAAGAGCAGCTTTTAACCCACAGCTAATGGTCACTTACCATTCACAAGGACTCAGGGCTGTAAAGGACACCTGCCCTCAAAATTGTGCTGCGGTAGGGAATGGATAAAATTTTCAAAACAGGCAAAATTTGCAAGAAGATAGTATGAAGAGGTATGTTTTACTCACTCTCTTTTGAAAGAAAGGAAAATGTATAAAAGCTCAGCCTCAGGAAGCATTAGACTCATGCAATCTAATCTACAAAAAGTTTTCAACTCACACCAGTCGACTGACCATTGGCAAAAAGTCTACAAATAATAAATGCTGAAGAGCTCTTAGAGAACTGTGTACCCTCTAGCTGCTGGTGAGATGTAAGAGGGTTAAACGCTAATAATGACAACAGAAAGGAGCTGCGTTTAAAAGGAAAAATTGAGGTACCATTCAATCCAGCAGGCGCACCAATGGGCCTCTCACCTGAGAAGACCAGAATGAAGAAGACCCGGGCTGCAAAAGCTGCACTGCAGCCTGATTCACAATAGACAAGACAGTGAAGCAACTAAAATGTCCATCAACAGATGAAAGGATAAAGAAGAAGTGGTCCATGTACACAATGAATACTAGCCATGGAAAACAATGAAACACTGCTCTTTGAGGCACCATAGATGATCTTGGAGATAATCACAGAACATGAGGTAAGTCGGAAAGCAAAAGTCCTATATCCTATGATATCACTTATAGGCGTTATCTAATAACTGACACAAATGAACATATTTCCACACAGAAAGTCAATCACAGACTTATTAAAAAAAAACTATGCTTATCTAAAAGGAAAGGTGGGGGGAATGGATAAATGAAGATTAGCGTTACCATATGTATACAAATATATATTATATACATATATCAAAAGACCAACCATATAGCAAGGAAGGATTATGGAACACTCTGTAATAATTTACACGGGAAGAGGATCTCTACCTAAATAGTTATATAGAATATGTAGATGAACCAGAGTGTGTACACCTTGGACGAGCAACATTCTAACCATTACCCCAATTGAAAAAATTAAAACAACGAACTAGGAGTAATGAGACATAAACTTATGAGGGGTTTTCCTGGCACATTCCATCCAAATTTAAAACCTAGGCAAACAACTTCCAGAACGGCTCTGCTGCCCTAGTACCCAGATTTGGGAATGGAGAAATGCTGCATCCTTGTGGCCGTTTTCCACAAGAGCAGCTTTAAACCCCCTGCAAAAGGTCACTAAATATTCACCAATTGCAGGTCTGTAAATGACACCGGCCCTCCAAAAAATACTGAGGTCGAAAATCGACCAAAAAATTCCAGAGTGCAACCTTCCAAAAAGAAAATTTGAAGAGGTATATTATAGTCACACTTTTTTGCTTTTTTCTTTTAACAGAAAAGAAAAAGGCGTGGAAAAATGATGAATTGTAGGAATTTTTACAGACATGTAAACCCAAATTACAAAAACCTATCAGCTCACACCAGTCAGAACGGCCATCAACAAAAATGCTGCAAACAATAAATGCTGACGTGATTGTGGAGAAATGCGTACCCTCGATTCTAAGGGGGATGTGGTAAGAGCCACTAATGAAAGCACAATTGAGGTGCCTTGAAAAGGTAAACGTTGACCTACCATACCAGTCAATCAATCATACCCACTGCTGTGTCTATCACCTGAGAAAATGAAAATCAAAAATCACAGGCTGGCAATCCTGCACTCCAGCAATATTTACCATAGGCAACACTTGGAAGCAACGAAACTGTCCATCAACAGAGGAATGCACCAAGAAGAAGTGGTCCGTGTACACAATGGGATATTAGCCATGGAAAACATTGAAGCACTGCTCTTTGAGGCACCATAGATGAGCCTGGAGATAATCACAAAACATGAAGTAGGTCGGACAGCAAAACACCTATATCCTATATGATCATTTATGGCATTATCTAATAACTGACACAGATGAACATATTTCCGAAGAGAAAGACACTCACAGGCTTAGAAAACAAACTATGCTCATCTGAAAGGAAAGGAGGGGGGAAACTGAGAAATGAAGATTAGTGTTACTATTCATAAACAAATACATATTATATACATGTATCAAAAAGACCGAACATATAGCAAGGGAGGTCGACGGAACACTGTAATATTTTACATGGGAAGAGGATCTGTACATTAATAGACATACATAATGTACAAATGAACCAGATTGTGTACACCAAAGACAAACAATATTCTAAACTTTACCCAGATTAAAAAAATTTTAAAAACCAAGAAGAAGTAATGAGACATAAACTTATGGGGATTTCTCCTGGCAAATTCCATTCTAATTTACAACCTAGGACAATGACTTCCAGAGAGGCTCTGCTGCCCTAGTACCCAGATTGGGGAATGGAGAAATGCTACCTCCTTGTGGCCGTTTCCCACAACAGCAGCTTTGAACCCACTGCAAAAGGTCACTAAATTTTCACCTACTTGCAGTTCTGTAAATGACACCTGCCCTCCAGAAAATTTCTGGGGTCAAAAATCGACCAAAAACTTCACAAGAGGGCAACCTTCGAAGAAGACAATTTCAAGAGCTATATTGTACTCACGGTTTTTTCTTTTAAGAGAAAAGCGAAAGGCGTAGGAATATGACGAATTTTAAAAATTTTAATGACATGCACACCCATATTACAAAAACCTATCAGCTCACAGCAGTCAGAATGGCCATTAGGAAATATGCTGCAAAAAATAAAAGGTGAAGGGAGTGTGGAGAAATGCGTACCTTCGGTTGTAAGGGGGGCATGTAAAGAGCCACTAATGAAAACACAATGTAGGTGCTTCAAAAAGGGAAACATTGAGCTACCAGTCAATCAATCACAACCACTGCTTGGCCTATCACCTGAGAAAATGAGAATCAAAAAGTCACAGGCTGGCAAACCTGTACGCCAGCAAGATTTACCATAGCCAGCACTTGGAAGCAATGAAAATGTCCATCAACCGAGGAATGCACCAAGAAGAAGTGGTCCACGTACACAATGGAATATTACTCTAATAATAAATATAAATTAAATTTAAAAACAAACAAAAGCAAGGAGACATCAACATTTGTGGGTTTATCCGGGCACATTGCACTCTCATTTATAACCGAAGAACACCACTGGCCGGTAGGTCTGTTTCCCTAGTACCAGCAAGGGGAACGTAGAAAGGCTGCCGCTCTCTGGCCGTTACCTGCAAAAGCAGGTTTAAAGCCTGAGCCAATGGTCACTTCATATGAACAAGTACTGCAGGGCTGTAATTGAAACCTGCCCTCAAAATGTCTTGAGGGAGATAATGGCCAAAATATTTCAAATGGTGACACATACTTTAAGAAAACACTTTGAAGAAATAAGCTCTAATCACAGCTGGAAAAGTAAAAGGGACATGTCTTAAAGCTCAATTTCAACGCATTATGAGACACATGCAAATTCAACCACAAAGAGGTATCAGCTCACACAACTCAGAATAACCATCAGCAAAAACTACAGAGAAAAAATCCTGAAGGTGCTGGGAAGAAATACATGCCCTCCACTTTAAGTGGGACGTAACCTGGAAAGAGCCACTAAGGAGAACAGAACAGAGGTGCCTTTAAAAGGTAAACATTGAGCTACCATATGATCCAGCAGACCTATTCCTGGACCTATAAACTAAGAAGACAGAATTGGAAGGACACAGCCACGCAAATCTGCATTGCATACTATTACAATAGCCAAGATATGGAAGTAACCAAAAAGTCCACCGACAGATGGGTGGACAAAGAAGAACTGCTACCTGCATAGATGGAATATGAGCTAGTGAAAAAATGAAACAATGCCATTTGCAGCACCATAGATGAGTCTAGAAGTAATCACGCAACTTGGAGTAAGTGAGAAAGCGAAAGACACATATCCTATCATATCACATATAGGGGTTACCTAAAAAATGATACAAACAAAGATATTTCCACAGACAAACACTATGATAGATTCATTCAAAAAACTTATGGTTCACCAAATGGAAAGGTGTGAGGATTGGATACATTACCATATTGAGGTTAACAGAGAGATACAAACACATGTGAAATATATAATCACCAAAGACCTACGCAATACCAAGGGAAGACTACTCAACATTGTGTCATAACCTACATGGGAAAAGGATCCGAAGAAGAATAGATATATGTATATGTGTGAAAGAACCACATCTTGCACACCTAGAACAAACAAAACATTGTAATCAAGTTTGCTGTGATAAAAAATAAAAATTAAGTTAAAAATACCAACAAGAAGTAATGAGACATAAACTTAAAGGGCTTTTTCCTCGCACATTCCATTCTAATTTACAACCTAGAACACCACTTCCAGTAAGGCTCTGTTGCCCTAGTAACCAGATTTGGTAAAGGAGAAATGCTGCCGCCTTGTGGCCGATTCCCGCAAGAGCAGCTTTTAACCCACAGCTAATGGTCACTTACCATTCACAAGGACTCAGGGCTGTAAAGGACACCTGCCCTCAAAATTGTGCTGCGGTAGGGAATGGATAAAAATTTCAAAACAGGCAAAATTTGCAAGAAGATAGTATGAAGAGGTATGTTTTACTCACTCTCTTTTGAAAGAAAGGAAAATGTATAAAAGCTCAGCCTCAGGAAGTATTAGACTCATGCAATCTAATCTACAAAAAGTTTTCAACTCACACCAGTCGACTGACCATTGGCAAAAAGTCTACAAATAATAAATGCTGAAGAGCTCTTAGAGAACTGTGTACCCTCTAGCTGCTGGTGAGATGTAAGAGGGTTAAACGCTAATAATGACAACAGAAAGGAGCTGCGTTTAAAAGGAAAAATTGAGGTACCATTCAATCCAGCAGGCGCACCAATGGGCCTCTCACCTGAGAAGACCAGAATGAAGAAGACCCGGGCTGCAAAAGCTGCACTGCAGCCTGATTCACAATAGACAAGACAGTGAAGCAACTAAAATGTCCATCAACAGATGAAAGGATAAAGAAGAAGTGGTCCATGTACACAATGAATACTAGCCATGGAAAACAATGAAACACTGCTCTTTGAGGCACCATAGATGATCTTGGAGATAATCACAGAACATGAGGTAAGTCGGAAAGCAAAAGTCCTATATCCTATGATATCACTTATAGGCGTTATCTAATAACTGACACAAATGAACATATTTCCACACAGAAAGTCAATCACAGACTTATTAAAAAAAAACTATGCTTATCTAAAAGGAAAGGTGGGGGGAATGGATAAATGAAGATTAGCGTTACCATATGTATACAAATATATATTATATACATATATCAAAAGACCAACCATATAGCAAGGAAGGATTATGGAACACTCTGTAATAATTTACACGGGAAGAGGATCTCTACCTAAATAGTTATATAGAATATGTAGATGAACCAGAGTGTGTACACCTTGGACGAGCAACATTCTAACCATTACCCCAATTGAAAAAATTAAAACAACGAACTAGGAGTAATGAGACATAAACTTATGAGGGGTTTTCCTGGCACATTCCATCCAAATTTAAAACCTAGGCAAACAACTTCCAGAACGGCTCTGCTGCCCTAGTACCCAGATTTGGGAATGGAGAAATGCTGCATCCTTGTGGCCGTTTTCCACAAGAGCAGCTTTAAACCCACTGCAAAAGGTCACTAAATATTCACCAATTGCAGGTCTGTAAATGACACCGGCCCTCCAAAAAATACTGAGGTCGAAAATCGACCAAAAAATTCCAGAGTGCAACCTTCCAAAAAGAAAATTTGAAGAGGTATATTATAGTCACACTTTTTTGCTTTTTTCTTTTAACAGAAAAGAAAAAGGCGTGGAAAAATGATGAATTGTAGGAATTTTTACAGACATGTAAACCCAAATTACAAAAACCTATCAGCTCACACCAGTCAGAATGGCCATCAACAAAAATGCTGCAAACAATAAATGCTGACGTGATTGTGGAGAAATGCGTACCCTCGATTCTAAGGGGGATGTGGTAAGAGCCACTAATGAAAGCACAATTGAGGTGCCTTGAAAAGGTAAACGTTGACCTACCATACCAGTCAATCAATCATACCCACTGCTGTGTCTATCACCTGAGAAAATGAAAATCAAAAATCACAGGCTGGCAATCCTGCACTCCAGCAATATTTACCATAGGCAACACTTGGAAGCAACGAAACTGTCCATCAACAGAGGAATGCACCAAGAAGAAGTGGTCCGTGTACACAATGGGATATTAGCCATGGAAAACATTGAAGCACTGCTCTTTGAGGCACCATAGATGAGCCTGGAGATAATCACAAAACATGAAGTAGGTCGGACAGCAAAACACCTATATCCTATATGATCATTTATGGCATTATCTAATAACTGACACAGATGAACATATTTCCGAAGAGAAAGACACTCACAGGCTTAGAAAACAAACTATGCTCATCTGAAAGGAAAGGAGGGGGGAAACTGAGAAATGAAGATTAGTGTTACTATTCATAAACAAATACATATTATATACATGTATCAAAAAGACCGAACATATAGCAAGGGAGGTCGACGGAACACTGTAATATTTTACATGGGAAGAGGATCTGTACATTAATAGACATACATAATGTACAAATGAACCAGATTGTGTACACCAAAGACAAACAATATTCTAAACTTTACCCAGATTAAAAAAATTTTAAAAACCAAGAAGAAGTAATGAGACATAAACTTATGGGGATTTCTCCTGGCAAATTCCATTCTAATTTACAACCTAGGACAATGACTTCCAGAGAGGCTCTGCTGCCCTAGTACCCAGATTGGGGAATGGAGAAATGCTACCTCCTTGTGGCCGTTTCCCACAACAGCAGCTTTGAACCCACTGCAAAAGGTCACTAAATTTTCACCTACTTGCAGTTCTGTAAATGACACCTGCCCTCCAGAAAATTTCTGGGGTCAAAAATCGACCAAAAACTTCACAAGAGGGCAACCTTCGAAGAAGACAATTTCAAGAGCTATATTGTACTCACGGTTTTTTCTTTTAAGAGAAAAGCGAAAGGCGTAGGAATATGACGAATTTTAAAAATTTTAATGACATGCACACCCATATTACAAAAACCTATCAGCTCACAGCAGTCAGAATGGCCATTAGGAAATATGCTGCAAAAAATAAAAGGTGAAGGGAGTGTGGAGAAATGCGTACCTTCGGTTGTAAGGGGGGCATGTAAAGAGCCACTAATGAAAACACAATGTAGGTGCTTCAAAAAGGGAAACATTGAGCTACCAGTCAATCAATCACAACCACTGCTTGGCCTATCACCTGAGAAAATGAGAATCAAAAAGTCACAGGCTGGCAAACCTGTACGCCAGCAAGATTTACCATAGCCAGCACTTGGAAGCAATGAAAATGTCCATCAACCGAGGAATGCACCAAGAAGAAGTGGTCCACGTACACAATGGAATATTACTCTAATAATAAATATAAATTAAATTTAAAAACAAACAAAAGCAAGGAGACATCAACATTTGTGGGTTTATCCGGGCACATTGCACTCTCATTTATAACCGAAGAACACCACTGGCCGGTAGGTCTGTTTCCCTAGTACCAGCAAGGGGAACGTAGAAAGGCTGCCGCTCTCTGGCCGTTACCTGCAAAAGCAGGTTTAAAGCCTGAGCCAATGGTCACTTCATATGAACAAGTACTGCAGGGCTGTAATTGAAACCTGCCCTCAAAATGTCTTGAGGGAGATAATGGCCAAACTATTTCAAATGGTGACACATACTTTAAGAAAACACTTTGAAGAAATAAGCTCTAATCACAGCTGGAAAAGTAAAAGGGACATGTCTTAAAGCTCAATTTCAACGCATTATGAGACACATGCAAATTCAACCACAAAGAGGTATCAGCTCACACAACTCAGAATAACCATCAGCAAAAACTACAGAGAAAAAATCCTGAAGGTGCTGGGAAGAAATACATGCCCTCCACTTTAAGTGGGACGTAACCTGGAAAGAGCCACTAAGGAGAACAGAACAGAGGTGCCTTTAAAAGGTAAACATTGAGCTACCATATGATCCAGCAGACCTATTCCTGGACCTATAAACTAAGAAGACAGAATTGGAAGGACACAGCCACGCAAATCTGCATTGCATACTATTACAATAGCCAAGATATGGAAGTAACCAAAAAGTCCACCGACAGATGGGTGGACAAAGAAGAACTGCTACCTGTATAGATGGAATATGAGCTAGTGAAAAAATGAAACAATGCCATTTGCAGCACCATAGATGAGTCTAGAAGTAATCACGCAACTTGGAGTAAGTGAGAAAGCGAAAGACACATATCCTATCATATCACATATAGGGGTTACCTAAAAAATGATACAAACAAAGATATTTCCACAGACAAACACTATCATAGATTCATTCAAAAAACTTATGGTTCACCAAATGGAAAGGTGTGAGGATTGGATACATTACCATATTGAGGTTAACAGAGAGATACAAACACATGTGAAATATATAATCACCAAAGACCTACGCAATACCAAGGGAAGACTACTCAACATTCTGTCATAACCTACATGGGAAAAGGATCCGAAGAAGAATAGATATATGTATATGTGTGAAAGAACCACATCTTGCACACCTAGAACAAACAAAACATTGTAATCAAGTTTGCTGTGATAAAAAATAAAAATTAAGTTAAAAATACCAACAAGAAGTAATGAGACATAAACTTAAAGGGCTTTTTCCTCGCACATTCCATTCTAATTTACAACCTAGAACACCACTTCCAGTAAGGCTCTGTTGCCCTAGTAACCAGATTTGGTAAAGGAGAAATGCTGCCGCCTTGTGGCCGATTCCCGCAAGAGCAGCTTTTAACCCACAGCTAATGGTCACTTACCATTCACAAGGACTCAGGGCTGTAAAGGACACCTGCCCTCAAAATTGTGCTGCGGTAGGGAATGGATAAAATTTTCAAAACAGGCAAAATTTGCAAGAAGATAGTATGAAGAGGTATGTTTTACTCACTCTCTTTTGAAAGAAAGGAAAATGTATAAAAGCTCAGCCTCAGGAAGTATTAGACTCATGCAATCTAATCTACAAAAAGTTTTCAACTCACACCAGTCGACTGACCATTGGCAAAAAGTCTACAAATAATAAATGCTGAAGAGCTCTTAGAGAACTGTGTACCCTCTAGCTGCTGGTGAGATGTAAGAGGGTTAAACGCTAATAATGACAACAGAAAGGAGCTGCGTTTAAAAGGAAAAATTGAGGTACCATTCAATCCAGCAGGCGCACCAATGGGCCTCTCACCTGAGAAGACCAGAATGAAGAAGACCCGGGCTGCAAAAGCTGCACTGCAGCCTGATTCACAATAGACAAGACAGTGAAGCAACTAAAATGTCCATCAACAGATGAAAGGATAAAGAAGAAGTGGTCCATGTACACAATGAATACTAGCCATGGAAAACAATGAAACACTGCTCTTTGAGGCACCATAGATGATCTTGGAGATAATCACAGAACATGAGGTAAGTCGGAAAGCAAAAGTCCTATATCCTATGATATCACTTATAGGCGTTATCTAATAACTGACACAAATGAACATATTTCCACACAGAAAGTCAATCACAGACTTATTAAAAAAAAACTATGCTTATCTAAAAGGAAAGGTGGGGGGAATGGATAAATGAAGATTAGCGTTACCATATGTATACAAATATATATTATATACATATATCAAAAGACCAACCATATAGCAAGGAAGGATTATGGAACACTCTGTAATAATTTACACGGGAAGAGGATCTCTACCTAAATAGTTATATAGAATATGTAGATGAACCAGAGTGTGTACACCTTGGACGAGCAACATTCTAACCATTACCCCAATTGAAAAAATTAAAACAACGAACTAGGAGTAATGAGACATAAACTTATGAGGGGTTTTCCTGGCACATTCCATCCAAATTTAAAACCTAGGCAAACAACTTCCAGAACGGCTCTGCTGCCCTAGTACCCAGATTTGGGAATGGAGAAATGCTGCATCCTTGTGGCCGTTTTCCACAAGAGCAGCTTTAAACCCACTGCAAAAGGTCACTAAATATTCACCAATTGCAGGTCTGTAAATGACACCGGCCCTCCAAAAAATACTGAGGTCGAAAATCGACCAAAAAATTCCAGAGTGCAACCTTCCAAAAAGAAAATTTGAAGAGGTATATTATAGTCACACTTTTTTGCTTTTTTCTTTTAACAGAAAAGAAAAAGGCGTGGAAAAATGATGAATTGTAGGAATTTTTACAGACATGTAAACCCAAATTACAAAAACCTATCAGCTCACACCAGTCAGAACGGCCATCAACAAAAATGCTGCAAACAATAAATGCTGACGTGATTGTGGAGAAATGCGTACCCTCGATTCTAAGGGGGATGTGGTAAGAGCCACTAATGAAAGCACAATTGAGGTGCCTTGAAAAGGTAAACGTTGACCTACCATACCAGTCAATCAATCATACCCACTGCTGTGTCTATCACCTGAGAAAATGAAAATCAAAAATCACAGGCTGGCAATCCTGCACTCCAGCAATATTTACCATAGGCAACACTTGGAAGCAACGAAACTGTCCATCAACAGAGGAATGCACCAAGAAGAAGTGGTCCGTGTACACAATGGGATATTAGCCATGGAAAACATTGAAGCACTGCTCTTTGAGGCACCATAGATGAGCCTGGAGATAATCACAAAACATGAAGTAGGTCGGACAGCAAAACACCTATATCCTATATGATCATTTATGGCATTATCTAATAACTGACACAGATGAACATATTTCCGAAGAGAAAGACACTCACAGGCTTAGAAAACAAACTATGCTCATCTGAAAGGAAAGGAGGGGGGAAACTGAGAAATGAAGATTAGTGTTACTATTCATAAACAAATACATATTATATACATGTATCAAAAAGACCGAACATATAGCAAGGGAGGTCGACGGAACACTGTAATATTTTACATGGGAAGAGGATCTGTACATTAATAGACATACATAATGTACAAATGAACCAGATTGTGTACACCAAAGACAAACAATATTCTAAACTTTACCCAGATTAAAAAAATTTTAAAAACCAAGAAGAAGTAATGAGACATAAACTTATGGGGATTTCTCCTGGCAAATTCCATTCTAATTTACAACCTAGGACAATGACTTCCAGAGAGGCTCTGCTGCCCTAGTACCCAGATTGGGGAATGGAGAAATGCTACCTCCTTGTGGCCGTTTCCCACAACAGCAGCTTTGAACCCACTGCAAAAGGTCACTAAATTTTCACCTACTTGCAGTTCTGTAAATGACACCTGCCCTCCAGAAAATTTCTGGGGTCAAAAATCGACCAAAAACTTCACAAGAGGGCAACCTTCGAAGAAGACAATTTCAAGAGCTATATTGTACTCACGGTTTTTTCTTTTAAGAGAAAAGTGAAAGGCGTAGGAATATGACGAATTTTAAAAATTTTAATGACATGCACACCCATATTACAAAAACCTATCAGCTCACAGCAGTCAGAATGGCCATTAGGAAATATGCTGCAAAAAATAAAAGGTGAAGGGAGTGTGGAGAAATGCGTACCTTCGGTTGTAAGGGGGGCATGTAAAGAGCCACTAATGAAAACACAATGTAGGTGCTTCAAAAAAGGAAACATTGAGCTACCAGTCAATCAATCACAACCACTGCTTGGCCTATCACCTGAGAAAATGAGAATCAAAAAGTCACAGGCTGGCAAACCTGTACGCCAGCAAGATTTACCATAGCCAGCACTTGGAAGCAATGAAAATGTCCATCAACCGAGGAATGCACCAAGAAGAAGTGGTCCACGTACACAATGGAATATTACTCTAATAATAAATATAAATTAAATTTAAAAACAAACAAAAGCAAGGAGACATCAACATTTGTGGGTTTATCCGGGCACATTGCACTCTCATTTATAACCGAAGAACACCACTGGCCGGTAGGTCTGTTTCCCTAGTACCAGCAAGGGGAACGTAGAAAGGCTGCCGCTCTCTGGCCGTTACCTGCAAAAGCAGGTTTAAAGCCTGAGCCAATGGTCACTTCATATGAACAAGTACTGCAGGGCTGTAATTGAAACCTGCCCTCAAAATGTCTTGAGGGAGATAATGGCCAAAATATTTCAAATGGTGACACATACTTTAAGAAAACACTTTGAAGAAATAAGCTCTAATCACAGCTGGAAAAGTAAAAGGGACATGTCTTAAAGCTCAATTTCAACGCATTATGAGACACATGCAAATTCAACCACAAAGAGGTATCAGCTCACACAACTCAGAATAACCATCAGCAAAAACTACAGAGAAAAAATCCTGAAGGTGCTGGGAAGAAATACATGCCCTCCACTTTAAGTGGGACGTAACCTGGAAAGAGCCACTAAGGAGAACAGAACAGAGGTGCCTTTAAAAGGTAAACATTGAGCTACCATATGATCCAGCAGACCTATTCCTGGACCTATAAACTAAGAAGACAGAATTGGAAGGACACAGCCACGCAAATCTGCATTGCATACTATTACAATAGCCAAGATATGGAAGTAACCAAAAAGTCCACCGACAGATGGGTGGACAAAGAAGAACTGCTACCTGTATAGATGGAATATGAGCTAGTGAAAAAATGAAACAATGCCATTTGCAGCACCATAGAT
Source organism: Balaenoptera physalus (assembly GCF_965194825.1). NCBI lineage: Eukaryota > Metazoa > Chordata > Mammalia > Artiodactyla > Balaenopteridae > Balaenoptera > Balaenoptera physalus. The sequence continues at coordinate 39,411,575 of NC_138887.1, read as the reverse complement.
GAGTCTAGAAGTAATCACGCAACTTGGAGTAAGTGAGAAAGCGAAAGACACATATCCTATCATATCACATATAGGGGTTACCTAAAAAATGATACAAACAAAGATATTTCCACAGACAAACACTATCATAGATTCATTCAAAAAACTTATGGTTCACCAAATGGAAAGGTGTGAGGATTGGATACATTACCATATTGAGGTTAACAGAGAGATACAAACACATGTGAAATATATAATCACCAAAGACCTACGCAATACCAAGGGAAGACTACTCAACATTGTGTCATAACCTACATGGGAAAAGGATCCGAAGAAGAATAGATATATGTATATGTGTGAAAGAACCACATCTTGCACACCTAGAACAAACAAAACATTGTAATCAAGTTTGCTGTGATAAAAAATAAAAATTAAGTTAAAAATACCAACAAGAAGTAATGAGACATAAACTTAAAGGGCTTTTTCCTCGCACATTCCATTCTAATTTACAACCTAGAACACCACTTCCAGTAAGGCTCTGTTGCCCTAGTAACCAGATTTGGTAAAGGAGAAATGCTGCCGCCTTGTGGCCGATTCCCGCAAGAGCAGCTTTTAACCCACAGCTAATGGTCACTTACCATTCACAAGGACTCAGGGCTGTAAAGGACACCTGCCCTCAAAATTGTGCTGCGGTAGGGAATGGATAAAATTTTCAAAACAGGCAAAATTTGCAAGAAGATAGTATGAAGAGGTATGTTTTACTCACTCTCTTTTGAAAGAAAGGAAAATGTATAAAAGCTCAGCCTCAGGAAGCATTAGACTCATGCAATCTAATCTACAAAAAGTTTTCAACTCACACCAGTCGACTGACCATTGGCAAAAAGTCTACAAATAATAAATGCTGAAGAGCTCTTAGAGAACTGTGTACCCTCTAGCTGCTGGTGAGATGTAAGAGGGTTAAACGCTAATAATGACAACAGAAAGGAGCTGCGTTTAAAAGGAAAAATTGAGGTACCATTCAATCCAGCAGGCGCACCAATGGGCCTCTCACCTGAGAAGACCAGAATGAAGAAGACCCGGGCTGCAAAAGCTGCACTGCAGCCTGATTCACAATAGACAAGACAGTGAAGCAACTAAAATGTCCATCAACAGATGAAAGGATAAAGAAGAAGTGGTCCATGTACACAATGAATACTAGCCATGGAAAACAATGAAACACTGCTCTTTGAGGCACCATAGATGATCTTGGAGATAATCACAGAACATGAGGTAAGTCGGAAAGCAAAAGTCCTATATCCTATGATATCACTTATAGGCGTTATCTAATAACTGACACAAATGAACATATTTCCACACAGAAAGTCAATCACAGACTTATTAAAAAAAAACTATGCTTATCTAAAAGGAAAGGTGGGGGGAATGGATAAATGAAGATTAGCGTTACCATATGTATACAAATATATATTATATACATATATCAAAAGACCAACCATATAGCAAGGAAGGATTATGGAACACTCTGTAATAATTTACACGGGAAGAGGATCTCTACCTAAATAGTTATATAGAATATGTAGATGAACCAGAGTGTGTACACCTTGGACGAGCAACATTCTAACCATTACCCCAATTGAAAAAATTAAAACAACGAACTAGGAGTAATGAGACATAAACTTATGAGGGGTTTTCCTGGCACATTCCATCCAAATTTAAAACCTAGGCAAACAACTTCCAGAACGGCTCTGCTGCCCTAGTACCCAGATTTGGGAATGGAGAAATGCTGCATCCTTGTGGCCGTTTTCCACAAGAGCAGCTTTAAACCCCCTGCAAAAGGTCACTAAATATTCACCAATTGCAGGTCTGTAAATGACACCGGCCCTCCAAAAAATACTGAGGTCGAAAATCGACCAAAAAATTCCAGAGTGCAACCTTCCAAAAAGAAAATTTGAAGAGGTATATTATAGTCACACTTTTTTGCTTTTTTCTTTTAACAGAAAAGAAAAAGGCGTGGAAAAATGATGAATTGTAGGAATTTTTACAGACATGTAAACCCAAATTACAAAAACCTATCAGCTCACACCAGTCAGAACGGCCATCAACAAAAATGCTGCAAACAATAAATGCTGACGTGATTGTGGAGAAATGCGTACCCTCGATTCTAAGGGGGATGTGGTAAGAGCCACTAATGAAAGCACAATTGAGGTGCCTTGAAAAGGTAAACGTTGACCTACCATACCAGTCAATCAATCATACCCACTGCTGTGTCTATCACCTGAGAAAATGAAAATCAAAAATCACAGGCTGGCAATCCTGCACTCCAGCAATATTTACCATAGGCAACACTTGGAAGCAACGAAACTGTCCATCAACAGAGGAATGCACCAAGAAGAAGTGGTCCGTGTACACAATGGGATATTAGCCATGGAAAACATTGAAGCACTGCTCTTTGAGGCACCATAGATGAGCCTGGAGATAATCACAAAACATGAAGTAGGTCGGACAGCAAAACACCTATATCCTATATGATCATTTATGGCATTATCTAATAACTGACACAGATGAACATATTTCCGAAGAGAAAGACACTCACAGGCTTAGAAAACAAACTATGCTCATCTGAAAGGAAAGGAGGGGGGAAACTGAGAAATGAAGATTAGTGTTACTATTCATAAACAAATACATATTATATACATGTATCAAAAAGACCGAACATATAGCAAGGGAGGTCGACGGAACACTGTAATATTTTACATGGGAAGAGGATCTGTACATTAATAGACATACATAATGTACAAATGAACCAGATTGTGTACACCAAAGACAAACAATATTCTAAACTTTACCCAGATTAAAAAAATTTTAAAAACCAAGAAGAAGTAATGAGACATAAACTTATGGGGATTTCTCCTGGCAAATTCCATTCTAATTTACAACCTAGGACAATGACTTCCAGAGAGGCTCTGCTGCCCTAGTACCCAGATTGGGGAATGGAGAAATGCTACCTCCTTGTGGCCGTTTCCCACAACAGCAGCTTTGAACCCACTGCAAAAGGTCACTAAATTTTCACCTACTTGCAGTTCTGTAAATGACACCTGCCCTCCAGAAAATTTCTGGGGTCAAAAATCGACCAAAAACTTCACAAGAGGGCAACCTTCGAAGAAGACAATTTCAAGAGCTATATTGTACTCACGGTTTTTTCTTTTAAGAGAAAAGCGAAAGGCGTAGGAATATGACGAATTTTAAAAATTTTAATGACATGCACACCCATATTACAAAAACCTATCAGCTCACAGCAGTCAGAATGGCCATTAGGAAATATGCTGCAAAAAATAAAAGGTGAAGGGAGTGTGGAGAAATGCGTACCTTCGGTTGTAAGGGGGGCATGTAAAGAGCCACTAATGAAAACACAATGTAGGTGCTTCAAAAAGGGAAACATTGAGCTACCAGTCAATCAATCACAACCACTGCTTGGCCTATCACCTGAGAAAATGAGAATCAAAAAGTCACAGGCTGGCAAACCTGTACGCCAGCAAGATTTACCATAGCCAGCACTTGGAAGCAATGAAAATGTCCATCAACCGAGGAATGCACCAAGAAGAAGTGGTCCACGTACACAATGGAATATTACTCTAATAATAAATATAAATTAAATTTAAAAACAAACAAAAGCAAGGAGACATCAACATTTGTGGGTTTATCCGGGCACATTGCACTCTCATTTATAACCGAAGAACACCACTGGCCGGTAGGTCTGTTTCCCTAGTACCAGCAAGGGGAACGTAGAAAGGCTGCCGCTCTCTGGCCGTTACCTGCAAAAGCAGGTTTAAAGCCTGAGCCAATGGTCACTTCATATGAACAAGTACTGCAGGGCTGTAATTGAAACCTGCCCTCAAAATGTCTTGAGGGAGATAATGGCCAAACTATTTCAAATGGTGACACATACTTTAAGAAAACACTTTGAAGAAATAAGCTCTAATCACAGCTGGAAAAGTAAAAGGGACATGTCTTAAAGCTCAATTTCAACGCATTATGAGACACATGCAAATTCAACCACAAAGAGGTATCAGCTCACACAACTCAGAATAACCATCAGCAAAAACTACAGAGAAAAAATCCTGAAGGTGCTGGGAAGAAATACATGCCCTCCACTTTAAGTGGGACGTAACCTGGAAAGAGCCACTAAGGAGAACAGAACAGAGGTGCCTTTAAAAGGTAAACATTGAGCTACCATATGATCCAGCAGACCTATTCCTGGACCTATAAACTAAGAAGACAGAATTGGAAGGACACAGCCACGCAAATCTGCATTGCATACTATTACAATAGCCAAGATATGGAAGTAACCAAAAAGTCCACCGACAGATGGGTGGACAAAGAAGAACTGCTACCTGCATAGATGGAATATGAGCTAGTGAAAAAATGAAACAATGCCATTTGCAGCACCATAGATGAGTCTAGAAGTAATCACGCAACTTGGAGTAAGTGAGAAAGCGAAAGACACATATCCTATCATATCACATATAGGGGTTACCTAAAAAATGATACAAACAAAGATATTTCCACAGACAAACACTATCATAGATTCATTCAAAAAACTTATGGTTCACCAAATGGAAAGGTGTGAGGATTGGATACATTACCATATTGAGGTTAACAGAGAGATACAAACACATGTGAAATATATAATCACCAAAGACCTACGCAATACCAAGGGAAGACTACTCAACATTGTGTCATAACCTACATGGGAAAAGGATCCGAAGAAGAATAGATATATGTATATGTGTGAAAGAACCACATCTTGCACACCTAGAAGAAACAAAACATTGTAATCAAGTTTGCTGTGATAAAAAATAAAAATTAAGTTAAAAATACCAACAAGAAGTAATGAGACATAAACTTAAAGGGCTTTTTCCTCACACATTCCATTCTAATTTACAACCTAGAACACCACTTCCAGTAAGGCTCTGTTGCCCTAGTAACCAGATTTGGTAAAGGAGAAATGCTGCCGCCTTGTGGCCGATTCCCGCAAGAGCAGCTTTTAACCCACAGCTAATGGTCACTTACCATTCACAAGGACTCAGGGCTGTAAAGGACACCTGCCCTCAAAATTGTGCTGCGGTAGGGAATGGATAAAAATTTCAAAACAGGCAAAATTTGCAAGAAGATAGTATGAAGAGGTATGTTTTACTCACTCTCTTTTGAAAGAAAGGAAAATGTATAAAAGCTCAGCCTCAGGAAGTATTAGACTCATGCAATCTAATCTACAAAAAGTTTTCAACTCACACCAGTCGACTGACCATTGGCAAAAAGTCTACAAATAATAAATGCTGAAGAGCTCTTAGAGAACTGTGTACCCTCTAGCTGCTGGTGAGATGTAAGAGGGTTAAACGCTAATAATGACAACAGAAAGGAGCTGCGTTTAAAAGGAAAAATTGAGGTACCATTCAATCCAGCAGGCGCACCAATGGGCCTCTCACCTGAGAAGACCAGAATGAAGAAGACCCGGGCTGCAAAAGCTGCACTGCAGCCTGATTCACAATAGACAAGACAGTGAAGCAACTAAAATGTCCATCAACAGATGAAAGGATAAAGAAGAAGTGGTCCATGTACACAATGAATACTAGCCATGGAAAACAATGAAACACTGCTCTTTGAGGCACCATAGATGATCTTGGAGATAATCACAGAACATGAGGTAAGTCGGAAAGCAAAAGTCCTATATCCTATGATATCACTTATAGGCGTTATCTAATAACTGACACAAATGAACATATTTCCACACAGAAAGTCAATCACAGACTTATTAAAAAAAAACTATGCTTATCTAAAAGGAAAGGTGGGGGGAATGGATAAATGAAGATTAGCGTTACCATATGTATACAAATATATATTATATACATATATCAAAAGACCAACCATATAGCAAGGAAGGATTATGGAACACTCTGTAATAATTTACACGGGAAGAGGATCTCTACCTAAATAGTTATATAGAATATGTAGATGAACCAGAGTGTGTACACCTTGGACGAGCAACATTCTAACCATTACCCCAATTGAAAAAATTAAAACAACGAACTAGGAGTAATGAGACATAAACTTATGAGGGGTTTTCCTGGCACATTCCATCCAAATTTAAAACCTAGGCAAACAACTTCCAGAACGGCTCTGCTGCCCTAGTACCCAGATTTGGGAATGGAGAAATGCTGCATCCTTGTGGCCGTTTTCCACAAGAGCAGCTTTAAACCCCCTGCAAAAGGTCACTAAATATTCACCAATTGCAGGTCTGTAAATGACACCGGCCCTCCAAAAAATACTGAGGTCGAAAATCGACCAAAAAATTCCAGAGTGCAACCTTCCAAAAAGAAAATTTGAAGAGGTATATTATAGTCACACTTTTTTGCTTTTTTCTTTTAACAGAAAAGAAAAAGGCGTGGAAAAATGATGAATTGTAGGAATTTTTACAGACATGTAAACCCAAATTACAAAAACCTATCAGCTCACACCAGTCAGAACGGCCATCAACAAAAATGCTGCAAACAATAAATGCTGACATGATTGTGGAGAAATGCGTACCCTCGATTCTAAGGGGGATGTGGTAAGAGCCACTAATGAAAGCACAATTGAGGTGCCTTGAAAAGGTAAACGTTGACCTACCATAGCAGTCAATCAATCATACCCACTGCTGTGTCTATCACCTGAGAAAATGAAAATCAAAAATCACAGGCTGGCAATCCTGCACTCCAGCAATATTTACCATAGGCAACACTTGGAAGCAACGAAACTGTCCATCAACAGAGGAATGCACCAAGAAGAAGTGGTCCGTGTACACAATGGAATATTAGCCATGGAAAACATTGAAGCACTGCTCTTTGAGGCACCATAGATGAGCCTGGAGATAATCACAAAACATGAAGTAGGTCGGACAGCAAAACACCTATATCCTATATGATCACTTATGGCATTATCTAATAACTGACACAGATGAACATATTTCCGAAGAGAAAGACACTCACAGGCTTAGAAAACAAACTATGCTCATCTGAAAGGAAAGGAGGGGGGAAACTGAGAAATGAAGATTAGTGTTACTATTCATATACAAATACATATTATATACATGTATCAAAAAGACCGAACCTATAGCAAGGGAGGTCGACGGAACACTGTACTATTTTACATGCGAAGAGGATCTGTACATTAATAGACATACATAATGTACAAATGAACCAGATTGTGTACACCAAAGACAAACAATATTCTAAACTTTACCCAGATTAAAAAAATTTTAAAAACCAAGAAGAAGTAATGAGACATAAACTTATGGGGATTTCTCCTGGCAAATTCCATTCTAATTTACAACCTAGGACAATGACTTCCAGAGAGGCTCTGCTGCCCTAGTACCCAGATTGGGGAATGGAGAAATGCTACCTCCTTGTGGCCGTTTCCCACAACAGCAGCTTTGAACCCACTGCAAAAGGTCACTAAATTTTCACCTACTTGCAGTTCTGTAAATGACACCTGCCCTCCAGAAAATTTCTGGGGTCAAAAATCGACCAAAAACTTCACAAGAGGGCAACCTTCAAAGAAGACAATTTCAAGAGCTATATTGTACTCACGGTTTTTTCTTTTAAGAGAAAAGCGAAAGGCGTAGGAATATGACGAATTTTAAAAATTTTAATGACATGCACACCCATATTACAAAAACGTATCAGCTCACAGCAGTCAGAATGGCCATTAGGAAATATGCTGCAAAAAATAAAAGGTGAAGGGAGTGTGGAGAAATGCGTACCTTCGGTTGTAAGGGGGGCATGTAAAGAGCCACTAATGAAAACACAATGTAGGTGCTTCAAAAAGGGAAACATTGAGCTACCAGTCAATCAATCACAACCACTGCTTGGCCTATCACCTGAGAAAATGAGAATCAAAAAGTCACAGGCTGGCAAACCTGTACGCCAGCAAGATTTACCATAGCCAGCACTTGGAAGCAATGAAAATGTCCATCAACCGAGGAATGCACCAAGAAGAAGTGGTCCACGTACACAATGGAATATTACTCTAATAATAAATATAAATTAAATTTAAAAACAAACAAAAGCAAGGAGACATCAACATTTGTGGGTTTATCCGGGCACATTGCACTCTAATTTATAACCGAAGAACACCACTGGCCGGTAGGTCTGTTTCCCTAGTACCAGCAAGGGGAACGTAGAAAGGCTGCCGCTCTCTGGCCGTTACCTGCAAAAGCAGGTTTAAAGCCTGAGCCAATGGTCACTTCATATGAACAAGTACTGCAGGGCTGTAATTGAAACCTGCCCTCAAAATGTCTTGAGGGAGATAATGGCCAAAATATTTCAAATGGTGACACATACTTTAAGAAAACACTTTGAAGAAATAAGCTCTAATCACAGCTGGAAAAGTAAAAGGGACGTGTCTTAAAGCTCAATTTCAACGCATTATGAGACACATGCAAATTCATCCACAAAGAGGTATCAGCTCACACAACTCAGAATAACCATCAGCAAAAACTACAGAGAAAAAATCCTGAAGGTGCTGGGAAGAAATACATGCCCTCCACTTTAAGTGGGACGTAACCTGGAAAGAGCCACTAAGGAGAACAGAACAGAGGTGCCTTTAAAATGTAAACATTGAGCTACCATATGATCCAGCAGACCTATTCCTGGACCTATAAACTAAGAAGACAGAATTGGAAGGACACAGCCACGCAAATCTGCATTGCATATTATTACAATAGCCAAGATATGGAAGTAACCAAAAAGTCCACCGACAGATGGGTGGACAAAGAAGAACTGCTACCTGTATAGATGGAATATGAGCTAGTGAAAAAATGAAACAATGCCATTTGCAGCACCATAGATGAGTCTAGAAGTAATCACGCAACTTGGAGTAAGTGAGAAAGCGAAAGACACATATCCTATCATATCACATATAGGGGTTACCTAAAAAATGATACAAACAAAGATATTTCCACAGACAAACACTATCATACATTCATTCAAAAAACTTATGGTTCACCAAATGGAAAGGTGTGAGGATTGGATACATTACCATATTGAGGTTAACAGAGAGATACAAACACATGTGAAATATATAATCACCAAAGACCTACGCAATACCAAGGGAAGACTACTCAACATTCTGTCATAACCTACATGGGAAAAGGATCCGAAGAAGAATAGATATATGTATATGTGTGAAAGAACCACATCTTGCACACCTAGAACAAACAAAACATTGTAATCAAGTTTGCTGTGATAAAAAATAAAAATTAAGTTAAAAATACCAACAAGAAGTAATGAGACATAAACTTAAAGGGCTTTTTCCTCGCACATTCCATTCTAATTTACAACCTAGAACACCACTTCCAGTAAGGCTCTGTTGCCCTAGTAACCAGATTTGGTAAAGGAGAAATGCTGCCGCCTTGTGGCCGATTCCCGCAAGAGCAGCTTTTAACCCACAGCTAATGGTCACTTACCATTCACAAGGACTCAGGGCTGTAAAGGACACCTGCCCTCAAAATTGTGCTGCGGTAGGGAATGGATAAAAATTTCAAAACAGGCAAAATTTGCAAGAAGATAGTATGAAGAGGTATGTTTTACACACTCTCTTTTGAAAGAAAGGAAAATGTATAAAAGCTCAGCCTCAGGAAGTATTAGACTCATGCAATCTAATCTACAAAAAGTTTTCAACTCACACCAGTCGACTGACCATTGGCAAAAAGTCTACAAATAATAAATGCTGAAGAGCTCTTAGAGAACTGTGTACCCTCTAGCTGCTGGTGAGATGTAAGAGGGTTAAACGCTAATAATGACAACAGAAAGGAGCTGCGTTTAAAAGGAAAAATTGAGGTACCATTCAATCCAGCAGGCGCACCAATGGGCCTCTCACCTGAGAAGACCAGAATGAAGAAGACCCGGGCTGCAAAAGCTGCACTGCAGCCTGATTCACAATAGACAAGACAGTGAAGCAACTAAAATGTCCATCAACAGATGAAAGGATAAAGAAGAAGTGGTCCATGTACACAATGAATACTAGCCATGGAAAACAATGAAACACTGCTCTTTGAGGCACCATAGATGATCTTGGAGATAATCACAGAACATGAGGTAAGTCGGAAAGCAAAAGTCCTATATCCTATGATATCACTTATAGGCGTTATCTAATAACTGACACAAATGAACATATTTCCACACAGAAAGTCAATCACAGACTTATTAAAAAAAAACTATGCTTATCTAAAAGGAAAGGTGGGGGGAATGGATAAATGAAGATTAGCGTTACCATATGTATACAAATATATATTATATACATATATCAAAAGACCAACGATATAGCAAGGAAGGATTATGGAACACTCTGTAATAATTTACACGGGAAGAGGATCTCTACCTAAATAGTTATATAGAATATGTAGATGAACCAGAGTGTGTACACCTTGGACGAGCAACATTCTAACCATTACCCCAATTGAAAAAATTAAAACAACGAACTAGGAGTAATGAGACATAAACTTATGAGGGGTTTTCCTGGCACATTCCATCCAAATTTAAAACCTAGGCAAACAACTTCCAGAACGGCTCTGCTGCCCTAGTACCCAGATTTGGGAATGGAGAAATGCTGCATCCTTGTGGCCGTTTTCCACAAGAGCAGCTTTAAACCCCCTGCAAAAGGTCACTAAATATTCACCAATTGCAGGTCTGTAAATGACACCGGCCCTCCAAAAAATACTGAGGTCGAAAATCGACCAAAAAATTCCAGAGTGCAACCTTCCAAAAAGAAAATTTGAAGAGGTATATTATAGTCACACTTTTTTGCTTTTTTCTTTTAACAGAAAAGAAAAAGGCGTGGAAAAATGATGAATTGTAGGAATTTTTACAGACATGTAAACCCAAATTACAAAAACCTATCAGCTCACACCAGTCAGAACGGCCATCAACAAAAATGCTGCAAACAATAAATGCTGACATGATTGTGGAGAAATGCGTACCCTCGATTCTAAGGGGGATGTGGTAAGAGCCACTAATGAAAGCACAATTGAGGTGCCTTGAAAAGGTAAACGTTGACCTACCATACCAGTCAATCAATCATACCCACTGCTGTGTCTATCACCTGAGAAAATGAAAATCAAAAATCACAGGCTGGCAATCCTGCACTCCAGCAATATTTACCATAGGCAACACTTGGAAGCAACGAAACTGTCCATCAACAGAGGAATGCACCAAGAAGAAGTGGTCCGTGTACACAATGGAATATTAGCCATGGAAAACATTGAAGCACTGCTCTTTGAGGCACCATAGATGAGCCTGGAGATAATCACAAAACATGAAGTAGGTCGGACAGCAAAACACCTATATCCTATATGATCACTTATGGCATTATCTAATAACTGACACAGATGAACATATTTCCGAAGAGAAAGACACTCACAGGCTTAGAAAACAAACTATGCTCATCTGAAAGGAAAGGAGGGGGGAAACTGAGAAATGAAGATTAGTGTTACTATTCATATACAAATACATATTATATACATGTATCAAAAAGACCGAACCTATAGCAAGGGAGGTCGACGGAACACTGTACTATTTTACATGCGAAGAGGATCTGTACATTAATAGACATACATAATGTACAAATGAACCAGATTGTGTACACCAAAGACAAACAATATTCTAAACTTTACCCAGATTAAAAAAATTTTAAAAACCAAGAAGAAGTAATGAGACATAAACTTATGGGGATTTCTCCTGGCAAATTCCATTCTAATTTACAACCTAGGACAATGACTTCCAGAGAGGCTCTGCTGCCCTAGTACCCAGATTGGGGAATGGAGAAATGCTACCTCCTTGTGGCCGTTTCCCACAACAGCAGCTTTGAACCCACTGCAAAAGGTCACTAAATTTTCACCTACTTGCAGTTCTGTAAATGACACCTGCCCTCCAGAAAATTTCTGGGGTCAAAAATCGACCAAAAACTTCACAAGAGGGCAACCTTCAAAGAAGACAATTTCAAGAGCTATATTGTACTCACGGTTTTTTCTTTTAAGAGAAAAGCGAAAGGCGTAGGAATATGACGAATTTTAAAAATTTTAATGACATGCACACCCATATTACAAAAACGTATCAGCTCACAGCAGTCAGAATGGCCATTAGGAAATATGCTGCAAAAAATAAAAGGTGAAGGGAGTGTGGAGAAATGCGTACCTTCGGTTGTAAGGGGGGCATGTAAAGAGCCACTAATGAAAACACAATGTAGGTGCTTCAAAAAGGGAAACATTGAGCTACCAGTCAATCAATCACAACCACTGCTTGGCCTATCACCTGAGAAAATGAGAATCAAAAAGTCACAGGCTGGCAAACCTGTACGCCAGCAAGATTTACCATAGCCAGCACTTGGAAGCAATGAAAATGTCCATCAACCGAGGAATGCACCAAGAAGAAGTGGTCCACGTACACAATGGAATATTACTCTAATAATAAATATAAATTAAATTTAAAAACAAACAAAAGCAAGGAGACATCAACATTTGTGGGTTTATCCGGGCACATTGCACTCTAATTTATAACCGAAGAACACCACTGGCCGGTAGGTCTGTTTCCCTAGTACCAGCAAGGGGAACGTAGAAAGGCTGCCGCTCTCTGGCCGTTACCTGCAAAAGCAGGTTTAAAGCCTGAGCCAATGGTCACTTCATATGAACAAGTACTGCAGGGCTGTAATTGAAACCTGCCCTCAAAATGTCTTGAGGGAGATAATGGCCAAAATATTTCAAATGGTGACACATACTTTAAGAAAACACTTTGAAGAAATAAGCTCTAATCACAGCTGGAAAAGTAAAAGGGACGTGTCTTAAAGCTCAATTTCAACGCATTATGAGACACATGCAAATTCATCCACAAAGAGGTATCAGCTCACACAACTCAGAATAACCATCAGCAAAAACTACAGAGAAAAAATCCTGAAGGTGCTGGGAAGAAATACATGCCCTCCACTTTAAGTGGGACGTAACCTGGAAAGAGCCACTAAGGAGAACAGAACAGAGGTGCCTTTAAAATGTAAACATTGAGCTACCATATGATCCAGCAGACCTATTCCTGGACCTATAAACTAAGAAGACAGAATTGGAAGGACACAGCCACGCAAATCTGCATTGCATATTATTACAATAGCCAAGATATGGAAGTAACCAAAAAGTCCACCGACAGATGGGTGGACAAAGAAGAACTGCTACCTGTATAGATGGAATATGAGCTAGTGAAAAAATGAAACAATGCCATTTGCAGCACCATAGATGAGTCTAGAAGTAATCACGCAACTTGGAGTAAGTGAGAAAGCGAAAGACACATATCCTATCATATCACATATAGGGGTTACCTAAAAAATGATACAAACAAAGATATTTCCACAGACAAACACTATCATAGATTCATTCAAAAAACTTATGGTTCACCAAATGGAAAGGTGTGAGGATTGGATACATTACCATATTGAGGTTAACAGAGAGATACAAACACATGTGAAATATATAATCACCAAAGACCTACGCAATACCAAGGGAAGACTACTCAACATTGTGTCATAACCTACATGGGAAAAGGATCCGAAGAAGAATAGATATATGTATATGTGTGAAAGAACCACATCTTGCACACCTAGAACAAACAAAACATTGTAATCAAGTTTGCTGTGATAAAAAATAAAAATTAAGTTAAAAATACCAACAAGAAGTAATGAGACATAAACTTAAAGGGCTTTTTCCTCGCACATTCCATTCTAATTTACAACCTAGAACACCACTTCCAGTAAGGCTCTGTTGCCCTAGTAACCAGATTTGGTAAAGGAGAAATGCTGCCGCCTTGTGGCCGATTCCCGCAAGAGCAGCTTTTAACCCACAGCTAATGGTCACTTACCATTCACAAGGACTCAGGGCTGTAAAGGACACCTGCCCTCAAAATTGTGCTGCGGTAGGGAATGGATAAAAATTTCAAAACAGGCAAAATTTGCAAGAAGATAGTATGAAGAGGTATGTTTTACTCACTCTCTTTTGAAAGAAAGGAAAATGTATAAAAGCTCAGCCTCAGGAAGTATTAGACTCATGCAATCTAATCTACAAAAAGTTTTCAACTCACACCAGTCGACTGACCATTGGCAAAAAGTCTACAAATAATAAATGCTGAAGAGCTCTTAGAGAACTGTGTACCCTCTAGCTGCTGGTGAGATGTAAGAGGGTTAAACGCTAATAATGACAACAGAAAGGAGCTGCGTTTAAAAGGAAAAATTGAGGTACCATTCAATCCAGCAGGCGCACCAATGGGCCTCTCACCTGAGAAGACCAGAATGAAGAAGACCCGGGCTGCAAAAGCTGCACTGCAGCCTGATTCACAATAGACAAGACAGTGAAGCAACTAAAATGTCCATCAACAGATGAAAGGATAAAGAAGAAGTGGTCCATGTACACAATGAATACTAGCCATGGAAAACAATGAAACACTGCTCTTTGAGGCACCATAGATGATCTTGGAGATAATCACAGAACATGAGGTAAGTCGGAAAGCAAAAGTCCTATATCCTATGATATCACTTATAGGCGTTATCTAATAACTGACACAAATGAACATATTTCCACACAGAAAGTCAATCACAGACTTATTAAAAAAAAACTATGCTTATCTAAAAGGAAAGGTGGGGGGAATGGATAAATGAAGATTAGCGTTACCATATGTATACAAATATATATTATATACATATATCAAAAGACCAACCATATAGCAAGGAAGGATTATGGAACACTCTGTAATAATTTACACGGGAAGAGGATCTCTACCTAAATAGTTATATAGAATATGTAGATGAACCAGAGTGTGTACACCTTGGACGAGCAACATTCTAACCATTACCCCAATTGAAAAAATTAAAACAACGAACTAGGAGTAATGAGACATAAACTTATGAGGGGTTTTCCTGGCACATTCCATCCAAATTTAAAACCTAGGCAAACAACTTCCAGAACGGCTCTGCTGCCCTAGTACCCAGATTTGGGAATGGAGAAATGCTGCATCCTTGTGGCCGTTTTCCACAAGAGCAGCTTTAAACCCCCTGCAAAAGGTCACTAAATATTCACCAATTGCAGGTCTGTAAATGACACCGGCCCTCCAAAAAATACTGAGGTCGAAAATCGACCAAAAAAATCCAGAGTGCAACCTTCCAAAAAGAAAATTTGAAGAGGTATATTATAGTCACACTTTTTTGCTTTTTTCTTTTAACAGAAAAGAAAAAGGCGTGGAAAAATGATGAATTGTAGGAATTTTTACAGACATGTAAACCCAAATTACAAAAACCTATCAGCTCACACCAGTCAGAACGGCCATCAACAAAAATGCTGCAAACAATAAATGCTGACGTGATTGTGGAGAAATGCGTACCCTCGATTCTAAGGGGGATGTGGTAAGAGCCACTAATGAAAGCACAATTGAGGTGCCTTGAAAAGGTAAACGTTGACCTACCATACCAGTCAATCAATCATACCCACTGCTGTGTCTATCACCTGAGAAAATGAAAATCAAAAATCACAGGCTGGCAATCCTGCACTCCAGCAATATTTACCATAGGCAACACTTGGAAGCAACGAAACTGTCCATCAACAGAGGAATGCACCAAGAAGAAGTGGTCCGTGTACACAATGGGATATTAGCCATGGAAAACATTGAAGCACTGCTCTTTGAGGCACCATAGATGAGCCTGGAGATAATCACAAAACATGAAGTAGGTCGGACAGCAAAACACCTATATCCTATATGATCATTTATGGCATTATCTAATAACTGACACAGATGAACATATTTCCGAAGAGAAAGACACTCACAGGCTTAGAAAACAAACTATGCTCATCTGAAAGGAAAGGAGGGGGGAAACTGAGAAATGAAGATTAGTGTTACTATTCATAAACAAATACATATTATATACATGTATCAAAAAGACCGAACATATAGCAAGGGAGGTCGACGGAACACTGTAATATTTTACATGGGAAGAGGATCTGTACATTAATAGACATACATAATGTACAAATGAACCAGATTGTGTACACCAAAGACAAACAATATTCTAAACTTTACCCAGATTAAAAAAATTTTAAAAACCAAGAAGAAGTAATGAGACATAAACTTATGGGGATTTCTCCTGGCAAATTCCATTCTAATTTACAACCTAGGACAATGACTTCCAGAGAGGCTCTGCTGCCCTAGTACCCAGATTGGGGAATGGAGAAATGCTACCTCCTTGTGGCCGTTTCCCACAACAGCAGCTTTGAACCCACTGCAAAAGGTCACTAAATTTTCACCTACTTGCAGTTCTGTAAATGACACCTGCCCTCCAGAAAATTTCTGGGGTCAAAAATCGACCAAAAACTTCACAAGAGGGCAACCTTCGAAGAAGACAATTTCAAGAGCTATATTGTACTCACGGTTTTTTCTTTTAAGAGAAAAGCGAAAGGCGTAGGAATATGACGAATTTTAAAAATTTTAATGACATGCACACCCATATTACAAAAACCTATCAGCTCACAGCAGTCAGAATGGCCATTAGGAAATATGCTGCAAAAAATAAAAGGTGAAGGGAGTGTGGAGAAATGCGTACCTTCGGTTGTAAGGGGGGCATGTAAAGAGCCACTAATGAAAACACAATGTAGGTGCTTCAAAAAGGGAAACATTGAGCTACCAGTCAATCAATCACAACCACTGCTTGGCCTATCACCTGAGAAAATGAGAATCAAAAAGTCACAGGCTGGCAAACCTGTACGCCAGCAAGATTTACCATAGCCAGCACTTGGAAGCAATGAAAATGTCCATCAACCGAGGAATGCACCAAGAAGAAGTGGTCCACGTACACAATGGAATATTACTCTAATAATAAATATAAATTAAATTTAAAAACAAACAAAAGCAAGGAGACATCAACATTTGTGGGTTTATCCGGGCACATTGCACTCTCATTTATAACCGAAGAACACCACTGGCCGGTAGGTCTGTTTCCCTAGTACCAGCAAGGGGAACGTAGAAAGGCTGCCGCTCTCTGGCCGTTACCTGCAAAAGCAGGTTTAAAGCCTGAGCCAATGGTCACTTCATATGAACAAGTACTGCAGGGCTGTAATTGAAACCTGCCCTCAAAATGTCTTGAGGGAGATAATGGCCAAACTATTTCAAATGGTGACACATACTTTAAGAAAACACTTTGAAGAAATAAGCTCTAATCACAGCTGGAAAAGTAAAAGGGACATGTCTTAAAGCTCAATTTCAACGCATTATGAGACACATGCAAATTCAACCACAAAGAGGTATCAGCTCACACAACTCAGAATAACCATCAGCAAAAACTACAGAGAAAAAATCCTGAAGGTGCTGGGAAGAAATACATGCCCTCCACTTTAAGTGGGACGTAACCTGGAAAGAGCCACTAAGGAGAACAGAACAGAGGTGCCTTTAAAAGGTAAACATTGAGCTACCATATGATCCAGCAGACCTATTCCTGGACCTATAAACTAAGAAGACAGAATTGGAAGGACACAGCCACGCAAATCTGCATTGCATACTATTACAATAGCCAAGATATGGAAGTAACCAAAAAGTCCACCGACAGATGGGTGGACAAAGAAGAACTGCTACCTGTATAGATGGAATATGAGCTAGTGAAAAAATGAAACAATGCCATTTGCAGCACCATAGATGAGTCTAGAAGTAATCACGCAACTTGGAGTAAGTGAGAAAGCGAAAGACACATATCCTATCATATCACATATAGGGGTTACCTAAAAAATGATACAAACAAAGATATTTCCACAGACAAACACTATCATAGATTCATTCAAAAAACTTATGGTTCACCAAATGGAAAGGTGTGAGGATTGGATACATTACCATATTGAGGTTAACAGAGAGATACAAACACATGTGAAATATATAATCACCAAAGACCTACGCAATACCAAGGGAAGACTACTCAACATTCTGTCATAACCTACATGGGAAAAGGATCCGAAGAAGAATAGATATATGTATATGTGTGAAAGAACCACATCTTGCACACCTAGAACAAACAAAACATTGTAATCAAGTTTGCTGTGATAAAAAATAAAAATTAAGTTAAAAATACCAACAAGAAGTAATGAGACATAAACTTAAAGGGCTTTTTCCTCGCACATTCCATTCTAATTTACAACCTAGAACACCACTTCCAGTAAGGCTCTGTTGCCCTAGTAACCAGATTTGGTAAAGGAGAAATGCTGCCGCCTTGTGGCCGATTCCCGCAAGAGCAGCTTTTAACCCACAGCTAATGGTCACTTACCATTCACAAGGACTCAGGGCTGTAAAGGACACCTGCCCTCAAAATTGTGCTGCGGTAGGGAATGGATAAAAATTTCAAAACAGGCAAAATTTGCAAGAAGATAGTATGAAGAGGTATGTTTTACACACTCTCTTTTGAAAGAAAGGAAAATGTATAAAAGCTCAGCCTCAGGAAGTATTAGACTCATGCAATCTAATCTACAAAAAGTTTTCAACTCACACCAGTCGACTGACCATTGGCAAAAAGTCTACAAATAATAAATGCTGAAGAGCTCTTAGAGAACTGTGTACCCTCTAGCTGCTGGTGAGATGTAAGAGGGTTAAACGCTAATAATGACAACAGATAGGAGCTGCGTTTAAAAGGAAAAATTGAGGTACCATTCAATCCAGCAGGCGCACCAATGGGCCTCTCACCTGAGAAGACCAGAATGAAGAAGACCCGGGCTGCAAAAGCTGCACTGCAGCCTGATTCACAATAGACAAGACAGTGAAGCAACTAAAATGTCCATCAACAGATGAAAGGATAAAGAAGAAGTGGTCCATGTACACAATGAATACTAGCCATGGAAAACAATGAAACACTGCTCTTTGAGGCACCATAGATGATCTTGGAGATAATCACAGAACATGAGGTAAGTCGGAAAGCAAAAGTCCTATATCCTATGATATCACTTATAGGCGTTATCTAATAACTGACACAAATGAACATATTTCCACACAGAAAGTCAATCACAGACTTATTAAAAAAAAACTATGCTTATCTAAAAGGAAAGGTGGGGGGAATGGATAAATGAAGATTAGCGTTACCATATGTATACAAATATATATTATATACATATATCAAAAGACCAACGATATAGCAAGGAAGGATTATGGAACACTCTGTAATAATTTACACGGGAAGAGGATCTCTACCTAAATAGTTATATAGAATATGTAGATGAACCAGAGTGTGTACACCTTGGACGAGCAACATTCTAACCATTACCCCAATTGAAAAAATTAAAACAACGAACTAGGAGTAATGAGACATAAACTTATGAGGGGTTTTCCTGGCACATTCCATCCAAATTTAAAACCTAGGCAAACAACTTCCAGAACGGCTCTGCTGCCCTAGTACCCAGATTTGGGAATGGAGAAATGCTGCATCCTTGTGGCCGTTTTCCACAAGAGCAGCTTTAAACCCCCTGCAAAAGGTCACTAAATATTCACCAATTGCAGGTCTGTAAATGACACCGGCCCTCCAAAAAATACTGAGGTCGAAAATCGACCAAAAAATTCCAGAGTGCAACCTTCCAAAAAGAAAATTTGAAGAGGTATATTATAGTCACACTTTTTTGCTTTTTTCTTTTAACAGAAAAGAAAAAGGCGTGGAAAAATGATGAATTGTAGGAATTTTTACAGACATGTAAACCCAAATTACAAAAACCTATCAGCTCACACCAGTCAGAACGGCCATCAACAAAAATGCTGCAAACAATAAATGCTGACATGATTGTGGAGAAATGCGTACCCTCGATTCTAAGGGGGATGTGGTAAGAGCCACTAATGAAAGCACAATTGAGGTGCCTTGAAAAGGTAAACGTTGACCTACCATACCAGTCAATCAATCATACCCACTGCTGTGTCTATCACCTGAGAAAATGAAAATCAAAAATCACAGGCTGGCAATCCTGCACTCCAGCAATATTTACCATAGGCAACACTTGGAAGCAACGAAACTGTCCATCAACAGAGGAATGCACCAAGAAGAAGTGGTCCGTGTACACAATGGAATATTAGCCATGGAAAACATTGAAGCACTGCTCTTTGAGGCACCATAGATGAGCCTGGAGATAATCACAAAACATGAAGTAGGTCGGACAGCAAAACACCTATATCCTATATGATCACTTATGGCATTATCTAATAACTGACACAGATGAACATATTTCCGAAGAGAAAGACACTCACAGGCTTAGAAAACAAACTATGCTCATCTGAAAGGAAAGGAGGGGGGAAACTGAGAAATGAAGATTAGTGTTACTATTCATATACAAATACATATTATATACATGTATCAAAAAGACCGAACCTATAGCAAGGGAGGTCGACGGAACACTGTACTATTTTACATGCGAAGAGGATCTGTACATTAATAGACATACATAATGTACAAATGAACCAGATTGTGTACACCAAAGACAAACAATATTCTAAACTTTACCCAGATTAAAAAAATTTTAAAAACCAAGAAGAAGTAATGAGACATAAACTTATGGGGATTTCTCCTGGCAAATTCCATTCTAATTTACAACCTAGGACAATGACTTCCAGAGAGGCTCTGCTGCCCTAGTACCCAGATTGGGGAATGGAGAAATGCTACCTCCTTGTGGCCGTTTCCCACAACAGCAGCTTTGAACCCACTGCAAAAGGTCACTAAATTTTCACCTACTTGCAGTTCTGTAAATGACACCTGCCCTCCAGAAAATTTCTGGGGTCAAAAATCGACCAAAAACTTCACAAGAGGGCAACCTTCAAAGAAGACAATTTCAAGAGCTATATTGTACTCACGGTTTTTTCTTTTAAGAGAAAAGCGAAAGGCGTAGGAATATGACGAATTTTAAAAATTTTAATGACATGCACACCCATATTACAAAAACGTATCAGCTCACAGCAGTCAGAATGGCCATTAGGAAATATGCTGCAAAAAATAAAAGGTGAAGGGAGTGTGGAGAAATGCGTACCTTCGGTTGTAAGGGGGGCATGTAAAGAGCCACTAATGAAAACACAATGTAGGTGCTTCAAAAAGGGAAACATTGAGCTACCAGTCAATCAATCACAACCACTGCTTGGCCTATCACCTGAGAAAATGAGAATCAAAAAGTCACAGGCTGGCAAACCTGTACGCCAGCAAGATTTACCATAGCCAGCACTTGGAAGCAATGAAAATGTCCATCAACCGAGGAATGCACCAAGAAGAAGTGGTCCACGTACACAATGGAATATTACTCTAATAATAAATATAAATTAAATTTAAAAACAAACAAAAGCAAGGAGACATCAACATTTGTGGGTTTATCCGGGCACATTGCACTCTAATTTATAACCGAAGAACACCACTGGCCGGTAGGTCTGTTTCCCTAGTACCAGCAAGGGGAACGTAGAAAGGCTGCCGCTCTCTGGCCGTTACCTGCAAAAGCAGGTTTAAAGCCTGAGCCAATGGTCACTTCATATGAACAAGTACTGCAGGGCTGTAATTGAAACCTGCCCTCAAAATGTCTTGAGGGAGATAATGGCCAAAATATTTCAAATGGTGACACATACTTTAAGAAAACACTTTGAAGAAATAAGCTCTAATCACAGCTGGAAAAGTAAAAGGGACGTGTCTTAAAGCTCAATTTCAACGCATTATGAGACACATGCAAATTCATCCACAAAGAGGTATCAGCTCACACAACTCAGAATAACCATCAGCAAAAACTACAGAGAAAAAATCCTGAAGGTGCTGGGAAGAAATACATGCCCTCCACTTTAAGTGGGACGTAACCTGGAAAGAGCCACTAAGGAGAACAGAACAGAGGTGCCTTTAAAATGTAAACATTGAGCTACCATATGATCCAGCAGACCTATTCCTGGACCTATAAACTAAGAAGACAGAATTGGAAGGACACAGCCACGCAAATCTGCATTGCATATTATTACAATAGCCAAGATATGGAAGTAACCAAAAAGTCCACCGACAGATGGGTGGACAAAGAAGAACTGCTACCTGTATAGATGGAATATGAGCTAGTGAAAAAATGAAACAATGCCATTTGCAGCACCATAGATGAGTCTAGAAGTAATCACGCAACTTGGAGTAAGTGAGAAAGCGAAAGACACATATCCTATCATATCACATATAGGGGTTACCTAAAAAATGATACAAACAAAGATATTTCCACAGACAAACACTATCATAGATTCATTCAAAAAACTTATGGTTCACCAAATGGAAAGGTGTGAGGATTGGATACATTACCATATTGAGGTTAACAGAGAGATACAAACACATGTGAAATATATAATCACCAAAGACCTACGCAATACCAAGGGAAGACTACTCAACATTGTGTCATAACCTACATGGGAAAAGGATCCGAAGAAGAATAGATATATGTATATGTGTGAAAGAACCACATCTTGCACACCTAGAACAAACAAAACATTGTAATCAAGTTTGCTGTGATAAAAAATAAAAATTAAGTTAAAAATACCAACAAGAAGTAATGAGACATAAACTTAAAGGGCTTTTTCCTCGCACATTCCATTCTAATTTACAACCTAGAACACCACTTCCAGTAAGGCTCTGTTGCCCTAGTAACCAGATTTGGTAAAGGAGAAATGCTGCCGCCTTGTGGCCGATTCCCGCAAGAGCAGCTTTTAACCCACAGCTAATGGTCACTTACCATTCACAAGGACTCAGGGCTGTAAAGGACACCTGCCCTCAAAATTGTGCTGCGGTAGGGAATGGATAAAAATTTCAAAACAGGCAAAATTTGCAAGAAGATAGTATGAAGAGGTATGTTTTACTCACTCTCTTTTGAAAGAAAGGAAAATGTATAAAAGCTCAGCCTCAGGAAGTATTAGACTCATGCAATCTAATCTACAAAAAGTTTTCAACTCACACCAGTCGACTGACCATTGGCAAAAAGTCTACAAATAATAAATGCTGAAGAGCTCTTAGAGAACTGTGTACCCTCTAGCTGCTGGTGAGATGTAAGAGGGTTAAACGCTAATAATGACAACAGAAAGGAGCTGCGTTTAAAAGGAAAAATTGAGGTACCATTCAATCCAGCAGGCGCACCAATGGGCCTCTCACCTGAGAAGACCAGAATGAAGAAGACCCGGGCTGCAAAAGCTGCACTGCAGCCTGATTCACAATAGACAAGACAGTGAAGCAACTAAAATGTCCATCAACAGATGAAAGGATAAAGAAGAAGTGGTCCATGTACACAATGAATACTAGCCATGGAAAACAATGAAACACTGCTCTTTGAGGCACCATAGATGATCTTGGAGATAATCACAGAACATGAGGTAAGTCGGAAAGCAAAAGTCCTATATCCTATGATATCACTTATAGGCGTTATCTAATAACTGACACAAATGAACATATTTCCACACAGAAAGTCAATCACAGACTTATTAAAAAAAAACTATGCTTATCTAAAAGGAAAGGTGGGGGGAATGGATAAATGAAGATTAGCGTTACCATATGTATACAAATATATATTATATACATATATCAAAAGACCAACCATATAGCAAGGAAGGATTATGGAACACTCTGTAATAATTTACACGGGAAGAGGATCTCTACCTAAATAGTTATATAGAATATGTAGATGAACCAGAGTGTGTACACCTTGGACGAGCAACATTCTAACCATTACCCCAATTGAAAAAATTAAAACAACGAACTAGGAGTAATGAGACATAAACTTATGAGGGGTTTTCCTGGCACATTCCATCCAAATTTAAAACCTAGGCAAACAACTTCCAGAACGGCTCTGCTGCCCTAGTACCCAGATTTGGGAATGGAGAAATGCTGCATCCTTGTGGCCGTTTTCCACAAGAGCAGCTTTAAACCCCCTGCAAAAGGTCACTAAATATTCACCAATTGCAGGTCTGTAAATGACACCGGCCCTCCAAAAAATACTGAGGTCGAAAATCGACCAAAAAAATCCAGAGTGCAACCTTCCAAAAAGAAAATTTGAAGAGGTATATTATAGTCACACTTTTTTGCTTTTTTCTTTTAACAGAAAAGAAAAAGGCGTGGAAAAATGATGAATTGTAGGAATTTTTACAGACATGTAAACCCAAATTACAAAAACCTATCAGCTCACACCAGTCAGAACGGCCATCAACAAAAATGCTGCAAACAATAAATGCTGACGTGATTGTGGAGAAATGCGTACCCTCGATTCTAAGGGGGATGTGGTAAGAGCCACTAATGAAAGCACAATTGAGGTGCCTTGAAAAGGTAAACGTTGACCTACCATACCAGTCAATCAATCATACCCACTGCTGTGTCTATCACCTGAGAAAATGAAAATCAAAAATCACAGGCTGGCAATCCTGCACTCCAGCAATATTTACCATAGGCAACACTTGGAAGCAACGAAACTGTCCATCAACAGAGGAATGCACCAAGAAGAAGTGGTCCGTGTACACAATGGGATATTAGCCATGGAAAACATTGAAGCACTGCTCTTTGAGGCACCATAGATGAGCCTGGAGATAATCACAAAACATGAAGTAGGTCGGACAGCAAAACACCTATATCCTATATGATCATTTATGGCATTATCTAATAACTGACACAGATGAACATATTTCCGAAGAGAAAGACACTCACAGGCTTAGAAAACAAACTATGCTCATCTGAAAGGAAAGGAGGGGGGAAACTGAGAAATGAAGATTAGTGTTACTATTCATAAACAAATACATATTATATACATGTATCAAAAAGACCGAACATATAGCAAGGGAGGTCGACGGAACACTGTAATATTTTACATGGGAAGAGGATCTGTACATTAATAGACATACATAATGTACAAATGAACCAGATTGTGTACACCAAAGACAAACAATATTCTAAACTTTACCCAGATTAAAAAAATTTTAAAAACCAAGAAGAAGTAATGAGACATAAACTTATGGGGATTTCTCCTGGCAAATTCCATTCTAATTTACAACCTAGGACAATGACTTCCAGAGAGGCTCTGCTGCCCTAGTACCCAGATTGGGGAATGGAGAAATGCTACCTCCTTGTGGCCGTTTCCCACAACAGCAGCTTTGAACCCACTGCAAAAGGTCACTAAATTTTCACCTACTTGCAGTTCTGTAAATGACACCTGCCCTCCAGAAAATTTCTGGGGTCAAAAATCGACCAAAAACTTCACAAGAGGGCAACCTTCGAAGAAGACAATTTCAAGAGCTATATTGTACTCACGGTTTTTTCTTTTAAGAGAAAAGCGAAAGGCGTAGGAATATGACGAATTTTAAAAATTTTAATGACATGCACACCCATATTACAAAAACCTATCAGCTCACAGCAGTCAGAATGGCCATTAGGAAATATGCTGCAAAAAATAAAAGGTGAAGGGAGTGTGGAGAAATGCGTACCTTCGGTTGTAAGGGGGGCATGTAAAGAGCCACTAATGAAAACACAATGTAGGTGCTTCAAAAAGGGAAACATTGAGCTACCAGTCAATCAATCACAACCACTGCTTGGCCTATCACCTGAGAAAATGAGAATCAAAAAGTCACAGGCTGGCAAACCTGTACGCCAGCAAGATTTACCATAGCCAGCACTTGGAAGCAATGAAAATGTCCATCAACCGAGGAATGCACCAAGAAGAAGTGGTCCACGTACACAATGGAATATTACTCTAA
The DNA here is from genome assembly GCF_965194825.1 of Balaenoptera physalus. NCBI lineage: Eukaryota > Metazoa > Chordata > Mammalia > Artiodactyla > Balaenopteridae > Balaenoptera > Balaenoptera physalus. The sequence continues at coordinate 39,385,818 of NC_138887.1, read as the reverse complement.
TAATAAATATAAATTAAATTTAAAAACAAACAAAAGCAAGGAGACATCAACATTTGTGGGTTTATCCGGGCACATTGCACTCTCATTTATAACCGAAGAACACCACTGGCCGGTAGGTCTGTTTCCCTAGTACCAGCAAGGGGAACGTAGAAAGGCTGCCGCTCTCTGGCCGTTACCTGCAAAAGCAGGTTTAAAGCCTGAGCCAATGGTCACTTCATATGAACAAGTACTGCAGGGCTGTAATTGAAACCTGCCCTCAAAATGTCTTGAGGGAGATAATGGCCAAACTATTTCAAATGGTGACACATACTTTAAGAAAACACTTTGAAGAAATAAGCTCTAATCACAGCTGGAAAAGTAAAAGGGACATGTCTTAAAGCTCAATTTCAACGCATTATGAGACACATGCAAATTCAACCACAAAGAGGTATCAGCTCACACAACTCAGAATAACCATCAGCAAAAACTACAGAGAAAAAATCCTGAAGGTGCTGGGAAGAAATACATGCCCTCCACTTTAAGTGGGACGTAACCTGGAAAGAGCCACTAAGGAGAACAGAACAGAGGTGCCTTTAAAAGGTAAACATTGAGCTACCATATGATCCAGCAGACCTATTCCTGGACCTATAAACTAAGAAGACAGAATTGGAAGGACACAGCCACGCAAATCTGCATTGCATACTATTACAATAGCCAAGATATGGAAGTAACCAAAAAGTCCACCGACAGATGGGTGGACAAAGAAGAACTGCTACCTGTATAGATGGAATATGAGCTAGTGAAAAAATGAAACAATGCCATTTGCAGCACCATAGATGAGTCTAGAAGTAATCACGCAACTTGGAGTAAGTGAGAAAGCGAAAGACACATATCCTATCATATCACATATAGGGGTTACCTAAAAAATGATACAAACAAAGATATTTCCACAGACAAACACTATCATAGATTCATTCAAAAAACTTATGGTTCACCAAATGGAAAGGTGTGAGGATTGGATACATTACCATATTGAGGTTAACAGAGAGATACAAACACATGTGAAATATATAATCACCAAAGACCTACGCAATACCAAGGGAAGACTACTCAACATTCTGTCATAACCTACATGGGAAAAGGATCCGAAGAAGAATAGATATATGTATATGTGTGAAAGAACCACATCTTGCACACCTAGAACAAACAAAACATTGTAATCAAGTTTGCTGTGATAAAAAATAAAAATTAAGTTAAAAATACCAACAAGAAGTAATGAGACATAAACTTAAAGGGCTTTTTCCTCGCACATTCCATTCTAATTTACAACCTAGAACACCACTTCCAGTAAGGCTCTGTTGCCCTAGTAACCAGATTTGGTAAAGGAGAAATGCTGCCGCCTTGTGGCCGATTCCCGCAAGAGCACCTTTTAACCCACAGCTAATGGTCACTTACCATTCACAAGGACTCAGGGCTGTAAAGGACACCTGCCCTCAAAATTGTGCTGCGGTAGGGAATGGATAAAAATTTCAAAACAGGCAAAATTTGCAAGAAGATAGTATGAAGAGGTATGTTTTACACACTCTCTTTTGAAAGAAAGGAAAATGTATAAAAGCTCAGCCTCAGGAAGTATTAGACTCATGCAATCTAATCTACAAAAAGTTTTCAACTCACACCAGTCGACTGACCATTGGCAAAAAGTCTACAAATAATAAATGCTGAAGAGCTCTTAGAGAACTGTGTACCCTCTAGCTGCTGGTGAGATGTAAGAGGGTTAAACGCTAATAATGACAACAGAAAGGAGCTGCGTTTAAAAGGAAAAATTGAGGTACCATTCAATCCAGCAGGCGCACCAATGGGCCTCTCACCTGAGAAGACCAGAATGAAGAAGACCCGGGCTGCAAAAGCTGCACTGCAGCCTGATTCACAATAGACAAGACAGTGAAGCAACTAAAATGTCCATCAACAGATGAAAGGATAAAGAAGAAGTGGTCCATGTACACAATGAATACTAGCCATGGAAAACAATGAAACACTGCTCTTTGAGGCACCATAGATGATCTTGGAGATAATCACAGAACATGAGGTAAGTCGGAAAGCAAAAGTCCTATATCCTATGATATCACTTATAGGCGTTATCTAATAACTGACACAAATGAACATATTTCCACACAGAAAGTCAATCACAGACTTATTAAAAAAAAACTATGCTTATCTAAAAGGAAAGGTGGGGGGAATGGATAAATGAAGATTAGCGTTACCATATGTATACAAATATATATTATATACATATATCAAAAGACCAACGATATAGCAAGGAAGGATTATGGAACACTCTGTAATAATTTACACGGGAAGAGGATCTCTACCTAAATAGTTATATAGAATATGTAGATGAACCAGAGTGTGTACACCTTGGACGAGCAACATTCTAACCATTACCCCAATTGAAAAAATTAAAACAACGAACTAGGAGTAATGAGACATAAACTTATGAGGGGTTTTCCTGGCACATTCCATCCAAATTTAAAACCTAGGCAAACAACTTCCAGAACGGCTCTGCTGCCCTAGTACCCAGATTTGGGAATGGAGAAATGCTGCATCCTTGTGGCCGTTTTCCACAAGAGCAGCTTTAAACCCCCTGCAAAAGGTCACTAAATATTCACCAATTGCAGGTCTGTAAATGACACCGGCCCTCCAAAAAATACTGAGGTCGAAAATCGACCAAAAAATTCCAGAGTGCAACCTTCCAAAAAGAAAATTTGAAGAGGTATATTATAGTCACACTTTTTTGCTTTTTTCTTTTAACAGAAAAGAAAAAGGCGTGGAAAAATGATGAATTGTAGGAATTTTTACAGACATGTAAACCCAAATTACAAAAACCTATCAGCTCACACCAGTCAGAACGGCCATCAACAAAAATGCTGCAAACAATAAATGCTGACATGATTGTGGAGAAATGCGTACCCTCGATTCTAAGGGGGATGTGGTAAGAGCCACTAATGAAAGCACAATTGAGGTGCCTTGAAAAGGTAAACGTTGACCTACCATACCAGTCAATCAATCATACCCACTGCTGTGTCTATCACCTGAGAAAATGAAAATCAAAAATCACAGGCTGGCAATCCTGCACTCCAGCAATATTTACCATAGGCAACACTTGGAAGCAACGAAACTGTCCATCAACAGAGGAATGCACCAAGAAGAAGTGGTCCGTGTACACAATGGAATATTAGCCATGGAAAACATTGAAGCACTGCTCTTTGAGGCACCATAGATGAGCCTGGAGATAATCACAAAACATGAAGTAGGTCGGACAGCAAAACACCTATATCCTATATGATCACTTATGGCATTATCTAATAACTGACACAGATGAACATATTTCCGAAGAGAAAGACACTCACAGGCTTAGAAAACAAACTATGCTCATCTGAAAGGAAAGGAGGGGGGAAACTGAGAAATGAAGATTAGTGTTACTATTCATATACAAATACATATTATATACATGTATCAAAAAGACCGAACCTATAGCAAGGGAGGTCGACGGAACACTGTACTATTTTACATGCGAAGAGGATCTGTACATTAATAGACATACATAATGTACAAATGAACCAGATTGTGTACACCAAAGACAAACAATATTCTAAACTTTACCCAGATTAAAAAAATTTTAAAAACCAAGAAGAAGTAATGAGACATAAACTTATGGGGATTTCTCCTGGCAAATTCCATTCTAATTTACAACCTAGGACAATGACTTCCAGAGAGGCTCTGCTGCCCTAGTACCCAGATTGGGGAATGGAGAAATGCTACCTCCTTGTGGCCGTTTCCCACAACAGCAGCTTTGAACCCACTGCAAAAGGTCACTAAATTTTCACCTACTTGCAGTTCTGTAAATGACACCTGCCCTCCAGAAAATTTCTGGGGTCAAAAATCGACCAAAAACTTCACAAGAGGGCAACCTTCAAAGAAGACAATTTCAAGAGCTATATTGTACTCACGGTTTTTTCTTTTAAGAGAAAAGCGAAAGGCGTAGGAATATGACGAATTTTAAAAATTTTAATGACATGCACACCCATATTACAAAAACGTATCAGCTCACAGCAGTCAGAATGGCCATTAGGAAATATGCTGCAAAAAATAAAAGGTGAAGGGAGTGTGGAGAAATGCGTACCTTCGGTTGTAAGGGGGGCATGTAAAGAGCCACTAATGAAAACACAATGTAGGTGCTTCAAAAAGGGAAACATTGAGCTACCAGTCAATCAATCACAACCACTGCTTGGCCTATCACCTGAGAAAATGAGAATCAAAAAGTCACAGGCTGGCAAACCTGTACGCCAGCAAGATTTACCATAGCCAGCACTTGGAAGCAATGAAAATGTCCATCAACCGAGGAATGCACCAAGAAGAAGTGGTCCACGTACACAATGGAATATTACTCTAATAATAAATATAAATTAAATTTAAAAACAAACAAAAGCAAGGAGACATCAACATTTGTGGGTTTATCCGGGCACATTGCACTCTAATTTATAACCGAAGAACACCACTGGCCGGTAGGTCTGTTTCCCTAGTACCAGCAAGGGGAACGTAGAAAGGCTGCCGCTCTCTGGCCGTTACCTGCAAAAGCAGGTTTAAAGCCTGAGCCAATGGTCACTTCATATGAACAAGTACTGCAGGGCTGTAATTGAAACCTGCCCTCAAAATGTCTTGAGGGAGATAATGGCCAAAATATTTCAAATGGTGACACATACTTTAAGAAAACACTTTGAAGAAATAAGCTCTAATCACAGCTGGAAAAGTAAAAGGGACGTGTCTTAAAGCTCAATTTCAACGCATTATGAGACACATGCAAATTCATCCACAAAGAGGTATCAGCTCACACAACTCAGAATAACCATCAGCAAAAACTACAGAGAAAAAATCCTGAAGGTGCTGGGAAGAAATACATGCCCTCCACTTTAAGTGGGACGTAACCTGGAAAGAGCCACTAAGGAGAACAGAACAGAGGTGCCTTTAAAATGTAAACATTGAGCTACCATATGATCCAGCAGACCTATTCCTGGACCTATAAACTAAGAAGACAGAATTGGAAGGACACAGCCACGCAAATCTGCATTGCATATTATTACAATAGCCAAGATATGGAAGTAACCAAAAAGTCCACCGACAGATGGGTGGACAAAGAAGAACTGCTACCTGTATAGATGGAATATGAGCTAGTGAAAAAATGAAACAATGCCATTTGCAGCACCATAGATGAGTCTAGAAGTAATCACGCAACTTGGAGTAAGTGAGAAAGCGAAAGACACATATCCTATCATATCACATATAGGGGTTACCTAAAAAATGATACAAACAAAGATATTTCCACAGACAAACACTATCATACATTCATTCAAAAAACTTATGGTTCACCAAATGGAAAGGTGTGAGGATTGGATACATTACCATATTGAGGTTAACAGAGAGATACAAACACATGTGAAATATATAATCACCAAAGACCTACGCAATACCAAGGGAAGACTACTCAACATTCTGTCATAACCTACATGGGAAAAGGATCCGAAGAAGAATAGATATATGTATATGTGTGAAAGAACCACATCTTGCACACCTAGAACAAACAAAACATTGTAATCAAGTTTGCTGTGATAAAAAATAAAAATTAAGTTAAAAATACCAACAAGAAGTAATGAGACATAAACTTAAAGGGCTTTTTCCTCGCACATTCCATTCTAATTTACAACCTAGAACACCACTTCCAGTAAGGCTCTGTTGCCCTAGTAACCAGATTTGGTAAAGGAGAAATGCTGCCGCCTTGTGGCCGATTCCCGCAAGAGCAGCTTTTAACCCACAGCTAATGGTCACTTACCATTCACAAGGACTCAGGGCTGTAAAGGACACCTGCCCTCAAAATTGTGCTGCGGTAGGGAATGGATAAAAATTTCAAAACAGGCAAAATTTGCAAGAAGATAGTATGAAGAGGTATGTTTTACACACTCTCTTTTGAAAGAAAGGAAAATGTATAAAAGCTCAGCCTCAGGAAGTATTAGACTCATGCAATCTAATCTACAAAAAGTTTTCAACTCACACCAGTCGACTGACCATTGGCAAAAAGTCTACAAATAATAAATGCTGAAGAGCTCTTAGAGAACTGTGTACCCTCTAGCTGCTGGTGAGATGTAAGAGGGTTAAACGCTAATAATGACAACAGAAAGGAGCTGCGTTTAAAAGGAAAAATTGAGGTACCATTCAATCCAGCAGGCGCACCAATGGGCCTCTCACCTGAGAAGACCAGAATGAAGAAGACCCGGGCTGCAAAAGCTGCACTGCAGCCTGATTCACAATAGACAAGACAGTGAAGCAACTAAAATGTCCATCAACAGATGAAAGGATAAAGAAGAAGTGGTCCATGTACACAATGAATACTAGCCATGGAAAACAATGAAACACTGCTCTTTGAGGCACCATAGATGATCTTGGAGATAATCACAGAACATGAGGTAAGTCGGAAAGCAAAAGTCCTATATCCTATGATATCACTTATAGGCGTTATCTAATAACTGACACAAATGAACATATTTCCACACAGAAAGTCAATCACAGACTTATTAAAAAAAAACTATGCTTATCTAAAAGGAAAGGTGGGGGGAATGGATAAATGAAGATTAGCGTTACCATATGTATACAAATATATATTATATACATATATCAAAAGACCAACGATATAGCAAGGAAGGATTATGGAACACTCTGTAATAATTTACACGGGAAGAGGATCTCTACCTAAATAGTTATATAGAATATGTAGATGAACCAGAGTGTGTACACCTTGGACGAGCAACATTCTAACCATTACCCCAATTGAAAAAATTAAAACAACGAACTAGGAGTAATGAGACATAAACTTATGAGGGGTTTTCCTGGCACATTCCATCCAAATTTAAAACCTAGGCAAACAACTTCCAGAACGGCTCTGCTGCCCTAGTACCCAGATTTGGGAATGGAGAAATGCTGCATCCTTGTGGCCGTTTTCCACAAGAGCAGCTTTAAACCCCCTGCAAAAGGTCACTAAATATTCACCAATTGCAGGTCTGTAAATGACACCGGCCCTCCAAAAAATACTGAGGTCGAAAATCGACCAAAAAATTCCAGAGTGCAACCTTCCAAAAAGAAAATTTGAAGAGGTATATTATAGTCACACTTTTTTGCTTTTTTCTTTTAACAGAAAAGAAAAAGGCGTGGAAAAATGATGAATTGTAGGAATTTTTACAGACATGTAAACCCAAATTACAAAAACCTATCAGCTCACACCAGTCAGAACGGCCATCAACAAAAATGCTGCAAACAATAAATGCTGACATGATTGTGGAGAAATGCGTACCCTCGATTCTAAGGGGGATGTGGTAAGAGCCACTAATGAAAGCACAATTGAGGTGCCTTGAAAAGGTAAACGTTGACCTACCATACCAGTCAATCAATCATACCCACTGCTGTGTCTATCACCTGAGAAAATGAAAATCAAAAATCACAGGCTGGCAATCCTGCACTCCAGCAATATTTACCATAGGCAACACTTGGAAGCAACGAAACTGTCCATCAACAGAGGAATGCACCAAGAAGAAGTGGTCCGTGTACACAATGGAATATTAGCCATGGAAAACATTGAAGCACTGCTCTTTGAGGCACCATAGATGAGCCTGGAGATAATCACAAAACATGAAGTAGGTCGGACAGCAAAACACCTATATCCTATATGATCACTTATGGCATTATCTAATAACTGACACAGATGAACATATTTCCGAAGAGAAAGACACTCACAGGCTTAGAAAACAAACTATGCTCATCTGAAAGGAAAGGAGGGGGGAAACTGAGAAATGAAGATTAGTGTTACTATTCATATACAAATACATATTATATACATGTATCAAAAAGACCGAACCTATAGCAAGGGAGGTCGACGGAACACTGTACTATTTTACATGCGAAGAGGATCTGTACATTAATAGACATACATAATGTACAAATGAACCAGATTGTGTACACCAAAGACAAACAATATTCTAAACTTTACCCAGATTAAAAAAATTTTAAAAACCAAGAAGAAGTAATGAGACATAAACTTATGGGGATTTCTCCTGGCAAATTCCATTCTAATTTACAACCTAGGACAATGACTTCCAGAGAGGCTCTGCTGCCCTAGTACCCAGATTGGGGAATGGAGAAATGCTACCTCCTTGTGGCCGTTTCCCACAACAGCAGCTTTGAACCCACTGCAAAAGGTCACTAAATTTTCACCTACTTGCAGTTCTGTAAATGACACCTGCCCTCCAGAAAATTTCTGGGGTCAAAAATCGACCAAAAACTTCACAAGAGGGCAACCTTCAAAGAAGACAATTTCAAGAGCTATATTGTACTCACGGTTTTTTCTTTTAAGAGAAAAGCGAAAGGCGTAGGAATATGACGAATTTTAAAAATTTTAATGACATGCACACCCATATTACAAAAACGTATCAGCTCACAGCAGTCAGAATGGCCATTAGGAAATATGCTGCAAAAAATAAAAGGTGAAGGGAGTGTGGAGAAATGCGTACCTTCGGTTGTAAGGGGGGCATGTAAAGAGCCACTAATGAAAACACAATGTAGGTGCTTCAAAAAGGGAAACATTGAGCTACCAGTCAATCAATCACAACCACTGCTTGGCCTATCACCTGAGAAAATGAGAATCAAAAAGTCACAGGCTGGCAAACCTGTACGCCAGCAAGATTTACCATAGCCAGCACTTGGAAGCAATGAAAATGTCCATCAACCGAGGAATGCACCAAGAAGAAGTGGTCCACGTACACAATGGAATATTACTCTAATAATAAATATAAATTAAATTTAAAAACAAACAAAAGCAAGGAGACATCAACATTTGTGGGTTTATCCGGGCACATTGCACTCTAATTTATAACCGAAGAACACCACTGGCCGGTAGGTCTGTTTCCCTAGTACCAGCAAGGGGAACGTAGAAAGGCTGCCGCTCTCTGGCCGTTACCTGCAAAAGCAGGTTTAAAGCCTGAGCCAATGGTCACTTCATATGAACAAGTACTGCAGGGCTGTAATTGAAACCTGCCCTCAAAATGTCTTGAGGGAGATAATGGCCAAAATATTTCAAATGGTGACACATACTTTAAGAAAACACTTTGAAGAAATAAGCTCTAATCACAGCTGGAAAAGTAAAAGGGACGTGTCTTAAAGCTCAATTTCAACGCATTATGAGACACATGCAAATTCATCCACAAAGAGGTATCAGCTCACACAACTCAGAATAACCATCAGCAAAAACTACAGAGAAAAAATCCTGAAGGTGCTGGGAAGAAATACATGCCCTCCACTTTAAGTGGGACGTAACCTGGAAAGAGCCACTAAGGAGAACAGAACAGAGGTGCCTTTAAAATGTAAACATTGAGCTACCATATGATCCAGCAGACCTATTCCTGGACCTATAAACTAAGAAGACAGAATTGGAAGGACACAGCCACGCAAATCTGCATTGCATATTATTACAATAGCCAAGATATGGAAGTAACCAAAAAGTCCACCGACAGATGGGTGGACAAAGAAGAACTGCTACCTGTATAGATGGAATATGAGCTAGTGAAAAAATGAAACAATGCCATTTGCAGCACCATAGATGAGTCTAGAAGTAATCACGCAACTTGGAGTAAGTGAGAAAGCGAAAGACACATATCCTATCATATCACATATAGGGGTTACCTAAAAAATGATACAAACAAAGATATTTCCACAGACAAACACTATCATACATTCATTCAAAAAACTTATGGTTCACCAAATGGAAAGGTGTGAGGATTGGATACATTACCATATTGAGGTTAACAGAGAGATACAAACACATGTGAAATATATAATCACCAAAGACCTACGCAATACCAAGGGAAGACTACTCAACATTGTGTCATAACCTACATGGGAAAAGGATCCGAAGAAGAATAGATATATGTATATGTGTGAAAGAACCACATCTTGCACTCCTAGAACAAACAAAACATTGTAATCAAGTTTGCTGTGATAAAAAATAAAAATTAAGTTAAAAATACCAACAAGAAGTAATGAGACATAAACTTAAAGGGCTTTTTCCTCGCACATTCCATTCTAATTTACAACCTAGAACACCACTTCCAGTAAGGCTCTGTTGCCCTAGTAACCAGATTTGGTAAAGGAGAAATGCTGCCGCCTTGTGGCCGATTCCCGCAAGAGCAGCTTTTAACCCACAGCTAATGGTCACTTACCATTCACAAGGACTCAGGGCTGTAAAGGACACCTGCCCTCAAAATTGTGCTGCGGTAGGGAATGGATAAAAATTTCAAAACAGGCAAAATTTGCAAGAAGATAGTATGAAGAGGTATGTTTTACTCACTCTCTTTTGAAAGAAAGGAAAATGTATAAAAGCTCAGCCTCAGGAAGTATTAGACTCATGCAATCTAATCTACAAAAAGTTTTCAACTCACACCAGTCGACTGACCATTGGCAAAAAGTCTACAAATAATAAATGCTGAAGAGCTCTTAGAGAACTGTGTACCCTCTAGCTGCTGGTGAGATGTAAGAGGGTTAAACGCTAATAATGACAACAGAAAGGAGCTGCGTTTAAAAGGAAAAATTGAGGTACCATTCAATCCAGCAGGCGCACCAATGGGCCTCTCACCTGAGAAGACCAGAATGAAGAAGACCCGGGCTGCAAAAGCTGCACTGCAGCCTGATTCACAATAGACAAGACAGTGAAGCAACTAAAATGTCCATCAACAGATGAAAGGATAAAGAAGAAGTGGTCCATGTACACAATGAATACTAGCCATGGAAAACAATGAAACACTGCTCTTTGAGGCACCATAGATGATCTTGGAGATAATCACAGAACATGAGGTAAGTCGGAAAGCAAAAGTCCTATATCCTACGATATCACTTATAGGCGTTATCTAATAACTGACACAAATGAACATATTTCCACACAGAAAGTCAATCACAGACTTATTAAAAAAAACTATGCTTATCTAAAAGGAAAGGTGGGGGGAATGGATAAATGAAGATTAGCGTTACCATATGTATACAAATATATATTATATACATATATCAAAAGACCAACGATATAGCAAGGAAGGATTATGGAACACTCTGTAATAATTTACACGGGAAGAGGATCTCTACCTAAATAGTTATATAGAATATGTAGATGAACCAGAGTGTGTACACCTTGGACGAGCAACATTCTCACCATTACCCCAATTGAAAAAATTAAAACAACGAACTAGGAGTAATGAGACATAAACTTATGAGGGGTTTTCCTGGCACATTCCATCCAAATTTAAAACCTAGGCAAACAACTTCCAGAACGGCTCTGCTGCCCTAGTACCCAGATTTGGGAATGGAGAAATGCTGCATCCTTGTGGCCGTTTTCCACAAGAGCAGCTTTAAACCCACTGCAAAAGGTCACTAAATATTCACCAATTGCAGGTCTGTAAATGACACCGGCCCTCCAAAAAATACTGAGGTCGAAAATCGACCAAAAAATTCCAGAGTGCAACCTTCCAAAAAGAAAATTTGAAGAGGTATATTATAGTCACACTTTTTTGCTTTTTTCTTTTAACAGAAAAGAAAAAGGCGTGGAAAAATGATGAATTGTAGGAATTTTTACAGACATGTAAACCCAAATTACAAAAACCTATCAGCTCACACCAGTCAGAACGGCCATCAACAAAAATGCTGCAAACAATAAATGCTGACGTGATTGTGGAGAAATGCGTACCCTCGATTCTAAGGGGGATGTGGTAAGAGCCACTAATGAAAGCACAATTGAGGTGCCTTGAAAAGGTAAACGTTGACCTACCATACCAGTCAATCAATCATACCCACTGCTGTGTCTATCACCTGAGAAAATGAAAATCAAAAATCACAGGCTGGCAATCCTGCACTCCAGCAATATTTACCATAGGCAACACTTGGAAGCAACGAAACTGTCCATCAACAGAGGAATGCACCAAGAAGAAGTGGTCCGTGTACACAATGGAATATTAGCCATGGAAAACATTGAAGCACTGCTCTTTGAGGCACCATAGATGAGCCTGGAGATAATCACAAAACATGAAGTAGGTCGGACAGCAAAACACCTATATCCTATATGATCACTTATGGCATTATCTAATAACTGACACAGATGAACATATTTCCGAAGAGAAAGACACTCACAGGCTTAGAAAACAAACTATGCTCATCTGAAAGGAAAGGAGGGGGGAAACTGAGAAATGAAGATTAGTGTTACTATTCATATACAAATACATATTATATACATGTATCAAAAAGACCGAACATATAGCAAGGGAGGTCGACGGAACACTGTACTATTTTACATGCGAAGAGGATCTGTACATTAATAGACATACATAATGTACAAATGAACCAGATTGTGTACACCAAAGACAAACAATATTCTAAACTTTACCCAGATTAAAAAAATTTTAAAAACCAAGAAGAAGTAATGAGACATAAACTTATGGGGATTTCTCCTGGCAAATTCCATTCTAATTTACAACCTAGGACAATGACTTCCAGAGAGGCTCTGCTGCCCTAGTACCCAGATTGGGGAATGGAGAAATGCTACCTCCTTGTGGCCGTTTCCCACAACAGCAGCTTTGAACCCACTGCAAAAGGTCACTAAATTTTCACCTACTTGCAGTTCTGTAAATGACACCTGCCCTCCAGAAAATTTCTGGGGTCAAAAATCGACCAAAAACTTCACAAGAGGGCAACCTTCAAAGAAGACAATTTCAAGAGCTATATTGTACTCACGGTTTTTTCTTTTAAGAGAAAAGCGAAAGGCGTAGGAATATGACGAATTTTAAAAATTTTAATGACATGCACACCCATATTACAAAAACCTATCAGCTCACAGCAGTCAGAATGGCCATTAGGAAATATGCTGCAAAAAATAAAAGGTGAAGGGAGTGTGGAGAAATGCGTACCTTCGGTTGTAAGGGGGGCATGTAAAGAGCCACTAATGAAAACACAATGTAGGTGCTTCAAAAAGGGAAACATTGAGCTACCAGTCAATCAATCACAACCACTGCTTGGCCTATCACCTGAGAAAATGAGAATCAAAAAGTCACAGGCTGGCAAACCTGTACGCCAGCAAGATTTACCATAGCCAGCACTTGGAAGCAATGAAAATGTCCATCAACCGAGGAATGCACCAAGAAGAAGTGGTCCACGTACACAATGGAATATTACTCTAATAATAAATATAAATCAAATTTAAAAACAAACAAAAGCAAGGAGACATCAACATTTGTGGGTTTATCCGGGCACATGGCACTCTCATTTATAACCGAAGAACACCACTGGCCGGTAGGTCTGTTTCCCTAGTACCAGCAAGGGGAACGTAGAAAGGCTGCCGCTCTCTGGCCGTTACCTGCAAAAGCAGGTTTAAAGCCTGAGCCAATGGTCACTTCATATGAACAAGTACTGCAGGGCTGTAAATGAAACCTGCCCTCAAAATGTCTTGAGGGAGATAATGGCCAAAATATTTCAAATGGTGACACATACTTTAAGAAAACACTTTGAAGAAATAAGCTCTAATCACAGCTGGAAAAGTAAAAGGGACATGTCTTAAAGCTCAATTTCAACGCATTATGAGACACATGCAAATTCAACCACAAAGAGGTATCAGCTCACACAACTCAGAATAACCATCAGCAAAAACTACAGAGAAAAAATCCTGAAGGTGCTGGGAAGAAATACATGCCCTCCACTTTAAGTGGGACGTAACCTGGAAAGAGCCACTAAGGAGAACAGAACAGAGGGGCCTTTAAAAGGTAAACATTGAGCTACCATATGATCCAGCAGACCTATTCCTGGACCTATAAACTAAGAAGACAGAATTGGAAGGACACAGCCACGCAAATCTGCATTGCATACTATTACAATAGCCAAGATATGGAAGTAACCAAAAAGTCCACCGACAGATGGGTGGACAAAGAAGAACTGCTACCTGTATAGATGGAATATGAGCTAGTGAAAAAATGAAACAATGCCATTTGCAGCACCATAGATGAGTCTAGAAGTAATCACGCAACTTGGAGTAAGTGAGAAAGCGAAAGACACATATCCTATCATATCACATATAGGGGTTACCTAAAAAATGATACAAACAAAGATATTTCCACAGACAAACACTATCATAGATTCATTCAAAAAACTTATGGTTCACCAAATGGAAAAGTGTGAGGATTGGATACATTACCATATTGAGGTTAACAGAGAGATACAAACACATGTGAAATATATAATCACCAAAGACCTACGCAATACCAAGGGAAGACTACTCAACATTGTGTCATAACCTACATGGGAAAAGGATCCGAAGAAGAATAGATATATGTATATGTGTGAAAGAACCACATCTTGCACACCTAGAGCAAACAAAACATTGTAATCAAGTTTGCTGTGATAAAAAATAAAAATTAAGTTAAAAATACCAACAAGAAGTAATGAGACATAAACTTAAAGGGCTTTTTCCTCGCACATTCCATTCTAATTTACAACCTAGAACACCACTTCCAGTAAGGCTCTGTTGCCCTAGTAACCAGATTTGGTAAAGGAGAAATGCTGCCGCCTTGTGGCCGATTCCCGCAAGAGCAGCTTTTAACCCACAGCTAATGGTCACTTACCATTCACAAGGACTCAGGGCTGTAAAGGACACCTGCCCTCAAAATTGTGCTGCGGTAGGGAATGGATAAAATTTTCAAAACAGGCAAAATTTGCAAGAAGATAGTATGAAGAGGTATGTTTTACTCACTCTCTTTTGAAAGAAAGGAAAATGTATAAAAGCTCAGCCTCAGGAAGCATTAGACTCATGCAATCTAATCTACAAAACGTTTTCAACTCACACCAGTCGACTGACCATTGGCAAAAAGTCTACAAATAATAAATGCTGAAGAGCTCTTAGAGAACTGTGTACCCTCTAGCTGCTGGTGAGATGTAAGAGGGTTAAACGCTAATAATGACAACAGAAAGGAGCTGCGTTTAAAAGGAAAAATTGAGGTACCATTCAATCCAGCAGGCGCACCAATGGGCCTCTCACCTGAGAAGACCAGAATGAAGAAGACCCGGGCTGCAAAAGCTGCACTGCAGCCTGATTCACAATAGACAAGACAGTGAAGCAACTAAAATGTCCATCAACAGATGAAAGGATAAAGAAGAAGTGGTCCATGTACACAATGAATACTAGCCATGGAAAACAATGAAACACTGCTCTTTGAGGCACCATAGATGATCTTGGAGATAATCACAGAACATGAGGTAAGTCGGAAAGCAAAAGTCCTATATCCTATGATATCACTTATAGGCGTTATCTAATAACTGACACAAATGAACATATTTCCACACAGAAAGTCAATCACAGACTTATTAAAAAAAAACTATGCTTATCTAAAAGGAAAGGTGGGGGGAATGGATAAATGAAGATTAGCGTTACCATATGTATACAAATATATATTATATACATATATCAAAAGACCAACCATATAGCAAGGAAGGATTATGGAACACTCTGTAATAATTTACACGGGAAGAGGATCTCTACCTAAATAGTTATATAGAATATGTAGATGAACCAGAGTGTGTACACCTTGGACGAGCAACATTCTAACCATTACCCCAATTGAAAAAATTAAAACAACGAACTAGGAGTAATGAGACATAAACTTATGAGGGGTTTTCCTGGCACATTCCATCCAAATTTAAAACCTAGGCAAACAACTTCCAGAACGGCTCTGCTGCCCTAGTACCCAGATTTGGGAATGGAGAAATGCTGCATCCTTGTGGCCGTTTTCCACAAGAGCAGCTTTAAACCCACTGCAAAAGGTCACTAAATATTCACCAATTGCAGGTCTGTAAATGACACCGGCCCTCCAAAAAATACTGAGGTCGAAAATCGACCAAATAATTCCAGAGTGCAACCTTCCAAAAAGAAAATTTGAAGAGGTATATTATAGTCACACTTTTTTGCTTTTTTCTTTTAACAGAAAAGAAAAAGGCGTGGAAAAATGATGAATTGTAGGAATTTTTACAGACATGTAAACCCAAATTACAAAAACCTATCAGCTCACACCAGTCAGAACGGCCATCAACAAAAATGCTGCAAACAATAAATGCTGACGTGATTGTGGAGAAATGCGTACCCTCGATTCTAAGGGGGACGTGGTAAGAGCCACTAATGAAAGCACAATTGAGGTGCCTTGAAAAGGTAAAAGTTGAGCTACCATACCAGTCAATCAATCATACCCACTGCTGGGTCTACCACCTGAGAAAATGAAAATCAAAAATCACAGGCTGGCAAACCTGCACTCCAGCAATATTTACCATAGGCAACACTTGGAAGCAACGAAAATGTCCATCAACAGAGGAATGCACCAAGAAGAAGTGGTCCATGTACACAATGAAATATTAGCTATGGAAAACATTGAAGCGCTGCTCTTTGAGGCACCATAGATGAGCCTGGAGATAATCACAAAACATGAAGCAGGTCGGAAAGCAAA
The DNA here is from genome assembly GCF_965194825.1 of Balaenoptera physalus. Lineage (NCBI taxonomy): Eukaryota > Metazoa > Chordata > Mammalia > Artiodactyla > Balaenopteridae > Balaenoptera > Balaenoptera physalus. The sequence continues at coordinate 39,369,229 of NC_138887.1, read as the reverse complement.
AGACCTATATCCTATATTATCACTTATGGCATTATCTAATAACTGACACAGATGAACATATTTCCAAAGAGAAAGACACTCACAGGCTTAGAAAACAAACTATGCTCATCGAAAAGGAAAGGAGGGGGGAAATCGAGAAATGAAGATTAGAGTTACTATACATGTACAAATACATAGTATATACATGTATCAAAAAGACCGAACATATAGCAAGGGAGGTCGACGGAACACTGTAATATTTTATATGGGAAGAGGATCTGTACATTAATAGACATACATAATGTATAAATGAACCAGATTGTGTACACCTAGGACAAACAATATTCTAAACTATACCCAGATTAAAAAAATTTTAAAACCAAGAAGAAATAATGAGACATAAACTTATGGGGATTTCTCCTGGCAAATTCCATTCTAATTTACAACCTAGGACAATGACTTCCAGAATGGCTCTGCTGCCCTAGTACCGAGATTGGGGAATGGAGAAATGCTACCTTCTTGTGGCCGTTTCCCACAACAGCAGCTTTGAACCCACTGCAAAAGGTGACTAAATTTTCACCAACTTGCATTTCTGTAAATGGCACCTGCCTTCCAGAAAATTTCTGGGGTCAAAAATCGACCAAAAACTTCAGAAGAGGGCAACCTTCGAAGAAGACAATTTCAAGAGCTATATTGTACTCACGGTTTTTTCTTTTAAGAGAAAAGAAAAAGGCATAGGGATATGATGAATTTTAAAAATTTTAATGACATGCATACCCATATTACAAAAACCTATCAGCTCTCAGAGTCAGAATGGCCATTAGGAATAATGCTGCAAAAATTAAACGGTGAAGGGAGTGTGGAGAAATGCGTACCCTCGGTTGTAAGGGGGGGCATGTAAAGAGCCACTAATGAAAACACAATGTAGGTGCTTTGAAAAGGGAAACATTGAGCTACCAGTCAATCAATCACAAGCACTGCTTGGCCTATCACCTGAGAAAATGAGAATCAAAAAGTCACAGGCTGGCAAACCTGTACGCCAGCAAGATTTACCATAGCCAGCACTTGGAAGCAATGAAAATGTCCATCAACCGAGGAATGCACCAAGAAGAAGTGGTCCACGTACACAATGGAATATTACTCTAATAATAAATATAAATTAAATTTAAAAACAAACAAAAGCAAGGAGACATCAACATTTGTGGGTTTATCCGGGCACATTGCACTCTCATTTATAACCGAAGAACACCACTGGCCGGTAGGTCTGTTTCCCTAGTACCAGCATGGGAAACGTAGAAAGGCTGCCGCTCTCTGGCCGTTACCTGCAAAAGCAGGTTTAAAGCCTGAGCTAATGGTCACTTCATAAGAACAAGTACTGCAGGGCTGTAAATGAAACCTGCCCTCAAAATGTCTTCAGGGAGATAATGGCCAAAATATTTCAAATGGTGACACATACTTTAAGAAAACACTTTGAAGAAATAAGCTCTAATCACAGCTGGAAAAATAAAAAGGACATGTCTTAAAGCTCAATTTCAACGCATTATGAGACACGTGCAAATTCAACCACAAAGAGGTATCAGCTCACACCACTCAGAATAATCATCAGCAAAAACTACAAAGAATAAATCCTGAAGGTGCTGGGAAGAAATACATGCCCTCCACTTTAAGTGGGACGTAACCTGGAAAGAGCCACTAAGGAGAACAGAACAGAGGTGCCTTTAAAAGGTAAACACTGAGCTACCATATGATCCAGCAGACCTATTCCTGGACCTATAAACTAAGAAGACAGAATTGGAAGGACACAGCCACGCAAATCTGCATTGCATACTATTACAATAGCCAAGATATGGAAGTAACCAAAACGCCCATCGACAGATGGGTGGACAAAGAAGAACTGCTACCTGTACAGATGGAATATGAGCTAGTGAAAAAATGAAACAATGCCATTTGCAGAACCATAGATGAGTCTAGAAGTAATCACGCAACTTGGAGTAAGTGAGAAAGCGAAAGACACATATCCTATCATATCACATATAGAGGTTATCTAAAGAATGATACAAACAAAGATATTTCCACAGACAAACACTATCATAGATACATTAAAAAAACTTATGGTTGACCAAATGGAAAGGTGTGAGGATTGGATACATTACCATATTGAGGTTAACAGAGAGATACAAACACAAGTGAAATATATAATCACCAAAGACCTATGCAATACCAAGAGAAGACTACTCAACATTGTGTCATAACCTACATGGGAAAAGGATCCGAAGAAGAATAGATATATGTATATGTGTGAAAGAACCACATCTTGCACACCTAGAACAAACAAAACATTGTAATCAAGTTTGCTGTGATAAATAATAAAAATTAAGTTAAAAATACCAACAAGAAGTAATGAGACATAAACTTAAAGAGCTTTTTCCTTGCACATTCCATTCTAATTTACAACCTAGAACACCACTTCCAGTAAGGCTCTGTTGCCCTAGTAACCAGATTTGGTAAAGGAGAAATGCTGCCGCCTTGTGGCCAATTCCCGCCAGAGCAGCTTTTAACCCACAGCTAATGGTCACTTACCATTCACAAGGACTCAGGGCTGTAAAGGACACCTGCCCTCAAAATTGTGCTGAGGTAGGGAATGGATAAAAATTTCAAAACAGGCAAAATTTGCAAGAAGATAGTATGAAGAGGTATGTTTTACTCACTCTCTTTTTAAAGAAAGGAAAATGTATAAAAGCTCAGCCTCAGGAAGTATTAGACTCATGCAATCTAATCTACAAAAACTTTTCAACTAACAGCAGTCGAATGACCATTGGTAAAAAGTCTACAAACAATAAATGCTGAAGAGGTTTTAGAGAACTGTGTACCCTCTAGCTGCTGGTGAGATGTAAGAGGGTTAAACGGTAACAATGAGAACAGAAAGGAGCTGCGTTTAAAATGAAAAATTGAGGTACCATTCAATCCAGCAGGTGCACCAATGGGCCTCTCACCTGAGAAGACCAGAATGAAGAAGACCAGGGCTGCAAAAGCTGCACTTCAGCCTTATTCACAATAGACAAGGCAGTGAAGCAACCAAAATGTCCATCAACAGATGAAAGGATAAAGAAGAAGTGGTCCATGTACACAATGAATACTAGCCATGGTAAACAATGAAACACTGCTCTTTGAGGCACCATAGATGATCTTGGAGATAATCACAGAACATGAGGTAAGTCGGAAAGCAAAAGTCCTATATCCTACGATATCACTTATAGGCGTTATCTAATAACTGCCACAAATGAACATATTTCCACAGAGAAAGTCAATGACAGACTTATTAAAAAAAACTATGCTTATCTAAAAGGAAAGGTGGGGGGAATGGATAAATGAAGATTAGCGTTACCATATGTATACAAATACATATTATATACATATATCAAAAAGACTGACCAAATAGCAAGGAAGGTTTACGGAACACTCTGTAATAATTTACACGGGAAGAGGATCTCTACATAAATAGGTATATAGAATATGTAGATGATCCAGAGTGTGTACATCTTGGACAAGCAACATTCTAACCATTACGCCAATTGAAAAAATTAAAACAACGAATTAGGAGTAATGAGACATAAACTTATGGGGGGTTTTCCTGGCACATTCCATTCAAATTTACAACCTACACAAACGACTTCCAGAATGGCTCTGCTGCCCTAATACCCAGATTTGGGAATGGAGAAATGCTGCATCCTTGTGGCCGTTTCCCACAACAGCAGCTTTAAACCCACTGCAAAAGGTCACTAAATATTCACCAATTGCAGTTCTGTAAATGACACCTGCCCTCCAAAAAATCCTGAGGCCGAAAATCGACCAAAAAATTCTAGAGTGCAACCTTCAAAAAAGAAAATTTGAAGAGGTATATTATACTCACACATTTTTGCTTTTTTCTTTTAACAGAAAAGAAAAAGGTGTGGAGAAATGATGAATTGTAGGAATTTTTACATACATGTAGACCCAAATTACAAAAACCTATCAGCTCACACCAGTCAGAATGACCATCAACAAAAATGCTGCAAACAATAAATGCTTAAGTGATTGTGGAGAAATGCGTACCCTCGATTCTAAGGGGGACGTGGTAAGAGCCACTAATGAAAGCACAATTGAGTTGCCTTGAAAAGGTAAACGTTGAGCTACCATACCAGTCAATCAATCATACCCACTGCTGGGTCTATCACCTGAGAAAATGAAAATCAAAAATCACAGGCTGGCAAACCTTCACTCCAGCAATATTTACCATAGGCAACACTTGGAAGCAACGAAAATGTCCATCAACAGAGGAATGCACCAAGAAGAAGTGGTCCATGTACACAATGGAATATTAGCTATGGAAAACACTGAAGCACTGCTCTTTGAGGCACCATACATGAGCCTGGAGATAATCACAAAACATGAAGTAGGTCGGAAAGCAAAAGACCTATATCCTATATTATCACTTATGGCATTATCTAATAACTGACACAGATGAACATATTTCCAAAGAGAAAGACACTCACAGGCTTAGAAAACAAACTATACTCATCGAAAAGGAAAGGAGGGGGGAAATTGAGAAATGAAGATTAGTGTTACTATACATATACAAATACATAGTATATACATGTATCAAAAAGCCCGAACATATAGCAAGTGAGGTCGACAGAACACTGTAATATTTTACATGGGAAGAGGACCTGTACATTAATAGACATACATAATGTATAAATGAACCAGATTGTGTACACCTAAGACAAACAATATTCTAACCTTTACCCAGATTTAAAAAATTTTAAAAACAAGAAGAAGTAATGAGACATAAACTTATGGGGATTTCTCCTGGTAAATTCCATTCTAATTTACAACCTAGGACAATGACTTCCAGAAAGGCTCTGCTGCCCTAGTACCCAGATTGGCGAATGGAGAAATGCTACCTCCTTGTGGCCGTTTCCCACAACAGCAGCTTTGAACCCACTTCAAATGGTGACTAAATTTTCACCAACTTGCATTTCTGTAAATGGCACCTGCCTTCCAGAAAATTTCTGGGGTCAAAAATCGACCAAAAACTTCAGAAGAGGGCAACCTTCGAAGAAGACAATTTCAAGAGCTATATTGTACTCACGTTTTTTTCTTTTAAGAGAAAAGAAAAAGGCGTAGGAATATGATGAATTTAAAAAATTTTAATGACATGCATACCCATATTACAAAAACCTATCAGATCACAGCAGTCAGAATGGCCATTAGGAAAAATGCTGCAAAAAATAAACGGTGAAGGGAGTGTGGAGAAATGCGTACCCTCGGTTGTAAGGGGGGGCATGTAAAGAGCCACTAATGAAAACACAATGTAGGTGCTTTGAAAAGGGAAACATTGAGCTACCAGTCAATCAATCACAATCACTGCTTGGCCTATCACCTGAGAAAATGAGAATCAAAAAGTCACAGGCTGGCAAACCTGTATGCCAGCAAGATTTACCATAGCCAGCACTTGGAAGCAATGAAAATGTCCATCAACCGAGGAATGCACCTAGAAGAAGTGGTCCACGTACACAATGGAATATAAGCCATGGAAAACAATGAAGCACTGCTCTTTGAGGCACCATAGTTGAGCCTGGAGATAATCCCAAAACATGAGTTATGTCGGAAAGCAAAATACCTATACCCTATGATATCACTTATGGTGTTATCTAATAACTGACAGAAATGAACGTATTTCCAAAGAGAAAGACACTCACGTGCTTAGAAATCAAACTCTGCTCATGTATAAGGAAAGGTGGGGGCAATGGATAAATGAATGTTAGTGTTACTATACATATATAAATACATATTATATACATATATCAAAAAGCCAGACCATATATTAAGGGGGTTCTACGGAACACTCTGTAATATTTTACATGGGAAGAGGATCTGTACATGAATAGACGTATATAATGTATAAATGAACCAGACTCTGTACACTTAGGACAAACAATATTCTAACCTTAACCCCGATTTAAAAAATTTAAAAAAACAAGAAGAAGTAATGAGACTTAAACATATGGGGCTATCTCCTGGCACATTCAATTCTAATTTACAACCTAGGAACACGACTTCCAGAAAGGCTCTTGCCCTAGTACCCAGATTTGGGAATGGAGAAATACTACCTCATTGTAGCCGTTTCCCACAACAGAAGCTTTAAACCCATTGCATAAGGTCACTAAGTATTCAGATAACCGCAGGCCTGTAAATGACACCTACCCTCCAAAACAATCCTTGGGTTGAAAATTGACCAAAAAATTCAAACGAGGGCAAGGTTCCAAGAAGACACTTTCAAGAGGTATATTGTACTCACACTTTTTTCTTTTTTTTTTAAACAGAAAATAAAAGGTGTGGAAAACTGATGAATTTAAAAATTTTAATGACATGAATACCCATATTACAAAAACCTATCAGCTCACAGTAGTCAGAATGGCCATTAGGAAAAATGCTGCAAAAAATAAATGCTGAAGGGAATGTGGAGAAATGCGTACCCTCGGTTTTAAGGGGGGGCATGTAAAGAGCCACTAATGAAAACACAATGTAGGTGCTTTGAAAAGGGAAACATTGAGATACCAGTCAATCAGTCACAACCACTGCTGGGCCTATCACCTGAGAAAATGAAAATCATAAAGTCACAGGCTGGCAATCCCGCACTCCAGCACTATTTACCATAGCCAACACTTGGAAGCAACAAAAATGTCCATCAACCGAGGAATGCACCAAGACGAAGTGGTCCATGTACACAATGGAATATTACTCCAATAATAAATATAAATTAAATCTAAGAAACAAAACAAAAGTAAGGAGACATCAGCATTTGTGGCTTCATTCCGGCACATTACACTCTAATCTATAACCGAGTGTCACCAGTGGCCGGAAGTTGTGTTTCCCTAGTTACCAGAGTGTGGAACATAGAAAGGCTGCCGCCTTCTGGCCGTTACCTGCAATAGCAGCTTTAAAGCCTGTGCTAATGGTCACTTCATATGAACAAGTACTGCAGGGCTGTAAATGAAACCTGCCCTCAAAATGTCTTGAGGGAGGTAATGGCCAAAAAATTTCAAAATGTGACACATACTTTAAGTAAACACTTTGAAGAACTAAGCTGTAATCACAGTTTGATAAATAAAAAGGACATGCTTTAAAGCTCAATTTCAACAGATTATGGGACACATGCAAGTTCAACCACAAAGAGGTCTCAGGTCGTACCTGTCAGAATAACCATCAGCAATAAAACTACAAACAATAAATACTGAAGGTGTTTTGGAGTAATGCATACCCTCCACTTTAAGTTGGACGTAACCTGGAAACAACCACTAATGAGAACTGAATGGTGGTGCCTTTAAAACGTACACACTGAGCTACCATATGATACAGCAAGCCCACTCCTTGGCCTATAACATAGGAAGATAGATCTGGAAAGACACAGGCAAGCAAATGTGCATTGCAGCAGTATTACAGTAGCCAAGACATGGATGCAACCAAAAAGTCCATCAAGAGTTGCGTGGCCAAAGAAGAACTGGTTCATGTACAGATGGAATAATAGCCAGGGAAAAAAATGAAACATTGCCATTTGCAGCACCATGTAGGATTCTTGAGGTAATCAGGCAAATTGTACTAAGTCAGAAAACAAAAGACACATATCCTATAATATCACTTATAGGTCTTAGCTAAAAATTGATACCAATGAAGATATTTCCACAGAGAAATGCAATCACAGATTCATTAAAGAAACTTATGTTTCACCAAATGGAAAGGTGTGAGGATTGGATACATTAGGATATTGGGGTTAACATAGATATAGAAACATATGTGAAACATGTAATCACCAAAGACCTACGTAATACCAAGAGAAGATTACTGAACATTGTGTCATAACCTACATGGGAAAATGATCCAAAGAAGAATAGATATATGTATATGTTTAAAAGAACCACATCTTGCACACCTAGAAGAAACAAAACATTTTAATCAAATTTGCTCTGATAAAAAATAAAAATTAAATTAAAAAAAGAACAAGAAGTAATGAGACATAAACTTAAGGGGCTTTTTGCTGGCACATTGCATTCTACTTTACAACCAGAACATGACTTCCATTAAGGCTCTGTCATCACTAATAAAGCAGCTTTATAAGCAATGTTGAAGATAGCTTAAAAGAAGTCTCACTAATTATTGATAGTAGCAAGAAAACAAAGTAAAGTAAAAATCTCACTGCAAAAAGTATACATAGAGTGAGGATAGTAGATCAAACACTTATTACATTTCTGTAAAGAATAAAAGACAACAATAGTATGTTTTTTTTAAAAAGAAAGGGCCCAAATAAATCTGAAATGAAAGAGATGATGTTACAACAGACACCACAGAAATACAAAGTATCCTAAGATACACACAGGGTAACTCAGGGCTCAGATTGGACAGAGCCCACTCTCCAGTCCCCTTTACATGACTTACAGGAGCCTCAGGAACTGAGGAGGGGGTCCCTGAGGAGTGGCTCAAGATAGAATATGGTAGGCATTAACATGGCTCTATTCATCTTAAACATGCCTGAACTACATTCACACGAGATGATTTTGTCCTGTATGTACATGGGCACCTCTAGTTGGAACTGCAGATCTTTGGCTTCATCACCTCTACTGAGAGCATTAGCTTCACCTGCTGTGGACCGTCTCCTATAGGATTTCTAGAACCACAAAACATCGAAGCTTCACAGGACCCAGAGTCTGTGCGACTCCACGCAGAGTCTCAGAGTCTCAACTCCACTCAGATACTCCACTCTTGGAGGGCACACACAAAGTAGTGTGCACATCAGGGCCCAGGGGAAGGAGCAGTGACCCCGTAGGAGAATGACCAGAACTACCTGATATTTTTAGAGGGTCTCCTGCAGAGGCAGGTGGTGGCTGTGGCTGTGGCTCACCGTGAGAACAACGACACTGGTAGCAGAAGTTCTGGGAAATACTCCTTGGTGTGAGCCCTCCCAGCGTCCGCCATTAGCCCCACCAAGAGCAAGGTAGGCTCCAGTGCTGGGTTGCCTCAGGCCAAACAACCAACAGGGAGGGAACCCAGCCCCATGGATCAGCAGACAAGCGGATTAAACTTTTTATTAAAGTTTTATTTAATCCGCAGACAAGCGGATTAAAGCTCTGCCCACCAAAGCAACACCCAGCTCTACCCACCACCAGTCCCTCCCATCAGGAAGCTTGCACAAGCCTCTAAGACAGACTCATCCACTGGAGAGCAGACAGCAGAAGGAAGAAGAACTACAATTCTGAAGCCTGTGGAAGGAAAACCACATTCACAGAAAGATAGAAAAAATGAAAAGGCAGAGGACTTTATACCAGATAAAGGAAGAAGATAAAAACCCAGAAAAAAAAAGAAATGAGGTGGAGATAGGGAACCTTCCAGAAAAAGAATCAGAATAAAGATAGTGAAGATGATCCTAGACCTTGGCAAAAGAATGGAGGCAAAAACAAAAAGAATAAAATATCTAGGAATAAACCTACCTAAGGAGACCAAAGACCTGTATGCAGAAAATTATAGGACACTGATGAAAGAAATTAAAGATGATACAAATAGATGGAGAGAGATACCATGTTCTTGGATTGGAAGAATCAACATTGTGAAAATGACTCTACTACCCAAAGCAATCTACAGATTCAATGCAATCCCTATCAAATTACCACTGGCATTTTTCACAGAACTAGAACAAAAAATTTCACAATTTGTATGGAGACACAAAAGACCCCGAATAGCCAAAGCAATCTTGAGAATGAAAAATGGAGCTGGAGGAATCAGGCTCCCTGACTTCAGACTATATTACAAATCTACAGTAATCAAGACAGTTTGGTACTGGCACAAAAACAGAAATATAGATCAATGGAACAGGATAGAAAGCCCAGAGATAAACCCACGCACATATGGTCACCTTATCTTTGATAAAGGAGGCAAGCATATACAGTGGAGAAAAGACAGCCTCTTCAATAAGTGGTGCTGGGAAAATTGGACAGGTACATGTAAAAGTATGAAATTAGAACACTCCCTGACACCATACACAAAAATAAACTCAAAATGGATTAAAGACCTAAGTGTAAAGCCAGACACTATCAAACTCTTAGAGGAAAACATAGGCAGGACACTCTATGACATACATCACAGCAAGATCCTTTTTGACCCAGCTCCTAGAGAAATGGAAATAAAAACACAAATAAACAAATGGGACCTAATGAAACTTAAAAGCTTTTGCACAGCAAAGGAAACCATAAACAAGACCAAAAGACAACCCTCATAATGGGAGAAAATATTTGCAAATGAAGCAAATGACAAAGGATTAATCTCCAAGATTTACAAGCAGCTCATGCAGCTTAATAACAAAAAAACAAACAACCCAATCCAAAAATGGGCAGAAGACCTAAATAGACATTTCTCCAAAGAAGATATACAGATGGCCAACAGACACATGAAAGAATGCTCAACATCATTAATCATTAGAGAAATGCAAATCAAAACTACAATGAGGTATCATCTCACACCGGTCAGAATGGCCATCATCAAAAAATCTAGAAACAATAAATGCTGGAGAGGGTGTGGAGAAAAGGGAACACTCTTGCACTGTTGGTGGGAATGTAAATTGATACAGCCACTATGGAGAACAGTATGGAGGTTCCTTATAAAACTAAAAATAGAACTACCATACGACCCAGCAATCCCACTACTGGGCATATACCCTGAGAAAGCCATAATTCAAAAAGAGTCATGTACCAAAATGTTCATTGCAGCTCTATTTACAATAGCCAGGACATGGAAGCAACCTAAGTGTCCATCATCGGATGAATGGATAAAGAAGATGTGGCACATATATACAATGGAATATTACTCAGCTATAAAAAGAAATGAAATGGAGGTATTTGTAATGAAGTGGATGGAGTTAGAGTCTGTCATACAGAGTGAAGTAAGTCAGAAAGAGAAAAACAAATACAGTATGCTAACACATATATATGTAATATAAGGAAAAAAAAAAGGTCATGAAGAACCTAGTGGCAAGATGGGAATAAAGACATAGACCTACTAAAGAATGGACTTGAGGATATGCAGAGGGGGAGGGGTGAGATGTGACAGGGTGACAGAGTGTCATGGACATATATACACTACCAAATGTTAAATAGATGGCTAGTGGGAAGCAGCCACATAGCACAGGGAGATCACCTCGGTGCTTTGTGACCGCCTGGGGGGGTGGGATGGGGAGGGTGGGAGGGAGGGAGATGCGGGAGGGAGGAGATATGGGAACGTGTGTATATGTGTAGCTGATTCACTTTGTTATAAAGCAGAAACTAACACACCATTGTGAAGCAATTATACTTCAATAAAGATGTTTAAAAAAAAAACGTAAAAAAAAATTAAAAAAAAAAAGAATGGAGGCAAAGATCGAGAAGATGCAAGAAATGCTTAACAAAGACCTAGAAGAATTAAGGAACAAACACCTAGAAGAATTAAAGAACAAACAAACAGAGGTGAATAATATAATAACTGAAATGAAAAATTCACTAGAAGGAATCAGTAGCAGAATAACTGTGGCAGAAGAACGGATAAGTGACCTGGAAGACAGAAAGGTGGAAATCACTGCCATGGAACAGAATAAAGAAAAAGAATGAAAATAAATGAAGACACCCTAAGAGTCCTCTGGGACAACATTAAATGCAACAACATTCACAATATAGGGGTCCCAGAAGGAGAAGAGAGAGAGAAAGGTCGCAAGAATATATTTGAAGAGATTATAGTCAAAAACTTCCCTAGCATGGGAAAAGAAATAGCCACCCAAGTCCAGGAAGCGCAGAGTCCCAGGCAGGATAAATCAAAGGAGAAAAATGCCAAGACACATAGTAACCAAATTGACAAAAATTAAAGACAAAGAAAAATTATTGAAAGCAACAAGGGAAAAATGATAAATAACATAAAAGGGAACTCCCATAACAGCTGATTTCTCAGCAGAAAATCTACAAGCCAGAAGGGAGTGGCATGATAAATTTAAAGTGATGAAAGGGAAGAACCGACAACCAAGAGTACTCCACCCAGCAAGGATCTCTTTCAGATTTCACGGAGAAATCAAAAGTCCTACAGACAAGCAAAAGCTAAGAGAATTCAGCACCATGAAACCAGCTCTACACCAAATGCTAAAGGAAATTCTCTAAGTGGGAAACTCAAGAGAAGAAAAGGACCCAACAAGCCAAACCCGTAACAATTAAGAAAATAGTAATATACATATCAATAATTACCTTAAACATGAATGGACTAAATGTTCCAATCAAAAGACACAGCCTCTCTGAATGGATACAAAAACAAGACCTATATATATGCTGTCTACAAGAGACCCATTTCAGACCTAGGGACACATACAGACTGAAAGTGAGGCGATGGAAAAATATATTCTATGCAAATGAAAATCAAAAGAAAGCTGGAGTAGCAATACTCATATAAGATAAAATAGACTTTAAAATAAAGAATGTTACAAGAGACAAGGAAAGATACTACATAACGGTCAAGGGATCAATCCAAGAAGAAGATATAACAATTATAAATATATATGTACCCAACATAGGAGCACCTCAATATATAAGGCAACTGCTAACAGCTATAAAAGAGGAAATCGACAGTAACACAATAATAGTGGGGGACTTTAACAGCTCACTTACACCAGTGGAGATCATCCAGAAAGAAAATTAATAAGGAAACACAAGCTTTAAATGACACAATAGACCAGATAGAGTTAACTGATATTTATAGGACATTCCATCCAAAAAGAGCAGATTACACGTTCTTCTCAACTGCACATGAAACATTCTCCAGGATAGATCACATCTTGGGTCACAAAAAAGCCTCAGTAAATTAAAGAAAACTGAAATCATATCAAGCAGCTGTTCCTACCACAATGCTATGAGATTAGAAATCAATTACAGGGAAAAATCCGTAAAAAACAAAAAACATGGAGGCTAAACAATACGTTACTAAATAACCAAGAGATCACTGAAGAAATAAAACAGGAAATCAAAAACTACCTAGAGACAAATGACAACAAAAACACGATGATCCAAAACCTATGGGATGTGGCAAAAGCAGTTCAAGAGGGAAGTTTATAGCAATACAAGCCTACCTCAAGAAACAAGAAAAATCTCAAATAAACAATCTAACCTTACAGCTAGAGGAACTAGAGAAAGAAGAAGAAAACCCAAAGTTAGTAGAAGGAAAGGAATCATAAAGATCAGAGCAGAAATAAATGGAATAGAAACAAAGAAAATGAAAGCAAAGATCAATAAAACTAAAAGCTGGTTCTTTGAGAAGATAAACAAAAATGATAAGCCTTTAGCCAGACCCAAGAAAAAGAGGGAGAGGACTCAAATCAACAAAATTAGAAGTGAAAAAGGAGAAGTTACAACAGACACCACAGGAATACAAAGCATCCTAAGAGACTACTACAAGCAACTCTATGCCAATAAAATGGACAACCTGGAAGAAATGGACAAATTCTTAGAAAGGGATAACTTTCCAAGACTGAATCAGGAAGAAATAGAGAATATGAACAAACCTATCACAAGCAATGAAATTGAAACTGTGATTAAAAATCTTCCAACAAACAAAAGTCCAGAACCAGATGGCATCACAGGTGAATTCTATCAAATATTTAGAGAATAGCTAGCACCCAACCTTCTCAAATTCTTCAAAACAATTGCAGGGGAAGGAACACTCCCAATCTCATTCTACCAAACCACCATCACCCTGATACCAAAACCAGACAAAGATACTACAAGGAAAGTAAATTATAGACCAATATCACTGATGAATATAGATGTAAAAATCCTCAACAAAATACTAGCAAACAGAATCGAACAACACGTTAGAAGGATCATACACCATGATCAAGTGGGGTTTATCCCAGGGATGCAAGGATTCTTCAATATACACAAATCAATGTGATACACCATATTAACAAATTGTAGAATAAAACCATATGATCATCTCAATAGATGCAGGAAAAGATTTTGAGAAAATTCAACATCCATTTATGATAAAAACTCTGCAGAGTGTGGGCATAGAGGGAAACTACCTCAATCTTATAAAGGCCATATATGACAAACCCACAGCAAACAGCATTCTCAATGGTGAAAACCTGAAAGTGTTTCCTCTAAGATCAGGAACAAGACGAGGATGTCCACTCTCACCACTACTATTCAACATAGTTTTGGAAGTCCTAGCCATGGCAATCAAAGAAGAAAAAGAAATAAAAGGAATACAAAAAGGAAAAGAAGAAGTAAAATTGTCACTGTTTGCAGATGACATCATATCATAGGTAGAGAATCCTAAAGATGCCACCAGAAAACCACTGGAGCTAATCAAAGAATTTGGTAAAGTTGCAGGATACAAAATTAATGCACAGAAATTGCTTGCATTCCTATACACTAACAATGAAAGAACAGAAAGAGAAATTAAGGAAACAATCCCATTACCACTGCAACAAAAGAATAAGCTACCTAGGAATAAACCTACCTAAGGAAGTAAAAGACCTGTACTCAGAAAACTATAAGACACTGATGAAAGAAATCAAAGATGATATAAACAGATGGAGACATATACCATGTTCTTGGATTAGAAGAATCAACATTGTGAAAATGACTATACTACCCAAAGCAATCTACAGATTCAATGCAATCCCTATCAAAATACCTTTGGCATTTTCTACAGAACTAGAAAAAAAAACCTTAAAATTTGTAGGGAGACACAAAAGACCCCGGATAGCCAAAGCAGCCTTGAGGGGAAAAAAAAAAGAGCTGGAGTAATCAGACTTCCAGACTTCAGACTATATTACAAAGCTACAGTAATCAAGATGATATGGTACTGACACAAAAACAGAAATATAGATCAATAGAACAGGATAGAAAGCACAGAGATAAACCCACGTACCTATGGTTAACTAATCTATGACAAAGGAGGCAAGGGTATACAATGGAGAAAAGACAGTGTCTTCAGTAAGTGGTGCTGGGAAAACTGGACAGCTACATGTAAAAGAATGAAATTAGAACTCTCCCTAACACCATACACAAAAATAAACTCAAAATGGATTAGAGACCTAAATGTAAGACCAGCCACTATAAAAGTCTTAGAGGAAAACATAAACAGAACAGTCTATGACATAAATCACAGCAAGATCCTTTTTGACCCACCTCCTAGGGAAATGGAAATAAAAACAAAAATTAAAAAAATGGTACCTAATGAAACTTAAAATCTTTTGCACAGCAAAGGAAAACATAAGCAAGATGAAAAGACAACCATCAGAATGGGAGAAAATATTTTCAAATGAAGCAAATGGCAAAGGATTAATCTCCAAAAAGCAGCTCATGTAGCTCAATATCACAAAACCAAAGAACCCAATCCAAAAATGGGCAGAAGACCTAAATAGACATTTCTACAAAGAAGATATACAGTTTGCCAACAAACACATGAAAGGATGCTGAACATCACTAATCATTAGAGAAATGCAAATCAAAACTACAGTGAGATATCACCTCACACCAGTCAGAATGGCCATCATCAAAAAATCTACAAACAATAAATGCTGGAGAGGCATTTATTGGAAAAAAGGGAACCCTCTTGCACTGTTGGTGGGAATGTAAATTGATATAGCTACTAGGGAGAACGGTATGGGGGTTCCTTAAAAACTAAAAATAGAACAACCGTACAACCCAGCAATCCCACTACTGGACATTTACCCTGAGAAAACCATAATTCAAAAAGAGTCATGTACCAGAATGTTCATTGTAGCTCTATTTACAATAGCCAGGACATGGAAGCAACCTAAGTGTCCATCAACACATAACTGGATAAAGAAGATGTGGCACATATATACAATGGAACATTATTCAGCCATAAAAAGAAACGAAATTGAGTTATTTGTAGTGAGGTGGATGGATCTAGAGTCTGTCCTACAGAGTGAAGTAAGTCAGAAAGAGAAAAACAAATACCGTATGCTAACACATATATATGGAATCTAAAAGAAAAAAGTTTATGAAGACCCTAGGGGCAGGAAAGGATTAAGGACACAGACGTAGAGAAAGGACTTGAGGACACGGGGAGGGGGAAGTGTAAGCTGGGACAAAGTGAGAGAGTGGCATGGACATATATACACTACCAAATGTAAAATTGATAGCTACTGGGAAGCAGCCACATAGCACAGGGAGATCAGCTCGGTGCTTTGTGCCCACCTAAAGGGGTGGGATAAGGGAGTGAGAGGGAAGTGCAAGAGGGAGGGGATATGGTGTTATATGTATACGTATAGCTGATTCACTTTTTCATACAGCAGAAACTAACACACAATTGTAAAGCAATTATACTCCAATAAAGATGTAAAAGAAAAAAAAAAGAAAGCCCAGAGACAAACCTACACACCTATGGTCCACTAATCTATGACAAAGGAGGCAAGGGTATACAGTGGAGAAAACACAGTCTCTTCAATACGTGGTGCTGGGAAAAATGGACAACTACACGTAAAAGTATGAAATTAGAACACTCCCTAACACCATACACAAAAAATAAACTCAAAATGGATTAGAGACCGAAATGTTAGACCGGACACTATAAAACTCTTAGAGGAAAACATAGGAAGAATACTCTTTGACATAAATCACAGCAAGATCTTTTTTGATCCACCTCCTAGAGTAATGGAATAAAAAACAAAAATAAACAAATGGGAGCAAATGAAACCTAAAAGCTTTTGGAAAGCAGAGGAAACTACAAAGACGACGAAAAGACAACCCTCAGAATGGGAGAAAATATTTGCAAACGAATCAATGGACAAAGGATTAATCTCCAATATATATAAACAGCTCATGCACCTCAACAGTAAAAAACAAACAACCCAATCCAAAAATGGGCAGATGACGTAAATAGACATTTGTCCCAAGAAGACATACAGATGGCCAAGAAGCACATGAAAAGCTGCTCAACATCACTAATTATTAGAGAAATATAAACCAAAACTACAATGAGGTATCACCTCACACAAGTTAGAATAGGCATCATCAGAAAATCTACAAACAACAAATGCTGGAGAGGGTGTGGAGAAAAGGGAACCCTCTTACACTATTTGTGGGAATGTAAATTGATACAGTCACTATGGAGAACAGTATGGAGGGTCCTTAAAAAACTAAAAATAGAATTACCATATGACCCAGCAATCCCACTACTGGGCATATACCCAGAGAAAACCATAATTCAAAAAGACACATTCACCACAATGTTCATTGCAGCACTATTTACAATAGCCAGGTCATGGAAGAAACCTAAATGCCCATAGATAGACAAATGGAAAATATGTGGTACATATATAAAATGGAATATTACTCATCCATAAAAAGGAATGAAATTGGGTCATTTGTAGAGACGTGGATAGATCTAGAAACTGTCATACAGAGTGAAGTAAGTCAGAAAAAGAAAAACAAATATTGTATATTAACGCATACATGTGGAACCTAGAAAAATGGTACAGATGAACCGGTTTGCAAGGCAGAAATAGAGACATAGATGTAAAGAACAAATGTATGGTCACCAAGGGGGGAAAGTGGCAGGGTGGTGGTGGTGGGATGAATTGCGAGCCTGGGATTGACATATATACATTTATATGTATAAAATAGATAACCAATAAGAACCTGCTGTATAAAAAAAAAGAATAGAAGTTTCCAAAAGTTAAGGAAACAAGAAGGAAATCTATATTTTTACACTTTTTTTCTTTTTGGCTAGCATTTCATCCTAATGAAATATTTAGTTTTCTCAAAGAAGAAAATGCTGGGGGCCTCGGGAAGATGGCGGAAGTGTAAGACGCGGAGATCACCTTCCTTCCCACAGATACAGTAGAAATACATCTACACGTGGAACTGCTCCTACAGAACACCCACTGAACGCTGGCAGAAAACGTCCGACCTCCAAAAAGGCAAGAAACTCCCCCCGTACTTGGGTAGGGCAAAAGAAAAAAGAAATAACAGAGACAAAAGAATAGGGATGGCACCTGCACCAGTGGGAGGGAGCCGTGAAGGAGGAAAGATTTCCACGCACTAGGAAGCCCCTTCGCGGGCAGAGACTGCGGGTGGCAGAGGGGGGAAGCTTCGGAGCCACGGAGGAGAGCGCAGCCACAGGGGTGCGGAGTGCAAAGCGGAGAGGTTCCCGCCCGGAGGAGCGGTGCCGACCAGCACTCTCCAGCCCGAGAGGCTTGTCTGCTCACCCGCCGGGGCGGGCAGGGCTGGGAGCTGAGGCTCGGGCTTCAGTTGGATTGCAGGGAGAGGACTGAGGCTGGCGGCGTGGACACAGCCTGAAGAGGTTAGTGCACCACAGCTAGCCGAGAGGGAGTCCGGGAAAAAGTCTGCAGCTGCCGAAGAGGCAAGAGACTTTTTCTTCCCTCTTTTTTTCCTGCTGCGCGAGGAGAGGGGATTCAGAGCTCCGCCTAAACGAACTTCAGAGACGGGCGTGAGCCGCAGCTACCAGCGCGGATCCCACAGCAACAGGGGCGCAGAGGGAAAAACGGAGAGATTCCCACACAGAGGATCGGCGCCGAGCAGCTCAGCAACCCGAGAGGCTTGTCTGCTCCCCCGCCGGGGCAGGCGGGGCTGGGAGCTGAGGCTCGGATTCGGTCGGATCGCAGGGAGAGGACTGAGGCTGGCGGCGTGAACACAGCCTGACGGGATTAGTGCACAACAGCTGGCTGGGAGGGAGTCCGGGAAAAAGTCTGCAGCTGCCGAAGAGGCAAGAGACTTTTTCTTGCCTCTTTGTTTCGCGGTGCGCAAGGAGAGGGGATTCAGAGCGCCACCTAAACGAACTCCAGAGAAGGGCGCGAGCCGCGGCCATCAGCGCAGACCCCACAGCAACAGGGGCGCAGAGGAAAAAATGGAGAGACTCCCGCACAGAGGCTCGTCGCCGAGCAGCACTCACCAGCCCGAGAGGCTTGTCTGCTTGGCGGGCGGGGCTGGGAGCTGAGGCTCGGGCTTCGGTCGGATCGCAGGGAGAAGACTGGGGCTGGTGGCGTGAACACAGCCTGAAGGGGTTAGCGCACCACAGCTGGCTGGGAGGGAGACTGGGAAAAGGTCTGCAGCTGCCGAAGAGGCAAGAGACTTTTTCTTGCCTGTTTGTTTCGCTGAGCGCAAGGAGAGGGGATTCAGAGTGCCGCCTAAACGAACTCCAGAGAAAGGCGCGAGCCGCGGCGATCAGCACGGACCCCAGAGACGGGCGTGAGACGCTGGGGCTGCTGCTGCCGCCTCCAAAAAGCCTGTGTGTGAGCACAGGTCACTCTCCACATCGCCCCTCCCGGGAGCCTGTGCAGCCCGCCACTGCCAGGGTCCCGTCATCCGGGGACAAGTTCCCCGGGAGAACGGACTGCCCGCCTCAGGCTGGTGCAACGTCACGCCGGCCTCGGCCGCCGCAGGCTCACCCCGCCTCCTCTGTACACCTCCCTCCCCGCGGCCTGAGTGAGCCAGAGCACCCGAAGCAGCTGCTCCTTTAATCCTGTCCTGTCTGGGTTGGGAATAGACGCCCTCAGGCGACCTACACGCAGAGGCAGGTCCAAATCCAAAGCTGAACCCCAGGAGCTGTGCGAACAGGGAAGATAAGGGGAAATCTCTCCCAGCAGCCTTAGAAGCAGTGGATTAAAACTCCACAAACAACTTGATGTGCCTGCATCTGTTGAATACCTGAATAGACAACGAATCATCCCAAATTCAGGAGGTGGACTTTGGGAGCAGGATATATTAATTCTTCCCCTTTTCCTTTTATTTGTGAGTGTATATGTATATGCTTCTGGGTGCGATTTTGTCTGTATAGCTTTGGTTTACAATAGCTTTATTTTACTTCACTATATTATAGCCTCTTTCTTTCTTTCTTTCTTTCTTTCTTTCTTTCTTTCTTTCTTTCTTTCTTTCTATTTTTTCTCCCTTTTACTCTGAGCCGTGTGGACGAAAGTCTCTTGGTGCTCCAGCCAGGCATCAGGGCCGTGCCTCTGAGGTGGGAGAGCCAACTTCAGGACACTGGTCCACAAGAGACCTCCCAGCTCCACGTAATACCAAACGGCAAAAATCTCTCAGAGATCTCCATCTCAACATCAAGACCCAGCTTCACTCAACGACCAGCAAGCTACAGTGCTGGACACCCTATGCCAAACAACTAGCAAGACAGGAACACAGCCCCATCCATTAGCAGAGAGGCTGCCTAAAATCATAATAAGGCCACAGACACCCCAAAATGCACCACCAGACGTGGACGTGCCCACCAGAAAGACAAGATCCAAACTCATCCACCAGAGCTCAGGCACTAGTTCCCTCCACCAGGAAGCCTACACAACCCACTGAACCAACCTTAGCCACTGGGGACAGATACCAAAAACAACAGGAACTACGAACCTGCAGCCTGTGAAAAGGAGACCCCAAACACAGTAAGATAAGCAAAATGAGACGACAGAAAAACACACAGCAGATGAAGGAGCAGAGTCAGAACATACCAGACTTAACAAATGAAGAGGAAATAGGTAGTCTACCTGAAAAAGAATTCAGAATAATGATAGTAAGGATGATCCAAAATCTTGGAAATAGAATAGACAAAATGCAAGAAACATTTAACAAGGACGTAGAAGAACTAAAGAGGAACCAAGCAATGATGAAAACCAAAATAAATGAAATTAAAAATACTCTAGATGGGATCAATAGCAGAATAACTGAGGCAGAAGAAAGGATAAGTGACCTGGAAGATAAAATGGTGGAAATAACTACTGCAGAGCAGGATAAAGAAAAAAGAATGAAAAGAACTGAGGACAGTCTCAGAGACCTCTGGGACAATATTAAATGCACCAACATTCGAATTATAGGGGTCCCAGAAGAAGAAGAGAAAAAGAAAGGGACTGAGAAGATATTTGAAGAGACTATAGTTGAAAACTTCCCTAATATGGGAAAGGAAATAGTTAATCAAGTCCTGGAAGCACAGAGAGTCCCATACAGGATAAAGCCAAGGAGAAACACACCAAGACACATATTAATCAAACTGTCAAAAATTAAATATAAGGAAAACATATTAAAGGCAGCAAGGGAAAAAAAACAAATAACACACAAGGGAATCCCCATAAGGTTAACATCTGATCTTTCAGCAGAAACTCTGCAAGCCAGAAGGGAGTGGCAGGATATACTTAAAGTGATGAAGGAGAAAAACCTACAACCAAGATTACACTACCCAGCAAGGATCTCATTCAGATTCGATGGAGAAATTAAAACCTTTACAGACAAGCAAAAGCTGAGAGAGTTCAGCACCACCAAACCAGCTTTACAACAAATGCTAAAGGAACTTCTCTAGGCAAGAAACACAAGAGAAGGAAAACACCTACAATAACAAACCCAAAACATTTAAGAAAATGGGAATAGGAACATACATATCGATAATTACCTTGAATGTAAATGGATTAAATGCTCCCACCAAAAGACACAGGCTGGCTGAATGGACACAAAAACAAGACCCATATATATGCTGTCTACAAGAGACCCACTTCAGACCTAGAGACACATATAGACTGAAAGTGAGGGGATGGAAAAAGATATTCCATGCAAATGGAAATCAAAAGAAAGCTGGAGTAGCAATTCTCATATCAGACAAAATAGACTTTAAAATAAAGACTATTACAAGAGACAAAGAAGGACATTATATAATGATCAAGGGATCGATCCAAGAGGAAGGTATAACAATTGTAAATATTTATGCACCCAACATAGGAGCACCTCAATACATAAGGCAAATACTAACAGCCATAAAAGGGGAAATTGACAGCAACACAATCATAGTAGGGGACTTTAACACCCCACTCTCACCAATGGACAGATCATCCAAAATGAAAATAAATAAGGAAACACAAGCTTTAAATGATACATTAAACAAGATGGACTTAATTGATATTTATAGGACATTCCACCCAAAAACAACAGAATACACATTTTTCTCAAGTGCTCATGGAACATTCTCCAGGATAGATCATATCTTGGGTCACAAATCAAGCCTTGGTAAATTTCAGAAAATTGAAATCGTATCAAGTATCTTTTCCGACCACAACGCTATGAGACTAGATATCAATTACAGGAAAAGATCTGTAAAAAATACAGACACATGGAGGCGACACAATACCTTACTTAATAACGAAGTGATCACTGAAGAAATCAAAGGGGAAATCAAAAAATACCTAGAAACAAATGACAATGGAGATACGACGACCCAAAACCTATGGGACGCAGCAAAAGCAGTGCTAAGAGGGAAGTTTATAGCAATACAAGCCTACCTCAAGAAACAGGAAACATCTCAAATAAACAACCTAACCTTGCACCTAAAGCAATTAGAGAAAGAAGAACAAAAAAAACCCAAAGCCAGCAGAAGGAAAGAAATTATAAAGATCAGGTCAGAAATAAATGAAAAAGAAATGAAGGAAACAATAGCAAAAATCAATGAAACTAAAAGCTGGTTCTTTGAGAAGATAAACAAAATTGATAAACCATTAGCCAGACTCATCAAGAGAAAAAGGGAGAAGACTCAGATCAATAGAATTAGAAATGAAAAAGGAGAAGTAACCACTGACACTGCAGAAATACAAAAGATCATGAGAGGTTACTACAAGCAACTCTATGCCAATAAAATGGACAACATGGAAGAAATGGACAGATTCTTAGAAATGCACAAACTGCCGAGACTGAACCAGGAAGAAATAGAAAATATGAACAGACCAATCACAAGCACTGAAATTGAAACTGTGATTAAAAACCTTCCAACAAACAAAAGCCCAGGACCAGATGGCTTCACAGGTGAATTCTATCAAACATTTAGAGAAGAGCTAACACCTATCCTTCTCAAACTCTTCCAAAATATTGCAGAGGGAGGAACACTCCCAAACTCATTCTACGAGGCCAACATCACCCTGATACCAAAACCAGACAAAGATGTCACAAAGAAAGAAAACTACAGGCCAATATCACTGATGAACAGAGATGCAAAAATCCTCAACAAAATACTAGCAAACAGAATCCAACAGCACATTAAAAGGATCATACACCATGATCAAGTGGGGTTTATCCCAGGAATGCAAGGATTCTTCAATATACGCAAATCAATCAATGTGATACATCATATTAACAAATTGAAGGAGAAAAACCATATGATCATCTCAATAGATGCAGAGAAAGCTTTCGACAAAATTCAACACCCATTTATGATAAAAGCCCTGCAGAAAGTAGGCATAGAGGGAACTTTCCTCAACATAATAAAGGCCATATATGACAAACCTACAGCCAACATTGTCCTCAAAGGTGAAAAACTGAAACCATTTCCACTAAGATCAGGAACAAGACAAGGTTGCCCACTCTCATCACTATTATTCAACATAGTTTTGGAAGTGTTAGCCACAGCAATCAGAGAAGACAAAGAAATAAAAGGAATCCAAATCGGAAAAGAAGAAGTAAAGCTGTCACTATTTGCAGATGACATGATACTATACATAGAGAATCCTAAAGATGCTACCAGAAAACTCCTAGAGCTAATCAATGAATTTGGTAAAGTAGCAGGATACAAAATTAATGCACAGAAATCTCTTGCATTTCTATACACTAATGACGAAAAATCTGAAAGTGAAATTAAGAAAACACTCCCATTTACCATTGCAACAAAAAGAATAAAATATCTAGGAATAAACCTACCTAAGGAGACAAAAGACCTGTATGCAGAAAATTATAAGACACTGATGAAAGAAATTAAAGATGATACAAATAGATGGAGAGATATACCATGTTCCTGGATTGGAAGAATCAACATTGTGAAAATGACTCTACTACCCAAAGCAATCTACAGATTCAATGCAATCCCTATCAAACTACCACTGGCATTTTTCACAGAACTAGAACAAAAAATTTCACAATTTGTATGGAAACACAAAAGACCCCGAATAGCCAAAGCAATCTTGAGAACGAAAAATGGAGCTGGGGGAATCAGGCTCCCTGACTTCAGACTATATTACAAAGCTTCAGTAATCAAGACAGTTTGGTACTGGCACAAAAACAGAAATATAGATCAATGGAACAGGATAGAAAGCCCAGAGATAAACCCACACACATATGGGCACCTTATTTTTGATAAAGGAGGCAAGCATATACAGTGGAGAAAAGACAGCCTCTTCAATAAGTGGTGCTGGGAAAATTGGACAGGTACATGTAAATGTATGAAATTAGAACACTCCCTGACACCATGCACAAAAATAAACTCAAAATGGATTAAAGACCTAAGTGTAAGGGCAGACACTATCAAACTCTTAGAGGAAAACATAGGCAGAACACTCTATGACATACATCACAGCAAGATTCTTTTTGACCCAGATCCCAGAGAAATGGAAATAAGAACACAAATAAACAAATGGGACCTAATGAAACTTAAAAGCTTTTGCACAGCAAAGGAAACCATAAACAAGACCAAAAGACAACCATCAGAATGGGAGAAAATATTTGCAAATGAAGCAACTGACAAAGGATTAATCTCCAAGATTTACAAGCAGCTCATGCAGCTCAATAACAAAAAAAACAACAACCCAATCCAAAAATGGGCCGAAGACCTAAATAGACATTTGTCCAAAGAAGATATACAGATGGCCTACAGACACATGAAAGAATGCTCAACATCATTAATCATTAGAGAAATGCAAATGAAAACTACAATGAGATATCATCTCACACCGGTCAGAATGGCCATCATCAAAAAATCTAGAAACAATAAATGCTGGAGAGGGTGTGGAGGAAAGGGAACACTCTTGCACTGTTGGTGGGAATGTAAATTGATACAGCCACTATGGAGAACAGTATGGAGGTTCCTTAGAAAACTACAAATAGAACTACCATACGACCCAGCAATCCCACTACTGGGCATATACCCTGAGAAAACCATAGGTCAAAAAGAGTCATGTACCAAAATGTTCATTGCAGCTCTATTTACAATAGCCAGGACATGGAAGCAACCTAAGTGTCCATCATCAGATGAATGGATAAAGAAGATGTGGCATATATATACAATGGAATATTACTCAGCCATATAAAGAAATGAAATGGAGGTATTTGTAATGAGGTGGATGGAGTTAGAGTCTGTCATACAGAGTGAAGTAAGTCAGAAAGAGAAAAACAAATACAGTATGCTAACACATATGTACGGAATCTAAGGGAAAAAAAAAGGCCATGAAGAACCTAGTGGCAAGACGGGAATAAAGACACAGACCTACTAGAGAATGGACTTGAGGATATGGGGAGGGGGTGGGGTGAGATGTGACAGGGTATGAGAGTGTCATGGACATATATACACAACCAAATGTAAAATAGATAACTAGTGGGAAGCAGCCGCATAGCACAGGGAGATCAGCTCAGTGCTTTGTGACCACCTGGAGGGGTGGGATGGGGAGGGTGGGAGGGAGGGAGATGCAAGAGGGAAGAGAAATGGGAACATATTGTATATGTATAACTGATTCACTTTGTAATAAAGCAGAAGCTAACACACCATTGTAAGGCAATTATACTTCAATAAAGATGTTAAAAAAAAAAGAAAAAAAATGAATAAAATAAAATTTAAAAATTAAAAAATATTTAAAAACAAAACAGAAAAAAAAGTTCTGTCCTTCCCATAGACGTATTTTTATGAATGAATTATTCCCATGCTTATATCTATAAATACAAAAAGAGGAATAAAACCTACCTTGAAGCAAAAAAAAAAAAAAACACACTGGTCATACAGAGGAAAACCCTATCAGGGCACTTGCTCCAGTGGTAAACAATTCTGAAGTTGGTCAGAGGTGGGGAATCGTCTCCCATGCAGCCAGCAGCTCCCCCGCAAGGAGCGTCCTCATTGCAAAGCTGGGGGACCGTGAGGAGGTGTCTCTGAGTAAACGTGAGCTGATCCTCAGGCCAGCTGCTGTTGAACTTTTCCCACCCTTCCCAGGTAAAACACCTGAATGTGTGCAAAGACTTTAAAGCCTAGAGGAAAGGGCTTGGAGTCACACCAGCGACAGCACGCAGGCCGACTTGGTGCCTGCAGGCCAGCCAGGACGGTCCTGGCCCCGGGCGCTCTTCTGGAAACTTTCCATTTCCCTGCCTGAGGTACCCCTCCTGTCCCGGTCCCCACTGCTTTTTTCCTTCCTCACCTCTGCCCGGGGAGAAATTCCAGCAGCAGGTATGGGTGACACATCGTCTTCTTTAGCAGGTGGCAGCCCGGCAACTCCTGCAGAAAGTCCAGCAGAGCCCCACTCACACGGGGCCACTCATAGAGCCCTGGGCCCTACTCCCTCCCAACAGCACAACCCCGAGACTGCTGACGGGGCAGAGAATATGGCGTCAGGCACAGCTGCAGAGGCTTTTGCTGCCTGGAGGGGTGTTTATATTGACCTCAACCCAGGCACACCTGGGAAGGGCTGGCCGGCCAGGTCAGGCTGCCCAGGTCAGCCAATCCTCGCCCCTCAGGGGCTCAGAGTTGCAGATAATGGGCCTTGCTGCACCGGCCAGATCCAAGGAACAGGTGTAGGGTCCCGAGAGTCAGGGTAGACAACGGGTGGCAGCCCTGGCTTGTTTTCTAATCATTTTATCTGGTCCATGAGTGGAAGACAACTTCAAGAAGGCCCTCTCCTAATGAGAGGAACCCAGGAGTCAGGGAGAGGAGGGTTGGTGGGTGGAGACAGAGGCCTGGTGCCCCGGCTGCAGTGGAAGCCCCTGGAAGACCAGGTGGAGGGAGGCCGCACAGAGTGAAGCCTAGGGTCACAGACATGTCGGAGCTGCTGTTTGTTAGTTCAAGCCCTGCTCTGAGGTGCTCTGTGTCAGCTCTGAGCGACAGGTGTGCTGGGGGTGCTCTGCAATGAGGGCTATGTGCACGGTTCCTGTGTGCCCAGCTCTGCCGGGGAACCTGTCCAAGGGAGCTCCATATCCAGGGAGGGGCCTGCCCACGAGAGCCCCGTGAGCTGCTGGGTACCTGCCCAGGTGAGCCCCATATCCTGGGAGGGGCCTGACCATGAGAGCCCCGTGAGCTGCTGGGTACCTGCCCAGGTGAGCCCCATATCCTGGGAGGGGCCTGACCACGAGAGCCCCGTGGGCTTCTGGGTACCTGCACAGGTGAGCTCCATATCCTGGGAGGGGCCTGACCATGAGAGCCCCGTGGGCTCCTGGGTACCAGCCCAGGTGAGCTCCATATCCTGGGAGGGGCCTGACAATGAGAGCCCCATGGGCTGCTGGGTACCTGCACAGGTGAGCTCCATATCCTGGGAGGGGCCTAACCACGAGAGCCCCGTGGGCTGCTGGCTACCTGCACAGGTGAGCTCCATATCCTGGGAGGGGCCTGACCATGAGAGCCCCGTGGGCTGCTGGGGACCTGGTAAAGGATGACAGGACAGTCAGTGAAACCACAGAGGATATACATCCAGTAGTTCCTAATTCCTACACCCTGCTGGCCATTCTACCATCCACCAGGACATGGTATTCTGTATTAGACTTCAATGATGCCTTCTTCTGTATTCCATTAGTCCCAGAGTCACAAGAAATTTTGGCTGTGAGTGGCAGGACTCAACATACAACAAAAACAATACTGCTTGGCCGTCCTGCCCCAGGGGTTCAAAAATTCGCACACCATCTTTGGGGAAACGTTAGCTAAAACTCTAAAAGATCTACCTCTGGAGAAGTGAACCCTCCTTCAATATGCAGACGACATTCTGGGCTTCCCTGGTGGCGCAGTGGTTGAGAATCTGCCTGCCAATGCAGGGGAAACAGGTTCGAGCCCTGGTCTGAGAAGATCCCCTATGCCACGGAGCAACTAGGCCCGTGAGCCACAATTACTGAGCCTGCGCGTCTGGAGCCTGTGCTCCACAATAAGAGAGGCTGCGATAGTGAGAGGCCCGCGCACCGCGATGAAGAGTGGCCCCCGCTTGCCGCAACTAGAAAAAGCCCTCGCACAGAAACGAAGAGCCAACACAGCCATAAATAATAAATAAATAAATTTTAAAAAATATGCAGACGACATTCTGATCGCCAGCCCTACTAAGGAGGCCTCTGGACTACCTAGACAATAAAAGATAGAAGGTGTCCAAGAAAAAGGCTCAAATATCACAGACTAAGGTGACCTGCCTGGGCTTCATTCTCACAGAAGATCGGAAAGCCCATCCCAGGAAAGGGAAGAAGCCATTTGCAGCCTCACCCTTCCTAAAACTAGAAGACAGCTTAGGGGTTCCTGGGGAGACCGGGGTTTGCTGCATCTGGATCCCTAACTACAGTCTAATACCTGGGCCTCTATATGAAACACTGAAAGGAAAAGATGATGATCCTTTTGAATAGAATCCAGAAGCGGCCTTTCAAGAAAGGAAAGAGCAGTCAATTCAGACCCTTGCCCTGGACTTCCCTAATTTAGCTAAACCCTTTGACCTTTACATTCCTGGTCGAAGGCGAATCGCCCTTGGAGTTTTAGTTCCAAAACTGGGACCACTTGAAATGGAACAACGCAAGAATGCCCTCCAGGCATTGGCCAGCCACCCCATCTGACCAGGATACTGGGGGTATCTAAAAACCTGGAAATGAGCAGCCCGCAAGGCCAGCTCCCTCTTAAGGGTAAGGGACGCCACTTGGTGATCCTAACCACCCACCATGCCCTGAAGTTGCAGGGATCGCTCCGTGGGCACAATGACCTCGAGTGAGGAGGCCCTCCAACTCCAACCTCCAGAGAGACAACCTGGGGCACCAGGCCCCCATGACGACTCGTGTGACCATCACTTGACCTGGAGCTTCTCTCAGAAAACCACAAGAGTGTGCCCCAAAAGAACAGACTATTGCTTGCAGGACTTACTGCACCCAGAGCGGAGCTAATAAACCTGGCAGGGGACCCGTAAATAACGCTGCCACCATAGAAAAGCCTACAGACACCACGGTGACGGCGGCCAATGAGACCAGATGTACTCCTGGTTACTTCAAAAGGGCGGTGACTGAGTGGCCGTCATGGTCATGGATCACCACCGGCCCTGGGCTGTCTGGGAGTTGAGCGGGCAGGGCTCTGACACCTGGTGCTGTTTGTACGTTAATTCAGTGGCCTAACTGAAGAAAGCACAGACTACTGGTCAGAGCATCTAGGCTGGCAGAAACCGTCAGCCTAAGGGGGCCGAACCAATGTTGAGCAGGGTAAAACCGGCCCCCAAGCGTCCCTGCGCATCTCTTTCCTGGACCCTTAAAGGTCATTAGAATCTATAAAACTTCCAACGCTGGTGCTCAGGCAGACGAGCAGTGAGGGAGGAGGCCTGGGGACAATCAACCTCACCTGGAGGCTGCTGGGGAGAAGTCCTGCCCCTCCCCCCGGGTATGAGGATACCCAACTCAGCACGAAGCATTTACAGAAGAGGTGTCTGCACCCTCAGCGCCCCAAGAATGTGGAATGGGACAAGAGGCAGAGGAGGGGTTTGTCACCGGCAAAGCCCATTAAAAATTCCTGGGAGATAAAAATAGAATCTGGGCAATAAAATAAAGTCTAACCTTTTTTTCCTTTGTGCTTTTTCTAATTTCACTTGTTCCTAGGTTTCCACAGGCAGAGGTCCCACACCTGGCACTTCAGACCCGATTTCCTAGTGCAAAATGGCTGGGCTGACACCTCAGCTCTCGGGGCCCTGTGCAGACTCCGCCACATAGAGCCTGAGCTCCAGCCAACCCAGCCCTCGAGAGCTCCTCCCCGTCCCTCCTGCTGACGCTGACAGGATCCTTACACAGCAGCCCGGCCCACAGCCCGCGGGGGAGCCACGCTCTCACCTCTCCATTATCTGATCAAAATATAAAGTTTTCCTTTGCTTCTGAACCAAACTCAGTCTCGATCTGTTGGCTCCAATGACACTGGGCAGGGGGACCCTTGTTGGGGCCGACTCTGCAGGATCAGTAACAGAATTTGAGAACATTGTAACTTCAATGAACAGACGTGTGAGCCAAATATTGTAACTTCAATGAACAGATGTGTGAGCCAAATATTGTAACTTCAATGAACAGATGTGTGAGCCAAACTGTAGTTAACATAGAGTAGTGTATAAGGCTCGTGTAAAATAAGGTATTTCTAACACTTCCATTTGATATTTCCATCACTTTATTATAAGCAAGTTCAGTGGAGGGGTTTGTCGTATTTGTCAGGTCAACATTAGAGAAATGCAGTGATTTCTTTCCAAGGATGTGGATCTACTAATCTTGGCTGAAATTTCAATCTTGTTTTGAATGATTTTCCATTGAAAATGATACCTCTCTTTCAGCTCCTAGATTTCTGAGAAGTATAAAATCTTGTATTTTTTTATTACCAAAGGGGAAAGGTGGGAGGAGGGATAAATTAACAGTTTCGGATTAACATATACACACTGCTATGTATAAAATATATCATCAACAAGGAACTGCTGT
The DNA here is from genome assembly GCF_965194825.1 of Balaenoptera physalus. Taxonomy (NCBI): domain Eukaryota; kingdom Metazoa; phylum Chordata; class Mammalia; order Artiodactyla; family Balaenopteridae; genus Balaenoptera; species Balaenoptera physalus. The sequence continues at coordinate 39,338,768 of NC_138887.1, read as the reverse complement.
ATAGCACAGGGAACTATACTCAATATTTTGTAATAACCCCTAAGGGGAAATAATCTGAAAAACAATAGATATCTATATCGACATCATCTATCAACTACAGATAAAATGGAAACTAAAGGAGGCCGATGGTGAGCATTTCTGACCATGAAGACTTCAATCCTCTAAAGTTTGGACTCTGCCTACAGCCCAGTCCCTTAATGAACATACATGTACCAGTAGCTTAAAAATTCCCCAGATTGGGGTTCGGGGAGACACTGATTTGAAAAAATCCCTGGTGTTCTCCTTACATATATGGGACCTTTCCTACAGCTAAAACATGCCTGTGACACCCAGAAGATGGTACACGGTTGGATCAGGAAGATTTTGGAAAAGGCACCTCATCTCCTAATCCCCTGGTTGTCGGGTTAACCCCTCCAGCCTCTTTCCTAACATTCTCCACACTTGAGGATGTCAGCACCTTCAACATCCTGTTGCAGAGACTTTGGAATTTGTCCAGAGGATGAAGGGGAAGGAGGAGAAACAATGAGAGACAAGCCCTAGATGTTCGGACAGGCACAGATCACTCTAATTTCAAATCAAAAAGAAGAATTAACCACAGGCTCAGCCTGCCCCACGGAACCAGTATGAGGCCTAAAGGAATCCTGCGGTTTTGCAGCCAGCTCACAAAAAAGCGAGTTGAAAAATGGAGCTCAGGGGCACTGCAATTCACAAACATGCAGAATTATAAATGATCACTCTCATCCAAAAATATATTGAGGGAAGGCAACAAAGACGAATTGAAAGCAAGGCAGAATTGCAGGAAAAAAATTTCAGGAGGTAGATTCAAATCGCCTTTAAAGCAAATGAAAAGCGGTAAAACGTCGACAATGATGCCCTTGGCCAAAGAGGGCGTATACCTTTTTTCCTGAATATATTCAGGAAAAAACGCATACGCCTTTTTTCGCCAACCAAGCAAGCCAGAAATGCAAATGAGCACTACAAAGAAGTCTCACTTCCCAGGGGTCAAAAGGGCCATTCTAAAAGAGTGTAAAACCCAGAAATGCAGGACAGGCCAGGGAGGAAAGGGAGCCTTGTTAGTCTGATGGGCGGGATGTAATTTGCCAACGGCCACTCTGGAGAAGTGTATGGTGTTTCCTAAAGAATCTAAAAAACACAGCTAGAGAGCATAGGGCACTTCCACTCATGGGCGTATAAACTGGGAAAAATAAAAATCAAAAAGACACAGGCACCCCAAAGTTTAGGGCTGCTCTTTTTACAAGAACCTCCACTTCGTTACACCTTAAATAACCCAGGAAAGAGAAAAATGGATAAAGAAGTTGTGGTCCTTATATACAATGGAATATCACTCAGCCATGTAATCAACGTCATAAGGCTGGTAGCAGCATGATGAGTGGATTTAGTTAGGACGATTCTAAGTGAAATAAGTCACACAGAAAAAGACAATCATCATAAGATATCACTTATAGAGGGAATGTAAAAACCGCTACCCTTGAACTGAATTACAAAACAGAACAGAGTCACACGTTTAGAAAACACACTATGGCTGCTTAACGGGAAAGGTGAGGGGGGATGATGCATAAAACAAGGGTTTCAAATTAGCTCAGATACCGTTCCATAAACCCAATAGGTAATAGACAAGACCTACTCCTTGGTCAGTGAATTGGACTCAACACACCCTATTCACCGCCCAAGAATATATCTGACTAGTAAGAATCTTAAAACCTATGTATTGATATCTCTGTGTAAGTGAGTCAAGTGGGTGTAAAGCGGCAGAAACACAGCAGTGAAAAGCAGCTAAACCCCATTATAAAAATCAATTACTTTTAAAAACCCGTGAAACAAAGACAGTGAAAGAGAGAGAAATTCTTACAAAATTCGTTCAGGGGCTGTGATGCCACCTGGATTGACCATATCTAGACCCACAGCTGATTGAGACATAAGGGTGGACACTCTTGGGGCTGAGAGGTTTGGTGAGGTTGGGTGAGCAAACGCAGACACTTTAAAGTAATACTGCGTGGTACCCATCCCATGGGTCCCAAATCTCCAGGTTCAAGGGCATCTTCCTACATCGAAAACATGCATGAGAAACCCAGAAGATGGTACACCGTGTGATCGGGAAAGGTTTCTAAAACGCACCTCATTTCTCATCTCCTTGTGCTCGGGTTCGCCAATCCAGCCGCTTTACTAGCAATCTCCCTCCTTGGAGAATCAGCACCTTTAACCTCCTGTTCCGTACAGGTTGCAAATTGTCCTGAGTATGACGGGAAGAGGGGGAACCAATGAGAGACTAGCTCTAGGTGTTGGGACAGGCACAGGTCACTCTATTTTCCCATCAGGAAGAAGAATTAACCACAGGCTCAGCCTGCCGCCCGGGACCAGAATAGGGCCTGAAGCAATTCTGGGCTTTTGCGGCCAGCTCCCAAGAAAGCGAGTTGAAAAATGGAGCTCAGGGGCACTGCATTTCAAAAACCTGCAGACTTATAAATGATCACTCTCGTCCGCAAATATATTGAGGGAAAGCAACGAAGAGGATTTGAAAGCCGGGCAGAATTGCAGGAAACAGATTTCAGGAGGGAGATTCGAATCACCTTTAAAGCACAGGAAAAGCGGCAAAACCTGGACAATGATGCCCTTGGCCAAAAAGGGCGTATGCGTTTTTTCCTGAATATATTCAGGAAAAAACGCATACGCCCTTTTTGGCCAACCAAGCAACCTGGAAAGGCAAATCGGCGCTCCAAAGAAGTCTCGCTTCTCATCGGTCAAAAGGGCCATGCTGAATAAAGTGTCAAAACCAGAAATGCAGGACAGGCCATGGAGAAACGGGAGCCTTGGTACGCTGATGGGCAGGATGTAAATTGCCAACAGCCACTCTGGAGAAGTGTACGGTGTGTCCTGAAACATCTAAAACACTCAGCTTAGAGAGCATAGGGCACTTCCACTCATGGGCGTATAAATTGGGAAAACTAAAAATCAGCAAGACACAGGCACCCCAAACTTTAGGGCTGCTCTGTTGACAAGAACCTCCACTTCGTTACACCTTAAATATCCCAGGAAAGAGAAAAATGGATAAAGAAGTTGTGGTCCTTATGTACAATGGAATATCACTCAGGCATGAAATCAACGTCATAAGGCTAGTAGCAGCATGATGAGTGGATTTAGGTGCGACGATTCTAAGTGAAATAAGTCACACAGAAAAAGACACTTATCATAAGATATCACTTATAGAGGGAATGTAAAAACCGCTACCCTTGAACTGATTTACAAACCAGAACAGAGTCACACGTTTAGAAAACACACTATGTCTGCTTAACGGGAAAGGTGAGGTGGGGTGGTGCATAAAACAAGGGTTTCAAATTAGCTCAGATACCGTTCTATAAACCCAATAGGTAATAGACAAGACCTACTCCTTTCTCAGTGAATTGGACTCAACACCCCCTATTCACTGCCCAAGAATATATCTGACTAGTAAGAATCTTAAAACCTATGTATTGATATCTCTCTGTAAGTGAGTCAAGTGGGTGTAAAGCGGCATAAACACAGCAGTGAAAAGCAGCTACACCCCATTATAAAAATCAATTACTTTTAAAAACCTGTGAAACAAAGACAGTGAAAGAGAGAGAAATTCTTACAAAATTCGTTCAGGGGCTGTGATGCCACCTGGATTGACCATATCTAGACCCACAGCTGATTGAGACATAAGGGTGGACACTCTTGGGGCTGAGAGGTTTGGTGAGGTTGGGTGAGCAAACGCAGACACTTTAAAGTAATACTGCGTGGTACCCATCCCATGGGTCCCAAATCTCCAGGTTCAAGGGCATCTTCCTACATCGAAAACATGCATGAGAAACCCAGAAGATGGTACACCGTGTGATCGGGAAAGGTTTCTAAAACGCACCTCATTTCTCATCTCCTTGTGCTCGGGTTCGCCAATCCAGCCGCTTTACTAGCAATCTCCCTCCTTGGAGAATCAGCACCTTTAACCTCCTGTTCCGTACAGGTTGCAAATTGTCCTGAGTATGACGGGAAGAGGGGGAACCAATGAGAGACTAGCTCTAGGTGTTGGGACAGGCACAGGTCACTCTATTTTCCCATCAGGAAGAAGAATTAACCACAGGCTCAGCCTGCCGCACGGGACCAGAATAGGGCCTGAAGCAATTCTGCGCTTTTGCGGCCAGCTCCCAAGAAAGCGAGTTGAAAAATGGAGCTCAGGGGCACTGCAATTCAAAAACCTGCAGACTTATAAATGATCACTCTCGTCCACAAATATATTGAGGGAAGGCAACGAAGAGGATTTGAAAGCCGGGCAGAATTGCAGGAAACAGATTTCAGGAGGGAGATTCGAATCGCCTTTAAAGCACAGGAAAAGCGGCAAAACCTGGACAATGATGCCCTTGGCCAAAAAGGGCGTATGCGTTTTTTCCTGAATATATTCAGGAAAAAACGCAAACGCCCTTTTTGGCCAAACAAGCAACCTGGAAAGGCAAATCAGCGCTACAAAGAAGTCTCGCTTCTCATCGGTCAAAAGGGCCATGCTGAATAAAGTGTCAAAACCAGAAATGCAGGACAGGCCATGGAGAAACGGGAGCCTTGGTACGCTGATGGGCAGGATGTAAATTGCCAACAGCCACTCTGGAGAAGTGTACGGTGTGTCCTGAAACATCTAAAACACTCAGCTTAGAGAGCATAGGGCACTTCCACTAATGGGCGTATAAATTGGGAAAACTAAAAATCAGCAAGACACAGGCACCCCAAACTTTAGGGCTGCTCTGTTGACAAGAACCTCCACTTCGTTACACCTTAAATATCCCAGGAAAGAGAAAAATGGATAAAGAAGTTGTGGTCCTTATGTACAATGGAATATCACTCAGCCATGAAATCAACGTCATAAGGCTAGTAGCAGCATGATGAGTGGATTTAGGTGCGACGATTCTAAGTGAAATAAGTCACACAGAAAAAGACACTTATCATAAGATATCACTTATAGAGGGAATGTAAAAACCGCTACCCTTGAACTGAATTACAAACCAGAACAGAGTCACACGTTTAGAAAACACACTATGTCTGCTTAACGGGAAAGGTGAGGTGGGGTGGTGCATAAAACAAGGGTTTCAAATTAGCTCAGATACCGTTCTATAAACCCAATAGGTAATAGACAAGACCTACTCCTTTCTCAGTGAATTGGACTCAACACCCCCTATTCACTGCCCAAGAATATATCTGACTAGTAAGAATCTTAAAACCTATGTATTGATATCTCTCTGTAAGTGAGTCAAGTGGGTGTAAAGCGGCATAAACACAGCAGTGAAAAGCAGCTACACCCCATTATAAAAATCAATTACTTTTAAAAACCTGTGAAACAAAGACAGTGAAAGAGAGAGAAATTCTTACAAAATTCGTTCAGGGGCTGTGATGCCACCTGGATTGACCATATCTAGACCCACAGCTGATTGAGACATAAGGCTGGACACTCATGGGGCTGAGAGGTTTGGTGAGGTTGGGTGAGGAAACCCAGACCGTTTAAAGTAATAGTGCGTGGTACCCATCCCATGGGTCCCAAATCTCCAGGTTCAAGGGCATCTTCCTACATCGAAAACATGCATGAGAAACCCAGAAGATGGTACACCGTGTGATCGGGAAAGGTTTCTAAAACATACCTCATTTCTCATCTCCTTGTGCTCGGGTTCGCCAATCCAGCCGCTTTACTAGCAATCTCCCTCCTTGGAGAATCAGCACCTTTAACCTCCTGTTCCGTACAGGTTGCAATTTGTCCTGAGGATGAACGGGAAGAGGGGGAAACAATGAGAGACTAGCTCTAGGTGTTGGGACAGGCACAGGTCACTCTATTTTCCCATCAGGAAGAAGAATTAACCACAGGCTCAGCCTGCCGCCCGGGACCAGAATAGGGCCTGAAGCAATTCTGCGCTTTTGCGGCCAGCTCCCAAGAAAGCGAGTTGAAAAATGGAGCTCAGGGGCACTGCAATTCAAAAACCTGCTGACTTATAAATGAGAACTCTCGTCCACAAATATATTGAGGGAAGGCAATGCAGAGGATTTCAAAGCCGGGCAGAATTGCAGGAAACAGATTTCAGGAGGGAGATTCGAATCGCCTTTAAAGCACAGGAAAAGCGGCAAAACCTGGACAATGATGCCCTTGGCCAAAAAGGGCGTATGCGTTTTTTCCTGAATATATTCAGGAAAAAACGCATACGCCCTTTTTGGCCAAACAAGCAACCTGGAAAGGCAAATCAGCGCTACAAAGAAGTCTCGCTTCTCATCGGTCAAAAGGGCCATGCTGAATAAAGTGTCAAAACCAGAAATGCAGGACAGGCCATGGAGAAACGGGAGCCTTGGTACGCTGATGGGCAGGATGTAAATTGCCAACAGCCACTCTGGAGAAGTGTACGGTGTGTCCTGAAACATCTAAAAAACTCAGCTTAGAGAGCATAGGGCACTTCCACTCATGGGCGTATAAATTGGGAAAACTAAAAATCAGCAAGACACAGGCACCCCAAACTTTAGGGCTGCTCTGTTGACAAGAACCTCCACTTCGTTACACCTTAAATATCCCAGGAAAGAGAAAAATGGATAAAGAAGTTGTGGTCCTTATGTACAATGGAATATCACTCAGGCATGAAATCAACGTCATAAGGCTAGTAGCAGCATGATGAGTGGATTTAGGTGCGACGATTCTAAGTGAAATAAGTCACACAGAAAAAGACACTTATCATAAGATATCACTTATAGAGGGAATGTAAAAACCGCTACCCTTGAACTGATTTACAAACCAGAACAGAGTCACACGTTTAGAAAACACACTATGTCTGCTTAACGGGAAAGGTGAGGTGGGGTGGTGCATAAAACAAGGGTTTCAAATTAGCTCAGATACCGTTCTATAAACCCAATAGGTAATAGACAAGACCTACTCCTTTCTCAGTGAATTGGACTCAACACCCCCTATTCACTGCCCAAGAATATATCTGACTAGTAAGAATCTTAAAACCTATGTATTGATATCTCTCTGTAAGTGAGTCAAGTGGGTGTAAAGCGGCAGAAACACAGCAGTGAAAAGCAGCTACACCCCATTATAAAAATCAATTACTTTTAAAAATCTGTGAAACAAAGACAGTGAAAGAGAGAGAAATTCTTACAAAATTCGTTCAGGGGCTGTGATGCCACCTGGATTGACCATATCTAGACCCACAGCTGATTGAGACATAAGGCTGGACACTCATGGGGCTGAGAGGTTTGGTGAGGTTGGGTGAGGAAACCCAGACCGTTTAAAGTAATAGTGCGTGGTACCCATCCCATGGGTCCCAAATCTCCAGGATCAAGGGCATCTTCCTACTTCGAAAACATGCATGAGAAACCCAGAAGATGGTACACCGTGTGATCGGGAAAGGTTTCTAAAACGCACCTTATTTCTCATCTCCTTGTGCTCGGGTTCGCCATTCCAGCCGCTTTACTAGCAATCTCCCTCCTTGGAGAAACAGCACCTTTAACCTCCTGTTCCGTACAGGTTACAATTTGTCCTGAGGATGAACGGGAAGAGGGGGAAACAATGAGAGATTAACTCTAGGTTTTGGGACAGGCAGAGGTCACTCTATTTTCCCATCAGGGAGAAGAATTAACCACAGGCTCAGCCTGCCGCCCGGGACCAGAATAGGGCCTGAAGCAATCCTGCGCTTTTGCGGCCAGCTCCCAAGAAAGCGAGTTGAAAAATGGAGCTCAGGGGCACTGCAATTCACAAACCTGCTGACTTATAAATGATCACTCTCGTCCACAAATATATTGAGGGAAGGCAATGCAGAGGATTTCAAAGCAAGGCAGATTTGCAGGAAACAGATTTCAGGAGGGAGATTCGAATCGCCTTTAAAGCACAGGAAAAGCGGCAAAACCTCGACAATGATGCCCTTGGCCAAAAAGGGCGTATGCATTTTTTCCTGAATATATTCAGGAAAAAACGCATACGCCCTTTTTGGCCAATCCAGCAACCTGGAAAGGCAAATCAGCGCTACAAAGAAGTCTCGCTTCCCATCGGTCAAAAGGGCCATGCTGAATAAAGTGTCAAAACCAAAAATGCAGGACAGGCCATAGAGAAACGGGAGCCTGGCTACGCTGATGAGCGGCATGTAAATTGCCAACAGCCACTCTGGAGAAGTGTACGGTGTGTCCTGAAACATCTAAAACACTCAGCTTAGAGAGCATAGGGCACTTCCACTCATGGGCGTATAAATTGGGAAAACTAAAAATCAGCAAGACACAGGCACCCCAAAGTTTAGGGCTGCTCTGTTGACAAGAACCTCCACTTCGTTACACCTTAAATATCCCAGGAAAGAGAAAAATGGATAAAGAAGTTGTGGTCCTTATGTACAATGGAATATCACTCAGCCATGAAATCAACGTCATAAGGCTAGTAGCAGCATGATGAGTGGATTTAGGTACGACGATTCTAAGTGAAATAAGTCACACAGAAAAAGACACTTATCATAAGATATCACTTATAGAGGGAATGTAAAAACCGCTACCCTTGAACTGATTTACAAACCAGAACAGAGTCACACGTTTAGAAAACACACTATGTCTGCTTAACGGGAAAGGTGAGGTGGGGTGGTGCATAAAACAAGGGTTTCAAATTAGCTCAGATACCGTTCTATAAACCCAATAGGTAATAGACAAGACCTACTCCTTTCTCAGTGAATTGGACTCAACACCCCCTATTCACTGCCCAAGAATATATCTGACTAGTAAGAATCTTAAAACCTATGTATTGATATCTCTCTGTAAGTGAGTCAAGAGGGTGTAAAGCGGCATAAACACAGCAGTGAAAAGCAGCTAAACCCCATTATAAAAATCAATTACTTTTAAAAATCCGTGAAACAAAGACAGTGAAAGAGAGAGAAATTCTTACAAAATTCGTTCAGGGGCTGTGATGCCACCTGGATTGACCATATCTAGACCCACAGCTGATTGAGACATAAGGGTGGACACTCTTGGGGCTGAGAGGTTTGGTGAGGTTGGGTGAGCAAACGCAGACCCTTTAAAGTAATACTGCCTGGTACCCATCCCATGGGTCCCAAATCTCCAGGTTCAAGGGCATCTTCCTACATCGAAAACATGCACGAGAAACCCAGAAGATGGTACACCGTGTGATCGGGAAAGGTTTCTAAAAGGCACCTCATTTCTCATCTCCTTGTGCTCGGGTTCACCAATCCAGCCGCTTTACTAGCAATCTCCCTCCTTGGAGAATCAGCACCTTTAACCTCCTGTTCCGTACAGGTTGCAATTTGTCCTGAGGATGAACGGGAAGAGGGGGAACCAATGAGAGACTAGCTCTAGGTGTTGGGACAGGCACAGGTCACTCTATTTTCCCATCAGGAAGAAGAATTAACCACAGGCTCAGCCTGCCGCCCGGGACCAGAATAGGGCCTGAAGCAATTCTGCGCTTTTGCGCCCAGCTCCTAAGAAAGCGAGTTGAAAAATGAAGCTCAGGGGCACTGCAATTCACAAACCTGCAGACTTATAAATGATCACTCTCGTCCACAAATATATTGAGGGAAGGCAACGAAGAGGATTTGAAAGCCAGGCAGAATTGCAGGAAACAGATTTCAGGAGGGAGATTCGAATCGCCTTTAAAGCACAGGAAAACCGGCAAATCCTGGACAATGATGCCCTTGGCCAAAAAGGGCGTATGCGTTTTTTCCTGAATATATTCAGGAAAAAACGCATACGCCCTTTTTGGCCAACCAAGCAACCTGGAAAGGCAAATCAGCGCTACAAAAAAGTCTCGCTTCTCATCGGTCAAAAGGGCCATGCTGAATAAAGTGTCAAAACCAGAAATGCAGGACAGGCCATGGAGAAACGGGAGCCTTGGTACGCTGATGGCCAGGATGTAAACTGCCAACAGCCACTCTGGAGAAGTGTACGGTGTGTCCTGAAACATCTAAAAAACTCAGCTTAGAGAGCATAGGGCACTTCCACTCATGGGCGTATAAATTGGGAAAACTAAAAATCAGCAAGACACAGGCACCCCAAAGTTTAGGGCTGCTCTGTTGACAAGAACCTCCACTTCGTTACACCTTAAATATCCCAGGAAAGAGAAAAATGTATAAAGAAGTTGTGGTCCTTATGTACAATGGAATATCACTCAGCCATGAAATCAACGTCATAAGGCTAGTAGCAGCATGATGAGTGGATTTAGGTACGACGATTCTAAGTGAAATAAGTCACACAGAAAAAGACACTTATCATAAGATATCACTTATAGAGGGAATGTAAAAACCGCTACCCTTGAACTGATTTACAAACCAGAACAGAGTCACACGTTTAGAAAACACACTATGTCTGCTTAACGGGAAAGGTGAGGTGGGGTGGTGCATAAAACAAGGTTTTCAAATTAGCTCAGATACCGTTCCATAAACCCAATAGGTAATAGACAAGACCTACTCCTTTCTCAGTGAATTGGACTCAACACCCCCTATTCACCGCCCAAGAATATATCTGACTAGTAAGAATCTTAAAACCTATGTATTGATATCTCTCTGTAAGTGAGTCAAGTGGGTGCAAAGCGGCATAAACACAGCAGTGAAAAGCAGCTAAACCCCATTATAAAAATCAATTACTTTTAAAAATCCGTGAAACAAAGACAGTGAAAGAGAGAGAAATTCTTACAAAATTCGTTCAGGGGCTGTGATGCCACCTGGATTGACCATATCTAGACCCACAGCTGATTGAGACATAAGGCTGGAAACTCTTGGGGCTGAGAGGTTTGGTGAGGTTGGGTGAGCAAACGCAGACCCTTTAAAGTAATACTGCGTGGTACCCATCCCATGGGTCCCAAATCTCCAGGTTCAAGGGCATCTTCCTACATCGAAAACATGCATGAGAAACCCAGAAGATGGTACACCGTGTGATCGGGAAAGGTTTCTAAAACGCACCTCATTTCTCATCTCCTTGTGCTCGGGTTCGCCAATCCAGCCGCTTTACTAGCAATCTCCCTCCTTGGAGAATCAGCACCTTTAACCTCCTGTTCCGTATAGGTTGCAATTTGTCCTGAGGATGACGGGAAGAGGGGGAACCAATGAGAGACTAGCTCTAGGTGTTGGGACAGGCACAGGTCACTCTATTTTCCCATCAGGAAGAAGAATTAACCACAGGCTCAGCCTGCCGCCCGGGAACAGAATAGGGCCTGAAGCAATTCTGCGCTTTTGCGCCCAGCTCCCAAGAAAGCGAGTTGAAAAATGGAGCTCAGGGGCACTGCAATTCACAAACCTGCAGACTTATAAATGATCACTCTCGTCCACAAATATATTGAGGGAAGGCAACGAAGAGGATTTGAAAGCCAGGCAGAATTGCAGGAAACAGATTTCAGGAGGGAGATTCGAATCGCCTTTAAAGCACAGGAAAAGCGGCAAATCCTGGACAATGATGCCCTTGGCCAAAACGGGCGTATGCGTTTTTTCCTGAATATATTCAGGAAAAAACGCATACGCCCTTTTTGGCCAACCAAGCAACCTGGAAAGGCAAATCAGCGCTACAAAGAAGTCTCGCTTCTCATCGGTCAAAAGGGCCATGCTGAATAAAGTGTCAAAACCAGAAATACAGGACAGGCCATGGAGAATCAGGAGCCTTGGTACGCTGATGGGCAGGATGTAAATTGCCAACAGCCACTCTGGAGAAGTGTACGGTGTGTCCTGAAACATCTAAAACACTCAGCTTAGAGAGCATAGGGCACTTCCACTCATGGGCGTATAAATTGGGAAAACTAAAAATCAGCAAGACACAGGCACCCCAAGCTTTAGGGCTGCTCTGTTGACAAGAACCTCCACTTCGTTACACCTTAAATATCCCAGGAAAGAGAAAAATGGATAAAGAAGTTGTGGTCCTTATGTACAATGGAATATCACTCAGGCATGAAATCAACGTCATAAGGCTAGTAGCAGCATGATGAGTGGATTTAGGTGCGACGATTCTAAGTGAAATAAGTCACACAGAAAAAGACACTTATCATAAGATATCACTTATAGAGGGAATGTAAAAACCGCTACCCTTGAACTGAATTACAAACCAGAACAGAGTCACACGTTTAGAAAACACACTATGTCTGCTTAACGGGAAAGGTGAGGTGGGGTGGTGCATAAAACAAGGGTTTCAAATTAGCTCAGATACCGTTCCATAAACCCAATAGGTAATAGACAAGACCTACTCCTTTCTCAGGGAATTGGACTCAACACCCCCTATTCACCTCCCAAGAATATATCTGACTAGTAAGAATCTTAAAACCTATGTATTGATATCTCTCTGTAAGTGAGTCAAGTGGGTGTAAAGCGGCATAAACACAGCAGTGAAAAGCAGCTAAACCCCATTATAAAAATCAATTACTTTTAAAAATCCGTGAAACAAAGACAGTGAAAGAGAGAGAAATTCTTACAAAATTCGTTCTGGGGCTGTGATGACACCTGGATTGACCATATCTAGACCCACAGTTGATTGAGACATAAGGGTGGACACTCTTGGGGCTGAGAGTTTTGGTGAGGTTGGGTGAGCAAACGCAGACCCTTTAAAGTAATACTGCCTGGTACCCATCCCATGGGTCCCAAATCTCCAGGTTCAAGGGCATCTTCCTACATCGAAAACATGCATGAGAAACCCAGAAGATGGTACACCGTGTGATCGGGAAAGGTTTCTAAAAGGCACCTCATTTCTCATCTCCTTGTGCTCGGGTTCACCAATCCAGCCGCTTTACTAGCAATCTCCCTCCTTGGAGAATCAGCACCTTTAACCTCCTGTTCCGTACAGGTTGCAATTTGTCCTGAGGATGAACGGGAAGAGGGGGAACCAATGAGAGACTAGCTCTAGGTGTTGGGACAGGCACAGGTCACTCTATTTTCCCATCAGGAAGAAGAATTAACCACAGGCTCAGCCTGCCGCCCGGGACCAGAATAGGGCCTGAAGCAATTCTGCGCTTTTGCGCCCAGCTCCCAAGAAAGCGAGTTGAAAAATGAAGCTCAGGGGCACTGCAATTCACAAACCTGCAGACTTATAAATGATCACTCTCGTCCACAAATATATTGAGGGAAGGCAACGAAGAGGATTTGAAAGCCAGGCAGAATTGCAGGAAACAGATTTCAGGAGGGAGATTCGAATCGCCTTTAAAGCACAGGAAAAGCGGCAAATCCTGGACAATGATGCCTTTGGCCAAAACGGGCGTATGCGTTTTTTCCTGAATATATTCAGGACAGGCCATGGAGAATCGGGAGCCTTGGTACGCTGATGGGCAGGATGTAAATTGCCAACAGCCACTCTGGAGAAGTGTACGGTGTGTCCTGAAACATCTAAAACACTCAGCTTAGAGAGCATAGGGCACTTCCACTCATGGGCGTATAAATTGGGAAAACTAAAAATCAGCAAGACACAGTCACCCCAAACTTTAGGGCTGCTCTGTTGACAAGAACCTCCACTTCGTTACACCTTAAATATCCCAGGAAAGAGAAAAATGGATAAAGAAGTTGTGGTCCTTATGTACAATAGAATATCACTCACCCATGAAATCAATGTCATAAGGCTAGTAGCAGCATGATGAGTGGATTTAGGTACGACGGTTCTAAGTGAAATAAGTCACACAGAAAAAGACACGTATCATAAGATATCACTTATAGAGGGAATGTAAAAATCGCTACCCTTGAACTGATTTACAAACCAGAACAGAGTCACACGTTTAGAAAACACACTATGTCTGCTTAACGGGAAAGGTGAGGTGGGGTGGTGCATAAAACAAGGGTTTCAAATTAGCTCAGATACCGTTCCATAAACCCAATAGGTAATAGACAAGACCTACTCCTTTCTCAGTGAATTGGACTCAACACCCCCTATTCACCTCCCAAGAATATATCTGACTAGTAAGAATCTTAAAACCTATGTATTGATATCTCTCTGTGAGTCAAGTGGGTGTAAAGCGGCAGAAACACAGCAGTGAAAAGCAGCTAAACCCCATTATAAAAATCAATTACTTTTAAAAATCCGTGAAACAAAGACAGTGAAAGAGAGAGAAATTCTTACAAAATTCGTTCAGGGACTGTGATGCCACCTGGATTGACCATATCTAGACCCACAGCTGATTGAGACATAAGGCTGGACACTCTTGGGGCTGAGAGGTTTGGTGAGGTTGGGTGAGCAAATGCAGACCCTTTAAAGTAATACTGCGTGGTACCCATCCCATGGGTCCCAAATCTCCAGGTTCAAGGGCATCTTCCTACATCGAAAACATTCATGAGAAACCCAGAAGATGGTACACCGTGTGATCGGGAAAGGTTTCTAAAACGCACCTCATTTCTCACCTCCTTGTGCTCGGGTTCGCCAATCCAGCCGCTTTACTAGCAATCTCCCTCCTTGGAGAATCAGCACCTTTAACCTCCTGTTCCGTACAGGTTGCAATTTGTCCTGAGGATGACGGGAAGAGGGGGAACCAATGAGAGACTAGCTCTAGGTGTTGGGACAGGCACAGGTCACTCTATTTTCCCATCAGGAAGAAGAATTAACCACAGGCTCAGCCTGCCGCCCGGGACCAGAATAGGGCCTGAAGCAATTCTGCGCTTTTGCGCCCAGCTCCCAAGAAAGCGAGTTGAAAAATGAAGCTCAGGGGCACTGCAATTCACAAACCTGCAGACTTATAAATGATCACTCTCGTCCACAAATATATTGAGGGAAGGCAACGAAGAGGATTTGAAAGCCAGGCAGAATTGCAGGAAACAGATTTCAGGAGGGAGATTCGAATCGCCTTTAAAGCACAGGAAAAGCGGCAAATCCTGGACAATGATGCCTTTGGCCAAAACGGGCGTATGCGTTTTTTCCTGAATATATTCAGGACAGGCCATGGAGAATCGGGAGCCTTGGTACGCTGATGGGCAGGATGTAAATTGCCAACAGCCACTCTGGAGAAGTGTACGGTGTGTCCTGAAACATCTAAAACACTCAGCTTAGAGAGCATAGGGCACTTCCACTCATGGGCGTATAAATTGGGAAAACTAAAAATCAGCAAGACACAGTCACCCCAAACTTTAGGGCTGCTCTGTTGACAAGAACCTCCACTTCGTTACACCTTAAATATCCCAGGAAAGAGAAAAATGGATAAAGAAGTTGTGGTCCTTATGTACAATAGAATATCACTCACCCATGAAATCAATGTCATAAGGCTAGTAGCAGCATGATGAGTGGATTTAGGTACGACGGTTCTAAGTGAAATAAGTCACACAGAAAAAGACACGTATCATAAGATATCACTTATAGAGGGAATGTAAAAATCGCTACCCTTGAACTGATTTACAAACCAGAACAGAGTCACACGTTTAGAAAACACACTATGTCTGCTTAACGGGAAAGGTGAGGTGGGGTGGTGCATAAAACAAGGGTTTCAAATTAGCTCAGATACCGTTCCATAAACCCAATAGGTAATAGACAAGACCTACTCCTTTCTCAGTGAATTGGACTCAACACCCCCTATTCACCTCCCAAGAATATATCTGACTAGTAAGAATCTTAAAACCTATGTATTGATATCTCTCTGTGAGTCAAGTGGGTGTAAAGCGGCAGAAACACAGCAGTGAAAAGCAGCTAAACCCCATTATAAAAATCAATTACTTTTAAAAATCCGTGAAACAAAGACAGTGAAAGAGAGAGAAATTCTTACAAAATTCGTTCAGGGACTGTGATGCCACCTGGATTGACCATATCTAGACCCACAGCTGATTGAGACATAAGGCTGGACACTCTTGGGGCTGAGAGGTTTGGTGAGGTTGGGTGAGCAAATGCAGACCCTTTAAAGTAATACTGCGTGGTACCCATCCCATGGGTCCCAAATCTCCAGGTTCAAGGGCATCTTCCTACATCGAAAACATTCATGAGAAACCCAGAAGATGGTACACCGTGTGATCGGGAAAGGTTTCTAAAACGCACCTCATTTCTCACCTCCTTGTGCTCGGGTTCGCCAATCCAGCCGCTTTACTAGCAATCTCCCTCCTTGGAGAATCAGCACCTTTAACCTCCTGTTCCGTACAGGTTGCAATTTGTCCTGAGGATGACGGGAAGAGGGGGAACCAATGAGAGACTAGCTCTAGGTGTTGGGACAGGCACAGGTCACTCTATTTTCCCATCAGGAAGAAGAATTAACCACAGTCTCAGCCTGCCGCCTGGGACCAGAATAGGGCCTGAAGCAATTCTGCGCTTTTGCGCCCAGCTCCCAAGAAAGCAAGTTGAAAAATGGAGCTCAGGGGCACTGCAATTCACAAACCTGCAGACTTATAAATGATCACTCTCGTCCACAAATATATTGAGGGAAGGCAACGAAGAGGATTTGAAAGCCAGGCAGAATTGCAGGAAACAGATTTCAGGAGGGAGATTCGAATCGCCTTTAAAGCACAGGAAAAGCGGCAAATCCTGGACAATGATGCCCTTGGCCAAAACGGGCCTATGCGTTTTTTCCTGAATATATTCAGGAAAAAACGCATACGCCCTTTTTGGCCAACCAAGCAACCTGGAAAGGCAAATCAGCGCTACAAAGAAGTCTCGCTTCTCATCGGTCAAAAGGGCCATGCTGAATAAAGTGTCAAAACCAGAAATGCAGGACAGGCCATGGAGAATCAGGAGCCTTGGTACGCTGATGGGCAGGATGTAAATTGCCAACAGCCACTCTGGAGAAGTGTACGGTGTGTCCTGAAATATCTAAAACACTCAGCTTAGAGAGCATAGGGCACTTCCACTCATGGGCGTATAAATTGGGAAAACTAAAAATCAGCAAGACACAGGCACCCCAAGCTTTAGGGCTGCTCTGTTGACAAGAACCTCCAATTCGTTACACCTTAAATATCCCAGGAAAGAGAAAAATGGATAAAGAAGTTGTGGTCCTTATGTACAATGGAATATCACTCAGGCATGAAATCAACGTCATAAGGCTAGTAGCAGCATGATGAGTGGATTTAGGTGCGACGATTCTAAGTGAAATAAGTCACACAGAAAAAGACACTTATCATAAGATATCACTTATAGAGGGAATGTAAAAACCGCTACCCTTGAACTGAATTACAAACCAGAACAGAGTCACACGTTTAGAAAACACACTATGTCTGCTTAACGGGAAAGGTGAGGTGGGGTGGTGCATAAAACAAGGGTTTCAAATTAGCTCAGATACCGTTCCATAAACCCAATAGGTAATAGACAAGACCTACTCCTTTCTCAGTGAATTGGACTCAACACCCCCTATTCACCGCCCAAGAATATATCTGACTAGTAAGAATCTTAAAACCTATGTATTGATATCTCTCTGTAAGTGAGTCAAGTGGGTGTAAAGCGGCATAAACACAGCAGTGAAAAGCAGCTAAACCCCATTATAAAAATCAATTACTTTTAAAAATCCGTGAAACAAAGACAGTGAAAGAGAGAGAAATTCTTACAAAATTCGTTCAGGGGCTGTGATGACACCTGGATTGACCATATCTAGACCCACAGTTGATTGAGACATAAGGGTGGACACTCTTGGGGCTGAGAGTTTTGGTGAGGTTGGGTGAGCAAACGCAGACCCTTTAAAGTAATACTGCCTGGTACCCATCCCATGGGTCCCAAATCTCCAGGTTCAAGGGCATCTTCCTACATCGAAAACATGCATGAGAAACCCAGAAGATGGTACACCGTGTGATCGGGAAAGGTTTCTAAAAGGCACCTCATTTCTCATCTCCTTGTGCTCGGGTTCACCAATCCAGCCGCTTTACTAGCAATCTCCCTCCTTGGAGAATCAGCACCTTTAACCTCCTGTTCCGTACAGGTTGCAATTTGTCCTGAGGATGAACGGGAAGAGGGGGAACCAATGAGAGACTAGCTCTAGGTGTTGGGACAGGCACAGGTCACTCTATTTTCCCATCAGGAAGAAGAATTAACCACAGGCTCAGCCTGCCGCCCGGGACCAGAATAGGGCCTGAAGCAATTCTGCGCTTTTGCGCCCAGCTCCCAAGAAAGCGAGTTGAAAAATGAAGCTCAGGGGCACTGCAATTCACAAACCTGCAGACTTATAAATGATCACTCTCGTCCACAAATATATTGAGGGAAGGCAACGAAGAGGATTTGAAAGCCAGGCAGAATTGCAGGAAACAGATTTCAGGAGGGAGATTCGAATCGCCTTTAAAGCACAGGAAAAGCGGCAAATCCTGGACAATGATGCCTTTGGCCAAAACGGGCGTATGCGTTTTTTCCTGAATATATTCAGGACAGGCCATGGAGAATCGGGAGCCTTGGTACGCTGATGGGCAGGATGTAAATTGCCAACAGCCACTCTGGAGAAGTGTACGGTGTGTCCTGAAACATCTAAAACACTGAGCTTAGAGAGCATAGGGCACTTCCACTCATGGGCGTATAAATTGGGAAAACTAAAAATCAGCAAGACACAGTCACCCCAAACTTTAGGGCTGCTCTGTTGACAAGAACCTCCACTTCGTTACACCTTAAATATCCCAGGAAAGAGAAAAATGGATAAAGAAGTTGTGGTCCTTATGTACAATAGAATATCACTCACCCATGAAATCAATGTCATAAGGCTAGTAGCAGCATGATGAGTGGATTTAGGTACGACGGTTCTAAGTGAAATAAGTCACACAGAAAAAGACACGTATCATAAGATATCACTTATAGAGGGAATGTAAAAATCGCTACCCTTGAACTGATTTACAAACCAGAACAGAGTCACACGTTTAGAAAACACACTATGTCTGCTTAACGGGAAAGGTGAGGTGGGGTGGTGCATAAAACAAGGGTTTCAAATTAGCTCAGATACCGTTCCATAAACCCAATAGGTAATAGACAAGACCTACTCCTTTCTCAGTGAATTGGACTCAACACCCCCTATTCACCTCCCAAGAATATATCTGACTAGTAAGAATCTTAAAACCTATGTATTGATATCTCTCTGTAAGTGAGTCAAGTGGGTGTAAAGCGGCAGAAACACAGCAGTGAAAAGCAGCTAAACCCCATTATAAAAATCAATTACTTTTAAAAATCCGTGAAACAAAGACAGTGAAAGAGAGAGAAATTCTTACAAAATTCGTTCAGGGACTGTGATGCCACCTGGATTGACCATATCTAGACCCACAGCTGATTGAGACATAAGGCTGGACACTCTTGGGGCTGAGAGGTTTGGTGAGGTTGGGTGAGCAAACGCAGACCCTTTAAAGTAATACTGCGTGGTACCCATCCCATGGGTCCCAAATCTCCAGGTTCAAGGGCATCTTCCTACATCGAAAACATGCATGAGAAACCCAGAAGATGGTACACCGTGTGATCGGGAAAGGTTTCTAAAACGCACCTCATTTCTCATCTCCTTGTGCTCGGGTTCGCCAATCCAGCCGCTTTACTAGCAATCTCCCTCCTTGGAGAATCAGCACCTTTAACCTCCTGTTCCGTACAGGTTGCAATTTGTCCTGAGGATGACGGGAAGAGGGGGAACCAATGAGAGACTAGCTCTAGGTGTTGGGACAGGCACAGGTCACTCTATTTTCCCATCAGGAAGAAGAATTAACCACAGTCTCAGCCTGCCGCCCGGGACCAGAATAGGGCCTGAAGCAATTCTGCGCTTTTGCGGCCAGCTCCCAAGAAAGCAAGTTGAAAAATGGAGCTCAGGGGCACTGCAATTCACAAACCTGCAGACTTATAAATGATCACTCTCGTCCACAAATATATTGAGGGAAGGCAACGAAGAGGATTTGAAAGCCAGGCAGAATTGCAGGAAACAGATTTCAGGAGGGAGATTTGAATCGCCTTTAAAGCACAGGAAAAGCGGCAAAACCTGGACAATGATGCCCTTGGCCAAAAAGGGCGTATGCGTTTTTTCCTGAATATATTCAGGAAAAAACGCATACGCCCTTTTTGGCCAACCAAGGAACCTGGAAAGGCAAATCAGCGCTACAAAGAAGTCTCGCTTCTCATTGGTCAAAAGGGCCATGCTGAATAAAGTGTCAAAACCAGAAATGCAGGACAGGCCAAGGAGAAACGGGAGCCTTGGTACGCTGATGGGCAGGATGTAAATTGCCAACAGCCACTCTGGAGAAGTGTACGGTGTGTCCTGAAACATCTAAAACACTCAGCTTAGAGAGCATAGGGCACTTCCACTCATGGGCGTATAAATTGGGAAAACTAAAAATCAGCAAGACACAGGCACCCCAAACTTTAGGGCTGCTCTGTTGACAAGAACCTCCACTTCGTTACACCTTAAATATCCCAGGAAAGAGAAAAATGGATAAAGAAGTTGTGGTCCTTATGTACAATGGAATATCACTCAGGCATGAAATCAACGTCATAAGGCTAGTAGCAGCATGATGAGTGGATTTAGGTGCGACGATTCTAAGTGAAATAAGTCACACAGAAAAAGACACTTATCATAAGATATCACTTATAGAGGGAATGTAAAAACCGCTACCCTTGAACTGAATTACAAACCAGAACAGAGTCACACGTTTAGAAAACACACTATGTCTGCTTAACGGGAAAGGTGAGGTGGGGTGGTGCATAAAACAAGGGTTTCAAATTAGCTCAGATACCGTTCCATAAACCCAATAGGTAATAGACAAGACCTACTCCTTTCTCAGTGAATTGGACTCAACACCCCCTATTCACCGCCCAAGAATATATCTGACTAGTAAGAATCTTAAAACCTATGTATTGATATCTCTCTGTAAGTGAGTCAAGTGGGTGTAAAGCGGCATAAACACAGCAGTGAAAAGCAGCTAAACCCCATTATAAAAATCAATTACTTTTAAAAATCCGTGAAACAAAGACAGTGAAAGAGAGAGAAATTCTTACAAAATTCGTTCAGGGGCTGTGATGACACCTGGATTGACCATATCTAGACCCACAGCTGATTGAGACATAAGGGTGGACACTCTTGGGGCTGAGAGGTTTGGTGAGGTTGGGTGAGCAAACGCAGACCCTTTAAAGTAATACTGCCTGGTACCCATCCCATGGGTCCCAAATCTCCAGGTTCAAGGGCATCTTCCTACATCGAAAACATGCATGAGAAACCCAGAAGATGGTACACCGTGTGATCGGGATATGTTTCTAAAAGGCTCCTCATTTCTCATCTCCTTGTGCTCGGGTTCACCAATCCAGCCGCTTTACTAGAAATCTCCCTCCTTGGAGAATCAGCACCTTTAACCTCCTGTTCCGTACAGGTTGCAATTTGTCCTGTGGATGACGGGAAGAGGGGGATCCAATGAGAGACTAGCTCTAGGTGTTGGGACAGGCACAGGTCACTCTATTTTCCCATCAGGAAGAAGAATTAACCACAGTCTCAGCCTGCCGCCTGGGACCAGAATAGGGCCTGAAGCAATTCTGCGCTTTTGCGGCCAGCTCCCAAGAAAGCGAGTTGAAAAATGGAGCTCAGGGGCACTGCAGTTCACAAACCTGCAGACTTATAAATGATCACTCTCGTCCACAAATATATTGAGGGAAGGCAACGAAGAGGATTTGAAAGCCAGGCAGAATTGCAGGAAACAGATTTCAGGAGGGAGATACGAATCGCCTTTAAAGCACAGGAAACGCGGCAAAACCTGGACAATGATGCCCTTGGCCAAAAAGGGCGTATGCGTTTTTTCCTGAATATATTCAGGAAAAAACGCATACGCCCTTTTTGGCCAACCAAGGAACCTGGAAAGGCATATCAGCGCTACAAAGAAGTCTCGCTTCTCATCGGTCAAAAGGGCCATGCTGAATAAAGTGTCAAAACCAGAAATGCAGGAGAGGCCATGGAGAAACGGGAGCCTTGGTACGCTGATGGGCAGGATGTAAACTGCCAACAGCCACTCTGGAGAAGTGTACGGTGTGTCCTGAAACATCTAAAAAACTCAGCTTAGAGAGCATAGGGCACTTCCACTCATGGGCGTATAAATTGGGAAAACTAAAAATCAGCAAGACACAGGCACCCCAAAGTTTAGGGCTGCTCTGTTGACAAGAACCTCCACTTCGTTACACCTTAAATATCCCAGGAAAGAGAAAAATGGATAAAGAAGTTGTGGTCCTTATGTACAATGGAATATCACTCAGCCATGAAATCAACGTCATAAGGCTATTAGCAGCATGATGAGTGGATTTAGGTACGACGATTCTAAGTGAAATAAGTCACAAAGAAAAAGACACTTATCATAAGATATCACTTATAGAGGGAATGTAAAAACCGCTACCCTTGAACTGATTTACAAACCAGAACAGAGTCACACGTTTAGAAAACACACTATGTCTGCTTAACGGGAAAGGTGAGGTGGGGTGGTGCATAAAACAAGGTTTTCAAATTAGCTCAGATACCGTTCCATAAACCCAATAGGTAATAGACAAGACCTACTCCTTTCTCAGTGAATTGGACTCAACACCCCCTATTCACCGCCCAAGAATATATCTGACTAGTAAGAATCTTAAAACCTATGTATTGATATCTCGCTGTAAGTGAGTCAAGTGGGTGTAAAGCGGCATAAACACAGCAGCGAAAAGCAGTTAAACCCCATTATAAAAATCAATTACTTTTAAAAACCCGTGAAAATAAGACAGTGAAAGAGAGAGAAATTCTTACAAAATTCGTTCAGGGGCTGTGATGCCACCTGGATTGACCATATCTAGACCCACAGCTGATTGAGACATAAGGGTGGACACTCTTGGGGCTGAGAGGTTTGGTGAGGTTGTGTGAGCAAACGCAGACCCTTTAAAGTAATACTGCGTGGTACCCATCCCATGGGTCCCAAATCTCCAGGTTCAAGGGCATCTTCCTACATCGAAAACATGCATGAGAAACCCAGAAGATGGTACACCGTGTGATCGGGAAAGGTTTCTAAAACGCACCTCATTTCTCATCTCCTTGTGCGCGGGTTCGCCATTCCAGCCGCTTTACAAGCAATCTCCCTCCTTGGAGAATCAGCACCTTTAACCTCCTGTTCCGTACAGGTTGCAATTTGTCCTGAGGATGAACGGGAAGAGGGGGAACCAACGAGAGACTAGCTCTAGGTGTTGGGACAGGCACAGGTCACTCTATTTTCCCATCAGGAAGAAGAATTAACCACAGGCTCAGCCTGCCGCCCAGGACCAGAGTAGGGCCTGAAGCAATCCTGCGCTTTTGCGGCCATCTCCCAAGAAAGCGAGTTGAAAAATGGAGCTCAGGGGCACTGCAATTCACAAACCTGCAGACTTATAAATGATCACTCTCGTCCACAAATATATTGAGGGAAGGCAACGAAGAGGATTTGAAAGCAAGGCAGAATTGCAGGAAACAGATTTCAGGAGGGAGATTCGAATCGCCTTTAAAGCACAGGAAAAGCAGCAAAACCTCGACAATGATGCCCTTGGCCAAAAAGGGCGTATGCGTTTTTTCCTGAATATATTCAGGAAAAAACGCATACGCCCTTTTTGGCCAACCAAGCAACCTGGAAAGGCAAATCAGCGCTACAAAGAAGTCTCGCTTCCCATCGGTCAAAAGGGCCATGCTGAATAAAGTGTCAAAACCAGAAATGCAGGACAGGCCATGGAGAAATGGGAGCCTTGCTACGCTGATGGACAGGATGTAAATTGACAACAGCCACTCTGGAGAAGTGTACCGTGTGTCCTGAAACATCTAAAAAAATCAGCTTAGAGAGCATAGGGCACTTCCACTCATGGGCGTATAAATTGGGAAAACTAAAAATCAGCAAGACACAGGCACCCCAAGCTTTAGGGCTGCTCTGTTGACAAGAACCTCCACTTCGTTACACCTTAAATATCCCAGGAAAGAGAAAAATGGATAAAGAAGTTGTGGTCCTTATGTACAATGGAATATCACTCAGGCATGAAATCAACGTCATAAGGCTAGTAGCAGCATGATGAGTGGATTTAGGTGCGACGATTCTAAGTGAAATAAGTCACACAGAAAAAGACACTTATCATAAGATATCACTTATAGAGGGAATGTAAAAACCGCTACCCTTGAACTGAATTACAAACCAGAACAGAGTCACACGTTTAGAAAACACACTATGTCTGCTTAACGGGAAAGGTGAGGTGGGGTGGTGCATAAAACAAGGGTTTCAAATTAGCTCAGATACCGTTCCATAAACCCAATAGGTAATAGACAAGACCTACTCCTTTCTCAGTGAATTGGACTCAACACCCCCTATTCACCGCCCAAGAATATATCTGACTAGTAAGAATCTTAAAACCTATGTATTGATATCTCTCTGTAAGTGAGTCAAGTGGGTGTAAAGCGGCATAAACACAGCAGTGAAAAGCAGCTAAACCCCATTATAAAAATCAATTACTTTTAAAAATCCGTGAAACAAAGACAGTGAAAGAGAGAGAAATTCTTACAAAATTCGTTCAGGGGCTGTGATGACACCTGGATTGACCATATCTAGACCCACAGCTGATTGAGACATAAGGGTGGACACTCTTGGGGCTGAGAGGTTTGGTGAGGTTGGGTGAGCAAACGCAGACCCTTTAAAGTAATACTGCCTGGTACCCATCCCATGGGTCCCAAATCTCCAGGTTCAAGGGCATCTTCCTACATCGAAAACATGCATGAGAAACCCAGAAGATGGTACACCGTGTGATCGGGATATGTTTCTAAAAGGCTCCTCATTTCTCATCTCCTTGTGCTCGGGTTCACCAATCCAGCCGCTTTACTAGCAATCTCCCTCCTTGGAGAATCAGCACCTTTAACCTCCTGTTCCGTACAGGTTGCAATTTGTCCTGTGGATGACGGGAAGAGGGGGATCCAATGAGAGACTAGCTCTAGGTGTTGGGACAGGCACAGGTCACTCTATTTTCCCATCAGGAAGAAGAATTAACCAGAGTCTCAGCCTGCCGCCTGGGACCAGAATAGGGCCTGAAGCAATTCTGCGCTTTTGCGGCCAGCTCCCAAGAAAGCGAGTTGAAAAATGGAGCTCAGGGGCACTGCAGTTCACAAACCTGCAGACTTATAAATGATCACTCTCGTCCAGAAATATATTGAGGGAAGGCAACGAAGAGGATTTGAAAGCCAGGCAGAATTGCAGGAAACAGATTTCAGGAGGGAGATACGAATCGCCTTTAAAGCACAGGAAAAGCGGCAAAACCTGGACAATGATGCCCTTGGCCAAAAAGGGCGTATGCGTTTTTTCCTGAATATATTCAGGAAAAAACGCATACGCCCTTTTTGGCCAACCAAGGAACCTGGAAAGGCATATCAGCGCTACAAAGAAGTCTCGCTTCTCATCGGTCAAAAGGGCCATGCTGAATAAAGTGTCAAAACCAGAAATGCAGGAGAGGCCATGGAGAAACGGGAGCCTTGCTACGCTGATGGGCAGGATGTAAACTGCCAACAGCCACTCTGGAGAAGTGTACGGTGTGTCCTGAAACATCTAAAAAACTCAGCTTAGAGAGCATAGGGCACTTCCACTCATGGGCGTATAAATTGGGAAAACTAAAAATCAGCAAGACACAGGCACCCCAAAGTTTAGGGCTGCTCTGTTGACAAGAACCTCCACTTCGTTACACCTTAAATATCCCAGGAAAGAGAAAAATGGATAAAGAAGTTGTGGTCCTTATGTACAATGGAATATCACTCAGCCATGAAATCAACGTCATAAGGCTATTAGCAGCATGATGAGTGGATTTAGGTACGACGATTCTAAGTGAAATAAGTCACACAGAAAAAGACACTTATCATAAGATATCACTTATAGAGGGAATGTAAAAACCGCTACCCTTGAACTGATTTACAAACCAGAACAGAGTCACACGTTTAGAAAACACACTATGTCTGCTTAACGGGAAAGGTGAGGTGGGGTGGTGCATAAAACAAGGTTTTCAAATTAGCTCAGATACCGTTCCATAAACCCAATAGGTAATAGACAAGACCTACTCCTTTCTCAGTGAATTGGACTCAACACCCCCTATTCACCGCCCAAGAATATATCTGACTAGTAAGAATCTTAAAACCTATGTATTGATATCTCGCTGTAAGTGAGTCAAGTGGGTGTAAAGCGGCATAAACACAGCAGCGAAAAGCAGTTAAACCCCATTATAAAAATCAATTACTTTTAAAAACCTGTGAAAATAAGACAGTGAAAGAGAGAGAAATTCTTACAAAATTCGTTCAGGGGCTGTGATGCCACCTGGATTGACCATATCTAGACCCACAGCTGATTGAGACATAAGGGTGGACACTCTTGGGGCTGAGAGGTTTGGTGAGGTTGGGTGAGCAAACGCAGACCCTTTAAAGTAATACTGCGTG
This sequence comes from Balaenoptera physalus, assembly GCF_965194825.1. Classification (NCBI taxonomy): domain Eukaryota; kingdom Metazoa; phylum Chordata; class Mammalia; order Artiodactyla; family Balaenopteridae; genus Balaenoptera; species Balaenoptera physalus. Next base: position 39,312,511 of record NC_138887.1, on the reverse strand, counting down.
GTACCCATCCCATGGGTCCCAAATCTCCAGGTTCAAGGGCATCTTCCTACATCGAAAACATGCATGAGAAACCCAGAAGATGGTACACCGTGTGATCGGGAAAGGTTTCTAAAACGCACCTCATTTCTCATCTCCTTGTGCGCGGGTTCGCCATTCCAGCCGCTTTACAAGCAATCTCCCTCCTTGGAGAATCAGCACCTTTAACCTCCTGTTCCGTACAGGTTGCAATTTGTCCTGAGGATGAACGGGAAGAGGGGGAACCAATGAGAGACTAGCTCTAGGTGTTGGGACAGGCACAGGTCACTCTATTTTCCCATCAGGAAGAAGAATTAACCACAGGCTCAGCCTGCCGCCCGGGACCAGAGTAGGGCCTGAAGCAATCCTGCGCTTTTGCGGCCATCTCCCAAGAAAGTGAGTTGAAAAATGGAGCTCAGGGGCACTGCAATTCACAAACCTGCAGACTTATAAATGATCACTCTCGTCCACAAATATATTGAGGGAAGGCAACGAAGAGGATTTGAAAGCAAGGCAGAATTGCAGGAAACAGATTTCAGGAGGGAGATTCGAATCGCCTTTAAAGCACAGGAAAAGCGGCAAAACCTCGACAATGATGCCCTTGGCCAAAAAGGGCGTATGCGTTTTTTCCTGAATATATTCAGGAAAAAACGCATACGCCCTTTTTGGCCAACCAAGCAACCTGGAAAGGCAAATCAGCGCTACAAAGAAGTCTCGCTTCCCATCGGTCAAAAGGGCCATGCTGAATAAAGTGTCAAAACCAGAAATGCAGGACAGGCCATGGAGAAACGGGAGCCTTGCTACGCTGATGGACAGGATGTAAATTGACAACAGCCACTCTGGAGAAGTGTACCGTGTGTCCTGAAACATCTAAAAAAATCAGCTTAGAGAGCATAGGGCACTTCCACTTATGGGCGTATAAATTGGGAAAACTAAAAATCAGCAAGACACAGGCACACCAAAGTTTAGGTCTGCTCGGTTGACAAGAACCTCCACTTCATTACACCTTAAATATCCCAGGAAAGAGAAAAATGGATAAAGAAGTTGTGGTCCTTATGTACAATGGAATATCACTCAGCCATGAAATCAACGTCATAAGGCTAGCAGCAGCATGATGAGTGGATTTAGGTACGACGATTCTAAGTGAAATAAGTCACACAGAAAAACACACTTATCATAAGATATCACTTATAGAGAGAGTGTAAACACCGCTACCCTTGAACTGAATTACAAAACAGAATAGAGTCACACGTTTAGAAAACACACTATGGCTGCTTAACGGGAAAGGTGAGGTGGGGTGATGCATAAAACAAGGGTTTCAAATTAGCTCAGATACCGTTCCATAAACCCAATATGTAATAGACAAGACTTACTCCTATCTCAGTGAATTGGACTCAACACCCCCAATTCACCGCCCAAGAATATATCTGACTAGTAAGAATCTTAAAACCTATGTATTGATATCTCTCTGTAAGTGAGTCAAGTGGGTGTAAAGCAGCATAAACACAGCAGTGAAAAGCAGCTAAACCCCATTATAAAAATCAATTACTTTTAAAAACCCGTGAAACAAAGACAGTGAAAGAGAGAGAAATTCTTCCAAAATTCGTTCAGGGGCTGTGATGCCACCTGGATTGACCATATCTAGACCCACAGCTGATTGAGACATAAGGGTGGACACTCTTGGGGCTGAGAGGTTTGGTGAGGTTGGGTGAGCAAACGCAGACCCTTTAAAGTAATACTGCGTGGTACCCATCCCATGGGTCCCAAATCTCCAGGTTCAAGGGAATCTTCCTACATCGAAAACATGCATGAGAAACCCAGAAGATGGTACACCGTGTGATCGGGAAAGGTTTCTAAAACGCACCTCATTTCTCATCTCCTTGTGCGCGGGATCGCCATTCCAGCCGCTTTACAAGCAATCACCCTCCTTGGAGAATCAGCACCTTTAACCTCCTGTTCCGTACAGGTTGCAATTTGTCCTGAGGATGAACGGGAAGAGGGGGAACCAACGAGAGACTAGCTCTAGGTGTTGGGACAGGCACAGGTCACTCTATTTTCCCATCAGGAAGAAGAATTAACCACAGGCTCAGCCTGCCGCCCGGGACCAGTATAGGGCCTGAAGCAATTCTGCGCTTTTGCGCCCAGCTCCCAAGAAAGCGAGTTGAAAAATGGAGCTCAGGGGCACTGCAATTCACAAACCTGCAGACTTATAAATGATCACTCTCGTCCACAAATATATTGAGGGAAGGCAACGAAGAGGATTTGAAAGCCAGGCAGAATTGCAGGAAACAGATTTCAGGAGGGAGATTCGAATCGCCTTTAAAGCACAGGAAAAGCGGCAAATCCTGGACAATGATGCCCTTGGCCAAAACGGGCGTATGCGTTTTTTCCTGAATATATTCAGGAAAAAACGCATACGCCCTTTTTGGCCAACCAAGCAACCTGGAAAGGCAAATCAGCGCTACAAAGAAGTCTCGCTTCTCATTGGTCAAAAGGGCCATGCTGAATAAAGTGTAAAAACCAGAAATGCAGGACAGGCCATGGAGAAACGGGAGCCTTGGTACGCTGATGGGCAGGATGTAAATTGCCAACAGCCACTCTGGAGAAGTGTACGGTGTGTCCTGAAACATCTAAAACACTCAGCTTAGAGAGCATAGGGCACTTCCACTCATGGGCGTATAAATTGGGAAAACTAAAAATCAGCAAGACACAGGCACCCCAAACTTTAGGGCTGCTCTGTTGACAAGAACCTGCACTTCGTTACACCTTAAATATCCCAGGAAAGAGAAAAATGGATAAAGAAGTTGTGGTCCTTATGTACAATGGAATATCACTCAGGCATGAAATCAACGTCATAAGGCTAGTAGCAGCATGATGAGTGGATTTAGGTGCGACGATTCTAAGTGAAATAAGTCACACAGAAAAAGACACTTATCATAAGATATCACTTAGAGAGGGAATTTAAAAACCGCTACCCTTGAACTGAATTACAAACCAGAACAGAGTCACACGTTTAGAAAACACACTATGTCTGCTTAACTGGAAAGGTGAGGTGGGGTGGTGCACAAAACAAGGGTTTCAAATTAGCTCAGATACCGTTCCATAAACCCAATAGGTAATAGACAAGATCTACTCCTTTCTCAGTGAATTGGACTCAACACCCCCTATTCACCTCCCAAGAATATATCTGACTAGTAAGAATCTTAAAACCTATGTATTGATATCTCTCTGTAAGTGAGTCAAGTGGGTGTAAAGCGGCAGAAACACAGCAGTGAAAAGCAGCTAAACCCCATTATAAAAATCAATTACTTTTGAAAATCCTTGAAACAAAGACAGTGAAAGAGAGAGAAATTCTTACAAAATTGGTTCAGGGGCTGTGATGCCACCTGGATTGACCATATCTAGACCCACAGCTGATTGAGACATAAGGCTGGACACTCTTGGGGCTGAGAGGTTTGGTGAGGTTGGGTGAGCAAACGCAGACCCTTTAAAGTAATACTGCGTGGTACCCATCCCATGGGTCCCAAATCTCCAGGTTCAAGGGCATCTTCCTACATCGAAAACATGCATGAGAAACCCAGAAGATGGTACACCGTGTGATCGGGAAAGGTTTCTAAAACGCACCTCATTTCTCATCTCCTTGTGCTCGGGTTCGCCAATCCAGCCGCTTTACTAGCAATCTCCCTCCTTGGAGAATCAGCACCTTTAACCTCCTGTTCCGTACAGGTTGCAATTTTTCCTGAGGATGACGGGAAGAGGGGGAACCAATGAGAGACTAGCTCTAGGTGTTGGGACAGGCACAGGTCACTCTATTTTCCCATCAGGAAGAAGAATTAACCACAGTCTCAGCCTGCCGCCTGGGACCAGAATAGGGCCTGAAGCAATTCTGCGCTTTTGCGGCCAGCTCCCAAGAAAGCGAGTTGAAAAATGGAGCTCAGGGGCACTGCAATTCACAAACCTGCAGACTTATAAATGATCACTCTCGTCCACAAATATATTGAGGGAAGGCAACGAAGAGGATTTGAAAGCCAGGCAGAATTGCAGGAAACAGATTTCAGGAGGGAGATTCGAATCGCCTTTAAAGCACAGGAAAAGCGGCAAATCCTGGACAATGATGCCCATGGCCAAAAGGGGCGTATGCGTTTTTTCCTGAATATATTCAGGAAAAAACGCATACGCCCGTTTTGGCCAACCAAGCAACCTGGAAAGGCAAATCAGCGCTACAAAAAAGTCTCGCTTCTCATCGGTCAAAAGGGCCATGCTGAATAAAGTGTCAAAACCAGAAATGCAGGAAAGGCCATGGAGAAACGGGAGCCTTGGTACGCTGATGGGCAGGATGTAAACTGCCAACAGCCACTCTGGAGAAGTGTACGGTGTGTCCTGAAACATCTAAAAAACTCAGCTTAGAGAGCATAGGGCACTTCCACTCATGGGCGTATAAATTGGGAAAACTAAAAATCAGCAAGACACAGGCACCCCAAACTTTAGGGCTGCTCTGTTGACAAGAACCTCCACTTCGTTACACCTTAAATATCCCAGGAAAGAGAAAAATGGATAAAGAAGTTGTGGTCCTTATGTACAATGGAATATCACTCAGGCATGAAATCAACGTCATAAGGCTAGTAGCAGCATGATGAGTGGATTTAGGTGCGACGATTCTAAGTGAAATAAGTCACACAGAAAAAGACACTTATCATAAGATATCACTTATAGAGGGAATGTAAAAACCGCTACCCTTGAACTGAATTACAAACCAGAACAGAGTCACACGTTTAGAAAACACACTATGTCTGCTTAACGGGAAAGGTGAGGTGGGGTGGTGCATAAAACAGGGGTTTCAAATTAGCTCAGATACCGTTCCATAAACCCAATAGGTAATAGACAAGACCTACTCCTTTCTCAGTGAATTGGACTCAACACCCCCTATTCACCTCCCAAGAATATATCTGACTAGTAAGAATCTTAAAACCTATGTATTGATATCTCTCTGTAAGTGAGTCAAGTGGGTGTAAAGCGGCATAAACACAGCAGTGAAAAGCAGCTAAACCCCATTATAAAAATCAATTACTTTTAAAAATCCGTGAAACAAAGACAGTGAAAGAGAGAGAAATTCTTACAAAATTCGTTCAGGGGCTGTGATGACACCTGGATTGACCATATCTAGACCCACAGTTGATTGAGACATAAGGATGGACACTCTTGGGGCTGAGAGGTTTGGTGAGGTTGGGTGAGCAAACGCAGACCCTTTAAAGTAATACTGCCTTGTACCCATCCCATGGGTCCCAAATCTCAAGGTTCAAGGGCATCTTCCTACATCGAAAACATGCATGAGAAACCCAGAAGATGGTACACCGTGTGATCGGGAAAGGTTTCTAAAACGCACCTCATTTCTCATCTCCTTGTGCTCGGGTTCGCCAATCCAGCCGCTTTACTAGCAATCTCCCTCCTTGGAGAATCAGCACCTTTAACCTCCTGTTCCGTACAGGTTGCAATTTGTCCTGAGGATGACGGGAAGAGGGGGAACCAATGAGAGACTAGCTCTAGGTGTTGGGACAGGCACAGGTCACTCTATTTTCCCATCAGGAAGAAGAATTAACCACAGTCTCAGCCTGCCGCCCGGGACCAGAATAGGGCCTGAAGCAATTCTGCGCTTTTGCGGCCAGCTCCCAAGAAAGCGAGTTGAAAAATGGAGCTCAGGGGCACTGCAATTCACAAACCTGCAGACTTATAAATGATCACTCTCGTCCACAAATATATTGAGGGAAGGCAACGAAGAGGATTTGAAAGCCAGGCAGAATTGCAGGAAACAGATTTCAGGAGGGAGATTTGAATCGCCTTTAAAGCACAGGAAAAGCGGCAAAACCTCGACAATGATGCCCTTGGCCAAAAAGGGCGTATGCGTTTTTTCCTGAATATATTCAGGAAAAAACGCATACGCCCTTTTTGGCCAACCAAGCAACCTGGAAAGGCAAATCAGCGCTACAAAAAAGTCTCGCTTCTCATCGGTCAAAAGGGCCATGCTGAATAAAGTGTCAAAACCAGAAATGCAGGACAGGCCATGGAGAAACGGGAGCCTTGGTACGCTGATCGGCAGGATGTAAACTGCCAACAGCCACTCTGGAGAAGTGTACAGTGTGTCCTGAAACATCTAAAAAACTCAGCTTAGAGAGCATAGGGCACTTCCACTCATGGGCGTATAAATTGGGAAAACTAAAAATCAGCAAGACACAGGCACCCCAAAGTTTAGGGCTGCTCTGTTGACAAGAACCTCCACTTCGTTACACCTTAAATATCCCAGGAAAGAGAAAAATGGATAAAGAAGTTGTGGTCCTTATGTACAATGGAATATCACTCAGGCATGAAATCAACGTCATAAGGCTAGTAGCAGCATGATGAGTGGATTTAGGTGCGACGATTCTAAGTGAAATAAGTCACACAGAAAAAGACACTTATCATAAGATATCACTTATAGAGGGAATGTAAAAACCGCTACCCTTGAACTGAATTACAAACCAGAACAGAGTCACACGTTTAGAAAACACACTATGTCTGCTTAACGGGAAAGGTGAGGTGGGGTGGTGCATAAAACAAGGGTTTCAAATTAGCTCAGATACCGTTCCATAAACCCAATAGGTAATAGACAAGACCTACTCCTTTCTCAGTGAATTGGACTCAACACCCCCTATTCACCTCCCAAGAATATATCTGACTAGTAAGAATCTTAAAACCTATGTATTGATATCTCTCTGTAAGTGAGTCAAGTGGGTGTAAAGCGGCAGAAACACAGCAGTGAAAAGCAGCTAAACCCCATTATAAAAATGAATTACTTTTGAAAATCCGTGAAACAAAGACAGTGAAAGAGAGAGAAATTCTTACAAAATTGGTTCAGGGGCTGTGATGCCACCTGGATTGACCATATCTAGACCCACAGCTGATTGAGACATAAGGCTGGACACTCTTGGGGCTGAGAGGTTTGGTGAGGTTGGGTGAGCAAACGCAGACCCTTTAAAGTAATACTGCGTGGTACCCATCCCATGGGTCCCAAATCTCCAGGTTCAAGGGCATCTTCCTACATCGAAAACATGCATGAGAAACCCAGAAGATGGTACACCGTGTGATCGGGAAAAGTTTCTAAAACGCACCTCATTTCTCATCTCCTTGTGCTCGGGTTCGCCAATCCAGCCACTTTACTAGCAATCTCCCTCCTTGGAGAATCAGCACCTTTAACCTCCTGTTCCGTACAGGTTGCAATTTGTCCTGAGGATGACGGGAAGAGGGGGAACCAATGAGAGACTAGCTCTAGGTGTTGGGACAGGCACAGGTCACTCTATTTTTCCATCAGGAAGAAGAATTAACCACAGGCTCAGCCTGCCGCCCGGGACCAGAATAGGGCCTGAAGCAATTCTGCGCTTTTGCGGCTAGCTCCCAAGAAAGCGAGTTGAAAAATGGAGCTCAGGGGCACTGCAATTCACAAACCTGCAGACTTATAAATGATCACTCTCGTCCACAAATATATTGAGGGAAGGCAACGAAGAGGATTTGAAAGCAAGGCAGAATTGCAGGAAACAGATTTCAGGAGGGAGATTTGAATCGCCTTTAAAGCACAGGAAAAGCGGCAAAACCTGGACAATGATGCCCTTAGCCAAAAAGGGCGTATGCGTTTTTTCATGAATATATTCAGGAAAAAACGCATACGCCCTTTTTGGCCAACCAAGCAACCTGGAAAGGCAAATCAGCGCTACAAAGAAATCTCGCTTCCCATCGGTCAAAAGGGCCATGCTGAATAAAGTGTCAAAACCAGAAATGCAGGACAGGCCATGGAGAAACGGGAGCCTTGCTACGCTGATGGGCAGGATGTAAATTGCCAACAGCCACTCTGGAGAAGTGTACGGTGTGTCCTGAAACATCTAAAAAACTCAGCTTAGAGAGCATAGGGCACTTCCACTCATGGGCGTATAAATTGGGAAAACTAAAAATCAGCAAGACACAGGCACCCCAAAGTTTAGGGCTGCTCTGTTCGCAAGAACCTCCAGTTCGTTACACCTTAAATATCCCAGGAAAGAGAAAAATGGATAAAGAAGTTGTGGTCCTTATGTACAATGGAATATCACTCAGCCATGAAATCAACGTCATAAGGCTATTAGCAGCATGATGATTGGATTTAGGTACGACGATTCTAAGTGAAATAAGTCACACAGAAAAAGACACTTATCATAAGATATCACTTATAGAGGGAATGTAAAAACCGCTACCCTTGAACTGAATTACAAACCAGAACAGAGTCACACGTTTAGAAAACACACTATGGCTGCTTAACGGGAAAGGTGAGGTGGGGTGATGCATAAAACAAGGGTTTCAAATTAGCTCAGATACCGTTCCATAAACGCAATAAGTAATAGACAAGACCTACTCCTAGTTCAGTGAATTGGACTCAACACACCCTATTCACCGCCCAAGAATATATCTGACTAGTAAGAATCTTAAAACCTATGTATTGATATCTCGCTGTAAGTGAGTCAAGTGGGTGTAAAGCGGCATAAACACAGCAGCGAAAAGCAGTTAAACCCCATTATAAAAATCAATTACTTTTAAAAACCCGTGAAAAAAAGACAGTGAAAGAGAGAGAAATTCTTACAAAATTCGTTCAGGGGCTGTGATGCCACCTGGATTGACCATATCTAGACCCACAGCTGATTGAGACATAAGGGTGGACACTCTTGGGGCTGAGAGGTTTGGTGAGGTTGGGTGAGCAAACGCAGACCCTTTAAAGTAATACTGCGTGGTACCCATCCCATGGGTCCCAAATCTCCAGGTTCAAGGGCATCTTCCTACATCGAAAACATGCATGAGAAACCCAGAAGATGGTACACCGTGTGATCGGGAAAGGTTTCTAAAACGCACCTCATTTCTCATCTCCTTGTGCGCGGGTTCGTCATTCCAGCCGCTTTACAAGCAATCTCCCTCCTTAGAGAATCAGCACCTTTAACCTCCTGTTCCGTACAGGTTGCAATTTGTCCTGAGGATGAACGGGAAGAGGGGGAACCAATGAGAGACAACCTCTAGGTGTTGGAACAGGCACAGGTCAATCTATTTTCCCATCAGGAAGAAGAATTAACCGCAGGCTCAGCCTGCCGCCCGGGACCAGAATAGGGCCTGAAGCAATCCTGCGCTTTTGCGGCCAGCTCCCAAGAAAGCGAGTTGAATAATGGAGCTCAGGGGCACTGCAATTCACAAATCTGCAGACTTATAAATGATCACTCTCGTCCACAAATATATTGAGGGAAGGCAACGAAGAGGATTTGAAAGCAAGGCAGAATTGCAGGAAACAGATTTCAGGAGGGAGATTCGAATCGCCTTTAAAGCACAGGAAAAGCGGCAAAACCTGGACAATGATGCCCTTGGCCAAAAAGGGCGTATACGTTTTTTCCTGAATATATTCAGGAAAAAACGCATACGCCCTTTTTGGCCAACCAAGCAACCTGGAAAGTCAAATCAGCGCTACAAAGAAGTCTCGCTTCCCATCGGTCAAAAGGGCCATGCTGAATAAAGTGTCGAAACTAGAAATGCAGAACAGGCCATGGAGAAACGGGAGACTTGCTACGCTGATGTGCAGGATGTAAATTGCCAACAGCCACTCTGGAGAAGTGTGCGGTGTGTCCTGAAACATCTAAAAAACTCAGCTTAGAGAGCATAGGGCACTTCCACTCATGGGCGTATAAATTGGGAAAACTAAAAATCAGCAAGACACAGGCACCCCAAACTTTAGGGCTGCTCTGTTGACAAGAACCTCCACTTCGTTACACCTTAAATATCCCAGGAAAGAGAAAAATGGATAAAGAAGTTGTGGTCCTTATGTACAACGGAATATCACTCAGGCATGAAATCAACGTCATAAAGCTAGTAGCAGCATGATGAGTGGATTTAGGTGCGACGATTCTAAGTGAAATAAGTCACACAGAAAAAGACACGTATCATAAGATATCACTTATAGAGGGAATGTAAAAACCGCTACCCTTGAACTGAATTACAAACCAGAACAGAGTCACACGTTTAGAAAACACACTATGTCTGCTTAACGGGAAAGGTGAGGTGGGGTGGTGCATAAAACAAGGGTTTCAAATTAGCTCAGATACCGTTCCATAAACGCAATAAGTAATAGACAAGACCTACTCCTAGTTCAGTGAATTGGACTCAACACACCCTATTCACCGCCCAAGAATATATCTGACTAGTAAGAATCTTAAAACCTATGTATTGATATCTCGCTGTAAGTGAGTCAAGTGGGTGTAAAGCGGCATAAACACAGCAGCGAAAAGCAGTTAAACCCCATTATAAAAATCAATTACTTTTAAAAACCCGTGAAAAAAAGACAGTGAAAGAGAGAGAAATTCTTACAAAATTCGTTCAGGGGCTGTGATGCCACCTGGATTGACCATATCTAGACCCACAGCTGATTGAGACATAAGGGTGGACACTCTTGGGGCTGAGAGGTTTGGTGAGGTTGGGTGAGCAAACGCAGACCCTTTAAAGTAATACTGCGTGGTACCCATCCCATGGGTCCCAAATCTCCAGGTTCAAGGGCATCTTCCTACATCGAAAACATGCATGAGAAACCCAGAAGATGGTACACCGTGTGATCGGGAAAGGTTTCTAAAACGCACCTCATTTCTCATCTCCTTGTGCGCGGGTTCGCCATTCCAGCCGCTTTACAAGCAATCTCCCTCCTTAGAGAATCAGCACCTTTAACCTCCTGTTCCGTACAGGTTGCAATTTGTCCTGAGGATGAACGGGAAGAGGGGGAACCAATGAGAGACAACCTCTAGGTGTTGGAACAGGCACAGGTCAATCTATTTTCCCATCAGGAAGAAGAATTAACCGCAGGCTCAGCCTGCCGCCCGGGACCAGAATAGGGCCTGAAGCAATCCTGCGCTTTTGCGGCCAGCTCCCAAGAAAGCGAGTTGAATAATGGAGCTCAGGGGCACTGCAATTCACAAATCTGCAGACTTATAAATGATCACTCTCGTCCACAAATATATTGAGGGAAGGCAACGAAGAGGATTTGAAAACAAGGCAGAATTGCAGGAAACAGATTTCAGGAGGGAGATTCGAATCGCCTTTAAAGCACAGGAAAAGCGGCAAAACCTGGACAATGATGCCCTTGGCCAAAAAGGGCGTATACGTTTTTTCCTGAATATATTCAGGAAAAAACGCATACGCCCTTTTTGGCCAACCAAGCAACCTGGAAAGTCAAATCAGCGCTACAAAGAAGTCTCGCTTCCCATCGGTCAAAAGGGCCATGCTGAATAAAGTGTCGAAACTAGAAATGCAGAACAGGCCATGGAGAAACGGGAGACTTGCTACGCTGATGTGCAGGATGTAAATTGCCAACAGCCACTCTGGAGAAGTGTGCGGTGTGTCCTGAAACATCTAAAAAACTCAGCTTAGAGAGCATAGGGCACTTCCACTCATGGGCGTATAAATTGGGAAAACTAAAAATCAGCAAGACACAGGCACCCCAAACTTTAGGGCTGCTCTGTTGACAAGAACCTCCACTTCGTTACACCTTAAATATCCCAGGAAAGAGAAAAATGGATAAAGAAGTTGTGGACCTTATGTACAATGGAATATAACTCAGCCATGAAATCAACGTCTTAAGGCTAGTAGCAGCATTATGAGTGGATTTAGGTACGACGATTCTAAGTGAAATAAGTCACACAGAAAAAGACACGTATCATAAGATATCACTTATAGAGGGAGTGTAAAAACCGCTACCCTTGAACTGAATTACAAAACAGAACAGAGTCACACGTTTAGAAAACACACTATGTCTGCTTAACGGGAAAGGTGAGGTGGGGTGGTGCATAAAACAAGGTTTTCAAATTAGCTCAGATACCGTTCCATAAACCCAATAGGTAATAGACAAGACCTACTCCTTTCTCAGTGAATTGGACTCAACACCCCCTATTCACCGCCCAAGAATATATCTGACTAGTAAGAATCTTAAAACCTATGTATTGATATCTCTCTGTAAGTGAGTCAAGTGGGTGCAAAGCGGCATAAACACAGCAGTGAAAAGCAGCTAAACCCCATTATAAAAATCAATTACTTTTAAAAATCAGTGAAACAAAGATAGTGAAAGAGAGAGAAATTCTTACCAAATTCGTTCAGGGGCTGTGATGCCACCTGGATTGACCATATCTAGACCCACAGCTGATTGAGACATAAGGCTGGAAACTCTTGGGGCTGAGAGGTTTGGTGAGGTTGGGTGAGCAAACGCAGACCCTTTAAAGTAATACTGCGTGGTACACATCCCATGGGTCCCAAATCTCCAGGTTCAAGGGCATCTTCCTACATCGAAATCATGCATGAGAAACCCAGAAGATGGTACACCGTGTGATCGGGAAAGGTTTCTAAAATGTACCTCATTTCTCATCTCCTTGTGCTCGGGTTCGCCAATCCAGCCGCTTTACTAGCAATCTCCCTCCTTGGAGAATCAGCACCTTTAACCTCCTGTTCCGTACAGGTTGCAATTTGTCCTGAGGATGAACGGGAAGAGGGGGAACCAATGAGAGACTAGCTCTAGGTGTTGGGACAGGCACAGGTCACTCTATTTTCCCATCAGGAAGAAGAATTAACCACAGGCTCGGCCTGCTGCCCGGGACCAGAATAGGGCCTGAAGCAATCGTGCTCTTTTGCGGCCAGCTCCCAAGAAAGCGAGTTGAAAAATGGAGCTCAGGGGCACTGCAATTCACAAACCTGCAGACTTATAAATGATCACTCTCGTCCACAAATATATTGAGGGAAGGCAACGAAGAGGATTTGAAAGCAAGGCAGAATTGCAGGAAACAGATTTCAGGAGGGAGATTTGAATCGCCTTTAAAGCACATGAAAAGCGGCAAAACCTGGACAATGATGCCCTTAGCCAAAAAGGGCGTATGCGTTTTTTCATGAATATATTCAGGAAAAAACGCATACGCCCTTTTTGGCCAACCAAGCAACCTGGAAAGGCAAATCAGCGCTACAAAGAAATCTCGCTTCCCATCGGTCAAAAGGGCCATGCTGAATAAAGTGTCAAAACCAGAAATGCAGGACAGGCCATGGAGAAACGGGAGCCTTGCTACGCTGATGGGCAGGATGTAAATTGCCAACAGCCACTCTGGAGAAGTGTACGGTGTGTCCTGAAACATCTAAAAAACTCAGCTTAGAGAGCATAGGGCACTTCCACTCATGGGCGTATAAATTGGGAAAACTAAAAATCAGCAAGACACAGGCACCCCAAAGTTTAGGGCTGCTCTGTTCACAAGAACCTCCAGTTCGTTACACCTTAAATATCCCAGGAAAGAGAAAAATGGATAAAGAAGTTGTGGTCCTTATGTACAATGGAATATCACTCAGGCATGAAATCAACGTCATAAGGCTAGTAGCAGCATGATGATTGGATTTAGGTACGACGATTCTAAGTGAAATAAGTCACACAGAAAAAGACACTTATCATAAGATATCACTTATAGAGGGAATGTAAAAACCGCTGCCCTTGAACTGAATTACAAAACAGAACAGAGTCACACGTTTAGAAAACACACTATGGCTGCTTAACGGGAAAGGTGAGGTGGGGTGATGCATAAAACAAGGGTTTCAAATTAGCTCAGATACCGTTCCATAAACGCAATAAGTAATAGACAAGACCTACTCCTAGTTCAGTGAATTGGACTCAACACACCCTATTCACCGCCCAAGAATATATCTGACTAGTAAGAATCTTAAAACCTATGTATTGATATCTCGCTGTAAGTGAGTCAAGTGGGTGTAAAGCGGCATAAACACAGCAGCGAAAAGCAGTTAAACCCCATTATAAAAATCAATTACTTTTAAAAACCCGTGAAAAAAAGACAGTGAAAGAGAGAGAAATTCTTACAAAATTCGTTCAGGGGCTGTGATGCCACCTGGATTGACCATATCTAGACCCACAGCTGATTGAGACATAAGGGTGGACACTTTTGGGGCTGAGAGGTTTGGTGAGGTTGGGTGAGCAAACGCAGACCCTTTAAAGTAATACTGCGTGGTACCCATCCCATGGGTCCCAAATCTCCAGGTTCAAGGGCATCTTCCTACATCGAAAACATGCATGAGAAACCCAGAAGATGGTACACCGTGTGATCGGGAAAGGTTTCTAAAACGCACCTCATTTCTCATCTCCTTGTGCGCGGGTTCGCCATTCCAGCCGCTTTACAAGCAATCTCCCTCCTTGGAGAATCAGCACCTTTAACCTCCTGTTCCGTACAGGTTGCAATTTGTCCTGAGGATGAACGGGAAGAGGGGGAACCAATGAGAGACTAGCTCTAGGTGTTGGGACAGGCACAGGTCACTCTATTTTCCCATCAGGAAGAAGAATTAACCACAGGCTCAGCCTGCCGCCCGGGACCAGAATAGGGCCTGAAGCAATCCTGCACCTTTGCGGCCAGCTCCCAAGAAAGCGAGTTGAAAAATGGAGCTCAGGGGCACTGCAATTCACAAATCTGCAGACTTATAAATGATCACTCTCGTCCACAAATATATTGAGGGAAGGCAACGAAGAGGATTTGAAAGCCAGGCAGAATTGCAGGAAACAGATTTCAGGAGGGAGATTCGAATCGCCTTTAAAGCACAGGAAAAGCGGCAAAACGTGGACAATGATGCCCTTGGCCAAAAAGGGCGTATACGTATTTCCTGAATATATTCAGGAAAAAACGCATACGCCCTTTTTGGCCAACCAAGCAACCTGGAAAGTCAAATCAGCGCTACAAAGAAGTCTCGCTTCCCATCGGTCAAAAGGGCCATGCTGAATAAAGTGTCGAAACTAGAAATGCAGAACAGGCCATGGAGAAACGGGAGACTTGCTAGGCTGATGTGCAGGATGTAAATTGCCAACAGCCACTCTGGAGAAGTGTGCGGTGTGTCCTGAAACATCTAAAAAACTCAGCTTAGAGAGCATAGGGCACTTCCACTCATGGGCGTATAAATTGGGAAAACTAAAAATCAGCAAGACACAGGCACCCCAAACTTTAGGGCTGCTCTGTTGACAAGAACCTCCACTTCGTTACACCTTAAATATCCCAAGAAAGAGAAAAATGGATAAAGAAGTTGTGGTCCTTATGTACAACGGAATATCACTCAGGCATGAAATCAACGTCATAAAGCTAGTAGCAGCATGATGAGTGGATTTAGGTGCGACGATTCTAAGTGAAATAAGTCACACAGAAAAAGACACGTATCATAAGATATCACTTATAGAGGGAATGTAAAAACCGCTACCCTTGAACTGAATTACAAACCAGAACAGAGTCACACGTTTAGAAAACACACTATGTCTGCTTAACGGGAAAGGTGAGGTGGGGTGGTGCATAAAACAAGGGTTTCAAATTAGCTCAGATACCGTTCCATAAACCCAATAGGTAATAGACAAGACCTACTCCTTTCTCAGTGAATTGGACTCAACACCCCCTATTCACCTCCCAAGAATATATCTGACTAGTAAGAATCTTAAAACCTATGTATTGATATCTCTCTGTAAGTGAGTCAAGTGGGTGTAAAGCGGCATAAACACAGCAGTGAAAAGCAGCTAAACCCCATTATAAAAATCAATTACTTTTAAAAATCCGTGAAACAAAGACAGTGAAAGAGGGAGAAATTCTTACAAAATTCGTTCAGGGGCTGTGATGACACCTGGATTGACCATATCTAGACCCACAGTTGATTGAGACATAAGGGTGGACACTCTTGGGGCTGAGAGGTTTGGTGAGGTTGGGTGAGCAAACGCAGACCCTTTAAAGTAATACTGCCTGGTACCCATCCCATGGGTCCCAAATCTCAAGGTTCAAGGACATCTTCCTACATCGAAAACATGCATGAGAAACCCAGAAGATGGTACACCGTGTGATCGGGAAAGGTTTCTAAAACGCACCTCATTTCTCATCTCCTTCTGCTCGGGTTCGCCAATCCAGCCGCTTTACTAGCAATCTCCCTCCTTGGTGAATCAGCACCTTTAACCTCCTGTTCCGTACAGGTTGCAATTTGTCCTGTGGATGACGGGAAGAGGGGGATCCAATGAGAGACTAGCTCTAGGTGTTGGGACAGGCACAGGTCACTCTATTTTCCCATCAGGAAGAAGAATTAACCACAGTCTCAGCCTGCCGCCTGGGACCAGAATAGGGCCTGAAGCAATTCTGCGCTTTTGCGGCCAGCTCCCAAGAAAGCGAGTTGAAAAATGGAGCTCAGGGGCACTGCAGTTCACAAACCTGCAGACTTATAAATGATCACTCTCGTCCACAAATATATTGAGGGAAGGCAACGAAGAGGATTTGAAAGCCAGGCAGAATTGCAGGAAACAGATTTCAGGAGGGAGATACGAATCGCCTTTAAAGCACAGGAAAAGCGGCAAAACCTGGACAATGATGCCCTTGGCCAAAAAGGGCGTATGCGTTTTTTCCTGAATATATTCAGGAAAAAACGCATACGCCCTTTTTGGCCAACCAAGGAACCTGGAAAGGCAAATCAGCGCTACAAAGAAGTCTCGCTTCTCATCGGTCAAAAGGGCCATGCTGAATAAAGTGTCAAAACCAGAAATGCAGGAGAGGCCATGGAGAAACGGGAGCCTTGGTACGCTGATGGGCAGGATGTAAACTGCCAACAGCCACTCTGGAGAAGTGTACGGTGTGTCCTGAAACATCTAAAAAACTCAGCTTAGAGAGCATAGGGCACTTCCACTCATGGGCGTATAAATTGGGAAAACTAAAAATCAGCAAGACACAGGCACCCCAAAGTTTAGGGCTGCTCTGTTGACAAGAACCTCCACTTCGTTACACCTTAAATATCCCAGGAAAGAGAAAAATGGATAAAGAAGTTGTGGTCCTTATGTACAATGGAATATCACTCAGCCATGAAATCAACGTCATAAGGCTAGTAGCAGCATGATGAGTGGATTTAGGTACGACGATTCTAAGTGAAATAAATCACACAGAAAAAGACACTTATCATAAGATATCACTTATAGAGGGAATGTAAAAACCGCTACCCTTGAACTGATTTACAAACCAGAACAGAGTCACACGTTTAGAAAACACACTATGTCTGCTTAACGGGAAAGGTGAGGTGGGGTGGTGCATAAAACAAGGTTTTCAAATTAGCTCAGATACCGTTCCATAAACCCAATAGGTAATAGACAAGACCTACTCCTTTCTCAGTGAATTGGACTCAACACCCCCTATTCACCGCCCAAGAATATATCTGACTAGTAAGAATCTTAAAACCTATGTATTGATATCTCTCTGTAAGTGAGTCAAGTGGGTGCAAAGCGGCATAAACACAGCAGTGAAAAGCAGCTAAACCCCATTATAAAAATCAATTACTTTTAAAAATCCGTGAAACAAAGACAGTGAAAGAGAGAGAAATTCTTACCAAATTCGTTCAGGGGCTGTGATGCCACCTGGATTGACCATATCTAGACCCACAGCTGATTGAGACATAAGGCTGGAAACTCTTGGGGCTGAGAGGTTTGGTGAGGTTGGGTGAGCAAACGCAGACCCTTTAAAGTAATACTGCGTCGTACCCATCCCATGGGTCCCAAATCTCCAGGTTCAAGGGCATCTTCCTACATCGAAAACATGCATGAGAAACCCAGAAGATGGTACACCGTGTGATCGGGAAAGGTTTCTAAAATGCACCTCATTTCTCATCTCCTTGTGCTCGGGTTCGCCAATCCAGCCGCTTTACTAGCAATCTCCCTCCTTGGAGAATCAGCACCTTTAACCTCCTGTTCCGTACAGGTTGCAATTTGTCCTGAGGATGAACGGGAAGAGGGGGAACCAATGAGAGACTAGCTCTAGGTGTTGGGACAGGCACAGGTCACTCTATTTTCCCATCAGGAAGAAGAATTAACCACAGGCTCGGCCTGCTGCCCGGGACCAGAATAGGGCCTGAAGCAATCGTGCTCTTTTGCGGCCAGCTCCCAAGAAAGCGAGTTGAAAAATGGAGCTCAGGGGCACTGCAATTCACAAACCTGCAGACTTATAAATGATCACTCTCGTCCACAAATATATTGAGGGAAGGCAACGAAGAGGATTTGAAAGCAAGGCAGAATTGCAGGAAACAGATTTCAGGAGGGAGATTTGAATCGCCTTTAAAGCACAGGAAAAGCGGCAAAACCTGGACAATGATGCCCTTAGCCAAAAAGGGCGTATGCGTTTTTTCATGAATATATTCAGGAAAAAACGCATACGCCCTTTTTGGCCAACCAAGCAACCTGGAAAGGCAAATCAGCGCTACAAAGAAATCTCGCTTCCCATCGGTCAAAAGGGCCATGCTGAATAAAGTGTCAAAACCAGAAATGCAGGACAGGCCATGGAGAAACGGGAGCCTTGCTACGCTGATGGGCAGGATGTAAATTGCCAACAGCCACTCTGGAGAAGTGTACGGTGTGTCCTGAAACATCTAAAAAACTCAGCTTAGAGAGCATAGGGCACTTCCACTCATGGGCGTATAAATTGGGAAAACTAAAAATCAGCAAGACACAGGCACCCCAAAGTTTAGGGCTGCTCTGTTCACAAGAACCTCCACTTCGTTACACCTTAAATATCCCAGGAAAGAGAAAAATGGATAAAGAAGTTGTGGTCCTTATGTACAATGGAATATCACTCAGCCATGAAATCAACGTCATAAGGCTAGTAGCAGCATGATGATTGGATTTAGGTACGACGATTCTAAGTGAAATAAGTCACACAGAAAAAGACACTTATCATAAGATATCACTTATAGAGGGAATGTAAAAACCGCTACCCTTGAACTGAATTACAAAACAGAACAGAGTCACACGTTTAGAAAACACACTATGGCTGCTTAACGGGAAAGGTGAGGTGGGGTGATGCATAAAACAAGGGTTTCAAATTAGCTCAGATACCGTTCCATAAACGCAATAAGTAATAGACAAGACCTACTCCTAGTTCAGTGAATTGGACTCAACACCCCCTATTCACCGCCCAAGAATATATCTGACTAGTAAGAATCTTAAAACCTATGTATTGATATCTCGCTGTAAGTGAGTCAACTGGGTGTAAAGCGGCATAAACACAGCAGCGAAAAGCAGTTAAACCCCATTATAAAAATCAATTACTTTTAAAAACCCGTGAAAAAAAGACAGTGAAAGAGAGAGAAATTCTTACAAAATTCGTTCAGGGGCTGTGATGCCACCTGGATTCACCATATCTAGACCCACAGCTGATTGAGACATAAGGGTGGACACTCTTGGGGCTGAGAGGTTTGGTGAGGTTGGGTGAGCAAACGCAGACCCTTTAAAGTAATACTGCGTGGTACCCATCCCATGGGTCCCAAATCTCCAGGTTCAAGGGCATCTTCCTACATCGAAAACATGCATGAGAAACCCAGAAGATGGTACACCGTGTGATCGGGAAAGGTTTCTAAAACGCACCTCATTTCTCATCTCCTTGTGCGCGGGTTCGCCATTCCAGCCGCTTTACAAGCAATCTCCCTCCTTGGAGAATCAGCACCTTTAACCTACTGTTCCGTACAGGTTGCAATTTGTCCTGAGGATGAACGGGAAGAGGGGGAACCAATGAGAGACAACCTCTAGGTGTTGGAACAGGCACAGGTCAATCTATTTTCCCATCAGGAAGAAGAATTAACCACAGGCTCAGCCTGCCGCCCGGGACCAGAATAGGGCCTGAAGCAATCCTGCGCTTTTGCGGCCAGCTCCCAAGAAAGCGAGTTGAAAAATGGAGCTCAGGGGCACTGCAATTCACAAATCTGCAGACTTATAAATGATCACTCTCGTCCACAAATATATTGAGGGAAGGCAACGAAGAGGATTTGAAAGCAAGGCAGAATTGCAGGAATCAGATTTCAGGAGGGAGATTCGAATCGCCTTTAAAGCACAGGAAAAGCGGCAAAACCTGGACAATGATGCCCTTGGCCAAAAAGGGCGTATACGTTTTTTCCTGAATATATTCAGGAAAAAACGCATACGCCCTTTTTGGCCAACCAAGCAACCTGGAAAGTCAAATCAGCGCTACAAAGAAGTCTCGCTTCCCATCGGTCAAAAGGGCCATGCTGAATAAAGTGTCGAAACCAGAAATGCAAAACAGGCCATGGAGAAACGGGAGACTTGCTACGCTGATGTGCAGGATGTAAATTGCCAACAGCCACTCTGGAGAAGTGTGCGGTGTGTCCTGAAACATCTAAAAAACTCAGCTTAGAGAGCATAGGGCACTTCCACTCATGGGCGTATAAATTGGGAAAACTAAAAATCAGCAAGACACAGGCACCCCAAACTTTAGGGCTGCTCTGTTGACAAGAACCTCCACTTCGTTACACCTTAAATATCCCAGGAAAGAGAAAAATGGATAAAGAAGTTGTGGTCCTTATGTACAACGGAATATCACTCAGGCATGAAATCAACGTCATAAAGCTAGTAGCAGCATGATGAGTGGATTTAGGTGCGACGATTCTAAGTGAAATAAGTCACACAGAAAAAGACACTTATCATAAGATATCACTTATAGAGAGAATGTAAAAACCGCTACCCTTGAACTGAATTACAAACCAGAACAGAGTCACACGTTTAGAAAACACACTATGTCTGCTTAACGGGAAAGGTGAGGTGGGGTGGTGCATAAAACAAGGGTTTCAAATTAGCTCAGATACCGTTCCATAAACCCAATAGGTAATAGACAAGACCTACTCCTTTCTCAGTGAATTGGACTCAACACCCCCTATTCACCTCCCAAGAATATATCTGACTAGTAAGAATCTTAAAACCTATGTATTGATATCTCTCTGTAAGTGAGTCAAGTGGGTGTAAAGCGGCATAAACACAGCAGTGAAAAGCAGCTAAACCCCATTATAAAAATCAATTACTTTTAAAAATCCGTGAAACAAAGACAGTGAAAGAGAGAGAAATTCTTACAAAATTCGTTCAGGGGCTGTGATGACACCTGGATTGACCATATCTAGACCCACAGTTGATTGAGACATAAGGGTGGACACTCTTGGGGCTGAGAGTTTTGGTGAGGTTGGGTGAGCAAACGCAGACCCTTTAAAGTAATACTGCCTGGTACCCATCCCATGGGTCCCAAATCTCCAGGTTCAAGGGCATCTTCCTACATCGAAAACATGCATGAGAAACCCAGAAGATGGTACACCGTGTGATCGGGAAAGGTTTCTAAAAGGCACCTCATTTCTCATCTCCTTGTGCTCGGGTTCACCAATCCAGCCGCTTTACTAGCAATCTCCCTCCTTGGAGAATCAGCACCTTTAACCTCCTGTTCCGTACAGGTTGCAATTTGTCCTGAGGATGAACGGGAAGAGGGGGAACCAATGAGAGACTAGCTCTAGGTGTTGGGACAGGCACAGGTCACTCTATTTTCCCATCAGGAAGAAGAATTAACCACAGGCTCAGCCTGCCGCCCGGGACCAGAATAGGGCCTGAAGCAATTCTGCGCTTTTGCGCCCAGCTCCCAAGAAAGCGAGTTGAAAAATGAAGCTCAGGGGCACTGCAATTCACAAACCTGCAGACTTATAAATGATCACTCTCGTCCACAAATATATTGAGGGAAGGCAACGAAGAGGATTTGAAAGCCAGGCAGAATTGCAGGAAACAGATTTCAGGAGGGAGATTCGAATCGCCTTTAAAGCACAGGAAAAGCGGCAAATCCTGGACAATGATGCCCTTGGCCAAAACGGGCGTATGCGTTTTTTCCTGAATATATTCAGGAAAAAACGCATACGCCCTTTTTGGCCAACCAAGCAACCTGGAAAGGCAAATCAGCGATACAAAGAAGTCTCGCTTCTCATCGGTCAAAAGGGCCATGCTGAATAAAGTGTCAAAACCAGAAATGCAGGACAGGCCATGGAGAATCGGGAGCCTTGGTACGCTGATGGGCAGGATGTAAATTGCCAACAGCCACTCTGGAGAAGTGTACGGTGTGTCCTGAAACATCTAAAACACTGAGCTTAGAGAGCATAGGGCACTTCCACTCATGGGCGTATAAATTGGGAAAACTAAAAATCAGCAAGACACAGTCACCCCAAACTTTAGGGCTGCTCTGTTGACAAGAACCTCCACTTCGTTACACCTTAAATATCCCAGGAAAGAGAAAAATGGATAAAGAAGTTGTGGTCCTTATGTACAATAGAATATCACTCACCCATGAAATCAATGTCATAAGGCTAGTAGCAGCATGATGAGTGGATTTAGGTACGACGGTTCTAAGTGAAATAAGTCACACAGAAAAAGACACGTATCATAAGATATCACTTATAGAGGGAATGTAAAAATCGCTACCCTTGAACTGATTTACAAACCAGAACAGAGTCACACGTTTAGAAAACACACTATGTCTGCTTAACGGGAAAGGTGAGGTGGGGTGGTGCATAAAACAAGGGTTTCAAATTAGCTCAGATACCGTTCCATAAACCCAATAGGTAATAGACAAGACCTACTCCTTTCTCAGTGAATTGGACTCAACACCCCCTATTCACCTGCCAAGAATATATCTGACTAGTAAGAATCTTAAAACCTATGTATTGATATCTCTCTGTAAGTGAGTCAAGTGGGTGTAAAGCGGCAGAAACACAGCAGTGAAAAGCAGCTAAACCCCATTATAAAAATCAATTACTTTTAAAAATCCGTGAAACAAAGACAGTGAATGAGAGAGAAATTCTTACAAAATTCGTTCAGGGGCTGTGATGCCACCTGGATTGACCATATCTAGACCCACAGCTGATTGAGACATAAGGCTGGACACTATTGGGGCTGAGAGGTTTGGTGAGGTTGGGTGAGCAAACGCAGACCCTTTAAAGTAATACTGCGTGGTACCCATCCCATGGGTCCCAAATCTCCAGGTTCAAGGGCATCTTCCTACATCGAAAACATGCATGAGAAACCCAGAAGATGGTACACCGTGTGATCGGGAAAGGTTTCTAAAACGCACCTCATTTCTCATCTCCTTGTGCTCGGGTTCGCCAATCCAGCCGCTTTACTAGCAATCTCCCTCCTTGGAGAATCAGCACCTTTAACCTCCTGTTCCGTACAGGTTGCAATTTGTCCTGAGGATGACGGGAAGAGGGGGAACCAATGAGAGACTAGATCTAGGTGTTGGGACAGGCACAGGTCACTCTATTTTCCCATCAGGAAGAAGAATTAACCACAGTCTCAGCCTGCCGCCCGGGACCAGAATAGGGCCTGAAGCAATTCTGCGCTTTTGCGGCCAGCTCCCAAGAAAGCAAGTTGAAAAATGGAGCTCAGGGGCACTGCAATTCACAAACCTGCAGACTTATAAATTATCACTCTCGTCCACAAATATATTGAGGGAAGGCAACGAAGAGGATTTGAAAGCCAGGCAGAATTGCAGGAAACAGATTTCAGGAGGGAGATTTGAATCGCATTTAAAGCACAGGAAAAGCGGCAAATCCTGGACAATGATGCCCTTGGCCAAAAAGGGCGTATGCGTTTTTTCCTGAATATATTCAGGAAAAAACGCATACGCCCTTTTTGGCCAACCAAGGAACCTGGAAAGGCAAATCAGCGCTACAAAGAAGTCTCGCTTCTCATTGGTCAAAAGGGCCATGCTGAATAAAGTGTCAAAACCAGAAATGCAGGACAGGCCAAGGAGAAACGGGAGCCTTGGTACGCTGATGGGCAGGATGTAAATTGCCAACAGCCACTCTGGAGAAGTGTACGGTGTGTCCTGAAACATCTAAAACACTCAGCTTAGAGAGCATAGGGCACTTCCACTCATGGGCGTATAAATTGTGAAAACTAAAAATCAGCAAGACACAGGCACCCCAAAGTTTAGGGCTGCTCTGTTGACAAGAACCTCCACTTCGTTACACCTTAAATATCCCAGGAAAGAGAAAAATGGATAAAGAAGTTGTGGTCCTTATGTACAATGGAATATCACTCAGGCATGAAATCAACGTCATAAGGCTAGTAGCAGCATGATGAGTGGATTTAGGTGCGACGATTCTAAGTGAAATAAGTCACAGAGAAAAAGACACTTATCATAAGATATCACTTATAGAGGGAATGTAAAAACCGCTACCCTTGAACTGAATTACAAACCAGAACAGAGTCACACGTTTAGAAAACACACTATGTCTGCTTAACGGGAAAGGTGAGGTGGGGTGGTGCATAAAACAAGGGTTTCAAATTAGCTCAGATACCGTTCCATAAACCCAATAGGTAATAGACAAGACCTACTCCTTTCTCAGTGAATTGGACTCAACACCCCCTATTCACCGCCCAAGAATATATCTGACTAGTAAGAATCTTAAAACCTATGTATTGATATCTCTCTGTAAGTGAGTCAAGTGGGTGTAAAGCGGCATAAACACAGCAGTGAAAAGCAGCTAAACCCCATTATAAAAATCAATTACTTTTAAAAATCCGTGAAACAAAGACAGTGAAAGAGAGAGAAATTCTTACAAAATTCGTTCAGGGGCTGTGATGACACCTGGATTGACCATATCTAGACCCACAGCTGATTGAGACATAAGGGTGGACACTCTTGGGGCTGAGAGGTTTGGTGAGGTTGGGTGAGCAAACGCAGACCCTTTAAAGTAATACTGCCTGGTACCCATCCCATGGGTCCCAAATCTCCAGGTTCAAGGGCATCTTCCTACATCGAAAACATGCATGAGAAACCCAGAAGATGGTACACCGTGTGATCGGGATATGTTTCTAAAAGGCTCCTCATTTCTCATCTCCTTGTGCTCGGGTTCACCAATCCAGCCGCTTTACTAGCAATCTCCCTCCTTGGAGAATCAGCACCTTTAACCTCCTGTTCCGTACAGGTTGCAATTTGTCCTGAGGATGAACGGGAAGAGGGGGATCCAATGAGAGACTAGCTCTAGGTGTTGGGACAGGCACAGGTCACTCTATTTTCCCATCAGGAAGAAGAATTAACCACAGTCTCAGCCTGCCGCCTGGGACCAGAATAGGGCCTGAAGCAATTCTGCGCTTTTGCGGCCAGCTCCCAAGAAAGCGAGTTGAAAAATGGAGCTCAGGGGCACTGCAATTCACAAATCTGCAGACTTATAAATGATCACTCTCGTCCACAAATATATTGAGGGAAGGCAACGAAGAGGATTTGAAAGCAAGGCAGAATTGCAGGAAACAGATTTCAGGAGGGAGATTCGAATCGCCTTTAAAGCACAGGAAAAGCGGCAAAACCTGGACAATGATGCCCTTGGCCAAAAAGGGCGTATACGTTTTTTCCTGAATATATTCAGGAAAAAAAGCATACGCCCTTTTTGGCCAACCAAGCAACCTGGAAAGGCAAATCAGCGCTACAAAGAAGTCTCGCTTCCCATCGGTCAAAAGGGCCATGCTGAATAAAGTGTCAAAACCAGAAATGCAGAACAGGCCATGGAGAAACGGGAGACTTGCTACGCTGATGTGCAGGATGTAAATTGCCAACAGCCACTCTGGAGAAGTGTGCGGTGTGTCCTGAAACATCTAAAAAACTCAGCTTAGAGAGCATAGGGCACTTCCACTCATGGGCGTATAAATTGGGAAAACTAAAAATCAGCAAGACACAGGCACCCCAAACTTTAGGGCTGCTCTGTTGACAAGAACCTCCACTTCGTTACACCTTAAATATCCCAGGAAAGAGAAAAATGGATAAAGAAGTTGTGGTCCTTATGTACAACGGAATATCACTCAGGCATGAAATCAACGTCATAAAGCTAGTAGCAGCATGATGAGTGGATTTAGGTGCGACGATTCTAAGTGAAATAAGTCACACAGAAAAAGACACTTATCATAAGATATCACTTATAGAGGGAATGTAAAAACCGCTACCCTTGAACTGAATTACAAACCAGAACAGAGTCACACGTTTAGAAAACACACTATGTCTGCTTAACGGGAAAGGTGAGGTGGGGTGGTGCATAAAACAAGGGTTTCAAATTAGCTCAGATACCGTTCCATAAACCCAATAGGTAATAGACAAGACCTACTCCTTTCTCAGTGAATTGGACTCAACACCCCCTATTCACCTCCCAAGAATATATCTGACTAGTAAGAATCTTAAAACCTATGTATTGATATCTCGCTGTAAGTGAGTCAAGTGGGTGTAAAGCGGCATAAACACAGCAGCGAAAAGCAGTTAAACCCCATTATAAAAATCAATTACTTTTAAAAACCCGTGAAAAAAAGACAGTGAAAGAGAGAGAAATTCTTACAAAATTCGTTCAGGGGCTGTGATGCCACCTGGATTGACCATATCTAGACCCACAGCTGATTGAGACATAAGGGTGGACACTCTTGGGGCTGAGAGGTTTGGTGAGGTTGGGTGAGCAAACGCAGACCCTTTAAAGTAATACTGCGTGGTACCCATCCCATGGGTCCCAAATCTCCAGGTTCAAGGGCATCTTCCTACATCGAAAACATGCATGAGAAACCCAGAAGATGGTACACCGTGTGATCGGGAAAGGTTTCTAAAACGCACCTCATTTCTCATCTCCTTGTGCGCGGGTTCGCCATTCCAGCCGCTTTACTAGCAATCTCCCTCCTTGGAGAATCAGCACCTTTAACCTCCTGTTCCGTACAGGTTGCAATTTGTCCTGAGGATGAACGGGAAGAGGGGGAACCAATGAGAGACTAACTCTCGGTGTTGGGACAGGCACAGGTCACTCTATTTTCCCATCAGGAAGAAGAATTAACCACAGGCTCGGGCTGCTGCCGGGGACCAGAATAGGGCCTGAAGCAATCGTGCTCTTTTGCGGCCAGCTCCAAAGAAAGCGAGTTGAAAAATGGAGCTCAGGGGCACTGCAATTCACAAACCTGCAGACTTATAAATGATCACTCTCGTCCACAAATATATTGAGGGAAGGCAACGAAGAGGATTTGAAAGCAAGGCAGAATTGCAGGAAACAGATTTCAGGAGGGAGATTTGAATCGCCTTTAAAGCACAGGAAAAGCGGCAAAACCTCGACAATGATGCCCTTTGCCAAAAAGGGCGTATGCGTTTTTTCCTGAATATATTCAGGAAAAAACGCATACGCCCTTTTTGGCCAACCAAGCAACCTGGAAAGGCAAATCAGCGCTACAAAGAAGTCTCGCTTCCCATCGGTCAAAAGGGCCATGCTGAATAAAGTGTCAAAACCAGAAATGCAGGACAGGCCATGGAGAAACGGGAGCCTTGCTACGCTGATGGGCGAGATGTAAATTGACAACAGCCACTCTGGAGAAGTGTACGGTGTGTCCTGAAACATCTAAAAAACTCAACTTAGAGAGCATAGGGCACTTCCACTTATGGGCGTATAAATTGGGAAAATTAAAAATCAGCAAGACACAGGCACACCAAAGTTTAGGGCTGCTCTGTTGACAAGAAACTCCATTTTGTTACACATTAAATATCCCAGGAAAGAGAAAAATGGATAAAGAAGTTGTGGTCCTTATGTACAATGGAATATCACTCAGCCATGAAATCAACGTCATAAGGCTAGCAGCAGCATGATGAGTGGATTTAGGTACGACGATTCTAAGTGAAATAAGTCACACAGAAAAAGACACTTATCATAAAATATCACTTATGGAGGGAGTGTAAACACCGCTACCCTTGAACTGAATTACAAAACAGAACAGAGTCACACGTTTAGAAAACACACTATGGCTGCTTAACGGGAAAGGTGAGGTGGGGTGATGCATAAAACAAGGGTTTCAAATTAGCTCAGATACCGTTCCATAAACCCAATATGTAATAGACAAGACTTACTCCTAGCTCAGTGAATTGGACTCAACACCCCCTATTCACCGCCCAAGAATATATCTGACTAGTAAGAATCTTAAAACCTATGTATTGATATCTCTCTGTAAGTGAGTCAAGTGGGTGTAAAGCGGCAGAAACACAGCAGTGAAAAGCAGCTAAACCCCATTATAAAAATCATTTACTTTTAAAAACCCGTGAAACAAAGACAGTGAAAGAGAGAGAAATTCTTACAAAATTCGCTCAGGGACTGTGATGCCACCTGGATTTACCATATCTAGACCCACAGCTGATTGAGACATAAGGGTGGACACTCTTGGGGCTGAGAGGTTTGGTGAGGTTGGGTGAGCAAACGCAGACCCTTTAAAGTAATACTGCGTGGTACCCATCCCATGGGTCCCAAATCTCCAGGTACAAGGGCATCTTCCTACATCGAAAACATGCATGAGAACCCCAGAAGATGGTACACCGTGTGATCGGGAAAGGTTTCTAAAACGCGCCTCATTTCTCATCTCCTTGTGCGCGGGTTCACCAATCCAGCCGCTTTACTAGCAATCTCCCTCCTTGGAGAATCAGCACCTTTAACCTCCTGTTCCGTACAGGTTGCAATTTGTCCTGAGGATGAACGGGAAGAGGGGGAACCAATGAGAGACTAGCTCTAGGTGTTGGGACAGGCACAGGTCACTCTATTTTCCCATCAGGAAGAAGAATTAACCACAGGCTCAGCCTGCCGCCCGGGACCAGAGTAGGGCCTGAAGCAATCCTGCGCTTTTGCGGCCAGCTCCCAAGAAAGCGAGTTGAAAAATGGAGCTCAGGGGCACTGCAATTCACAAACCTGCAGACTTATAAATGATCACTCTCGTCCACAAATATATTTAGGGAAGGCAACGAAGAGGACTTGAAAGCAAGGCAGAATTGCAGGAAACAGATTTCAGGAGGGAGATTCGAATCGCCTTTAAAGCACAGGAAAAGCGGCAAAACCTCGACAATGATGCCCTTGGACAAAAAGGGCGCATGCGTTTTTTCCTGAATATATTCAGGAAAAAACGCATGCGCCCTTTTTGGCCAACCAAGCAACCTGGAAAGGCAAATCAGCGCTACAAAGAAGTCTCGCTTCCCATCGGTCAAAAGGGCCATGCTGAATAAAGTGTAAAAACCAGAAATGCAGGACAGGCCATGGAGAAACGGGAGCCTTGCTACGCTGATGGGCGAGATGTAAATTGACAACAGCCACTCTGGAGAAGTGTACGGTGTGTCCTGAAACATCTAAAAAACTCAACTTAGAGAGCATAGGACACTTCCACTCATGGGCGTATAAATTGGGAAAACTAAAAATCAGCAAGACACAGGCACCCCAAAGTTTAGGGCTGCTCTGTTGACAAGAACCTCCACTTCGTTACACCTTAAATATCCCAGGAAAGAGAAAAATGGATAAAGAAGTTGTGGTCCTTATGTACAATGGAATATCACTCAGCCATGAAATCAACGTCATAAGGCTAGCAGCAGCATGATGAGTGGATTTAGGTACGACGATTCTAAGTGAAATAAGTCACACAGAAAAAGACACTTATCATAAGATATCACTTATGGAGGGAGTGTAAACACCGCTACCCTTGAACTGAATTACAAAACAGAACAGAGTCACACGTTTAGAAAACACACTATGGCTGCTTAACGGGAAAGGTGAGGTGGGGTGATGCATAAAACAAGGGTTTCAAATTAGCTCAGATACCGTTCCATAAACCCAATAGGTAATAGACAAGACCTACTCCTAGTTCAGTGAATTGGACTCAACACCCCCTATTCACCGCCCAAGAATATATCTGACTAGTAAGAATCTTAAAACCTATGTATTGATATCTCTCTGTAAGTGAGTCAAGCGGGTGTAAAGCGGCATAAACACAGCAGTGAAAAGCAGCTAAACCCCATTATAAAAATCAATTACTTTTAAAAACCCGTGAAACAAAGAAAGTGAAAGAGAGAGAAATTCTTCCAAAATTCGTTCACGGGCTGTGATGCCACCTGGATTGACCATATCTAGACCCACAGCTGATTGAGACCTAAGGCTGGACACTCTGGGGGCTGAGAGGTTTGGTGAGGTTGGGTGAGCAAACGCAGACCCTTTAAAGTAATACTGCGTGGTACCCATCCCATGGGTCCCAAATCTCCAGGTTCAAGGGCATCTTCCTACATCGAAAACATGCATGAGAAACCCAGAAGATGGTACACTGTGTGATCGGGAAAGGTTTCTAAAACGCACCTCATTTCTCATCTCCTTGTGCGCGGGTTCGCCATTCCAGCCGCTTTACTAGCAATCTCCCTCCTTGGAGAATCAGCACCTTTAACCTCCTGTTCCGTACAGGTTGCAATTTGTCCTGAGGATGAACGGGAAGAGGGGGAACCAATGAGAGACTAGCTCTAGGTGTTGGGACAGGCACAGGTCACTCTATTTTCCCATCAGGAAGAAGAATTAACCACAGGCTCAGCCTGCCGCCCGGGACCAGAGTAGGGCCTGAAGCAATCCTGCGCTTTTGCGGCCGGCTCCCAAGAAAGCGAGTTGAAAAATGGAGCTCAGGGGCACTGCAATTCACAAACCTGCAGACTTATAAATGATCACTCTCGTCCACAAATATATTGAGGGAAGGCAACGAAGAGGATTTGAAAGCCAGGCAGAATTGCAGGAAACAGATTTCAGGAGGGAGATTCGAATCGCCTTTAAAGCACAGGAAATGCGGCAAAACCTCGACAATGATGCCCTTGGCCAAAAAGGGCGTATGCGTTTTTTCCTGAATATATTCAGGAAAAAACGCA
Organism: Balaenoptera physalus; assembly: GCF_965194825.1. Taxonomy (NCBI): domain Eukaryota; kingdom Metazoa; phylum Chordata; class Mammalia; order Artiodactyla; family Balaenopteridae; genus Balaenoptera; species Balaenoptera physalus. The sequence continues at coordinate 39,281,927 of NC_138887.1, read as the reverse complement.
TACGCCCTTTTTGGCCAACCAAGCAACCTGGAAAGGCAAATCAGCACTACAAAGAAGTCTCGCTTCCCATCGGTCAAAAGGGCCATGCTGAATAAAGTGTCAAAACCAGAAATGCAGGACAGGCCATGGAGAAACGGGAGCCTTGCTAAGCTGATGGACAGGATGTAAATTGACAACAGCCACTCTGGAGAAGTGTACCGTGTGTCCTGAAACATCTAAAAAACTCAGCTTAGAGAGCATAGTGCACTTCCACTTATGGGCTTATAAATTGGGAAAACTAAAAATCAGCAAGACACAGGCACCCCAAAGTTTAGGGCTGCTCTGTTCACAAGAACCTCCACTTCTTTACACCTTAAAAATCCCAGGAAAGAGAAAAATGGATAAAGAAGTTGTGGTCCTTATGTACAATGGAATATCACTCAGCCATGAAATCAACGTCATAAGGCTAGCAGGAGCATGATGAGTGGATTTAGGTACGACGATTCTAAGTGAAATAAGTCACACAGAAAAAGACACTTATCATAAGATATCACTTATAGAGGGAGTGGAAACACCGCTACCCTTGAACTGAATTACAAAACAGAACAGAGTCACACGTTTAGAAAACACACTATGGCTGCTTAACGGGAAAGGTGAGGTGGGGTGAGCATAAAAGAAGGGTTTCAAATTAGCTCAGATACCGTTCCATAAACCCAATATGTAATAGACAAGACTTACTCCTAGCTCAGTGAATTGGACTCAACACCCCCTATTCACCGCCCAAGAATATATCTGACTAGTAAGAATCTTAAAACCTATGTATTGATATCTCTCTGTAAGTGAGTCAAGTGGGTGTAAAGCGGCATAAACACAGCAGTGAAAAGCAGCTAAACCCCATTATAAAAATCAATTACTTTTAAAAACCCGTGAAACAAAGACAGTGAAAGAGAGAGAAATTCTTACAAAATTCGTTCAGGGGCTGTGATGCCACCTGGATTGACCATATCTAGACCCACAGCTGATTGAGACATAAGGGTGGACACTCTTGGGGCTGAGAGGTTTGGTGAGGTTGGGTGAGCAAACGCAGACCCTTTAAAGTAATACTGCGTGGTACCCATCCCATGGGTCCCAAATCTCCAGGTTCAAGGGCATCTTCCTACATCGAAAACATGCATGAGAAACCCAGAAGATGGTACACCATGTGATAGGGAAAGGTTTCTAATACGCACCTCATTTCTCATCTCCTTGTGCGCGGGTTCGCCATTCCAGCCGCTTTACAAGCAATCTCCCTCCTTGGAGAATCAGCACCTTTAACCTCCTGTTCCGTACAGGTTGCAATTTGTCCTGAGGATGAACGGGAAGAGGGGGAACCAATGAGAGACTAGCTCTAGGTGTTGGGACAGGCACAGGTCACTCTATTTTCCCATCAATAAGAAGAATTAACCACAGGCTCAGCCTGCCGCCCGGGACCAGAGTAGGGCCTGAAGCAATCCTGCGCTTTTGCGGCCAGCTCCCAAGAAAGCGAGTTGAAAAATGGAGCTCAGGGGCACTGCAATTCACAAACCTGCAGACTTATAAATGATCACTCTCGTCCACAAATATATTGAGGGAAGGCAACAAAGAAGATTTGAAAGCAAGGCAGAATTGCAGGAAACAGATTTCAGGAGGGAGATTCGAATCGCCTTTAAAGCACAGGAAAAGCGGCAAACCCTCGACAATGATGCCCTTGGCCAAAAAGGGCGTATGCGTTTTTTCCTGAATATATTCAGGAAAAAACGCATACGCCCTTTTTGGCCAACCAAGCAACCTGGAAAGGCAAATCAGCGCTACAAAGAAGTCTCGCTTCCCATCGGTCAAAAGGGCCATGCTGAATAAAGTGTCAAAACCAGAAATGCAGGACAGGCCATGGAGAAACGGGAGCCTTGCTACGCTGATGGACAGGATGTAAATTGACAACAGCCACTCTGGAGAAGTGTACGGTGTGTCCTGAAACATCTAAAAAACTCAGCTTAGAGAGCATAGGGCATTTCCACTTATGGGCGTAAAAATTGGGAAAACTAAAAATCAGCAAGACACAGGCACCCCAAAGTTTAGGGCTGCTCTGTTGACAAGAACCTCCACTTCGTTACACCTTAAATATCCCAGGAAAGAGAAAAATGGATAAAGAAGTTGTGGTCCTTATGTACAATGGAATATCACTCAGCCATGAAATCAACGTCATAAGGCTAGCAGCAGCATGATGAGTGGATTTAGGTACGACGATTCTAAGTGAAATAAGTCACACAGAAAAAGACACTTATCATAAGATATCACTTATAGAGGGAGTGTAAACACCGCTACCCTTGAACTGAATTACAAAACAGAACAGAGTCACACGTTTAGAAAACACACTATGGCTGCTTAACGGGAAAGGTGAGGTGGGGTGATGCATAAAACAAGGGTTTCAAATTAGCTCAGATACCGTTCCATAAACCCAATAGGTAATAGACAAGACTTACTCCTAGCTCAGTGAATTGGACTCAACACCCCCTATTCACCGCCCAAGAATATATCTGACTAGTAAGAATCTTAAAACCTATGTATTGATATCTCTCTGTAAGTGAGTCAAGTGGGTGTAAAGCGGCATAAACACAGCAGTGAAAAGCAGCTAAACCCCATTATAAAAATCAATTACTTTTAAAAACCCGTGAAACAAAGACAGTGAAAGAGAGAGAAATACTTACAAAATTCGTTCAGGGGCTGTGATGACACCTGGATTGACCATATCTAGACCCACAGCTGATTGAGACATAAGGCTGGACACTCTTGGGGCTGAGAGGTTTGGTGAGGTTGGGTGAGCAAACGCAGACCCTTTAAAGTAATACTGCGTGGTACCCATCCCATGGGTCCCAAACCTCCAGGTTCAAGGGCATCTTCCTACATCGAAAACATGCATGAGAAACCCAGAAGATGGTACACCGTGTGATCGGGAAAGTTTCTAAAACGCACCTCATTTCTCATCTCCTTGTGCGCGGGTACTCCATTCCAGCCGCTTTACTAGCAATCTACCTCCTTGGAGAATCAGCACCTTTAACCTCCTGTTCCGTACAGGTTGCAATTTGTCCTGAGGATGAACGGGAAGAGGGGGAACCAATGAGAGACTAGCTCTAGGTGTTGGGACAGGCACAGGTCACTCTATTTTCCCATCAGGAAGAAGAATTAACCACAGGATCAGCCTGCCGCCCGGGACCAGAGTAGGGCCTGAAGCAATCCTGCGCCTTTGCGGCCAGCTCCCAAGAAAGCGAGTTGAAAAATGGAGCTCAGGGGCACTGCAATTCACAAACCTGCAGACTTATAAATGATCACTCTCGTCCACAAATATATTGAGGGAAGGCAACGAAGAGGATTTGAAAGCAAGGCAGAATTGCAGGAAACAGATTTCAGGAGGGAGATTCGAATCGCCTTTAAAGCACAGGAAAAGCGGCAAAACCTCGACAATGATGCCCTTGGCCAAAAAGGGCGTATGCGTTTTTTCCTGAATATATTCAGGAAAAAACGCATACGCCCTTTTTGGCCAACCAAGCAACCTGGAAAGGCAAATCAGCGCTACAAAGAAGTCTCGCTTCCCATCGGTCAAAAGGGCCATGCTGAATAAAGTGTCAAAACCAGAAATGCAGGACAGGCCATGGAGAAACGGGAGCCTTGCTACGCTGATGGACAGGATGTAAATTGACAACAGCCACTCTGGAGAAGTGTACCGTGTGTCCTGAAACATATAAAAAACTCAGCTTAGAGAGCATAGGGCACTTCCACTTATGGGCGTATAAATTGGGAAAATTAAAAATCAGCAAGACACAGGCACCCCAAAGTTTAGGGCTGCTCTGTTGACAAGAACCTCCACTTCGTTACACCTTAAATATCCCAGGAAAGAGAAAAATGGATAAAGAAGTTGTGGTCGTTATGTACAATGGAATATCACTCAGCCATGAAATCAACGTCATAAGGCTAGCAGCAGCATGATGAGTGGATTTAGGTACGACGATTCTAAGTGAAATAAGTCACACAGAAAAAGACACTTATCATAAGATATCACTTATAGAGGGAGTGTAAACAGCGCTACCCTTGAACTGAATTACAAAACAGAACAGAGTCACACGTTTAGAAAACACACTATGGCTGCTTAACGGGAAAGGTGAGGTGGGGTGATGCATAAAACAAGGGTTTCAAATTAGCTCAGATACCTTTCCATAAACCCAATAGGTAATAGACAAGACCTACTCCTAGTTCAGTGAATTGGACTCAACACCCCCTATTCACCGCCCAAGAATATATCTGACTAGTAAGAATCTTAAAACCTATGTATTGATATCTCTCTGTAAGTGAGTCAAGCGGGTGTAAAGCGGCATAAACACAGCAGTGAAAAGCAGCTAAACCCCATTATAAAAATCAATTACTTTTAAAAACCCGTGAAACAAAGAAAGTGAAAGAGAGAGAAATTCTTCCAAAATTCGTTCACGGGCTGTGATGCCACCTGGATTGACCATATCTAGACCCACAGCTGATTGAGACCTAAGGCTGGACACTCTGGGGGCTGAGAGGTTTGGTGAGGTTGGGTGAGCAAACGCAGACCCTTTAAAGTAATACTGCGTGGTACCCATCCCATGGGTCCCAAACCTCCAGGTTCAAGGGCATCTTCCTACATCGAAAACATGCATGAGAAACCCAGAAGATGGTACACCGTGTGATCGGGAAAGTTTCTAAAACGCACCTCATTTCTCATCTCCTTGTGCGCGGGTTCGCCATTCCAGCCGCTTTACTAGCAATCTCCCTCCTTGGAGAATCAGCACCTTTAACCTCCTGTTCCGTACAGGTTGCAATTTGTCCTGAGGATGAACGGGAAGAGGGGGAACCAATGAGAGACTAGCTCTAGGTGTTGGGACAGGCACAGGTCACTCTATTTTCCCATCAGGAAGAAGAATTAACCACAGGCTCAGCCTGCCGCCCGGGACCAGAGTAGGGCCTGAAGCAATCCTGCGCTTTTGCGGCCAGCTCCCAAGAAAGCGAGTTGAAAAATGGAGCTCAGGGGAACTGCAATTCACAAACCTGCAGACTTATAAATGATCACTCTCGTCCACAAATATATTGAGGGAAGTCATCGAAGAGGATCTGAAAGCCAGGCAGAATGGCAGTAAACAGATTTCAGGAGGGAGATTCGAATCGCCTTTAAAGCACAGGAAAAGCGGCAAAACCTCGACAATGATGCCCTTGGCCAAAAAGGGCGTATGCGTTTTTTCCTGAATATATTCAGGAAAAAACGCATACGCCCTTTTTGGCCAACCAAGCAACCTGGAAAGGCAAATCAGCACTACAAAGAAGTCTCGCTTCCCATCGGTCAAAAGGGCCATGCTGAATAAAGTGTCAAAACCAGAAATGCAGGACAGGCCATGGAGAAACGGGAGCCTTGCTAAGCTGATGGACAGGATGTAAATTGACAACAGCCACTCTGGAGAAGTGTACCGTGTGTCCTGAAACATCTAAAAAACTCAGCTTAGAGAGCATAGTGCACTTCCACTTATGGGCTTATAAATTGGGAAAACTAAAAATCAGCAAGACACAGGCACCCCAAAGTTTAGGGCTGCTCTGTTCACAAGAACCTCCACTTCTTTACACCTTAAAAATCCCAGGAAAGAGAAAAATGGATAAAGAAGTTGTGGTCCTTATGTACAATGGAATATCACTCAGCCATGAAATCAACGTCATAAGGCTAGCAGCAGCATGATGAGTGGATTTAGGTACGACGATTCTAAGTGAAATAAGTCACACAGAAAAAGACACTTATCATAAGATATCACTTATAGAGGGAGTGTAAACACCGCTACCCTTGAACTGAATTACAAAACAGAACAGAGTCACACGTTTAGAAAACACACTATGGCTGCTTAACGGGAAAGGTGAGGTGGGGTGAGCATAAAACAAGGGTTTCAAATTAGCTCAGATACCGTTCCATAAACCCAATATGTAATAGACAAGACTTACTCCTAGCTCAGTGAATTGGACTCAACACCCCCTATTCACCGCCCAAGAATATATCTGACTAGTAAGAATCTTAAAACCTATGTATTGATATCTCTCTGTAAGTGAGTCAAGTGGGTGTAAAGCGGCAGAAACACAGCAGTGAAAAGCAGCTAAACCCCATTATAAAAATCAATTACTTTTAAAAACCCGTGAAACAAAGACAGTGAAAGAGAGAGAAATTCTTACAAAATTCGTTCAGGGGCTGTGATGCCACCTGGATTGACCATATCTAGACCCACAGCTGATTGAGACATAAGGGTGGACACTCTTGGGGCTGAGAGGTTTGGTGAGGTTGGGTGAGCAAACGCAGACCCTTTAAAGTAATACTGCGTGGTACCCATCCCATGGGTCCCAAATCTCCAGGTTCAAGGGCATCTTCCTACATCGAAAACATGCATGAGAAACCCAGAAGATGGTACACCATGTGATAGGGAAAGGTTTCTAATACGGACCTCATTTCTCATCTCCTTGTGCGCGGGTTCGCCATTCCAGCCGCTTTACAAGCAATCTCCCTCCTTGGAGAATCAGCACCTTTAACCTCCTGTTCCGTACAGGTTGCAATTTGTCCTGAGGATGAACGGGAAGAGGGGGACCCAATGAGAGACTAGCTCTAGGTGTTGGGACAGGCACAGGTCACTCTATTTTCCCATCAGGAAGAAGAATTAACCACAGGCTCAGCCTGCCGCCCGGGACCAGAGTAGGGCCTGAAGCAATCCTGCGCTTTTGCGGCCAGCTCCCAAGAAAGCGAGTTGAAAAATGGAGCTCAGGGGAACTGCAATTCACAAACCTGCAGACTTATAAATGATCACTCTCGTCCACAAATATATTGAGGGAAGGCAACGAAGAGGATTTAAAGCCAGGCAGAATTGCAGGAAACAGATTTCAGGAGGGAGATTCGAATCGCCTTTAAAGCACAGGAAAAGCGGCAAAACCTCGACAATGATGCCCTTGGCCAAAAAGGGCGTATGCGTTTTTTCCTGAATATATTCAGGAAAAAACGCATACGCCCTTTTTGGCCAACCAAGCAACCTGGAAAGGCAAATCAGCACTACAAAGAAGTCTCGCTTCCCATCGGTCAAAAGGGCCATGCTGAATAAAGTGTCAAAACCAGAAATGCAGGACAGGCCATGGAGAAACGGGAGCCTTGCTAACCTGATGGACAGGATGTAAATTGACAACAGCCACTCTGGAGAAGTGTACCGTGTGTCCTGAAACATCTAAAAAACTCAGCTTAGAGAGCATAGTGCACTTCCACTTATGGGCTTATAAATTGGGAAAACTAAAAATCAGCAAGACACAGGCACCCCAAAGTTTAGGGCTGCTCTGTTCACAAGAACCTCCACTTCTTTACACCTTAAAAATCCCAGGAAAGAGAAAAATGGATAAAGAAGTTGTGGTCCTTATGTACAATGGAATATCACTCAGCCATGAAATCAACGTCATAAGGCTAGCAGGAGCATGATGAGTGGATTTAGGTACGACGATTCTAAGTGAAATAAGTCACACAGAAAAAGACACTTATCATAAGATATCACTTATAGAGGGAGTGGAAACACCGCTACCCTTGAACTGAATTACAAAACAGAACAGAGTCACACGTTTAGAAAACACACTATGGCTGCTTAACGGGAAAGGTGAGGTGGGGTGAGCATAAAAGAAGGGTTTCAAATTAGCTCAGATACCGTTCCATAAACCCAATATGTAATAGACAAGACTTACTCCTAGCTCAGTGAATTGGACTCAACACCCCCTATTCACCGCCCAAGAATATATCTGACTAGTAAGAATCTTAAAACCTATGTATTGATATCTCTCTGTAAGTGAGTCAAGTGGGTGTAAAGCGGCATAAACACAGCAGTGAAAAGCAGCTAAACCCCATTATAAAAATCAATTACTTTTAAAAACCCGTGAAACAAAGACAGTGAAAGAGAGAGAAATTCTTACAAAATTCGTTCAGGGGCTGTGATGCCACCTGGATTGACCATATCTAGACCCACAGCTGATTGAGACATAAGGGTGGACACTCTTGGGGCTGAGAGGTTTGGTGAGGTTGGGTGAGCAAACGCAGACCCTTTAAAGTAATACTGCGTGGTACCCATCCCATGGGTCCCAAATCTCCAGGTTCAAGGGCATCTTCCTACATCGAAAACATGCATGAGAAACCCAGAAGATGGTACACCATGTGATAGGGAAAGGTTTCTAATACGCACCTCATTTCTCATCTCCTTGTGCGCGGGTTCGCCATTCCAGCCGCTTTACAAGCAATCTCCCTCCTTGGAGAATCAGCACCTTTAACCTCCTGTTCCGTACAGGTTGCAATTTGTCCTGAGGATGAACGGGAAGAGGGGGAACCAATGAGAGACTAGCTCTAGGTGTTGGGACAGGCACAGGTCACTCTATTTTCCCATTAATAAGAAGAATTAACCACAGGCTCAGCCTGCCGCCCGGGACCAGAGTAGGGCCTGAAGCAATCCTGCGCTTTTGCGGCCAGCTCCCAAGAAAGCGAGTTGAAAAATGGAGCTCAGGGGCACTGCAATTCACAAACCTGCACACTTATAAATGATCACTCTCGTCCACAAATATATTGAGGGAAGGCAACAAAGAGGATTTGAAAGCAAGGCAGAATTGCAGGAAACAGATTTCAGGAGGGAGATTCGAATCGCCTTTAAAGCACAGGAAAAGCGGCAAACCCTCGGCAATGATGCCCTTGGCCAAAAAGGGCGTATGCGTTTTTTCCTGAATATATTCAGGAAAAAACGCATACGCCCTTTTTGGCCAACCAAGCAACCTGGAAAGGCAAATCAGCGCTACAAAGAAGTCTCGCTTCCCATCGGTCAAAAGGGCCATGCTGAATAAAGTGTCAAAACCAGAAATGCAGGACAGGCCATGGAGAAACGGGAGCCTTGCTACGCTGATGGACAGGATGTAAATTGACAACAGCCACTCTGGAGAAGTGTACGGTGTGTCCTGAAACATCTAAAAAACTCAGCTTAGAGAGCATAGGGCATTTCCACTTATGGGCGTAAAAATTGGGAAAACTAAAAATCAGCAAGACACAGGCACCCCAAAGTTTAGGGCTGCTCTGTTGACAAGAACCTCCACTTCGTTACACCTTAAATATCCCAGGAAAGAGAAAAATGGATAAAGAAGTTGTGGTCCTTATGTACAATGGAATATCACTCAGCCATGAAATCAACGTCATAAGGCTAGCAGCAGCATGATGAGTGGATTTAGGTACGACGATTCTAAGTGAAATAAGTCACACAGAAAAAGACACTTATCATAAGATATCACTTATAGAGGGAGTGTAAACACCGCTACCCTTGAACTGAATTACAAAACAGAACAGAGTCACACGTTTAGAAAACACACTATGGCTGCTTAACGGGAAAGGTGAGGTGGGGTGATGCATAAAACAAGGGTTTCAAATTAGCTCAGATACCGTTCCATAAACCCAATAGGTAATAGACAAGACTTACTCCTAGCTCAGTGAATTGGACTCAACACCCCCTATTCACCGCCCAAGAATATATCTGACTAGTAAGAATCTTAAAACCTATGTATTGATATCTCTCTGTAAGTGAGTCAAGTGGGTGTAAAGCGGCATAAACACAGCAGTGAAAAGCAGCTAAACCCCATTATAAAAATCAATTACTTTTAAAAACCCGTGAAACAAAGACAGTGAAAGAGAGAGAAATACTTACAAAATTCGTTCAGGGGCTGTGATGACACCTGGATTGACCATATCTAGACCCACAGCTGATTGAGACATAAGGCTGGACACTCTTGGGGCTGAGAGGTTTGGTGAGGTTGGGTGAGCAAACGCAGACCCTTTAAAGTAATACTGCGTGGTACCCATCCCATGGGTCCCAAACCTCCAGGTTCAAGGGCATCTTCCTACATCGAACACATGCATGAGAAACCCAGAAGATGGTACACCGTGTGATCGGGAAAGTTTCTAAAACGCACCTCATTTCTCATCTCCTTGTGCGCGGGTACTCCATTCCAGCCGCTTTACTAGCAATCTACCTCCTTGGAGAATCAGCACCTTTAACCTCCTGTTCCGTACAGGTTGCAATTTGTCCTGAGGATGAACGGGAAGAGGGGGAACCAATGAGAGACTAGCTCTAGGTGTTGGGACAGGCACAGGTCACTCTATTTTCCCATCAGGAAGAAGAATTAACCACAGGATCAGCCTGCCGCCCGGGACCAGAGTAGGGCCTGAAGCAATCCTGCGCCTTTGCGGCCAGCTCCCAAGAAAGCGAGTTGAAAAATGGAGCTCAGGGGCACTGCAATTCACAAACCTGCAGACTTATAAATGATCACTCTCGTCCACAAATATATTGAGGGAAGGCAACGAAGAGGATTTGAAAGCAAGGCAGAATTGCAGGAAACAGATTTCAGGAGGGAGATTCGAATCGCCTTTAAAGCACAGGAAAAGCGGCAAAACCTCGACAATGATGCCCTTGGCCAAAAAGGGCGTATGCGTTTTTTCCTGAATATATTCAGGAAAAAACGCATACGCCCTTTTTGGCCAACCAAGCAACCTGGAAAGGCAAATCAGCGCTACAAAGAAGTCTCGCTTCCCATCGGTCAAAAGGGCCATGCCGAATAAAGTGTCAAAACCAGAAATGCAGGACAGGCCATGGAGAAACGGGAGCCTTGCTACGCTGATGGACAGGATGTAAATTGACAACAGCCACTCTGGAGAAGTGTACCGTGTGTCCTGAAACATCTAAAAAACTCAGCTTAGAGAGCATAGGGCACTTCCACTTATGGGCGTATAAATTGGGAAAACTAAAAATCAGCAAGACACAGGCACCCCAAAGTTTAGGGCTGCTCTGTTGACAAGAACCTCCACTTCGTTACACCTTAAATATCCCAGGAAAGAGAAAAATGGATAAAGAAGTTGTGGTCCTTATGTACAATGGAATATCACTCAGCCATGAAATCAACGTCATAAGGCTAGCAGCAGCATGATGAGTGGATTTAGGTACGACGATTCTAAGTGAAATAAGTCACACAGAAAAAGACACTTATCATAAGATATCACTTATAGAGGGAGTGTAAACACCGCTACCCTTGAACTGAATTACAAAACAGAACAGAGTCACACGTTTAGAAAACACACTATGGCTGCTTAACGGGAAAGGTGAGGTGGGATGATGCATAAAACAAGGGTTTCAAATTAGCTCAGATACCGTTCCATAAACCCAATAGGTAATAGACAAGACCTACTCCTAGTTCAGTGAATTGGACTCAACACCCCCTATTCACCGCCCAAGAATATATCTGACTAGTAAGAATCTTAAAACCTATGTATTGATATCTCTCTGTAAGTGAGTCAAGTGGGTGTAAAGCGGCATAAACACAGCAGTGAAAAGCAGCTAAACCCCATTATAAAAATCAATTACTTTTAAAAACCCGTGAAACAAACACAGTGAAAGAGAGAGAAATTCTTACAAAATTCGTTCAGGGGCTGTGATGCCACCTGGATTGACCATATCTAGACCCACAGCTGATTGAGACATAAGGGTGGACACTCTTGGGGCTGAGAGGTTTGGTGAGGTTGGGTGAGCAAACGCAGACCCTTTAAAGTAATACTGCGTGGTACCCATCCCATGGGTCCCAAATCTCCAGGTTCAAGGGCATCTTCCTACATCGAAAACATGCATGAGAAACCCAGAAGATGGTACACCGTGTGATCGGGAAAGGTTTCTAAAACGCACCTCATTTCTCATCTCCTTGTGCACGGGTTCGCCATTCCAGCCGCTTTACTAGCAATCTCCCTCCTTGGAGAATCAGCACCTTTAACCTCCTGTTCCGTACAGGTTGCAATTTGTCCTGAGGATGAACGGGAAGAGGGGGAACCAATGAGAGACTAGCTCTAGGTGTTGGGACAGGCACAGGTCACTCTATTTTCCCATCAGGAAGAAGAATTAACCACAGGCTCAGCCTGCCGCCCGGGACCAGAGTAGGGCCTGAAGCAATCCTGCGCTTTTGCGGCCAGCTCCCAAGAAAGCGAGTTGAAAAATGGAGCTCAGGGGCACTGCAATTCACAAACCTGCAGAATTATAAATGATCACTCTCGTCCACAAATATATTGAGGGAAGGCAACGAAGAGGACTCGAAAGCAAGGCAGAATTGCAGGAAACAGATTTCAGGGGGGAGATTCGAATCGCCTTTAAAGCACAGGAAAAGCGGCAAAACCTCGACAATGATGCCCTTGGCCAAAAAGGGCGTATGCGTTTTTTCCTGAATATATTCAGGAAAAAACGCATACGCCCTTTTTGGCCAACCAAGCAACCTGGAAAGGGAAATCAGCTCTACAAAGAAGTCTCGCTTCCCATCGGTCAAAAGGGCCATGCTGAATAAAGTGTCAAAACCAGAAATGCAGGACAGGCCATGGAGAAACGGGAGCCTTGGTACGCTGATGGGCAGGATGTAAACTGCCAACAGCCACTCTGGAGAAGTGTACGGTGTGTCCTGAAACATCTAAAAAACTCAGCTTAGAGAGCATAGGGCACTTCCACTCATGGGCGTATAAATTGGGAAAACTAAAAATCAGCAAGACACAGGCACCCCAAACTTTAGGGCTGCTCTGTTGACAAGAACCTCCACTTCGTTACACCTTAAATATCCCAGGAAAGAGAAAAATGGATAAAGAAGTTGTGGTCCTTATGTACAATGGAATATCACTCAGGCATGAAATCAACGTCATAAGGCTAGCAGCAGCATGATGAGTGGATTTAGGTACGACGATTCTAAGTGAAATAAGTCACACAGAAAAAGACACTTATCATAAGATATCACTTATAGAGGGAGTGTAAACACCGCTACCCTTGAACTGAATTACAAAACAGAACAGAGTCACACGTTTAGAAAACACACTATGGCTGCTTAACGGGAAAGGTGAGGTGGGGTGATGCATAAAACAAGGGTTTCAAATTAGCTCAGATACCGTTCCATAAACCCAATAGGTAATAGACAAGACCTACTCCTAGTTCAGTGAATTGGACTCAACACCCCCTATTCACCGCCCAAGAATATATCTGACTAGTAAGAATCTTAAAACCTATGTATTGATATCTCTCTGTAAGTGAGTCAAGTGGGTGTAAAGCGGCATAAACACAGCAGTGAAAAGCAGCTAAACCCCATTATAAAAATCAATTACTTTTAAAAACCCGTGAAACAAAGACAGTGAAAGAGAGAGAAATTCTTACAAAATTCGTTCAGGGGCTGTGATGCCACCTGGATTGACCATATCTAGACCCACAGCTGATTGAGACATAAGGGTGGACACTCTTGGGGCTGAGAGGTTTGGTGAGGTTGGGTGAGCAAACGCAGACCCTTTAAAGTAATACTGCGTGGTACCCATCCCATGGGTCCCAAATCTCCAGGTTCAAGGGCATCTTCCTACATCGAAAACATGCATGAGAAACCCAGAAGATGGTACACCGTGTGATCGGGAAAGGTTTCTAAAACGCACCTCATTTCTCATCTCCTTGTGCACGGGTTCGCCATTCCAGCCGCTTTACTAGCAATCTCCCTCCTTGGAGAATCAGCACCTTTAACCTCCTGTTCCGTACAGGTTGCAATTTGTCCTGAGGATGAACGGGAAGAGGGGGAACCAATGAGAGACTAGCTCTAGGTGTTGGGACAGGCACAGGTCACTCTATTTTCCCATCAGGAAGAAGAATTAACCACAGGCTCAGCCTGCCGCCCGGGACCAGAGTAGGGCCTGAAGCAATCCTGCGCTTTTGCGGCCAGCTCCCAAGAAAGCGAGTTGAAAAATGGAGCTCAGGGGCACTGCAATTCACAAACCTGCAGAATTATAAATGATCACTCTCGTCCACAAATATATTGAGGGAAGGCAACGAAGAGGACTCGAAAGCAAGGCAGAATTGCAGGAAACAGATTTCAGGAGGGAGATTCGAATCGCCTTTAAAGCACAGGAAAAGCGGCAAAACCTCGACAATGATGCCCTTGGCCAAAAAGGGCGTATGCGTTTTTTCCTGAATATATTCAGGAAAAAACGCATACGCCCTTTTTGGCCAACCAAGCAACCTGGAAAGGGAAATCAGCTCTACAAAGAAGTCTCGCTTCCCATCGGTCAAAAGGGCCATGCTGAATAAAGTGTCAAAACCAGAAATGCAGGACAGGCCATGGAGAAACGGGAGCCTTGGTACGCTGATGGGCAGGATGTAAACTGCCAACAGCCACTCTGGAGAAGTGTACGGTGTGTCCTGAAACATCTAAAAAACTCAGCTTAGAGAGCATAGGGCACTTCCACTCATGGGCGTATAAATTGGGAAAACTAAAAATCAGCAAGACACAGGCACCCCAAACTTTAGGGCTGCTCTGTTGACAAGAACCTCCACTTCGTTACACCTTAAATATCCCAGGAAAGAGAAAAATGGATAAAGAAGTTGTGGTCCTTATGTACAATGGAATATCACTCAGGCATGAAATCAACGTCATAAGGCTAGTAGCAGCATGATGAGTGGATTTAGGTGCGACGATTCTAAGTGAAATAAGTCACACAGAAAAAGACACTTATCATAAGATATCACTTATAGAGGGAATGTAAAAACCGCTAACCTTGAACTGAATTACAAACCAGAACAGAGTCACACGTTTAGAAAACACACTATGTCTGCTTAACGGGAAAGGTGAGGTGGGGTGGTGCATAAAACAAGGGTTTCAAATTAGCTCAGATACCGTTCCATAAACCCAATAGGTAATAGACAAGACCTACTCCTTTCTCAGTGAATTGGACTCAACACCCCCTATTCACCGCCCAAGAATATATCTGACTAGTAAGAATCTTAAAACCTATGTATTGATATCTCTCTGTAAGTGAGTCAAGTGGGTGTAAAGCGGCAGAAACACAGCAGTGAAAAGCAACTAAACCCCATTATAAAAATCAATTACTTTTAAAAATCCGTGAAACAAAGACAGTGAAAGAGAGAGAAATTCTTCCAAAATTCGTTCAGGGGCTGTGATGCCACCTGGATTGACCATATCTAGACCCACAGCTGATTGAGACATAAGGCTGGACACTCTTGGGGCTGACAGGTTTGGTGAGGTTGGGTGAGCAAACGCAGACCCTTTAAAGTAATACTGCGTGGTACCCATCCCATGGGTCCCAAATCTCCAGGTTCAAGGGCATCTTCCTACATCGAAAACATGCATGAGAAACCCAGAAGATGGTACACCGTGTGATCGGGAAAGGTTTCTAAAACGCACTTCATTTCTCATCTCCTTGTGCTCGGGTTCGCCAATCCAGCCGCTTTACTAGTAGTCTCCCTCCTTGGAGAATCAGCACCTTTAATCTCCTGTTCCGTACAGGTTGCAATTTGTCCTGAGGATGACGGGAAGAGGGGGAACCAATGAGAGACTAGCTCTAGGTGTTGGGACAGGCACAGGTCACTCTATTTTCCCATCAGGAAGAAGAATTAACCACAGGATCAGCCTGCCGCCCGGGACCAGAGTAGGGCCTGAAGCAATCCTGCGCCTTTGCGGCCAGCTCCCAAGAAAGCGAGTTGAAAAATGGAGCTCAGGGGCACTGCAATTCACAAACCTGAAGACTTATAAATGATCACTCTCGTCCACAAATATATTGAGGGAAGGCAACGAAGAGGATTTGAAAGCAAGGCAGAATTGCAGGAAACAGATTTCAGGAGGGAGATTCGAATCGCCTTTAAAGCACAGGAAAAGCGGCAAAACCTCGACAATGATGCCCTTGGCCAAAAAGGGCGTATGCGTTTTTTCCTGAATATATTCAGGAAAAAACGCATACGCCCTTTTTGGCCAACCAAGCAACCTGGAAAGGCAAATCAGCGCTACAAAGAAGTCTCGCTTCCCATCGGTCAAAAGGGCCATGCCGAATAAAGTGTCAAAACCAGAAATGCAGGACAGGCCATGGAGAAACGGGAGCCTTGCTACGCTGATGGACAGGATGTAAATTGACAACAGCCACTCTGGAGAAGTGTACCGTGTGTCCTGAAACATCTAAAAAACTCAGCTTAGAGAGCATAGGGCACTTCCACTTATGGGCGTATAAATTGGGAAAACTAAAAATCAGCAAGACACAGGCACCCCAAAGTTTAGGGCTGCTCTGTTGACAAGAACCTCCACTTCGTTACACCTTAAATATCCCAGGAAAGAGAAAAATGGATAAAGAAGTTGTGGTCCTTATGTACAATGGAATATCACTCAGCCATGAAATCAACGTCATAAGGCTAGCAGCAGCATGATGAGTGGATTTAGGTACGACGATTCTAAGTGAAATAAGTCACACAGAAAAAGACACTTATCATAAGATATCACTTATAGAGGGAGTGTAAACACCGCTACCCTTGAACTGAATTACAAAACAGAACAGAGTCACACGTTTAGAAAACACACTATGGCTGCTTAACGGGAAAGGTGAGGTGGGGTGATGCATAAAACAAGGGTTTCAAATTAGCTCAGATACCGTTCCATAAACCCAATAGGTAATAGACAAGACCTACTCCTAGTTCAGTGAATTGGACTCAACACCCCCTATTCACCGCCCAAGAATATATCTGACTAGTAAGAATCTTAAAACCTATGTATTGATATCTCTCTGTAAGTGAGTCAAGTGGGTGTAAAGCGGCATAAACACAGCAGTGAAAAGCAGCTAAACCCCATTATAAAAATCAATTACTTTTAAAAACCCGTGAAACAAAGACAGTGAAAGAGAGAGAAATTCTTACAAAATTCGTTCAGGGGCTGTGATGCCACCTGTATTGACCATATCTAGACCCACAGCTGATTGAGACATAAGGGTGGACACTCTTGGGGCTGAGAGGTTTGGTGAGGTTGGGTGAGCAAACGCAGACCCTTTAAAGTAATACTGCGTGGTACCCATCCCATGGGTCCCAAATCTCCAGGTTCAAGGGCATCTTCCTACATCGAAAACATGCATGAGAAACCCAGAAGATGGTACACCGTGTGATCGGGAAAGGTTTCTAAAACGCACCTCATTTCTCATCTCCTTGTGCACGGGTTCGCCATTCCAGCCGCTTTACTAGCAATCTCCCTCCTTGGAGAATCAGCACCTTTAACCTCCTGTTCCGTACAGGTTGCAATTTGTCCTGAGGATGAACGGGAAGAGGGGGAACCAATGAGAGACTAGCTCTAGGTGTTGGGACAGGCACAGGTCACTCTATTTTCCCATCAGGAAGAAGAATTAACCACAGGCTCAGCCTGCCGCCCGGGACCAGAGTAGGGCCTGAAGCAATCCTGCGCTTTTGCGGCCAGCTCCCAAGAAAGCGAGTTGAAAAATGGAGCTCAGGGGCACTGCAATTCACAAACCTGCAGAATTATAAATGATCACGCTCGTCCACAAATATATTGAGGGAAGGCAACGAAGAGGACTCGAAAGCAAGGCAGAATTGCAGGAAACAGATTTCAGGAGGGAGATTCGAATCGCCTTTAAAGCACAGGAAAAGCGGCAAAACCTCGACAATGATGCCCTTGGCCTAAAAGGGCGTATGCGTTTTTTTCCTGAATATATTCAGGAAAAAACGCATACGCCCTTTTTGCCAACCAAGCAACCTGGAAAGGCAAATCAGCGCTACAAAGAAGTCTCGCTTCCCATCGGTCAAAAGGGCCATGCTGAATAAAGTGTCAAAACCAGAAATGCAGGACAGGCCATGGAGAAACGGGAGCCTTGCTACGCTGATGGACAGGATGTAAATTGACAACAGCCACTCTGGAGAAGTGTACGGTGTGTCCTGAAACATCTAAAAAACTCAGCTTAGAGAGCATAGGGCACTTCCACTTATGGGCGTATAAATTGGGAAAACTAAAAATCAGCAAGACACAGGCACCCCAAAGTTTAGGGCTGCTCTGTTCACAAGAACCTCCACTTCGTTACACCTTAAATATCCCAGGAAAGAGAAAAATGGATAAAGAAGTTGTGGTCCTTATGTACAATGGAATATCACTCAGCCATGAAATCAACGTCATAAGGCTAGCAGCAGCAGGATGAGTGGATTTAGGTACGACGATTCTAAGTGAAATAAGTCACACAGAAAAAGACACTTATCATAAGATATCACTTATAGAGGGAGTGTAAACACCGCTACCCTTGAACTGAATTACAAAACAGAACAGAGTCACACGTTTAGAAAACACACTATGGCTGCTTAACGGGAAAGGTGAGGTGGGGTGATGCATAAAACAAGGGTTTCAAATTAGCTCAGATACCGTTCCATAAACGCAATAGGTAATAGACAAGACCTACTCCTTTCTCAGTGAATTGGACTCAACACCCCCTATTCACCGCCCAAGAATATATCTGACTAATAAGAATCTTAAAACCTATGTATTGATATCTCTCTGTAAGTGAGTCAAGTGGGTGTAAAGCGGCAGAAACACAGCAGTGAAAAGCAGCTAAACCCCATTATAAAAATCAATTACTTTTAAAAATCCGTGAAACAAAGACAGTGAAAGAGAGAGAAATTCTTACAAAATTCGTTCAGGGGCTGTGATGCCACCTGGATTGACCATATCTAGACCCACAGCTGATTGAGACATAAGGCTGGACACTCTTGGGGCTGAGAGGTTTGGTGAGGTTGGGTGAGCAAACGCAGACCCTTTAAAGTAATACTGCGTGGTACCCATCCCATGGGTCCCAAATCTCCAGGTTCAAGGGCATCTTCCTACATCGAAAACATGCATGAGAAACACAGAAGATGGTACACCGTGTGATCGGGAAAGGTTTCTAAAACGCACCTCATTTCTCATCTCCTTGTGCTCGGGTTCGCCAATCCAGCCGCTTTACTAGCAATCTCCTTCCGTGGAGAATCAGCACCTTTAACCTCCTGTTCCGTACAGGTTGCAATTTGTCCTGAGGATGACGGGAAGAGGGGGAACCAATGAGAGACTAGCTCTAGGTGTTGGGACAGGCACAGGTCACTCTATTTTCCCATCAGGAAGAAGAATTAACCACAGTCTCAGCCTGCCGCCCGGGACCAGAATAGGGCCTGAAGCAATTCTGCGCTTTTGTGGCCAGCTCCCAAGAAAGCGAGTTGAAAAATGGAGCGCAGGGGCACTGCAATTAACAAACCTGCAGACTTATAAATGATCACTCTCGTCCACAAATATATTGAGGGAAGGCAACGAAGAGTATTTGAAAGCCAGGCAGAATTGCAGGAAACAGATTTCAGGAGGGAGATTCGAATCGCCTTTAAAGCACAGGAAAAGCGGCAAAAGCTGGACAATGATGCCCTTGGCCAAAAAGGGCGTATGCGTTTTTTCCTGAATATATTCAGGAAAAAACGCATACGCCCTTTTTGGCCAACCAAGGAACCTGGAAAGGCAAATCAGCGCTACAAAGAAGTCTCGCTTCTCATTGGTCAAAAGGGCCATGCTGAATAAAGTGTCAAAACCAGAAATGCAGGACAGGCCATGGAGAAACGGGAGCCTTGGTACGCTGATGGGCAGGATGTAAATTGCCAATAACCACTCTGGAGAAGTGTACGGTGTGTCCTGAAACATCTAAAACACTCAGCTTAGAGAGCATAGGGCACTTCCACTCATGGGCGTATAAATTGGGAAAACTAAAAATCAGCAAGACACAGGCACCCCAAACTTTAGGGCTGCTCTGTTGACAAGAACCTCCACTTCGTTACACCTTAAATATCCCAGGAAAGAGAAAAATGGATAAAGAAGTTGTGGTCCTTATGTACAATGGAATATCACTCAGGCATGAAATCAACGTCATAAGGCTAGTAGCAGCATGATGAGTGGATTTAGGTGCGACGATTCTAAGTGAAATAAGTCACACAGAAAAAGACACTTATCATAAGATATCACTTATACAGGGAATGTAAAAACCGCTACCCTTGAACTGATTTACAAACCAGAACAGAGTCACACGTTTAGAAAACACACTATGTCTGCTTAACGGGAAAGGTGAGGTGGGGTGGTGCATAAAACAAGGTTTTCAAATTAGCTCAGATACCGTTCCATAAACCCAATAGGTAATAGACAAGACCTACTCCTTTCTCAGTGAATTGGACTCAACACCCCCTATTCACCGCCCAAGAATATATCTGACTAGTAAGAATCTTAAAACCTATGTATTGATATCTCTCTGTAAGTGAGTCAAGTGGGTGCAAAGCGGCATAAACACAGCAGTGAAAAGCAGCTAATCCCCATTATAAAAATCAATTACTTTTAAAAATCCGTGAAACAAAGACAGTGAAAGAGAGAGAAATTCTTACAAAATTCGTTCAGGGGCTGTGATGCCACCTGGATTGACCATATCTAGACCCACAGCTGATTGAGACATAAGGCTGGAAACTCTTGGGACTGAGAGGTTTGGTGAGGTTGGGTGAGCAAACGCAGACCCTTTAAAGTAATACTGCGTGGTACCCATCCCATGGGTCCCAAATCTCCAGGTTCAAGGGCATCTTCCTACATCGAAAACATTCATGAGAAACCCAGAAGATGGTACACCGTGTGATCGGGAAAGGTTTCTAAAACGCACCTCATTTCTCATCTCGTTGTGCTCGGGTTCGCCAATCCAGCCGCTTTACTAGCAATCTCCCTCCTTGGAGAATCAGCACCTTTAACCTCCTGTTCCGTACAGGTTGCAATTTGTCCTGAGGATGACGGGAAGAGGGGGAACCAATGAGAGACTAGCTCTAGGTGTTGGGACAGGCACAGGTCACTCTATTTTCCCATCAGGAAGAAGAATTAACCACAGGCTCGGCCTGCTGCCGGGGACCAGAATAGGGCCTGAAGCAATCGTGCTCTTTTGCGGCCAGCTCCCAAGAAAGCGAGTTGAAAAATGGAGCTCAGGGGCACTGCAATTCACAAACCTGCAGACTTATAAATGATCACTCTCGTCCAGAAATATATTGAGGGAAGGCAACGAAGAGGATTTGAAAGCAAGGCAGAATTGCAGGAAACAGATTTCAGGAGGAAGATTTGAATCGCCTTTAAAGCACAGGAAAAGCGGCAAAACCTCGACAATGATGCCCTTAGCCAAAAAGGGCGTATGCGATTTTTCATGAATATATTCAGGAAAAAACGCATACGACCTTTTTGGCCAACCAAGCAACCTGGAAAGGCAAATCAGCGCTACAAAGAAATCTCGCTTCCCATCGGTCAAAAGGGCCATGCTGAATAAAGTGTCAAAACCAGAAATGCAGGACAGGCCATGGAGAAACGGGAGCCTTGCTACGCTGATGGGCAGGATGTAAATTGCCAACAGCCACTCTGGAGAAGTGTACGGTGTGTCCTGAAACATCTAGAAAACTCAGCTTAGAGAGCATAGGGCACTTCCACTCATGGGCGTATAAATGGGAAAAAACTAAAAATCAGCAAGACACAGGCACCCCAAAGTTTAGGGCTGCTCTGTTGACAAGAACCTCCACTTCGTTACACCTTAAATATCCCAGGAAAGAGAAAAATGGATAAAGAAGTTGTGGTCCTTATGTACAATGGAATATCACTCAGCCATGAAATCAACGTCATAAGGCTAGTAGCAGCATGATGAGTGGATTTAGGTACGACGAACCTAAGTGAAATAAGTCACACAGAAAAAGACACTTATCATAAGATATCACTTATAGAGGGAATGTAAAAACCGCTACCCTTGAACTGAATTACAAAATAGAACAGAGTCACACGTTTAGAAAACACACTATGGCTGCTTAACGGGAAAGGTGAGGTGGGGTGATGCATAAAACAAGGGTTTCAAATTAGCTCAGATACCGTTCCATAAACGCAATAAGTAATAGACAAGACCTACTCCTAGTTCAGTGAATTGGACTCAACACACCCTATTCACCGCCCAAGAATATATCTGACTAATAAGAATCTTAAAACCTATGTATTGATATCTCGCTGTAAGTGAGTCAAGTGGGTGTAAAGCGGCATAAACACAGCAGCGAAAAGCAGTTAAACCCCATTATAAAAATCAATTACTTTTAAAAACCCGTGAAAAAAAGACAGTGAAAGAGAGAGAAATTCTTACAAAATTCATTCAGGGGCTGTGATGACACCTGGATTGACCATATCTAGACCCACAGCTGATTGAGACATAAGGGTGGACACTCTTGGGGCTGAGAGGTTTGGTGAGGTTGGGTGAGCAAACGCAGATCCTTTAAAGTAATACTGCCTGGTACCCATCCCATGGGTCCCAAATCTCCAGGTTCAAGGGCATCTTCCTACATCGAAAACATGCATGAGAAACCCAGAAGATGGTACACCGTGTGATCGGGAAATGTTTCTAAAACGCACCTCATTTCTCATCTCCTTGTGCTCGGGTTCACCAATCAAGCCGCTTTACTAGCAATCTCCCTCCTTGGAGAATCAGCACCTTTAACCTCCTGTTCCGTACAGGTTGCAATTTGTCCTGAGGATGAACGGGAAGAGGGGGAACCAATGAGAGACTAGCTCTAGGTGTTGGGACAGGCACAGGTCACTCTATTTTCCCATCAGGAAGAAGAATTAACCACAGGCTCGGCCTGCTGCCCGGGACCAGAATAGGGCCTGAAGCAATCGTGCTCTTTTGCGGCCAGCTCCCAAGAAAGCGAGTTGAAAAATGGAGCTCAGGGGCACTGCAATTCACAAACCTGCAGACTTATAAATGATCACTCTCGTCCACAAATATATTGAGGGAAGGCAACGAAGAGGATTTGAAAGCAAGGCAGAATTGCAGGAAACAGATTTCAGGAGGGAGATTTGAATCGCCTTTAAAGCACAGGAAAAGCGGCAAAACCTGGACAATGATGCCCTTAGCCAAAAAGGGCGTATGCGTTTTTTCATGAATATATTCAGGAAAAAACGCATACGCCCTTTTTGGCCAACCAAGCAACCTGGAAAGGCAAATCAGCGCTACAAAGAAATCTCGCTTCCCATCGGTCAAAAGGGCCATGCTGAATAAAGTGTCAAAACCAGAAATCCAAGACAGGCCATGGAGAAACGGGAGCCTTGCTACGCTGATGGGCAGGATGTAAATTGCCAACAGCCACTCTGGAGAAGTGTACGGTGTGTCCTGAAACATCTAAAAAACTCAGCTTAGAGAGCATAGGGCACTTCCACTCATGGGCGTATAAATTGGGAAAACTAAAAATCAGCAAGACACAGGCACCCCAAAGTTTAGGGCTGCTCTGTTGACAAGAACCTCCACTTCGTTACACCTTAAATATCCCAGGAAAGAGAAAAATGGATAAAGAAGTTGTGGTCCTTATGTACAATGGAATATCACTCAGCCATGAAATCAACGTCATAAGGCTAGTAGCAGCATGATGATTGGATTTAGGTACGACGATTCTAAGTGAAATAAGTCACACAGAAAAAGACACTTATCATAAGATATCACTTATAGAGGGAATGTAAAAACCGCTACCCTTGAACTGAATTACAAAACAGAACAGAGTCACACGTTTAGAAAACACACTATGGCTGCTTAACGGGAAAGGTGAGGTGGGGTGATGCATAAAACAAGGGTTACAAATTAGCTCAGATACCGTTCCATAAACGCAATAAGTAATAGACAAGACCTACTCCTAGTTCAGTGAATTGGACTCAACACCCCCTATTCACCGCCCAAGAATATATCTGAGTAGTAAGAATCTTAAAACCTATGTATTGATATCTCGCTGTAAGTGAGTCAAGTGGGTGTAAAGCGGCATAAACACAGCAGCGAAAAGCAGTTAAACACCATTATAAAAATCAATTACTTTTAAAAACCCGTGAAAAAAAGACAGTGAAAGAGAGAGAAATTCTTACAAAATTCGTTCAGGGGCTGTGATGCCACCTGGATTGACCATATCTAGACCCACAGCTAATTGAGACATAAGGGTGGACACTCTTGGGGCTGAGAGGTTTGGTGAGGTTGGGTGAGCAAACGCAGACCCTTTAAAGTAATACTGCGTGGTACCCATCCCATGGGTCCCAAATCTCCAGGTTCAAGGGCATCTTCCTACATCGAAAACATGCATGAGAAACCCAGAAGATGGTACACCGTGTGATCCGGAAAGGTTTCTAAAACGCACCTCATTTCTCATCTCCTTGTGCGCGGGTTCGCCATTCCAGCCGCTTTACAAGCAATCTCCCTCCTTGGAGAATCAGCACCTTTAACCTCCTGTTCCTTACAGGTTGCAATTTGTCCTGAGGATGAACGTGAAGAGGGGGAACCAATGAGAGACTAGCTCTAGGTGTTGGGACAGGCACAGGTCACTCTATTTTCCCATCAGGATGAAGAATTAACCACAGGCTCAACCTGCCGCCCGAGACCAGAATAGGGCCTGAAGCAATCCTGCGCTATTGCGGCCAGCTCCCAAGAAAGCGAGTTGAAAAATGGAGCTCAGGGGCACTGCAATTCACAAACCTGCAGACTTATAAATGATCACTCTCGTCCACAAATATATTGAGAGAAGGCAACGAAGAGGATTTGAAAGCAAGGCAGCATTGCAGGAAACAGATTTCAGGAGGGAGATTCGAATCGCCTTTAAAGCACAGGAAAAGCGGCAAAACCTCGACAATGATGCCCTTGGCCAAAAAGGGCGTATGCGTTTTTTCCTGAATATATTCAGGAAAAAACGCATACGCCCTTTTTGGCCAACCAAGCAACCTGGAAAGGCAAATCAGCGCTACAAAGAAGTCTCGCTTCCCATCGGTCAAAAGGGCCATGCTGAATAAAGTGTCAAAACCAGAAATGCAGGACAGGCCATGGAGAAACGGGAGCCTTGCTACGCTGATGGGCGAGATGTAAATTGACAACAGCCACTCTGGAGAAGTGTACGGTGTGTCCTGATACATCTAAAAAACTCAGCTTAGAGAGCATAGGGCACTTCCACTTATGGGCGTATAAATTGGGAAAACTAAAAATCAGCAAGACACAGGCACCCCAAAGTTTAGGGCTGCTCTGTTGACAAGAACCTCCTCTTCGTTACACCTTAAATATCCCAGGAAAGAGAAAAATGGATAAAGAAGTTGTGGTCCTTATGTACAATGGAATATCACTCAGCCATGAAATCAACGTCATAAGGCTAGTAGCAGCATGAGGAGTGGATTTAGGTACGACGAACCTAAGTGAAATAAGTCACACAGAAAAAGACACTTATCATAAGATATCACTTATAGAGGGAATGTAAAAACCGCTACCCTTGAACTGAATTACAAAATAGAACAGAGTCACACGTTTAGAAAACACACTATGGCTGCTTAACGGGAAAGGTGAGGTGGGGTGATGCATAAAACAAGGGTTTCAAATTAGCTCAGATACCGTTCCATAAACGCAATAAGTAATAGACAAGACCTACTCCTAGTTCAGTGAATTGGACTCAACAACCCCTATTCACCGCCCAAGAATATATCTGACTAGTAAGAATCTTAAAACCTATGTATTGATATCTCTCTGTAAGTGAGTCAAGTGGGTGGAAAGCGGCGTAAACACAGCAGCGAAAAGCAGTTAAACCCCATTATAAAAATCAATTACTTTTAAAAACCCGTGAAACAAAGACAGTGAAAGAGAGAGAAATTCTTAAAAAATTCGTTCAGGGGCTGTGATGCCACCTGAATTGACCATATCTAGACCCACAGCTGATTGAGACATAAGGGTGGACACTCTTAGGGCTGAGAGGTTTGGTGAGGTTGGGTGAGGAAACGCAGACCCTTTAAAGTAATACTGCGTGGTACCCATCCCATGGGTCCCAAATCTCCAGGTTCAAGGGCATTTTCCTACATCGACAACATGCATGAGAAACCTAGAAGATGGTACACCGTGTGATTGGGAAAGGTTTCTAAAAGGCACCTCATTTCTCATCTACTTGTGCTCGGGTTCGCCATTCCAGCCGCTTTACTAGCAATCTCCATCCTTGGAGAATCAGCACCTTTAACCTCCTGTTCCGTACAGGTTGCAATTTGTCCTGAGGATGAACGGGAAGAGGGGGAACCAATGAGAGACTAGCTCTAGGTGTTGGGACAGGCACAGGTCACTCTATTTTTCCATCAGGAAGAAGAATTAACCACAGGCTCAGCCTGCCGCCCGGGACCAGAATAGGGCCTGAAGAAATCCTGCGCTTTTGCGGCCAGCTCCCAAGAAAGTGAGTTGAAAAATGGACCTCAGGGGCACTGCAATTCACAAACCTGCAGACTTATAAATGATCACTCTCGTCCACAAATATATTGAGGGAAGGCAACGAAGAGGATTTGAAAGCAAGGCAGAATTAGAGGAAACAGATTTCAGGAGGGAGATTCGAATCGCCTTTAAAGCACAGGAAAAGCGGCAAAACCTCGACAATGATGCCCTTGGCCAAAAAGGGCGTATGCGTTTTTTCCTGAATATATTCAGGAAAAAACGCATACGCCCTTTTTGGCCAACCAAGCAACCTGGAAAGGCAAATCAGCGCTACAAAGAAGTCTCGCTTCCCATCGGTCAAAAGGGCCATGCTGAATAAAGTGTCAAAACCAGAAATGCAGGACAGGCCATGGAGAAACGGGAGCCTTGCTACGCTGATGGGCAGGATGTAAATTGCCAACAGCCACTCTGGAGAAGTGTACGGTGTGTCCTGAAACATCTAAAAAACTCAGCTTAGAGAGCATAGGGCACTTCCACTCATGGGCGTGTAAATTGGGAAAACTAAAAATCAGCAAGACACAGGCACCCCAAAGTTTAGGGCTGCTCTGTTGACAAGAACCTCCACTTCGTTACACCTTAAATATCCCAGGAAAGAGAAAAATGGATAAAGAAGTTGTGGTCCTTATGTACAATGGAATATCACTCAGCCATGAAATCAACGTCATAAGGCTAGTAGCAGCATGATGAGTGGATTTAGGTACAACAATTCTAAGTGAAATAAGTCACACAGAAAAAGACACTTATCATAAGAT
This sequence comes from Balaenoptera physalus, assembly GCF_965194825.1. NCBI lineage: Eukaryota > Metazoa > Chordata > Mammalia > Artiodactyla > Balaenopteridae > Balaenoptera > Balaenoptera physalus. Next base: position 39,255,008 of record NC_138887.1, on the reverse strand, counting down.
ATCACTTATAGAGGGAGTGTAAACACCGCTACCCTTGAACTGAATTACAAAACAGAACAGAGTCACACGTTTAGAAAACACACTATGGCTGCTTAACGGGAAAGGTGAGGTGGGGTGATGCATAAAACAAGGGTTTCAAATTAGCTCAGATACCGTTCCATAAACCCAATAGGTAATAGACAACACTTACTCCTAGCTCAGTGAATTGGACTCAACACCCCCTATTCACCGCCCAAGAATATATCTGACTAGTAAGAATCTTAAAACCTATGTATTGATATCTCTCTGTAAGTGAGTCAAGTGGGTGTAAAGCGGCATAAACACAGCAGTGAAAAGCAGCTAAACCCCATTATAAAAATCAATTACTTTTAAAAACCCGTGAAACAAAGACAGTGAAAGAGAGAGAAATTCTTACAAAATTCGTTCAGGGGCTGTGATGCCACCTGGATTGACCATATCTAGACCCACAGCTGATTGAGACATAAGGGTGGACACTCTTGGGGCTGAGAGGTTTGGTGAGGTTGGGTGAGCAAACGCAGACCCTTTAAAGTAATACTGCGTGGTACCCATCCCATGGGTCCCAAATCTCCAGGTTCAAGGGCATCTTCCTACATCGAAAACTTGCATGAGAAACCCAGAAGATGGTACACCGTGTGATCGGGAAAGGTTTCTAAAATGCACCTCATTTCTCATCTCCTTGTGCGCGGGTTCGCCATTGCAGCCGCTTTACTAGCAATCTCCCTCCTTGGAGAATCAGCACCTTTAACCTCCTGTTCCGTACAGGTTGCAATTTGTCCTGAAGATGAACGGGAAGAGGGGGAACCAATGAGAGACTAGCTCTAGGTGTTGGGACAGGCACAGGTCACTCTATTTTCCCATCAGGAAGAAGAATTAACCACAGGCTCAGCCTGCTGCCCGGGACCAGAGTAGGACCTGAAGCAATCCTGCGCTTTTGCGGCCAGCTCCCAAGAAAGCGAGTTGAAAAATGGAGCTCAGGGGAACTGCAATTCACAAACCGGCAGACTTATAAATGATCACTCTCGTCCACAAATATATTGAGGGAAAGCAACGAAGAGGACTTGAAAGCAAGGCAGAATTGCAGGAAACAGATTTCAGGAGGGAGATTCGAATCGCCTTTAAAGCACAGGAAAAGCGGCAAAACCTCGACAATGATGCCCTTGGCCAAAAAGGGCGTATGCGTTTTTTCCTGAATATATTCAGGAAAAAACGCATACGCCCTTTTTGGCCAACCAAGCAACCTGGAAAGGCAAATCAGCGCTACAAAGAAGTCTCGCTTCCCATCGGTCAAAAGGGCCATGCTGAATAAAGTGTCAAAACCAGAAATGCAGGACAGGCCATGGAGAAACGGGAGCCTTGCTACGCTGATGGACAGGATGTAAACTGACAACAGCCACTCTGGAGAAGTGTACCGTGTGCCCTGAAACATCTAAAAAACTCAGCTTAGAGAGCATAGGGCATTTCCACTTATGGGCGTAAAAATTGGGAAAACTAAAAATCAGCAAGACACAGGCACCCCAAAGTTTAGGGCTGCTCTGTTCACAAGAACCTCCACTTCGTTACACCTTAAATATCCCAGGAAAGAGAAAAATGGATAAAGAAGTTGTGGTCCTTATGTACAATGGAATATCACTCAGCCATGAAATCAACGTCATAAGGCTAGTAGCAGCATGAGGAGTGCATTTAGGTACGACGATTCTAAGTGAAATAAGTCACACAGAAAAAGACACTTATCATAAGATATCACTTATAGAGGGAACGTAAAAACCGCTACCCTGGAACTGAATTACAAAACAGAACAGAGTCACACGTTTAGAAAACACACTATGGCTGCTTAACGGGAAAGGTGAGGTGGGGTGATGCATAAAACAAGGGTTTCAAATTAGCTCAGATACCGTTCCATAAACCCAATATGTAATAGACAAGACTTACTCCTAGCTCAGTGAATTGGACTCAACACCCCCTATTCACCGCCCAAGAATATATCTGACTAGTAAGAATCTTAAAACCTATGTATTGATATCTCTCTGTAAGTGATTCAAGTGGGTGTAAAGCGGCAGAAACACAGCAGTGAAAAGCAGCTAAACCCCATTATAAAAATCAATTACTTTTAAAAACACGTGAAACAAAGACAGTGAAAGAGAGAGAAATTCTTACAAAATTCGTTCAGGGGCTGTGATGCCACCTGGATTGACCATATCTAGACACACAGCTGATTGAGACATAAGGCTGGACACTCTTGGGGCTGAGAGGTTTGGTGAGGTTGGGTGAGCAAACGCAGACCCTTTAAAGTAATACTGCGTGGTACCCATCCCATGGGTCCCAAACCTCCAGGTTCAAGGGCATCTTCCTACATCGAAAACATGCATGAGAAACCCAGAAGATGGTACACCGTGTGATCGGGAAAGGTTTCTAAAATGCACCTCATTTCTCATCTCCTTGTGCGCGGGTTCTCCATTCCAGCCGCTTTACTAGCAATCTCCCTCCTTGGAGAATCAGCACCTTTAACCTCCTGTTCCGTACAGGTTGCAATTTGTCCTGAGGATGAACGGGAAGAGGGGGAACCAATGAGAGACTAGCTCTAGGTGTTGGGACAGGCACAGGTCACTCTATTTTCCCATCAGGAAGAAGAATTAACCACAGGCTCAGCCTGCCGCCCGGGACCAGAGTAGGGCCTGAAGCAATCCTGCGCTTTTGCGGCCAGCTCCCAAGAAAGCGAGTTGAAAAATGGAGCTCAGGGGCACTGCAATTCACAAACCTGCAGACTTATAAATGATCACTCTCGTCCACAAATATATTGAGGGAAGGCAACAAAGAGGATTTGAAAGCAAGGCAGAATTGCAGGAAACAGATTTCAGGAGGGAGATTCGAATCGCCTTTAAAGCACAGGAAAAGCGGCAAAACCTCGACAATGATGCCCTTGGCCAAAAAGGGCGTATGCGTTTTTTCCTGAATATATTCAGGAAAAAACGCATACGCCCTTTTTGGCCAACCAAGCAACCTGGAAAGGCAAATCAGCGCTACAAAGAAGTCTCGCTTCCCATCGGTCAAAAGGGTCATGCTGAATAAAGTGTCAAAACCAGAAATGCAGGACAGGCCATGGAGAAACGGGAGCCTTGCTACGCTGATGGACAGGATGTAAATTGACAACAGCCACTCTGGAGAAGTGTACGGTGTGTCCTGAAACATCTAAAAAACTCAGCTTAGAGAGCATAGGGCATTTCCACTTATGGGCCTAAAAATTGGGAAAACTAAAAATCAGCAAGACACAGGCACCCCAAAGTTTAAGGCTGCTCTGTTCACAAGAACCTCCACTTCGTTACATCTTAAATATCCCAGGAAAGAGAAAAATGGATAAAGAAGTTGTGGTCCTTATGTACAATGGAATATCACTCAGCCATGAAATCAACGTCATAAGGCTAGCAGCAGCATGATGAGTGGATTTAGGTACGACGATTCTAAGTGAAATAAGTCACACAGAAAAAGACACTTATCATAAGATATCACTTATAGAGGGAGTGTAAACACCGCTACCCTTGAACTGAATTACAAAACAGAACAGAGTCACACGTTTAGAAAACACACTATGGCTGCTTAACGGGAAAGGTGAGGTGGGGTGAGCATAAAACAAGGGTTTCAAATTAGCTCAGATACCGTTCCATAAACCCAATATGTAATAGACAAGACTTACTCCTAGCTCAGTGAATTGGACTCAACACCCCTTATTCACCGCCCAAGAATATATCTGACTAGTAAGAATCTTAAAACCTATGTATTGATATCTCTCTGTAAGTGAGTCAAGTGGGTGTAAAGCGGCATAAACACAGCAGTGAAAAGCAGCTAAACCCCATTATAAAAATCAATTACTTTTAAAAACCCGTGAAACAAAGACAGTGAACGAGAGAGAAATTCTTCCAAAATTCCTTCAGGGGCTGTGATGCCACCTGGATTGACCATATCTAGACCCACAGCTGATTGAGACATAAGGGTGGACACTCTTGGGGCTGAGAGGTTTGGTGAGCTTGGGTGAGCAAACGCAGACCCTTTAAAGTAATACTGCGTGGTACACATCCCATGGGTCCCAAATCTCCAGGTTCAAGGGCATCTTCCTACATCGAAAACATGCATGAGAAACCCAGAAGATGGTACACCGTGTGATAGGGAAAGGTTTCTAATACGCACCTCATTTCTCATCTCCTTGTGCGCGGGTTCGCCATTCCAGCCGCTTTACAAGCAATCTCCCTCCTTGGAGAATCAGCACCTTTTACCTCCTGTTCCGTACAGGTTGCAATTTGTCCTGAGGATGAACGGGAAGAGGGGGAACCAATGAGAGACTAGCTCTAGGTGTTGGGACAGGCACAGGTCACTCTATTTTCCCATCAGGAAGAAGAATTAACCACAGGCTCAGCCTGCCGCCCGGGACCAGAGTAGGGCCTGAAGCAATCCTGCGCCTTTGCGTCCAGCTCCCAAGAAAGCGAGTTGAAAAATGGAGCTCAGGGGCACTGCAATTCACAAACCTGCAGACTTATAAATGATCACTCTCGTCCACAAATATATTGAGGGAAGGCAACGAAGAGGATATGAAAGCAAGGCAGAATTGCAGGAAACAGATTTCAGGAGGGAGATTCGAATCGCCTTTAAAGCACAGGAAAAGCGGCAAAACCTCGACAATGATGCCCTTGGCCAAAAAGGGCGTATGCGTTTTTTCCTGAATATATTCAGGAAAAAACGCATACGCCCTTTTTGGCCAACCAAGCAACCTGGAAAGGCAAATCAGCGCTACAAAGAAGTCTCGCTTCCCATCGGTCAAAAGGGCCATGCTGAATAAAGTGTCAAAACCAGAAATGCAGGACAGGCCATGGAGAAACGGGAGCCTTGCTACGCTGATGGACAGGATGTAAATTGACAACAGCCACTCTGGAGAAGTGTACCGTGTGTCCTGAAACATATAAAAAACTCAGCTTAGAGAGCATAGGGCACTTCCACTTATGGGCGTATAAATTGGGAAAACTAAAAATCAGCAAGACACAGGCACCCCAAAGTTTAGGGCTGCTCTGTTCACAAGAACCTCCACTTCGTTACACCTTAAATATCCCAGGAAAGAGAAAAATGGATAAAGAAGTTGTGGTCGTTATGTACAATGGAATATCACTCAGCCATGAAATCAACGTCATAAGGCTAGCAGCAGCATGATGAGTGGATTTAGGTACGACGATTCTAAGTGAAATAAGTCACACAGAAAAAGACACTTATCATAAGATATCACTTATAGAGGGAGTGTAAACACCGCTACCCTTGAACTGAATTACAAAACAGAACAGAGTCACACGTTTAGAAAACACACTATGGCTGCTTAACGGGAAATGTGAGGTGGGGTGATGCATAAAACAAGGGTTTCAAATTAGCTCAGATAGCGTTCCATAAACCCAATAGGTAATAGACAAGACCTACTCCTAGTTCAGTGAATTGGACTCAACACCCCCTATTCACCGCCCAAGAATATATCTGACTAGTAAGAATCTTAAAACCTATGTATTGATATCTCTCTGTAAGTGAGTCAAGTGGGTGTAAAGCGGCATAAACACAGCAGTGAAAAGCAGCTAAACCCCATTATAAAAATCAATTACTTTTAAAAACCCGTGAAACAAAGACAGTGAAAGAGAGAGAAATTCTTCCAAAATTCGTTCAGGGGCTGTGATGCCACCTGGATTGACCATATCTAGACCCACAGCTGATTGAGACATAAGGCTGGACACTCTTGGGGCTGAGAGGTTTGGTGAGGTTGGGTGAGCAAACGCAGACCCTTTAAAGTAATACTGCGTGGTACCCATCCCATGGGTCCCAAACCTCCAGGTTCAAGGGCATCTTCCTACATCGAAAACATGCATGAGAAACCCAGAAGATGGTACACCGTGTGATCGGGAAAGGTTTCTAAAACGCACCTCATTTCTCATCTCCTTGTGTGCGGGTTCTCCATTCCAGCCGCTTTACTAGCAATCTCCCTCCTTGGAGAATCAGCACCTTTAACCTCCTGTTCCGTACAGGTTGCAATTTGTCCTGAGGATGAACGGGAAGAGGGGGAACCAATGAGAGACTAGCTCTAGGTGTTGGGACAGGCACAGGTCACTCTATTTTCCCATCAATAAGAAGAATTAACCACAGGCTCAGCCTGCCGCCCGGGACCAGAGTAGGGCCTGAAGCAATCCTGCGCCTTTGCGGCCAGCTCCCAAGAAAGCGAGTTGAAAAATGGAGCTCAGGGGCACTGCAATTCACAAACCTGCAGACTTATAAATGATCACTCTCGTCCACAAATATATTGAGGGAAGGCAACGAAGAGGATTTGAAAGCAAGGCAGAATTAGAGGAAACAGATTTCAGGAGGGAGATTCGAATCGCCTTTAAAGCACAGGAAATGCGGCAAAACCTCGACAATGATGCCCTTGGCCAAAAAGGGCGTATGCGTTTTTTCCTGAATATATTCAGGAAAAAACGCATACGCCCTTTTTGGCCAACCAAGCAACCTGGAAAGGCAAATCAGCGCTACAAAGAAGTCTCGCTTCCCATCGGTCAAGAGGGCCATGCTGAATAAAGTGTCAAAACCAGAAATGCAGGACAGGCCATGGAGAAACGGGAGCCTTGCTACGCTGATGGACAGGATGTAAATTGACAACAGCCACTCTGGAGAAGTGTACGGTGTGTCCTGAAACATCTAAAAAACTCAGCTTAGAGAGCATAGGGCATTTCCACTTATGGGCGTAAAAATTGGGAAAACTAAAAATCAGCAAGACACAGGCACCCCAAAGTTTAGGGCTGCTCTGTTCACAAGAACCTCCACTTCGTTACACCTTAAATATCCCAGGAAAGAGAAAAATGGATAAAGAAGTTGTGGTCCTTATGTACAATGGAATATCACTCAGCCATGAAATCAACGTCATAAGGCTAGCAGCAGCAGGATGAGTGGATTTAGGTACGACGATTCTAAGTGAAATAAGTCACACAGAAAAAGACACTAATCATAAGATATCACTTATAGAGGGAGTGTAAACACCGCTACCCTTGAACTGAATTACAAAACAGAACAGAGTCACACGTTTAGAAAACACACTATGGCTGCTTAACGGGAAAGGTGAGGTGGGGTGATGCATAAAACAAGGGTTTCAAATTAGCTCAGATACCGTTCCATAAACCCAATAGGTAATAGACAAGACCTACTCCTAGTTCAGTGAATTGGACTCAACACCCCCTATTCACCGCCCAAGAATATATCTGACTAGTAAGAATCTTAAAAGCTATGTATTGATATCTCTCTGTAAGTGATTCAAGTGGGTGTAAAGCGGCATAAACACAGCAGTGAAAAGCAGCTAAACCCCATTATAAAAATCAATTACTTTTAAAAACCCGTGAAACAAAGAAAGTGAAAGAGAGAGAAATTCTTCCAAAATTCGTTCACGGGCTGTGATGCCACCTGGATTGACCATATCTAGACCCACAGCTGATTGAGACATAAGGGTGGACACTCTTGGGGCTGAGAGGTTTGGTGAGGTTGGGTGAGCAAACGCAGACCCTTTAAAGTAATACTGCGTGGTACCCATCCCATGGGTCCCAAATCTCCAGGTTCAAGGGCATCTTCCTACATCGAAAACGTGCATGAGAAACCCAGAAGATGGTACACCGTGTGATAGGGAAAGGTTTCTAATACGCACCACATTTCTCATCTCCTTGTGCGTGGGTTCGCCATTCCAGCCGCTTTACAAGCAATCTCCCTCCTTGGAGAATCAGCACCTTTAACCTCCTGTTCCGTACAGGTTGCAATTTGTCCAGAGGATGAACGGGAAGAGGGGGAACCAATGAGAGACTAGCTCTAGGTGTTGGGACAGGCACAGGTCACTCTATTTTCCCATCAGGAAGAAGAATTAACCGCAGGATCAGCCTGCCGCCCGGGACCAGAGTAGGGCCTGAAGCAATCCTGCGCCTTTGCGGCCAGCTCCCAAGAAAGCGAGTTGAAAAATGGAGCTCAGGGGCACTGCAATTCACAAACCTGCAGACTTATAAATGATCACTCTCATCCACAAATATATTGAGGGAAGGCAACGAAGAGGATTTGAAAGCAAGGCAGAATTGCAGGAAACAGATTTCAGGAGGGAGATTCGAATCGCCTTTAAAGCACAGGAAAAGCGGCAAAACCTCGACAATGATGCCCTTGGCCAAAAAGGGCGTATGCGTTTTTTCCTGAATATATTCAGGAAAAAACGCATACGCCCTTTTTGGCCAACCAAGCAACCTGGAAAGGCAAATCAGCGCTACAAAGAAGTCTCGCTTCCCATCGGTCAAAAGGGCCATGCTGAATAAAGTGTCAAAACCAGAAATGCAGGACAGGCCATGGAGAAACGGGAGCCTTGCTACGCTGATGGACAGGATGTAAATTGACAACAGCCACTCTGGAGAAGTGTACGGTGTGTCCTGAAACATCTAAAAAACTCAGCTTAGAGAGCATAGGGCACTTCCACTTATGGGCGTATAAATTGGGAAAACTAAAAATCAGCAAGACACAGGCACCCCAAAGTTTAGGGCTGCTCTGTTCACAAGAACCTCCACTTCGTTACACCTTAAATATCCCAGGAAAGAGAAAAATGGATAAAGAAGTTGTGGTCGTTATGTACAATGGAATATCACTCAGCCATGAAATCAACGTCATAAGGCTAGCAGCAGCATGATGAGTGGATTTAGGTACGAGTATTCTAAGTGAAATAAGTCACACAGAAAAAGACACTTATCATAAGATATCACTTATAGAGGGAGTGTAAACACCGCTACCCTTGAACTGAATTACAAAACAGAACAGAGTCACACGTTAGAAAACACACTATGGCTGCTTAACGGGAAAGGTGAGGTGGGGTGATGCATAAAACAAGGGTTTCAAATTAGCTCAGATACCGTTCCATAAACCCAATAGGTAATAGACAAGACCTACTCCTAGTTCAGTGAACTGGACTCAACACCCCCTATTCACCGCCCAAGAATATATCTGACTAGTAAGAATCTTAAAACCTATGTATTGATATCTCTCTGTAAGTGAGTCAAGTGGGTGTAAAGCGGCATAAACACAGCAGTGAAAAGCAGCTAAACCCCATTATAAAAATCAATTACTTTTAAAAACCCGTGAAACAAAGACAGTGAAAGAGAGAGAAATTCTTCCAAAATTCGTTCAGGGGCTGTGATGCCACCTGGATTGACCATATCTAGACCCACAGCTGATTGAGACATAAGGCTGGACACTCGTGGGGCTGAGAGTTTTGGTGAGGATGGGTGAGCAAACGCAGACCCTTTAAAGTAATACTGCGTGGTACCCATCCCATGGGTCCCAAACCTCCAGGTTCAAGGGCATCTTCCTACATCAAAAACATGCATGAGAAACCCAGAAGATGGTACACCGTGTGATCGGGAAATGTTTCTAAAACGCACCTCATTTCTCATCTCCTTGTGCGCGGGTTCACCATTCCAGCTGCTTTACAAGCAATCTCCCTCCTTGGAGAATCAGCACCCTTAACCTCCAGTTCTGTACAGGTTGCAATTTGTCCTGAGGATGAACGGGAAGAGGGGAACCAATGAGAGACTAGCTCTAGGTGTTGGGACAGGCACAGGTCACTCTATTTTCCCATCAGGAAGAAGAATTAACCACAGGCTCAGCCTGCCGCCCGAGACCAGAGTAGGGCCTGAAGCAATCCTGCGCTTTTGCGGCCAGCTCCCAAGAAAGCGAGTTGAAAAATGGAGCTCAGGGGCACTGCAATTCACAAACCTGCAGAATTATAAATGATCACTCTCGTCCACAAATATATTGAGGGAAGGCAACGAAGAGGACTCGAAAGCAAGGCAGAATTGCAGGAAACAGATTTCAGGAGGGAGATTCGAATCGCCTTTAAAGCACAGGAAAAGCGGCAAAACCTCGACAATGATGCCCTTGGCCTAAAAGGGCGTATGCGTTTTTTCCTGAATATACTCAGGAAAAAACGCATACGCCCTTTTTGGCCAACCAAGCAACCTGGAAAGGCAAATCAGCGCTACAAAGAAGTCTCGCTTCCCATCGGTCAAAAGGGCCATGCTGAATAAAGTGTCAAAACCAGAAATGCAGGACAGGCCATGGAGAAACGGGAGCCTTGCTACGCTGATGGACAGGATGTAAATTGACAACAGCCACTCTGGAGAAGTGTACGGTGTGTCCTGAAACATCTAAAAAACTCAGCTTAGAGAGCATAGGGCATTTCCACTTATGGGCCTAAAAATTGGGAAAACTAAAAATCAGCAAGACACAGGCACCCCAAAGTTTAAGGCTGCTCTGTTCACAAGAACCTCCACTTCGTTACATCTTAAATATCCCAGGAAAGAGAAAAATGGATAAAGAAGTTGTGGTCCTTATGTACAATGGAATATCACTCAGCCATGAAATCAACGTCATAAGGCTAGCAGCAGCATGATGAGTGGATTTAGGTACGACGATTCTAAGTGAAATAAGTCACACAGAAAAAGACACTTATCATAAGATATCACTTATAGAGGGAGTGTAAACACCGCTACCCTTGAACTGAATTACAAAACAGAACAGAGTCACACGTTTAGAAAACACACTATGGCTGCTTAACGGGAAAGGTGAGGTGGGGTGAGCATAAAACAAGGGTTTCAAATTAGCTCAGATACCGTTCCATAAACCCAATATGTAATAGACAAGACTTACTCCTAGCTCAGTGAATTGGACTCAACACCCCTTATTCACCGCCCAAGAATATATCTGACTAGTAAGAATCTTAAAACCTATGTATTGATATCTCTCTGTAAGTGAGTCAAGTGGGTGTAAAGCGGCATAAACACAGCAGTGAAAAGCAGCTAAACCCCATTATAAAAATCAATTACTTTTAAAAACCCGTGAAACAAAGACAGTGAACGAGAGAGAAATTCTTCCAAAATTCCTTCAGGGGCTGTGATGCCACCTGGATTGACCATATCTAGACCCACAGCTGATTGAGACATAAGGGTGGACACTCTTGGGGCTGAGAGGTTTGGTGAGCTTGGGTGAGCAAACGCAGACCCTTTAAAGTAATACTGCGTGGTACACATCCCATGGGTCCCAAATCTCCAGGTTCAAGGGCATCTTCCTACATCGAAAACATGCATGAGAAACCCAGAAGATGGTACACCGTGTGATAGGGAAAGGTTTCTAATACGCACCTCATTTCTCATCTCCTTGTGCGCGGGTTCGCCATTCCAGCCGCTTTACAAGCAATCTCCCTCCTTGGAGAATCAGCACCTTTTACCTCCTGTTCCGTACAGGTTGCAATTTGTCCTGAGGATGAACGGGAAGAGGGGGAACCAATGAGAGACTAGCTCTAGGTGTTGGGACAGGCACAGGTCACTCTATTTTCCCATCAGGAAGAAGAATTAACCACAGGATCAGCCTGCCGCCCGGGACCAGAGTAGGGCCTGAAGCAATCCTGCGCCTTTGCGTCCAGCTCCCAAGAAAGCGAGTTGAAAAATGGAGCTCAGGGGCACTGCAATTCACAAACCTGCAGACTTATAAATGATCACTCTCGTCCACAAATATATTGAGGGAAGGCAACGAAGAGGATATGAAAGCAAGGCAGAATTGCAGGAAACAGATTTCAGGAGGGAGATTCGAATCGCCTTTAAAGCACAGGAAAAGCGGCAAAACCTCGACAATGATGCCCTTGGCCAAAAAGGGCGTATGCGTTTTTTCCTGAATATATTCAGGAAAAACGCATACGCCCTTTTTGGCCAACCAAGCAACCTGGAAAGGCAAATCAGCGCTACAAAGAAGTCTCGCTTCCCATCGGTCAAAGGGCCATGCTGAATAAAGTGTCAAAACCAGAAATGCAGGACAGGCCATGGAGAAACGGGAGCCTTGCTACGCTGATGGACAGGATGTAAATTGACAACAGCCACTCTGGAGAAGTGTACCGTGTGTCCTGAAACATATAAAAAACTCAGCTTAGAGAGCATAGGGCACTTCCACTTATGGGCGTATAAATTGGGAAAACTAAAAATCAGCAAGACACAGGCACCCCAAAGTTTAGGGCTGCTCTGTTCACAAGAACCTCCACTTCGTTACACCTTAAATATCCCAGGAAAGAGAAAAATGGATAAAGAAGTTGTGGTCGTTATGTACAATGGAATATCACTCAGCCATGAAATCAACGTCATAAGGCTAGCAGCAGCATGATGAGTGGATTTAGGTACGACGATTCTAAGTGAAATAAGTCACACAGAAAAAGACACTTATCATAAGATATCACTTATAGAGGGAGTGTAAACACCGCTACCCTTGAACTGAATTACAAAACAGAACAGAGTCACACGTTTAGAAAACACACTATGGCTGCTTAACGGGAAATGTGAGGTGGGGTGATGCATAAAACAAGGGTTTCAAATTAGCTCAGATAGCGTTCCATAAACCCAATAGGTAATAGACAAGACCTACTCCTAGTTCAGTGAATTGGACTCAACACCCCCTATTCACCGCCCAAGAATATATCTGACTAGTAAGAATCTTAAAACCTATGTATTGATATCTCTCTGTAAGTGAGTCAAGTGGGTGTAAAGCGGCATAAACACAGCAGTGAAAAGCAGCTAAACCCCATTATAAAAATCAATTACTTTTAAAAACCCGTGAAACAAAGACAGTGAAAGAGAGAGAAATTCTTCCAAAATTCGTTCAGGGGCTGTGATGCCACCTGGATTGACCATATCTAGACCCACAGCTGATTGAGACATAAGGCTGGACACTCTTGGGGCTGAGAGGTTTGGTGAGGTTGGGTGAGCAAACGCAGACCCTTTAAAGTAATACTGCGTGGTACCCATCCCATGGGTCCCAAACCTCCAGGTTCAAGGGCATCTTCCTACATCGAAAACATGCATGAGAAACCCAGAAGATGGTACACCGTGTGATCGGGAAAGGTTTCTAAAACGCACCTCATTTCTCATCTCCTTGTGTGCGGGTTCTCCATTCCAGCCGCTTTACTAGCAATCTCCCTCCTTGGAGAATCAGCACCTTTAACCTCCTGTTCCGTACAGGTTGCAATTTGTCCTGAGGATGAACGGGAAGAGGGGGAACCAATGAGAGACTAGCTCTAGGTGTTGGGACAGGCACAGGTCACTCTATTTTCCCATCAATAAGAAGAATTAACCACAGGCTCAGCCTGCCGCCCGGGACCAGAGTAGGGCCTGAAGCAATCCTGCGCCTTTGCGGCCAGCTCCCAAGAAAGCGAGTTGAAAAATGGAGCTCAGGGGCACTGCAATTCACAAACCTGCAGACTTATAAATGATCACTCTCGTCCACAAATATATTGAGGGAAGGCAACGAAGAGGATTTGAAAGCAAGGCAGAATTAGAGGAAACAGATTTCAGGAGGGAGATTCGAATCGCCTTTAAAGCACAGGAAATGCGGCAAAACCTCGACAATGATGCCCTTGGCCAAAAAGGGCGTATGCGTTTTTTCCTGAATATATTCAGGAAAAAAACGCATACGCCCTTTTTGGCCAACCAAGCAACCTGGAAAGGCAAATCAGCGCTACAAAGAAGTCTCGCTTCCCATCGGTCAAGAGGGCCATGCTGAATAAAGTGTCAAAACCAGAAATGCAGGACAGGCCATGGAGAAACGGGAGCCTTGCTACGCTGATGGACAGGATGTAAATTGACAACAGCCACTCTGGAGAAGTGTACGGTGTGTCCTGAAACATCTAAAAAACTCAGCTTAGAGAGCATAGGGCATTTCCACTTATGGGCGTAAAAATTGGGAAAACTAAAAATCAGCAAGACACAGGCACCCCAAAGTTTAGGGCTGCTCTGTTCACAAGAACCTCCACTTCGTTACACCTTAAATATCCCAGGAAAGAGAAAAAT